>NC_090932.1:678659542-679277654 GCF_040938575.1 Ambystoma mexicanum | reverse complement strand
ACATAAAATAAAAACGGAAACATTGATAAATGTAAACAAATCACCCAGAGTAAATGTGCAACATACATCAAAATCTTCGGAA
Organism: Ambystoma mexicanum; assembly: GCF_040938575.1. Lineage (NCBI taxonomy): Eukaryota > Metazoa > Chordata > Amphibia > Caudata > Ambystomatidae > Ambystoma > Ambystoma mexicanum. Next base: position 679,277,572 of record NC_090932.1, on the reverse strand, counting down.
CTGGGCCATATGATGCTTCTGCAAGGTGATGGAGCAAGATGGGGAATCCTCTGACGCCGGACGCTCGGATAATCTCATGGGGGCACTCAAGAGCCCAATGGTAAATCACTACTCGACAGTCAGGATATATGGCTTTTGGAAACAGAGACAGTAGGAATACACAGTGTGACTGCATTTCAGGTGCTGGAATACAAAACAGACAAACAAAATAAATGCATTAATACATTTAGGGACGGTATGACAAAGTCACCTGCCTATTTTATTTATTTATATTTGTAAAGCACCTAGCAGCCAGGAGGCATTGCAGCGCTGTTTCAAGAATGTGGCTTAGTTACAGGGGGTGGGGTTGATGCACATGTTACACATTAGTCAATACAATGTTACAGTGGTAGATTAGCACTGGAGACTTCCAGAGAGGTGACTTATGGGGTCAGGTGCCTCCCTGAGATAGTGGATGATGGGCCCAGAGGTGATCCAACCAAACATAGCCACCCAACCAGAGCTGACAGGCTAAGGGAGTCTCACCCATGGAATTAGTCTGTCCCCAAGTCCCACGTCAGATCCTCAAGGATGGTGCTCACTAGCCAATCACTACAAAAGCTACCTGAAGCGCTACATTTAAGATCCCTTACTCGGAGAGGCAAGGTCAGGGTATGGCAGGCAGAGAGAACTGGCCAGGCGGTAGGAGGAGGCAAGCTCTATTCACATTGGGGCTAAAAGATGTCCTTAGGGGCGAAAACAGTCATTCAATCCCCATCCCTACAAACACCGCTGAGTTCCATTCACCAGAGAGAGAGAGAGACTGGAAGACAAGGCCAATCCCCTATAAAAGCTTGCAAACTCAGTCTAGCATAGCAGTAGATGTGTTTGAGTGGGAGCTGGAGGCCTGTAGGAAGCCTGTAAGGGAGGCATGGTATTCCTTTTTCGGGGTTTGGAAAAACTATCTTGCCCGATAGCTAGGATCAGAGTAGTTTCGAACATCAAATAATAAATAGAACAGTCCTAGTTGATTCTGTCAAATCAAAATGGCCTACAGTAACAAAACCCAATGCCTGCCCTATCTCTTGTACAAAAAGTGTGTAAAGGACACTATGGGGGTCATTCCAAGGTAGGTGCTACTGGACAAACGATGCCGGTAAAGGATTACCGGCATTGATTACCGCTACAGGCTATTCTGACCAGCCTGATCGCTATTTGCGGCATTGTAATTTACGGCGTCTCTAATAGCGGCATGTGCGCAGGCACGCGGGCCACCATGCCGGCATCAGCGGCATGCCGTAAACTGGAGGAGATCACAAGTTAAGCGGACATGCAAATAACGGCTTCATGAAGGCATAAAAAGTGGTTACCGGCATGCCGTAAATACCGGAATCGCAGACCAACCGTAAAATGCCATGTGCAGTGATCCCAACTGCCACAAGTGCACACAATCAGCACAGTTGGAGGCAATGGCCCACTATAAAAGGAGCACACCCCCTCCCACACCAAGATGATTCCAACAATAGTAGTAGCATTACTGGAGCTGGAGGACATGCTTGCATTGCCACAACAGCAGCAACAACAACAACAACAGCCGGCACCACAGAGGAGACGCAGGAGGAGAAGGAGGGTGAGACAGTCCCAGCATGCCCCACCAGTGCAGCCACCGTTCCCACGCAGGCAGCCCCCAATCCCTCGCATCAGAGCCAGTCCTTTCAACCTAACCCCTGAGCAGATCCACACCGTGTACCGTCTGGACCGGGACACCATCACCACCATTGTAGACCTGATACACGACAACATTGTCAGCCTCATTGAAATACGCACCGCCATCCCCCCCCTCTACTGAAGGTAGTGTCTGTGCTCCACTTCCTTGCTACAGGCACCTACCAGCACACAGTGGGGCACATGCATGGCATATCACAACCCTTATTTTCTCGGATTCTGAACCAAGTGCTGGATGCCCTCCTCAAGCACACAAGGGACTACATATCCCTACCACGGACTCCCCAGGAGATATTTGATAAAAAAAAGCTGGCTTCCATGCACTGGCAGGCATGCCAAATTGTGTAGGTGCCCTCGACTGCACCCACGTGGAGTTGGTGGTCGCGCATACCATGGAGGTGGTGTACCGCAACCGCAAGCAATACTACTCCATCAATGTGCAGATGGTATGCGACGCCAGCAAGATCATCACACATTGTTGTGCCCGATATCCCGGATCAACTAATGACTATATGGTCCTGCGGAACTCTACGTTACCACGCTTCATGGAGCGACCTGCTGGACGACATGCCTGGCTGCTTGGTAAGTTGCATGACTGGCACATGGCATTGAAATGGGGGGAGAGATGCACACACCACCATGCTGCTAATATTGATGTGACTGTGACTACACAATGTGCACATCACAGAACACTGTGCCCCAAAGCATCACAAACGGTACATGACACCCAAATCCCATAGGAATGAAGTAAGGTCGACACCTATCACTACATGACTAACAGGAAACCATCCCACAACACATGCACCACTCATCAGCGGCCCTCACCCTCTGTAACGCCATCCTGCACCAGTGCATATGCACTATGTTGCTGTCTCCAGCATATCACCACACAGGACAAGCATCCCTGGGAGTGCATTAAACTGAACCAATTAGGGAATCCACAGTCAGTCACAGGGCCGCCAAACTCACAGGAGTGCTGCATGTCACCATGGGAATGTCAGCGCTGATTACACAATATTGCACAGACTACTGCCAACGCTCCCTCTAAGTAAATCTCACAGAACACAACACATCACAAATTTGACACAAACACAGCTGTATGCGTACACGATGCATGTGCAACAAAACTCAGTGCACACCATGTATCATCTTGAAGATGCAACCCACACCATTAGTCCATGGCACAGGACACATTGAGGGACTGAAGATGGCATAAATACATCCAGGACCATGTACATGTGGGCAATGATAAACTGCAGGAATGTGTGACTAGTACAGATGTCCATCATGAATCGACTAACATTTACCTTTTATTGCCTCTCATGCAGGTGATCGTGGCTATCCCTTGAAGCCGTGGCTCCTCACCCCTGTCCGAAACCCACAGAACAGCAACAAGGAGGACTACAATAGTTCCCATACCCGTATCCGTGTGGTCATCAAGCAGACCTTTGGCTTGTTGAAGGCACGATTTCGCTGCCTCAGCCGGTCCGGGTGGGCACTCCTCTACAGGCATGAGAAGGTGGGCAAGATCATCATGGCATGTGTCATGCTGCACAATATGTGTATCTGCCGGAACGTCCCCCGACATTGAACTGCTACCACCTGGTGATGATGAAAGGGAAGATGAAGATGTGGCTGGACATCATCACGGTGCCGATGCACAGGAGGGACATGCTGTGCGCCAGTCAGTGATAGCACAATATTTCTGACACACATGGCAGCAGAGGGTGACATGATGGTTGGACAGAGGGCACTGGGTGTGGGGGTAGATGTACACTATGCACTGTAAATGAATAAATGACATGCGCAATGATGAATGTCCACTCAGGTCTTGCTTTTTACACAACGGGTGTATTAAATATAACAATGTAAACACAAGTGCAAAAACCCTCCACCATCTCCACCATCCTCACCCCCCTCTACCCCCTCACAACTCCCCCACACACCCTAACCTCCCTCCGCCTCCCCCACAACTCCCCCACACATGTCCCATTGAGTCTCCAATGCCTACATGAGGCTGCCCTGACCATCAATTGGCACTCCCTGGTCCAGGTGGCAGCATGTCTTGCCGGCGCAGGGTACGTGCCGACCTGCGGAGCAGGCTCGTCTGGGTCGAACTGGATGAAGACTGTTTGGCCGCCTGCTGGGATTGTGTAGCGGGATGCCCTGCCTCCATGGCATCCGCTATGCGGCCTAAGACCTGGCGGAGGGCCGAGACCTCCTCGCAGAGGCGGCTGGTGTTGTCTGCAAAGGATTTGGCAATGGAGGCAGTGTTGTCCGTGGTGAACCTGCCGAGAGAGGCGAAGTTCTCACGCCACTCCTGTCTGGCTAGTCTGTTGTCGTCGACAAACTGCCGCACAAGGGCAGTAAGCTGTTCAGACCGCTGCGGCACTACGGGTGAACATGTGGAGGTTGTTGGTCCCTGGCTGTCCTGCTCAGCCTCCCTATTCGTCAAGATGGGACTGAAGTGCCCTTCCATCGGCTCCTGACCAGGCTGCTCCGGTTGGTGGCATGCTTTGTATCGAGGGACGATATTTGGGGGATGTCAGTGGACTTGGCGTAAGGACCACTTCCGATACATCGCCCTCAACGGGCACCCATATGTCATCCTGTACCCTCTTTGGAGACTTTTCAGGTATTTTAAACATGTTCTTACATGTAATTGGTTGTGCTTCTGTTGGTGGTGGATTCCATTTCTCGTTTAACCCTTGGTGATTCACTCACCTATTATATAGAAATGACCTCTATATTAGTGGTCTGGCGAACTTACTATTTGATGTATCGCGTTATAAGAAGTGGTGATAAATGGCTCTTCTTTATAATTACCTTTTTGTAATTATCTCTCTCTGCAAGTGTGACTTTGGAGACTCTTGAAGAATCTGTCATGGTGACGGGCTTTGACCTCCTCTCACACTTCGGGCTTTGGTCTGATTGTAGTGGTGGAGGTTGTAATTTGTTTTATGGATAGTACAATTGGGAACTGAAGTTCTTTTTCTATTTTCAGTTTATGTACTACATCCGTTGGGGGATGTTCCTTGGACCCCTACTGCACAATGTTGAAGGAATTTTAAATAAAGTGTTTTCCCCTGAAGAAGGTTCAGCCACATAAAGGCACAAAGAACTAAAACAAGCTACATGTCGGGAATATATATGTTTTATGTGACACATTCGTTTTGTGATGTTGTGATATGCTGCTATATTTGTGTCCATGTATTTGTCTAAAGGTGTGTTCTTTTATGAAAATTGAGTAATACAATTGTATTTAATACGATTTGACTGTTGTGTGTGCTTTAGGGTCTTTCCTTGTTTTTTGCAATATATTATATATTTTTGAATAGTCTGGTTGTACTTTATCTATTTTTTTCAAGATAAAAGTACTGGTACATCATTTAGAAAAGTATTTGTGTTCCCAATTTGATATCTACAATTGTTCATTGCTGTTTGGTTTTCTATCTCTTTGTTAATCATTATATATCCAGTGGGTCCTCCACAGCGAGGGTTGCTGTGGCTGCCACCTCCCCAGCCAAACAGGACTCCTCTAAATGTGGTGCCTCGCCTGATTCCTCAAGGTGGCCAATGGGTGGTGGTGGTGGTGCTTCACCCTCTACGGGCCTTGGTGGCACCGGTGTAATGGCTACCTGGGGTGTCTTGCCTGTTGGTGCACGGCGGCCCATGGGTTGTCCTCTCGAGGTTGAAGGGTGGTTGGTGTCATCCCGGGACCTCTTCTGGGGTGTGGTCTGTGCAGGGGTTGCGTCCTGTCCATAGCTGTCATGGTCAGAGCTTGTGGGGGTCGAAGAGAGGGACGGCATGAGTGATGTTTTGATAGGCATCATACATACATTAGGACAATTGATCATCCACACAATTGGGAGTAGTAGGCATTTGTGTTTGGATAAGCATGTTTGATACATGGGTGGGTTATGCAGGCATACGCCAGCATCACTCATGTTGGCCAAGAGCTATGATATCTGACATGCATAGTATTTTGGGCCTGCACGCTGTGTGACTCATGGCATTTACATCTTTGTGTGGTATGTGTCAGGTAAGGCATTGCCTTGCAGCAGGCATCTGCATGTGTCTGCGATGCGTCCGCCTACTTTGCTGGGAGTGTGTGTGTATTGGAACATGGCCTGACTCTTTGGACTGACATATTGGTTGACTTTCATCAGACTTGGCATTACAATGTTTTCTTAGGACACTCGCCTCCATCGCCCGATGTTGTGGTGCCACACTCCATCTCGCCAACACCTTCTATCCCCTCCATTCCTATCATGCTGGCGCAGATGTCCTCCCATGGTGTGAGCTTGATTGGTGAGCTGGGACCTACTCCTGTTCCCATTTCCTGGCTCCGGTTCACTGAGAGAATATTTCGGACTCCAAGTCGCAGGTCGTCCCAGTGCTTACGACAGTCTTTGATTGTGCGTGGGGTGTTCCCAACAGCACTGACCTTCTGAGCAACAAGTGCCCAGATCTCCTTTTTCTTCAGTATTGTCTCCCTCTTCATGTTATTGGAGAATACTATCCCAGCATGCTCCTGCAGTGTGTCAACCAGCATCTGCAGCTCATCCTCATTAAATCTTTCTTTCCGCTGGCGGGCAGCTCCCTTCTTCAGGGCCTTGGGCATAGTAGTGTAGTAGGAGGATGTTTCACGACAACAGCAGAGTCCAAAGGGTCCTGTGTGGTGAGGATGGCAATGGATTGTGTTTTTAAAGATGGCCGCCTTGCTCCTTCCCGTTCCTGTGCAATGACGCTACTTCCGGTTCCGCTTATTGGCGGTGACCATTATTAGCGGTGATCGTTATTAGTGGTCATCGCTAATAACGGTCACCGCTAATGCCGCATTGGTACTTGTCGGTAGTGCTATCTGCGCTATGCTTGATGCCGCTAAGGGCATTTTAGCTGCCTTTAACGGCATGGCGCTAATGACCTTACCTGCATGGGGTAAAGCTTGTATCCGCAAAGTCGTAATAGTCCTCTATTAGCGGACTGATGACTGCCCGGACATGCTATTTACGCCCTGCCAGTAAGGACCGTTACTTACCTCCAAACTCTGAATGAGGGCCTATGTCTGTGTAGGACGAGTTACTGGGGGTCGCGGACGTGGGCGGGCTAACACTCTTTTCGATGTCAGACCTATCCCAGGCCTTCGACACAGCCGACCATGGTGTCATGCTAGATCGCCTAAGAGGGATTGGCAAGGTTTCTGAACAGGCCACCAAACGGTTTGGGTCATTCCTGGCAAATAGACTTCAGCAGGTGAAATTTGCATGTTAGACCTCTGAGCCTATTGCATTGAGCTGCAGAGTTCCACATGGATCTTCTTTGTCTCCATTGTTATTCAACCTGTATATGCGACCAGTCTTAAGTATTGTGAAGAGTCACGGGCCAAATTATCACTCGTACGCTGATGAAACTCAATTTTATATTAAGATTGATAGCATGGAGGATGCTTTTACTAAAGTTAACCAATGTCTAGAAGACATTAACAAATGGATGGCCAACAATCAGCATCAGTTTAATGCAGCAAAAACTGAGCCCATTTTGTTGGGACCTAGGCGGTGGGTCCTGACTGCTAAGGAATCCCTCACCCCATGTATCCTCAGCAAGGAGTTACAATATGCCACAAAAATTAAGAACTTGGGCTGAGTGTGGCAGGAGAATTTGGGGAGTGAAGCACAGGTGGGGGCTAAGGTCCAGGCAGTTTATTATTCCTTGCAGATGCTCCGGAGTGTGTTACCATTCATACCTGTGGAGTATCATGCGGCTGTAGTGATGGCTATGAAAAACACCCATTTGGACTACTGCAATAGTCTGTTAATGGGCATCACAGCCAAACAATTGCACAGGCTGAAAAAAGCCCAAAATGCCACTGTCAGACTGGTAGGCCGGCTTGGGAGAAGGGATAACGTCTCCCCCTTGTGCAGAACTTTGCATTGGTTGGCGGTGGAAGACAGGAATCAAATTTAAAGTGGCTTGCCTGATAAGTGTCTAAACGGGTTGGCCCCGGTGTATCTCTGCTCTAAAATGTGTCATTATAACCCGTTAAGGTCGCTGCGTTCAGGGGAGAAGCTATTGCTGAGAGTTCCTCGCACAGTGTGTGTGTCCAGAGGTGAGAGGAAATTGGGGTTTTCGGGTCTAGACTCTGGAATGAGCTAACCCTGCAGATTACGGGCTGCCAGACACCGTTTCAGTTCTGCAAGGCGCTCAACACCTTCTTGTTTAAATAGGACTAGGTCGGCTCATTGGAGGTTCATTTACATCGGTCGGCCACTCCGATGTGATAGTGGTCTGTTATCAGCTGCATCTTTATACGGTTAAGTCTGTCCAAAGCGCAATATAAATGTTCAAAGGAAAGTCAGTGTTCAAATATAAATAATAAATGTGGCTGAGTCAGCTCTTGTCAGCACTGAGAGGTCTCCGTAGGCGGGAAGACACACTTCGGCTCAGGTTCTTAACACAAAGGCAGTTCTTGCACATTAGAGTCTCTTTTTCAAGCTGTCAAAACACATTTCAACAAAATGTTCACATTGGTCCCGCTCATTTGGCTCAGACCTTTCAAAGTAAAAGTTCAAAACACTTTTGGGGTTCCCTTACCCTAACTTATTACACTTACGGTCTCCCTCAGTCAGACTCAGACCGTTTCCTGATGTCGAAGACTTTTGAATGTGCAAGGCTTTTACTTATAGATCTCTGCAGGATCACTTCGACTTTCCCTTCAGCTCACACTCTTGTGCTTTTTGCCCTAGTGCTTCTTGGTCTGGTTTGACCACTTTGGTTTTACAGTTCATTCACTTTATCACTGCAAACATTTCACCTTTCTCAGAGACTTTCGAGTGGGCTACTTCCTTTCGCCGGACCACGCCTTACTCATTATTGCTGGTTTCACAGCTATCGTTACTTCAAAGTTCATTCACAGGTCTGCCTTTCTTTGTGACTCATCCACACGTGTACAGCCTTCAGTTGTGCAATATGTTGCAACTTCAATCTTTCCTTAACACACACCGGTCTTTCATGGGGCTTGCCAACTCACCGGCTGTGTGAGCTTCTTTCTTGCCATTAGAGTTTTTCAATCACAGAGTCAAGGCTAGTACCACAGGCTTTGCCTCGCCTCCCCAACCTCTGCCGTTCACCCGAGAGGGTCAATGGCATCCTTGAAACACAATGCAGCCTTTTTGTTTGGTATTTGGCCTTTTACACATATCTTTTGCAGCCTTTCGGAGGCAACAACCTCCTGCAGGGAACTCCTGGGGTTCTCCACCATCTGCACTCGCCCCTCGGTCTGTTTCTCTGCTCCAGTAGGTTCGCCTTCACCCCGGAAGTTCTGCTCTTGCTCGTATTCCACCTTGCTCAGAGTGTGTGTCTATGTTCCACCTTTTCCCTGTGAGGAGAGCTAATTGGTATCCGATGTCTGCACTTAAAATCAAGTGTGTGACTTTGCCTGACCCAATCTCAGGAGGATAGCTCAGGGGCAACAAGCTCGTCTTGGAAACCTCTGGGTATTAAGCGCGTTATAAATAACCCATTACAATTAGTGGGACATGTGCTATGCAATATGTAAGGGTTAACCTCCTTAGTCTCAGTCGCCCTCTTCCTCGGCACAGTGTTTGTGTGAAAAGGGGAGTGGGGCAAGTTGGGACATTGGAGACCCCTCACCCAGGTGATCCTCCCGCACTGGTCCACCCCCAGGATCTAGATCCAAAGGCGATGCCGTGCCCTGGCCACCTGAGAGAGAGATCCCCTGGGACTAGTAGGTGAGACACACTTTGGTTTCTCACAGGTCAGAAAGTAGAGACAGGAGTTTGCTGGAGGAGAAAGCAAGAGATAGGGCAAGATTCAAGACACTGGAGGGGAGGACCAGGAGTCTGGGTAATACTGGAACCTCTTAGCTGGGGAAGAAACTTAGGAGATCAGACCAAGTAGTCAAAATAGCTGGATCAGTGGGTAAGGTTCAGGAAGGTAGTGGCCAAAAAGTATGAAATGACTGAGAAAGTAGTGTGGCCCCCAAGGGATGAAGAATGTATCTAGAGGGGTTTAGAAGTTGGGCGAGATCTAGCGACAATTGACCTGGAAGGTAGATGGAAGGAGGGTGCTGCCCAAAGTGGCAAGAAACGGAGAGGTATGGAAATCCTTGAATGTGAAAGTAGTGTGAAGGCGAGGAGGTGTCCAAAGGCCCAAAGGGGAGATTGAAAGAAACCAGGAGAAGAGCAACACACAAAGGGGTGAATACGTACAGGCTAAAAGTAGTAAAGTGGAGGGTGCTGCTTAGAAGAGTAGAGGGGTCTGAAGAGGTGAAGAAGTTGAAAGAGACACAGAGGTTAATAATGTGGAGAATGAAAAGGGAAAGCGTTTTGCTCAGCGATGCAAAGTAAGTACTGAGAGGGATGAAGAAGGTGGGAGAGAAAAGCGATTTGGAGAACAGTGACTGCAGTGCCTAAAAGAGTGAAGGAGGGGACATTATGGAGGAGGTTAGAGAAACTGAGGAGGAGAAGGTTGATGGTGAAGGTCAATAAGTTCTGAAGGTGATTTTTGATAGTTGGGAGGAGGTTTGTGACATGCATCAGGACGTTGGCGATTATCAAGATGTGTACGTTTGGAATTGGAGAAGCCTACATTTGAAAAGGAGGCTGGAGAAAGAGAGAGAGGGAATGAAAGAAAAAGAAAGAGGCAGGTAGAGAGAGGGAGGAGAGTGGAGGGAGAAAAAGGGAGCGGTAGAGGGAGGGAGAGCCCAGAAGTGTCTGGAGAAAGCAGGGAGGGGCAAGGGGGTTAGAGCATTTTGGAAGGCAGGTCAGGAGTAACAGGGGGAATCCGAAGGACACCAGGGGAGGAAAAGCTTAGAGAAGCAGGAAATGGACACTAGGAAGGTTTCAGCAGGCCCAGTCTGCACTAGGCAGGCACTAGAGGCTGGAGAAGGAACAAGTACAAGACAAGGAGCTTACAGGAGGCTCTGAAAGGTCAACAAGGGGGCAGTATCCCAGATCCTAGGAGGAAGGGATATGCAAGTCTGGGAGACTTGACCTATAGGGAGACATGAAAACCTTCCGTCCTGGCTCTGCCCAACGCTAGAAAACCAGTGTCCATACAGAAGACGAGATGCCCTGGAGGAGCAGAGGTGTGTTGGGTGGAGGGGTGGGGGCTAGATGCACTGGTGGGGCACAGACTCTGCTTCCTCAAGGAGCCAGATGAAACCTATAAACCAGTGACAGAACTGCTGGTTGATTGTAGGAAGAAAGATTTGGTAACCTTTAAAACCTGAAATGACAGTTTTTAGGAATGCCGGGAAACCGGCAACAGGGAGTCTGATCAGAGACTTTCTGTTGGAACACTCAAATTCCATAAGCCAGCTTTACTTTGGTTAAATTCCCAAAGACACTGCCAGATCCTGGAGAGTTTATCTATCCTAACTATTTTAGTTGTTAAATACCAGGTTCACTTGTTTTGGCCACCCTTTTATACACGTCCCTAAAAAATATCTTTGAATTAAAGAAGCTGGGTTTGTCTGGTCATTTTATCACAGTCACAGGCATGACAGAAGGTAGTGGTAACCCCTATAGGGCTCTTTTGATGTTTTTCTAAAGGAGAAATTCATTCTTTAGGTATGCTGATGATCTAGGGGCAGAAAGGGCATCGCTATCAGCAAGATGGACTCTTAGAAAACTGCAGAAAGTTTACATCAGGACAACACTGAATATGGGGAATCAGCTCATTGAGCACCAGACTCCTAAATCCAAAGGCAATAGTTGGGACAGAGTTGCGTTCATTCCCAGGTGTGTTAAAGTGATCTGAAGAGCAGGGATCTTCAGGGCCATAGCTCCCTGGAAGCACCATGTTTTGGAGCAATAGCAGGAATGCTTACCAGCTTGTTGATGTGCCAAAACCCTTTGCTAGAACAACGGTACATCATAACTCTGTGTCCGGTAGTCCCCAATGAAGGGGGTATAGTGATGAGAGGAGTGATGATTTCGGTTACTACTTTAAGAAGAAAAATGAAGCAGAGCATCTGAACTAGATGATCAGTATCCATAGACCTGGCAGGTGCTGGCATCTTCATCAGGTCATAATCCTACTCATAGAAGATGCAGACTGCCGATGTGCGAGAGCCACATCTACCAAGGCTATCTCATTGTTGAACACACAAAGCTGTGTGAGGAAAGAAATATGGGGAGACATATCATTGTTGGAGTACTGTGAAGGCATCATGAAGCAAAACACAGACAACAGATTCAAAGTTCAAATAGAAATGTTTTATTAACTCAAATGTCAGGATGGTTGAAGGCCTAACTTGCCCTATACCAAGGTGGGATTTCTCTACCTACGAAACTAAGGAAAGTCAGAAAATTCAACTTAAAAGTCTGTGTGTCCAAGACTTAAACTTGCCCTCATAACTAAAGCTAAACAATGTGTACGGATGTCGGCAATAATATAACTAGTGTTTCAAATAAAGTTCTGAGCGTATTCCAGCTCCTGGCTTACTTTCAGCTGCCCTTCCTCAAGTTCAAGATAGTTCCACAAAAAGTCTTGGGGTTTACCTTCCCCAAGTTCAGAACTGTTCCACAAAGTCTTGGGGTTCTCTTGCCCAAGTTCAAGACAGTTGTACACAGCCTTGGGATTCCCTTTCCCAAGTTCAGCTTGTAAACTTGTACTTATTCACGATCTTGCAATGTTCAAACACAGCTCCAAACCAACTTTATACTCCTTCTGGTTTCTTAACAGTTCAATCAGATTTCTTTCACATATTTCACTTTAGCAACCTCTTTGGCTTTCACAATTAGGGTTACCCCGCTCTAGGTGCAGTGGTCGGACCACACGGTGCACCCATTACAGGTCGCATAACCAGGAACTCTAGGCTCTTTAGCCCGCATAGGTTCTTTTGAATCAGTACCTGTGTGATGGTTCATACCGACTTGGTTTTTCCCTTTGCCGGTCTCTTGGCTTTGCCAGAACGTGTTTTTGCGTATAGTTCGCTTTGTGGTGTTTTTGTTCCTTCACCACCTTGCTTTCATACTTTCTCGCAATCTTCCATACTTGCTTTTCATTGCATTTCATACGGCTTGTGCTTTGCTTGCAATAGGCGGTACTTGAATTTCACACAAACCTATCATCAGGTCATAACTTTGCCAAAAGCCTTCATTTAGTTCGGTATTCAATAAATTACTATTATTATTATTATTATTCTGTTAATGTTTTATTGGTTAAAAGAATTCAACCTTTAACATACAAAAACATTCTCCAGACATACATAACAAACCAAATAAACTAACTCAATAAATAAAACCTTCACATCAATTCAAGTCTCCAAGAACAGTACTCTAAGAAATGCAACCACAGATTTGACCACAGCAATGGTTGTGACAGATAGATAACAGTTCCATAGAGTGTCTGACCCAGAGTTGTTTAGATTCTTTAAGACCTTTCCAAAAGCCTTCTCTCTCAGTAAATACAGAGACTTACAGTGCATAAACAAATGTTTCAATGTTTCATTCTGTGTGCCTTCAACACAGAATCTACATGCAAGTAAGTCTTCCTGAGCAAGACCGTAACTAAACAGCACAGCCTTATTATGAATTAAATTCAAACAAAATCTCATTACTAGGATACGAAACCATGTCTGCGTATATGGAAATATAAGGTGCCAAGGTTCCCCGTTTCTGTGATCCTCCCTCAGATGCGACAGGGATGAATATTGATGAACCTCCTCCAATGTCGTCACCCAAGATACAATATTCTGTTAACCCTACAGAGGTTTTCAATTAGTACCCAAACACTGCAGCCACTGTTTTCGATAAGGTCGTCCGCAAGCGCCTTGAGGTCAGTAATAACTTGACAGCCCGCTGTCTCCGCAACCAAGTTAAGATCATGATAAAGAGAGTGTTTGGAGCAACCAACATGTTCCTGTATAAAGTCAGATGGCGCCAGTCTGCTCTGGCTTTTAATGAAATTCGACCAAGTTCATAGCGCAAGGCCAAGTGAGGAATAGAATTCGGAAGACAAAGAACTCTTTTCCATATCATTGCCTCCAAAACAGATGGGTATTCCAATAATGATGTATTGTATACTACAATGCCGTACAGCAACTTGTGTACTATCCTCGACTCTTAATAACGAATTGATAATAATTTAGCATTTATACGCTACGAACCCTCAAGTATCTGAGCGCTGCTTATTATTTCTCACAATGTGCAGTGACATTTATCGACCTCGGAAGGATGAAAGGCTGAGTTTGGCCCTGCCGGGATTCGAAACTGCATCAGCAGGCTCTGTACAGATGTCAAAGCGAGCGCTCTGCTCACTGTGCTATCAGACCGGCTACGGTAGTAAGGAGAATATTCCATAACGCGAGTCAACTCTACGTAGTTGACTCAATAATTTTATAGCCTACTCCCTGAGCCAAGTACGAGTGTTAGTATTATTATTTTTAGATGTTATCAGGAAGCCAAGATATACAGAAGATTCAATCCTATCCACGCTCTCCCCGGCTATGTACCACTTAAATGATACCTTTTTCCTCTGATGCGTTTGTACCATGACCTTTGTCTCAGGAATGTTAATACTCAAGGAATGTTCCTTAGTGAAATCAGCAAATCCATCTAATAGATGTTGCAACCCCATGGACGTGTTGTCAAATATTAGATAATCATTGGCATATGTCAACCACATGGGGCGCAATTACTGTATTTTAAAGGGCCACCAGTGCCTTCGGACTCAAGTAGGCTCCTACGTCCACCATATATAGATTATAGAGGCAGGGGGCAAGCATGCACCCCCTGCCTCATGCCTCTATCTGTTGAAATCTCTTGAGACATTAGAGACATTAGACCTTGTTGGTTCAGACAAACTGTCATGACCTACAGAACACACCCCTTTTGGACTTCCTGGTCCTTGTCTCAGCGGGGCTTACACTCCCTGGTACTCCCAACACGGCCGTCCACTGTGAAACACCTTCCTCACTCTCCGCGCGTCTCAATGCTATTGCGAAGTAGCGACCAGACGTGTGCTCCGTAGCTCGTTGTATTATTTTCCTTGGTTCTTTCCCAGCCCACCCCATTCCTAGTCCCTTTCCTTCCTTTCTTGATTCCCGGACTCATGTGCTGAGTAGCGCACTCTGTAAATTTCCCGGATTCCTGGATCTTTGCATCCCGGAACTTTGAACGCACGCTTGAGTCGGAAGAGACTCGTGCAGCCTTATTCAAGACCCGATCCGTCCGCAAGAAGGCATCGACCATGAAATCCAGCAAAGATCGAACCCAGGTGAGAAGGGGGGGGGGGGGAACTCCTTGACAGTTTGAGATGCCACCCAACCGAACTCGATATGGACATGGAAGCGGTCGTCCAGGACCTGATGCGTGGCATGCAAGAGCTATCAACTGAGGTGCAGAATCTAAAGGCGGAAAATGCTGCTTTCAAACAATTAGTTCTATCCCGTGATTCTGCCACAAAAGAAAGTGTGTTAGTGGGCGGCATAGGGGACAAATACGATGGGTCGGCAAAAACCCTTCGCGGATTCCTGGATTCATGTTTGGTCCACTTTACTTTTAAGCCCTACTACTTTTCGACTCCCAGGGCTAAGGCGGGGTTCATAATTTCTCACCTTTCAGGAAACACCTTAACCTGGGCTAAGCCCCTCGTTAATTCCGGCGATGCTCTCCTAGATTACTATGATGGGTTCATACAAGCCCTTAAGATCATGTTTGACCGTCCAGAGCAGGTCTATAGTGCCCAGGAACGCCTGTTAGACTTTCAGCAAGGATCCCAGGATATGCTCACCTATGTAACCCGATTCAAGCAATTAGTCAAGGAAGCCGATTGGTCCCCTGAGGGGAGTTTTACCCTTTTCAGGAGAGGACTGAATGAGGAGATTAAGGATGAGTTGGCCAGAGTGGCTCACCCAAACTCATTCCAGGCACTAATGGACCTTGCCATGCAAATAGATTTCCGTATCCAGGAAAGGAAGGCAGAGAAGAAGAGCGACCAGACATCCAAACATGGTTGTCCTCGAAATTACTGCCCCGACATCTACGGCCAAACAAGTTGGCCCCTCGGTACTATGGTCCATTTCCCATCAAGGAAATTATCAATCCAGTTTCATACCGGATCAGACTACCAGACTCCTGGAAGAAAATTCACCCAGTAATTCACACATCCTTATTAAAACCATACACCCAATCCTCCCGGAAATCCTGCCAACCTCCTCCTCTGCTGGTCGACAACCAATTGGAATATGAAGTATCCCGAATATGTGACTCCAGGTATAAACGGGGTCAGCTTCAATACCTGGTTGAATGGAAAGGATATCCTCCTAGTGAAAGAACCTGGGAACCACTTTCTAATCTCAAGGCCCCTCGACTGCTCAGAAGATTTCACCTTATACACCCGGGCAAACCCAGAGGAACGGGTCTTCGGAGGAGGCATGCGGTCATGACCTACAGAACACGCCCCTTTTGGACTTCCTGGTCCTTGTCTCAATGGGGCTTACACTCCCTGGTACTCCCAACATGGCCGTCCACTGTGAAACATCTTCCTCGCTCTACACGTTGGACGTAGCGTGTTCTATTAATAGACCGCGGCTCTGCACGTCTCAATGCTATTGCGAAGTAGCGACCAGACGTGTGCTCTGTAGCTCGCGGTATTGTTTTCCTTGGTTCTTTCGCAGCCAACCCCATTCCTAGTCCCTTTCCTTCCTTTCTTGATTCCTGGACTTGTGTGCTGAGTAGCGTACTCTGTAAATTTCCCGGATTCCTGGATCTTTGCATCCCAGAACTTTGAACGCACGCTGGAGTTGGAAGAGGCTCGTGCAGCCTTATTCAAGACCTAATCCGTCCGCAAGAAGGCATCGACCAAGAAATCCAGCAAAGATCGAACTCAGGTGAGAAGGGGGGGGGGGAACTCCTTGACACAAACATGGATTTTTTGTGCAATCCCATAATGAGTCGAAGAAGGTCTCCTGGGATCCCCCAACGTTGCAGCTTGAACCAAAGCAATCAGCGATCCATGGCATGAAAAGCTGCCGACAAGTACACGGATGTTAGATAAACAGGTTTCTCATCCTTAGTCCATGCAAGATGTTGAATGCATTTAAGTACCGTACCATTTAGTGTTGTGCCCATATTTTTCTAAAGCCCTTTTGCCATTTGGGAATATGGCCCATTCCGGACGCCCAGGACTCAAAATGTTCCAACATGATGCTTGCAAATACTTTCGAATCGGCGTCCATGATTGATATGGGTCTGTAGTTACACGGTACAGATCGAACGTCCTTCTTAAAAATAGGTATGACGTTAGCAAGGGCCCATGATGGAGCAAACAAGCCAATTCCAATGATATCCTTAAAAAAAGAGTACCATTGACCATTTATTTGGATCAGACTTGAACAGTTTGACAACTGATTTGGGCCCGGGACCTGTGATTTACTGTTCGCTTAATAATGGTCTTGATTATCTCCAGGCTTCCGTCTATGTCTGACCAGCCCACTCCTGGGTTAACCACAAGTCGTTCACCTGCATCAGAAGGGGCTCCAGGTGCATACAGGCCTTCAATCCACTTCGGACACAGCATAAACTAATGTTGCCCCATTGGGCAGACCTAGGTTGTTAATGAGCGCCCAGAACGCCTTCGAGTTCTTACTCGTTAGGGTAGTCGGCATAGCCTTTGCATCCCGCCATCTTTACGCTTGTGGGGCACGTATCCAGTTCTTATGCCAAGAACTGGCCTGTCGCACCAAATGCTGTTTTTCTATATATGACAGTGGCAGGTTGTTTTTATTCCGCCTAATCAGATGTCTCAATTCTCTTCCTCGTAGCACCAATTCCTTGTCATAGGCATGATGTTTACCCATAGAGGAGAGATGCTTATGACCAAGACCCTTAGTGCATTCGGCTAATACTCCTCTAACAAAGCATTCAAAATGATCTACACCCAATACATCGCTTTGGTGGAGGTCTGTTGTGTGCGGCAGACGGTCACACATTGTTTCAGTAACTCGTGATTCCAAGGTGGATATCCAAACGAGGCAATTTCCCAGTTTATTGAGTCCTGAATTAAAGTAATTCACTGCAGTGACTAGAGTACTCATAGTCATGAGTCCATGTTCCTCCATCCTTGTGGGCGTCCCCCAACATGGTGACGGTAACGGAACCTTTGGCAGCTTAAAAATGAGTTTCCCCTTTAAATTTAGTACAGCGCGTGGGGGTGCAGCCTTTGGCATGGGAACGCCCCTACAAGACCTGCCCTCTGGCGCCTCATCTCAGTACCTTTTGAACACATTGGACGCTTACATACCTCGCTACACTTATTACATACTAGCTTGGCATAGACGCCAGGGACGTATGGAGGAAAGGCGACTATGGACTATGAGTACTCTAGTCACTATGGTGAGTAACTGTAATTACTCATACGTCCTGTCCCCTTTTCTCCATCCTTGTGGGTTATTGCACCAAACAAGAGCATAGGGTGGAGCCGTGACAACCTGCCTCATATCTATCAGAACCGTCTGACCAAACTTTGCATCGTGCCATGTACTGATATCCAGGGAATATTGCTTACAGAAGGCCGACGGAGTGGCCCAAGTAGCCCCTTTGCTGATGACATCCGAAGGAGTAGGTCTCTGAAACGCGAAATGCCGTGACCTTAACTCTGACCGCATGGGCATATATCCCCCCTGGAACCGGTTTGCCCATGGCCATGTACAACTCAGAGGAGGAGCTGCCAAAAGTGACAAACAATGCCTCAAACTTCCAGAAGGATTTCATCAGGGAGAGGCAGATCTAGAGAACCCTCTTGAGGTCTAGGGAATGTAGAGCCCTCTCTGCCTCTGACTGCAGGTTCGGGAAGAACACCGGCAGGCAAACCTCCTGATTCAGATGAAATGGAGAGAACACCCTGGGCAAGAAGGTTGGGTGAGCGTGCAAGATGACCTTGTCGTTGTGAAACGTGGTGAAGGGTTTGCACAAAGACAACGCCTGCAGCTCACTGACCCTGCGCGCAGAGGTGAGCGCTACCAGTAGAAACGTCTTTAGCGTTACCAGCCATATGTCCACTGAGGCCATCAGCTCGTAGGGTTTGCGCTACAAAGCTGCAAGAACCACATTGAGGTCCCAGACCGGATGCAGCCTATGCACCAGAGGAAAAAGCATAGACAACCCCTTGTGGTGGGCCTTAACCATGGGTTAGCCGGCGAAAACACATGCTCAGGGGAATTCTTGTAAGCCCTGTTGGCCGCCAAATAAGTGCAGCAAGTATCCACCTGAACTCCTGAACGAGCAAGGTGTGCTGAAAAAGCCAGTATGTCATCCAGAGGACGGGGGACAGGATCCAGACCCTTGTCACGAGCCCAATGGCAGAATCTAGTCCATTTACTCTTATACTGGGACAGAGTAGATGGCCTCCTAGCCTATTGAATGATGTCCCAGTAGTCATCCAAAAATGTAGCATACTGAAGCCTAAGCTCGTCAGGAACCAGGCAACGAGCACCAGCATGACTGGGTCCATATGTTCTGATGCAACGCCCTGCTGCGTCATGAAGCCCCTGATGGGGATCAGAAGGTGAACGGGTCCCTGGAAGAATAACAGCAGCAGATCCGAAAACCAGGCCTTCGAAGGCAGTGCGTGGATAATCGGGATGAGGCTGCAGCCCACCGATGCCAGAAAATTGCAGAGGGTCCGCTGGAGCAGAGGGGGAGGAGGGAACGAATAACACCTGCGGCCGTCCCGCCAGATCTGGAAGCCATCTTCCAGAGACCCACGACCCTGTCCTGCCCATGAAACAAACTGGGGACACTTGAAATTCTGAAGAGGTGCGAACAAGTCCAGGCCTGTGAACCCCCCCACCCCTGGAACAGGTGTAACAAGGAGTCTGTGTGCAACTCCCACTCGTAGGCGTTGAACCTCAAGCAGCTCAACTGGTCCGCTCCCATATTGCTGCCCCCCCCCCCGGAAGGTGGACTGCTGAAATCTAAATTCCCTCTCTCAGGGCCCATTCCCAGATAGCTACCGCCTCCATGTAGAGGAGGGTGAGACGGGTGCCATCCTGCTTGTTGAGGTAAAACATTGTAGTAGAATTGTCTGTCCTGACCAGAACAGACCTGTCCCTGATGAGAGGCAGAAAGGCATTGAGGGCCAGGCCCACTGCCCTGAGCAGATTGATAAGTATGAGGGCTTCCGCTCTGGACCTTGCGCCATGAATCGCGTAGCCTTCCAGAGTATCCCTAGAGCCCGAAAGAGAGGAGTCCGTCATCACCACCAGGGTGTGCTCCGTTCAGGCGAAGGTGGCTCCCACAACATTGCCGTCAATCATCCACCCGCGCAGATCGGGCAGGAGGAGCAGAGTTATTGGGATCCTGCCAGACTAAAACCCTGTCTCCTGATCCCAACATGCCGCCAGTTGGAGCTGGAGGCTTCTCATCTTGAGGCGAGCGTGCTGCACAGTGAGCACACAGGAGGCCATCATCCCCAGAAGGTGCTGGAACCACCATGCCAAGGTGGTCGAGTTGGCCAGAAAGTGCCCTATTGTCTTGAGAAGGGAGAGGGCCCTCTCTTGGGTGTGGGGAAAACCTGCTGAACAGCTATGTTCCAATGCACCCCTAGAAGGACCAGATCCTGGGAGGGGCACAACTGCAACTTTCTCTGGTTTAGGGAGAACCCCAGCTGATGAATATCTGCCAATCTCTGGCAGGAGTGTACCACCCCCTCGGGTGAACCCACCCTCATCAGCCAGTCATCCAGATAAGGGTATAGGTAATGTCCTTCCAAGCAGAGGAGACCCACCACTGCATTCATCAACTTCATGAAAACACAAGGGGCCGAATGGCAGCACATTGTACTGCAAGTAGTACGACATAATAGTGAACCGCTGAAACGTCTGATGCGGCTGGTAGATCAGGACATGCAGGTACGCATCCTTGAGGTGTAGGGAACACATCCAGTCCCCTGCACACAGAGACTCTGTTATGTGTGCGTGAGTAATCATCTTGAAGCATTCTAGCGGTAAAGACAGATTGAGAAAGGACAGGTCCAGGATTACCCTCAGGACAGACTGGTTGTTCTTGGGTACCGCAAAAATCCTGGAGTAGAAACCAGAGCCTCTCTCTGACTGAGAAACTGGTTCCACTTCCTGCATCTACAAGAGCGAAAGGACCTCCCGTAAAAGAGCTGGAGACCCGATCTGATGAAGACGCGGAGAGGAGGGGTAGAGGAAAAGGAAGAGGAAGACTGATGCCTGTGGAGACTATGGATAGGATCCAAAGGTTCTTGAAAAGACGCTTCCAGCAGTCCTGGAAAAGAGCCTGTCAGCCCCCTACTCGGGAGCTGCGTTTCCCGACCGTGACGTCACTGCTTCTTGCCGTCAAGAGGTGGGGGGGAGCAGAAAAACCCATGCAAAGTCCTCTGCTGCTTCTGCCTGTTGTCGCTAGGCAACCTGTTGGGCCTCTGCGTACTGCGGTCCCGAAAATCCTTGAAGCCAGTGAAAGCACAGGTTTGAATTCGGTTCTGCCCTGAGACTGCGGGAAGGACTTCTGCCCTGGCTTTGTCAGGAAGCATAGGACTTGGTGGTTTGAGTGGAGGTTTTCTTCTTTGTCAACTCGTCATCGGTTGATGAATGGAAGACGTCCACACCCTCAAAAGGCAGATCTAGGATCTGTTGGGTATTTTGTGTAGATTTGGAGCCTGGCGGTATTTTCTATGTAGGATTGTTTAGCGTGTTTTGGGAGCACAGAGCGCAGCACCACTGCACAGGATCAATGTATAGCATGTTTTTTGAAGTGCAGCACCACTGCACGGCTTTGATGCATTGATATAATGTGGTACAGCAAGACGTGTTATTGAGCATTTTTTATGCAGCGCCACTGCATGGGTTTAATGCAATTGCTTCAAGCTATGTGTTGCCAGTGCAACATGTGGATATGTAAATGAAGACAGGATACAAAGGTTAAAAACAAACCATTTTCTCATTTAAAAGCGCATTTTATTTTTCATATTCAAAATGCACACAACATTTTTTCTTTTCATCTGAAATGCCTATGTTGCAAGAGACACATTTGAAGATTAATTGACTAATATAATTAACCATACTAACATGATTCTAACTTCTTAATAATACAATGTGTTCTACACTGCAAAATGAGGCAGGCTGAAACTCATTTCAGACTACATTCAGATTTTTTTTTCTTTGCTTCTATCTGCGCTCTGTCCACAGTATTTGCAGGAAGCAAAGACTCGAATAAGCAGGAAATCAGTTTGGTTACAGTTGCAACTGTATAAGCTGTATAAGCTGCTTGTGTGCAGAGGGTGGATAGGGCATGATAGAATTTTATTAGTTAGGATCCTTTGGTAGGAGGTAACCAGAGTTTTCTTGTATAATCTCTGGGAAGAAGCTGGGGGGAGACATCTTGACACAGCTCGGAGAAGGACTGGGTTGATAGCTGGGGATGCCCGATTCCTAAAGCAGATTCAACTTGGTTGCAGAGACTGAGATTTCCAGTCAACAAGTCCCAGTTTGAGTGACAGCAAATGCTTGTCCTTGCTGGGTGAACCCCTCCAGAAGGCGACCAGCCAAAGAAGTTACATGCTGAACAAGCCTGGTAATTATCTCGCTGAAGTGTGGGGGCTGAGTGTGTGTGCGAAAATATTCAGTCATTGTAGGAAAGGAGATTCCTGTGCTTTACCCACGTGTTTAATGTTGCAAATTGAATTCTTGTTCCCCGCCACTCTCTTCTCAGTGTATCACAAATAATGCTGTTACTGTGCTATTTCATTTATTTCTGTAAAAAGAGTGAGATCGTGTTTAAATGCAACTTTTATAACACACAAAAATATCTGAAAGCAGATGAGTGGTGTGTTTTATTTTCTCTTTCCTTTGTGCATTTACCAATACAGTGCTGATGATGTGGGGAGATGTTTAGACAGTGCAATTGTCATTTTTAAGGTAGCTAAAAATAAGACTTGGCTGCAGCTGTGTGTACAATGTCATTCAGTATGAGCAATTATAACTAACTGTGTGTGTTATAGTCTGCCGGAGGTCTATGAGTCGGCAGAAAGAGAGGCCCTGGATATAGCTCACCAAACGTAAATAAGTTGGTGATAGATACCGCATGATAGCTCGCTACCGTAGATAAGACAGCGAGAAATTGCCCATGGTGGCACACTAAAAATGAAAATGTGGTGTTCCTGAAATGCAAGCCTGAGGTCCCTCTAGTGATTACACCAAAAATCTAAACAAAAATAAGGGGTTCTGGATATTGGGGCCACAAATAAAACAAAGGAATTATGCTCACCAACGCATGTCTGTGTACTGAAATAATGCATATCCACTGTATTATTATTATACATAACCCAATCTGAATACAAGGAGTGATTGTTGCTAAATTATTTTTCGGCGGTAAGAAAATACCGCCAGGCCCCAAATCTACACAAAATACCCAACAGATCCGTTCTCTGATGAAAACCTAATGGCATGCCTCCACACCGTCCTTCTCATCTCGACACCCAGGCACAGCCCTCTGCTGGCTGTGTCGATGTGGGAGACTGAAGACTCCATGAGGTCCCGGGCATCTACCAGACCGGCCTTGACGGAGGCTTGCCTCTCAAGAGGGAGGTCAGGCAGAAACTCCCCGAGTTTCCGCCACAGCTTCGGGTTAGCCACGGCCAAGCGGGCGTCTGTTTTGGCTTGCCGTAAATGCAGTCCTGAAATGGCATAACAGGGTTCGCGCAAAGACTCACAGACCTTGGAAAGACAACTGGGGTGCCTCCCGAGGAGGAAGACGACGAAGACGATGGTTTAGAATAAATGGAAGCCCTCAGCCACCACTGAAGAATGTGGCTGCGGATGGGGAGCCAGGAGTATTGTCTCCCCGTCTGTCAGCCTAAACTTGCTGTCTAACTTCTGGTTCTTTTTGGCATTGGCCTTGGGTTACTCCCTGACATTTCTCGCCACCTGCAGAACCTTCTTCTGGAGAGGGATGCCTGACCGGACCATGGTGCGCTTGCCCAGAACCTCTGCTAGCACTCCCGACTCCTGGGGGGCTTCCTCAGGCAGAGGGACCCACAAGAACTCTGTCTAGCCATGAAGGCAGTCATGAAAAGCCTTAACCGATGCTGAGGGTTCATCATCCTGGTCATTATCTTAGTCGTCATCATCGTCCCTACTTCTTTTTTACAGACCGAGGGGAAACCGGGCCGTGGGACACAGCTGCCAGCGGGGTCCCTCCTAAGTCCAGAGCCGAAGACCGGTCCAATGGCTGTTGAGGGGGAGGCGTTGGTGGTACAGAAGGAGGTGGAGGGGTCTGAACAACTGGTAGGGCCTGGACTGGGGAGGGGACCGGCAACAACACCGGTAGCGGTGGAGGAGCAGGTGGGGGACCCAAAGGAGGCCAGGGAGAAACAACCTGCGGGATCACCTGCTTCACTATATCCTTCAGGAGCCCCGTAAACTGATGGGAATGCATGAGGAGGAGGCAGCACTCAGAGAAAGAGGTCCTCGCTAGCCGCAGAATCCCTCGGAGCCCGGCCCTCCGAGGTGCTGGGTCTCCTCTCCTAGTAAAAGCACCAAGGCGCCTGAGGCATGTAGCCATAAGGCTGCAACTGGTAGATGTACCTCTGAGGAGCCCAGATGCCTGTACCATAAAGTTCACTGCCACTTCAGAGGGAAGGGGACTAGAATCTTCTTGCAAGTTCAATGGGCGAGATATGGGCGGGCCCTGTGTCGAATCCAGAATGGCTGCCAGCCAAGCAGGCTCCGCCACATGCCTCTCTGCCATTTCTGGACCTTGCACCACGCCCTGGGCAGGGGTGGGAGGGGCGTGAAGGCCCCAAGGCATGAGAGGCCTCAGACATGGGATAATACAGCTGGGGTCCTGCACCTGAAGCGTCGACCTCAAAGATCACTCTGGTAGGCGCTGAGCCCTCGGCCGGCTGGCCGGTAGTCATAGCACCCTGACTCACGACCTCAGAGCAAGCTGCGGTAGGCTGCGTGGCATCAGCTCTTGTGCCGGTAGTGGTGCTGGATCGTGCCAAGGACTGACTATTGAAGGTGGCACCCGACGATCCTTTACCCTTAGGGGTCAAAGAAGAGGACGAACTTGATTGCTCTTCCGGGGACAGCAGGACAGGCCTGCCCCCAGAGGAGCCCCTGTGCTCCTCGGCTTGGAAGCCGGTAGTCTTGGATGCCCCAGGCCTGCCAGAACCTGAATCTGAGGAACCCTTGCCTGTGGGTACCCCCGGGAAGGAGTCATCACATTGAGGAGCCGTGATGAACAGAGGGCCTACCCTTGCCTTGACGAGAGGTCCTGGAGAAGAAGTCCTTTAGGTGCACTGGAGAAGTTTGGAATATCTCCCTCCAATGCGACAACCTTCTTCAATGCTCTGTGACCGAGAGCACTGCACGCAGTGCATGCATCACAGCGGTGGTAGAGCCACAGGCACTCAAGACAGAGTACATGAGGGTCTGAGGCGAGGAACGAGCGGTTGCATGAGGCACCTCTCATGAATCCTCCTGCAACCGACATGCGCCGCGGGAGGCGAGGCAGCAAAGGTAGGTTAAATAAGATTGAGAAACAAAGAAGGGGAGCAAGCGGAAAGTTAAAGTATCTGCGCTGGCTGCCAGGTCCGACACTGATAGTGCGGAAAAAGGGACTGAGGTGAGGTGCCGGCAGGCAAGGCCTCAGCAGGGCATTTCTATGCCCCGAGGCTGCGCCCTGTACTAAATTTAAAGGGGAAGCTCAATTTTTCGCTACCAAAGGTTCTGGTACTGTCCCCATGTTGGGGGGCGCCCACAAGGATGGAGGAAAGGGGGCGGGACGCATGAGCACTGATCTTTCAATCTGCCCCGGTTCGAGTGCTCTTCCCTTTTCACTCACCGGTCCCTGGCGTCTCCTCTGGGCAGCTGTGCTTTCTTGCTTCTGCTCTGCCGACATGCTTTCCTTTGACTGCGAGCCCTGCTCGCTCTTCACTGTCTCTTTGTATACTGTTGGCAGCTCTGCGTTCTCTCCGAAGACACTGTCTGTAACTCTGTTCCTTTCTTCTGTGTCCGCAGCTCCGGCTGTGGACCTCCAACCGATAAGACTCCCACACCTGTGGCTTTCTCACGGCCCGCCCGACCCCTGGCTCCACAGCTTCTTGGGCTCGTCTGCTAGCAGCCTTGGCTCTCCTGTCGGAACCACCTCTGCTGCATCTTTGTAGGCAGGATTCTCCTTCCAGGCGCACACTCTTTTCTACTACTCTATTCTACTGGTCTCTCCCCCTTTTATCCACCTGCAATCCCATGACAGGTTGCAGGTGTGAGTCCATAATTGCAATTGCCTGGTCGTAATTAGTGGAGCACTTGGGACATGCCTGACCTTTACAACATTCTGCAGGCCTCTTCCTCGTCTCAGTACTAGACCAGCGAAATTACTTGCTAGTGTTCACCACTCCTAGACACCTCTTCCTCGTCCCAGTACTATAGTGGGTTGAATGAGGGGAAATTAAGGGATATGGTTTGCAATAATCCCTAAAGTAAGTAGGAGGGTGGGCTTGGTTCTCATAAGGAAAATGGGGATACCCTGCCTCGCCTGCAGACGACCTCTTCTTCACCCTCCTCCTAGTGTTCCCATATTTATTACGTCTTCTAGTGTTTTGTCAGGCAGAGGGGAAAGGACAGCAACATCCCACAAATGCAGAGGGGATCAAGTGTACATCATGGAATGGAAATGGGGGATACCACATCTCACCCAAGGACATCCCCATACCATTCCCCAAGTGTCCTCTGCCCAGGGGATCCTCCCCTGCATCTCCGCCCCATGGTTGGGATCCAAGGAATGGCACTCTCCTGGCCACCTGAGCAGAGGATGAATGGGAGAAAGTAGTGAGGACGCCCTCGGGTTT
Source organism: Ambystoma mexicanum (assembly GCF_040938575.1). Lineage (NCBI taxonomy): Eukaryota > Metazoa > Chordata > Amphibia > Caudata > Ambystomatidae > Ambystoma > Ambystoma mexicanum. The sequence continues at coordinate 679,251,022 of NC_090932.1, read as the reverse complement.
CTCACAGTACCAGCAACAAACATGAAAACATTGTGGTGTGGCTACCAAATGGTAATGTGTGTGTATGTGTCCCTAAGAGCTGCCTGCCCTGCAGGTGGGGATCTGCCTTTTTGTGTGGCTAGCATTTGGCCCAAGCAGACCTTTTACAAGAATAGACTGAAAAGATGGAGGCCTAGGTATATGCATAAGCCACAAGCTCAAAGGGGAGAAAATGGAAAACTAAAATGTCACTTTTCAGAGGGAGCACTCTCTATTGCCCCTAACTCCAGAGCATCTTACTCTCTAAGAGGATCTCTGGAGAAACTGTAATGTCAGAGATGGTGGAGGAATCTGTGGCCAGGATCTTGAAAACTAGACAATGACAGAGTCATCAATCCTCAGTCTTTCATGCAGACCGATTGTTGGGAAGTATCCCTAATACTGGTTTGAAGAAGCACCCATAACCCAACAAAATAAATCAGATTTACCTAAAAACTGTTTCATCAGTAGTCTTACTCCAAGATGCAGCAGCTCCAATAGGGTGTCCTCTATAAGCAACAAGTAACTGACAAATCCAAGATGGTTGACCAGCTTTATATCACTTGACCATCCCCAGTTGAAAAGGGCTAAACAATAGACATATTGGGAAAAGGAGTAGATTTAAAATCTGAGGAGCCAACAAAATTTGAAATAAAGGGGGAGAGGTTCCCAAAAATCACGGTTCAGAAAGTGGGGTGTAAAAGAGCAAAACTGAAAAAGAAGAGTCAGGCATCCTCTGAAGCAGTGTACGAAGCATCAATTGCTGCATAGAGGGGCTGATGGAGACTGTCTCAGATGCCCTAGCCCTGGCTGTCATGCAGGGAGGCTGATGTTGAAGCACCCAGAGACTTAACCTATCACATGAACTCAACTGAAAGTGGGCAAACTGTCCCCACTTACAGAGAAAGAAACCCTGCAGATAAGTTTGCTTACCAACATGAATACCTGTTGTTAAAACTTACATTCCCGGAAACACTGAAACAAGTATTACAATAAAAATAAGACAGATATAAGACCAGTCCACCTGCCAGTAAATAAACATTAGAACTGACAGGTATCAAAGCTATATACTGAACAGAACAAATTGCTAAACTGGTTAGGTAATTAAAGAAAAAAAATTAACACCACAAAATATTGGAAGCTCAATTTACAACACATGCAGACTAGCACAAATTAGGAATATAGTATGGATCCAGGGAGAAAAAACAATGTTGCTGTACCACCGACTAAATTGAGACAATGGAGTACGGGAATAATCGGACCAAAAACACATGCAAACGCAAGAAGTATATATAAACGATTAAGATACTGAGACAGCTCCTGACTTTGTGGCATGGGTATGGAGGGGTCCTGGGGAATTCTGATTCAGGGATTGTGTTACTTACTGGCTTTTCATTTGCTCCACACTGTTGTGGGCCTCGTTCCTGGTACAAGGAGAACTGCTGGAAACAAAGGCAGAACGAGCATGGAAGGCAAGACAGCACTTCTGCAGTGAATTGTTGGCACATGCAGGCAGCGTGGCATGTGGAACATGAAAGTGTATTTTGAATTCTGCGCAACTGAGCTTGAATCCAGAGGTCCTTGCAGATTACTGCTGTGTGATGACCATCTATCCTGCTAACCTACCGAATTCTGCTTCTAACCTTTAACATTCAGTGGCAGTGTGGGAGGACTTAAAGGGGTGAGACGAACAGACGGGAGGCAGTAACCAGCTCTAATAACCCCTTATACCACAGGTGTCTCTTGGTGTTTCTGATGCATACTAACCTATTTTCCTCAAGATTAAAAGAACCATGAGATATGCATGGGTTAAACATCGCTTATGCTAGAGTTCCGAGTGATCCCCCAGATTCTAACTTGACTTGAATGACTTAAGCCTGCTCTAGACTGATTTAGTAATAATGAACAGCCAAAATGAGCCGGCTTTTGATTAAAGCTAGAGTTTCACCAGAGATGTGGCAAAAAAAGCAAAAAAGCATGTGGCCTCCACTTGCTATGTTGGGGAAGGAGAGGAACTCTATGTCCCTTCCAAGGAGGCAGGGGTGAAGTCAAAACTGCTGATGGTGATCTAGATAGAACCTCTGGGTCTAGTCCGGTACAGAATGCTATTGGCCAATGCATGGACCGGGAGAAAAGAGAGGGGGGTGGCACATTGAAGGCAAAGAGAAGTGGCTCAGTCATCTCATGTTTCTAAAGTCATTTCTGGCCTGAATTTAGTAGGCCTGACGTATTCCAGGCCCTTCTTAACATACAATATGCTGTCGAAGACACTGGGTGCATTCCCAAACACCTTCATTGGATTTCCAAAAGAGCTGCATCAAGAGGCTGGATGACAGTTACTGGTGACAATTAATAATCATGTTCACCACCAGCACTACCAGGACCTATACGAGACCTTTTTCAGGGTTGTGCATTCTGAGACCCAACAACTCTCTCCACTTGGTGCCATGCACAATTTTCCACCTGCCAGACAATCCGCCTGATGGGGAGGTGATTTATGTTGAACATTTAGAGGCGTCATCAAATGTAATGGCAGCTGCATCATTATCAGTACCTCGTGATTTGTCCTATGATCCGTACATTAAAGTCATACAAATAATACCCTCCTGATTAAAAGGTTTCAAGTGACATTGCACTTGCTGGCATACTAAGTTCCTGGAAAGCTAGGGGTTATGTGCAAACCAACTGTCTCGAAATTGACCTACTGAAAACTTCACAGGATACGGCCAACTTTAAAATTAAGGTGGTACAAGCCAAGGGTGATTTCTTGTTTGCTAAGCGCAGCGTTATAGAGGAGCTGCATGTTAGCTGCTATATGCCACATGACCCCCAGCAAATACTAATCAGCATAGAATTCCAAATTCAGTGTCAGAGAATAGGCATGGCCCCTGTACCGTTGGTCTTAACTACAGTAGTTGCTGGTCCACGAGTCAACCCTCAGCAGTTTGTCGGGGGAACAGTTGCCCATGAATCAATAAATGCTGAATGAATAAAGGAAGAGAACGTTCTTTTGCAGGTGGAACATTTTTTTCATGGACTTGAATAAAGCCCCTGTCCTGTCTTCACATACGTTCCTTAGATTTAATTTTAGCCAGCCTTGTTAGGTCCCGCCTCTCTTTTGGCTTGTTCTTTCCATGGATTCTTTTGAGCATACTTTTTTTATTTATTGATTTAGCTGATTTACATTAACTTTACAATATTTTTCTAACAAACATTTAAAGAAACGAACATAAAATCATTTACATTTCATAATCATTAACTCAGTAAATCATTCATTTGCCATATGGTCTAGAATTAATATTAATATTATTAACACCGATGATGCTTGTTGATCACTAGGTAAGCACATGTTCAATATTTCTGTTTTGATTATTGCTCAACCACCTTTCAACCAACATCAAATTACCAACCTTCTTAACATCGGTAAACTAAAATTTCAAACATCAAAGTGCACCCCTTAAATCGATATGACCACTGTCCTATTACTTAGACTCTTGATCACTCAATTTCAACGCTTGCAAAAACCCAATACCACCAAATCTTATCGAAGTCATAGTTCCACAGAAGATAACTTGCCATAATAAATCTGGCATCATTTCTACAATCTCTTAAAGTGGTTGTTTCAGATATTGGATACGAGTTGATTTTAACATATCACAATCCACTAAGTGACGTAGAGTCTCTGTCTGACCAGAAATTTTGCAAAATTGACACACATTCTCCTGCGGGGTAATTACTCTACGTCTAGCCTGAATGTTCTTCGTAGACCATATACATTGCATCTTAAACACATAAAATCCATTCTGTGTGAAGAAGATGGACGTTCAGGCTCAGACACACTATGTGTCATTACGATCCTGGCGGTCTGGGAACTACGGTACCGGTAAGCATGCCGGTACTGCAGTTCCTGGACCGCCATACTACGTGTTGTGGTCACAGGTGCCTGTCAGCCCGCCAGGTTTTTCCTGGCGGGCTAACAGGCACCCACGAGCACAGCACGTCAGATGCACCGGCACAACTCTGAATGTGCCGGTGCATCCGACGTCCCCATCCCATTTCAGCCCTATGGGGCGGAATGGGGATGAGGAGGCCCTTGATTCCGGCACCCGAAAATGGGCAAGTACCGGGTCCGCCTAACTTGGCATGACTCGTTTCTTGCCCATTCACGGGTGCCGGAACAAATGCAACTCCGGCGGCAGCTGTGCCTGTTTTACAGGCACGGCTACCGCCAGGGTTGAGTGAGGCCCTATATCTATGCTGAAAGGGGTTGTCTCTAAAGTCCTGAAAAATCGGACATTTCTCTCTTGTCTTAATCCAGTCATATTGAACTAATTTAGTTTTCACTCTAGTCGGATTCTGCAAGAGTTCATTGATTGAGGCATCAGCTTCTGCCAATGCTTGAACAACCATTGATTCCACTTTCGCACAAACAGATCTTTGGAAGAAAACATGTATTTGGAAAGAACATCTATCAGCATACTTGACTCAAACGATATAAAAAACAACTTTCTGAACAATGCAATCACTTGCCATAAATATCACGCATACAAGGATATCAGGCCTAATTCATGTCTGATCCATACAATAGGAACACACCTAGGCAGATTAAGAACGCGCCTCCAAAATATGCCGTCAAACCTTTGCCACACAATTTCAGATATAGTTGCCTTTGTTTCAGATCCATACAATATTACTGGTGTGACTTTTTGATGATAATATGTGAGAGCTGGAGTTATTGAAAACTTGCCATGCTTGGCCTGAATAACAATAGCTTGTGAAATAGCTGTGGATAATTTGGTTTTCAGGCTGAGCACATAAACATCATCGTCATTTTGATCAGCAATGACCACCTCCATTGATGAACAAGCTCCAATTCCTTGTTTTGCAGGAGCCATTTTTTTTTTGTCTTGCCTCTTTTGTTGCAATTGCAGATCATGACTAGTTTTTTCAAGATTCATAGTCAGAACGTTTTCTTGGACATAAACTGACAAAGCATCCAATAGTCTTTGTAAACCTTGCGGCGTCTTGGACATCAAAACGAAATCGTCCGCATCAAACAAGGCTGGAATGGGTTTAGATAGCAATCTTGGGGCATCAGTTATGTCTTCAAAGGACTCACTAAAGTAAGAAATGAAAACATTAAAGACCCGAGGCAAGGATGCAACCCTGCCTCAGCCCTCTGCAGGTATGAATTAAAGAAGTCAGGTCACCTTCCACTGTCAATCTGACCTGTATTTTGATGTTAGTATATAGAGCATCTATGAGTGCAGTGATATAAATAGGGCATTTAGCACAATGGAATTTCTCAAAAAGAAGTTCTCTGGACACAGAATCCAATGCTGCACGAAAGACGACAAATGCAAAACAAAGAGGTTGTTTCATTTCTTAGAAGTGGGATATAATAGATGTAATTGTCAACAAATTAATTGACATTCCCATGCCAGCAATAAAGCCTGTTTGATATGGGTCACGCTTGCAATGCTCAATGGCCCATCTGTTAAAGTCTCTAAGAATGAATCGAGAGAATATTTTCCCCGGTGCATCTAATAGGGTGATCGGCTTGTAGTTCGAAGGACAGGACCGATAACCCCTCTTGAAAATGGGAACGATAACAGATAGACACAAGGATTCTGGAATGGCATTGGACTTTAATACTTGGGAAAAAATCTTATGAAGAATAGTCACCCATTGCTGCGGATGTTGTTTAAACATGTTGTTTAATCCATCAGGGCCTGGTGCCCTAGAGCTACTTGATTTCAGGATGTAGTGCAAAATGTCCTCCTCTAACATTTGTAATTTTACTTCGGTTCTATTCGTGAAGGTACAGTGTTGAGTACTTTCTAGAGGTTGAGAATACATCTTAGTATAATACGACATCCATTGACTCTCCGCTATCCCATTCATTTGAACTGGAGTCTGTTTGGAGTGATTCGCTAAATTAAGTAGGGTCCAGATTTGTGATTAATTTTTATTGGGCATTGCATCCAATATAGCTTCGCCATCACATTGATACAGATAAGCTTTATAAGATCTTAACCAGTTGTTATATTTGCATTTCCATGATTGGGTAGTTCTAGATCTCTCAGATAAGAGAAGCAGCAGAGCCAATATTTTTTGCTTACGTAAAGTAGCTTTTCGTTTTTGGACTTCCGGGTCAAAATTATATATTTGGTCTTATAATAACAATGGGTAGCTGTAATAGAATGAGTTTTATATAGCTGGAGAATGGAAGTGTATGGTTCACCCACAAAAGGAGTAGACAAACTCTCGCTTATCATTTAAAAGTTTTTAAGAATTTGCATTGCAGCGAAACCGAGTTCTCGAGTTGTTAACAATCATACGTACATTAAAGCAGCTACAAGGTGCATTACAGGTAGGTGACTCACAGGACCACTGTAATGTAAGCATTTCATGATCCCTATGGTCCTGTTTAATCACCTCAAATTTTACTCAAATGTTACGGCCTTGTAGATTCACTTTTGCCTCTTCGCCACGAGTTCTGGGGTGAAATATCGCCCAGAAGAGAACCACTGAGCATTAATAATTGCTGTTCTTTCATAAGTGCTGTCCACCTGGTACAGATCAGATTAACTGTTCTTTCACGAGGGGCCAAACACTGTAAATTCAAATCACCAACCAAAATAGTGTTGGCAATTTCTGATGCTTGCATGGATATATTTAACAATTTCTCAAGATCTGCAATAAATTTGGCATCAGATATAGCCACAGGGTTTCGATAGATAATGATAAGGGCAATGACACCTTCTGAATACATTATTTTAACCATTTGTAGATATGTATTTGGCGATACCCATGGAAACATTTTGAAACCTGTGCTTGTTTTTACCGCTACCAACAGACCTAATGAAGGATGGTCTTTTAATGCTACTTTAGCTGGATGAAGAATAATATTGTGGTCATTCCACATGGGCTGTTCAGTCAGCTATGTTTCCTGCATAGCAACTATATCAAAAGATGTTAATGAACTGGCACTCCTACCAAATAAATGGGAAGAACCACAAGTATTCCAGCTGGCAAGGGTAACTATGCTATGATGGATTGCCGAAGATAGTTATGGACAAGTACTTTGAACATTACGCGAAAACGAGTGATTTTCATTAAGGGCAGTACTAAAAGTTTTAGTTCGATTATAATTATTCATTTGCCTACTTGGCAATTTAAATTCTGTTTTTTTTGGAATGTTCCAAACTACTTGCAGCGTTAAGAACTAAAGGATCTTGCGCTAAGACAAAACCCAGAGCAAACACTTCAATATGAGTCAATGGTATTTGTTTGTTGTCCTCAATAATTTAGAATTATTATAATTTCGTATGTCACTCTCACGAGACAGAATAAATTGACTAAGATCGACATTCCTGTCAATATTGGAGGATACACCTCTGAGATCAGAATGTTGATCTATATTGAGAGATCTATACTCAAAACCATTTCCTTCACTCATTTGTTGTGAAGCGGATGGCACCACTTTCACTTGTTCCAACTTTAAATATTCCCCTATAGATTTCTGGATTTCAGCTCTAGTTTGCGGAAGGACACTGCTACTCAGCATCAAACCACTAGTGTTTGAGTCCAATATCCTCTCAGTAGAGTCAGATGATATTTGCTTGATTGAGGGGTTGGATTCAATAGATGAGTGCTTTTTAAACTCATCTTTTTGAGAAGGAACTACCGCTGTTACCAGATCATCTAGAGGAGGATCATTAGTAATTGAAACAGGATTTGAGTGGGAGACCAGGCAAGTGAAGGGGAAAGAGATGGGCGCTGGGAAGGCTGGAGAGGGGATGGCCAACAAATGAGAGATGAACAGAGATAAAAGGGGGAAAGAAAGAGGTGGACAAAGGCCATTTAAAGGAGCATAACAACGCAGTGAGTGAGGAGGATAAAAAGAAGAGCAACATTACATTAGAGGGTAAGAAATGAGCCCAAATAGGAACAAAAAGAAAGGGGAAGAAGGTGTGTATAAGGATTCAAAATGAGCAGGAGAAATAACCATGTAGAAAGAGGGGGCAGCAAGAGAGCACAACAGCAAGAATTGGAGTCAGAAAGAAGGCTGAAATATTCAGGACAAATTAACAATGAAGCAAAACCAGTAGAACACATGATCAAATATTAACAAGGCCTACAACAGCCAAAAGGCAGCCTGGTTTGAATTAGGAGCAAAAGTACAGTTTAAGCCCATTGTCATGTGACATTACTGGTAAACAGATCAAACATAAATAGACAGTTTGCTCCATGCAATGCCAGAAGGCCATCTCAACAGGTTTTGGAATAACATACAGAAGAAACACTTACAGAAGCTGCACGAAATCTGACGACTTAAAGCTAGAAGGCCAGGCTCGAAGGCTGCCTGCTTGAAAGATGGTTCTTCTATATGGCTATGAATCCAAGGCAAAGACATCAATTCACACACAGTTGTCAGGACTTGCTCACTCAGTTGGCTTTTAACTAGTAGGAAAAGAAACCCAGAAACATGCACAATCATTAAAAGAGAAACATGTTGCTGCAACTGGACAAACAGCTTAATCATGCAAAAACACTTTTCATTGTCACAGAACTATAACAAGGGCACACACTACTGACCGTTTAATTTCCCCCTGCATAAACAGCTTAAGACCTTAGAACCACAATTCCATACGTGTAACAGGGTTTCTTTCAGTAACAGCAAGAGACAGAATCCTGCCCACATAAGCAGGTTTTAAGGAGTGGGGTTTCATAGGTTGGGGTAGAGTAAGAGGGTTTCCCATTGGGATGGCTTCCACTGTTCACTATTTGCAGGGAGAACATGGCTCTCGTATCAACTCCATAATTCATGGGTCATGTGCTGTCCTGGAGGCGCTTTGGCTTCCTGATCCCTCAGTTAGTAATCTTTCACAGGCGATATAAAGTCCATGCACCTAGAAGCAATTTTTCTCAGTGTGCTCTACTTGAAACATATGCTCGGTCTCTCTCTCTCCTCTTGTGGTAGGTGTACATTTCCAGGCTGCGCAGTGCCGTGGCACCACTAGTTGGCAATGCACTACACTCTCACACATATACCCACGTCTTCTTGCTTCTCCCAACCATGCCAACACCGCACACGTCCATCATGCTCTGAAGTGCCCCTATTGCATGCTTAGTATTACAAAGCATCCCCCGCCTGCTCTTCTGATCTACTTCTGACACAATACCTAAACCGGGCCCTCAGTGTTAACCACTCAATTTTCCTTGTTTGTACAGTATGCAGACTGGGCCCAAATGAGTTTGATATGAGCTACTATTTTGCATTTAGAGCTGAAATATGAGGCAATAGAATTAAACAAATAAATAGTAGAACACTCCGGTATCCAACATCTTAACAGGATAAATATGCAGGTCTTACATCCTTGCAGCAAAAAACAGCACTTCCTACTGCAAATGCAACAGAAGACCTTTATATCCCACTTTTAAAAGTTGTTTCAAAGACCCCACTTTCTAACAAGATGGCCACAATTTCATTATGCTCCAGACTATAGTTCTAAAATGATGTTCCAATTGAGTAATCAGGAGGAGTAGCACGACTGGGAGGGTTGGACAGTAGAAGTGAAGGGGCACACGTTAGGTGTATATATGGTGATGGGAAGTTTTATATATAAACCCCAGCCCCAACCCGAATCAGTTCCGTGCCTCAGTGACCAGACACTTCTGCGCACCGGCCTGGATGGCCCAGCAAATAGCTGAAAAGCATGCATGGACAGTGTATGCAGATCAATGCAAAAGGGGGGACAATATGCTTCGACATGGGCCATATATGACACTCTGTTAAAACAAAAAACACTTTGTATGCCTCTGTACGCCACCCTCATGCTTACTCACGTCTATCCTTCAGTGGGTTTCCCTCCATCCTGATTAGTACAAGACCAGGACACGGTGTTTCAGGATGGTCTACCATTCGTGAAAGAGAGAATATATCTGCCTACTCAACAAACACACACTCAGGCACTAGAACGGTCTCATGACGCAGTCATCAACAGACATCCCGGCCAAAAACGCACTCTGGCCCTCCTCCAACGCTGGTACTGGTGGTCCACCATGTGTAGGGATGCCTATGAATATGTCACCAACTTTTCCATTTGCAAGGGACGACCCTTGGGCCTGCTCCAACCCATGCCTCTTTCGCCCAAACCATGGCATACAGTAAGCATTGACTTTGTCACCGACATGCCAAGGATAAAGGAGTATGACACGATTTGGGTGTTGGTGGACGCATTTTCCAAAATTGCACGCTTCATTCCTTGCTCTGGTATCCCTTCGGCTCATGCCTTGGCTGATCTATTCTTTCGTTCTGTGTTTTGTCTTTTCGGCCTTCCTTCAGTCCTGGTCACGGATCAGCGTTCCCAGTTTACCTCGAGATTTTGTTGGGCTCTCACAAAACTACTGGGTATTGATGCACATTTCTCATCCTCTTACCACCCTGAAACTGATGGGCAAACTACGCCCTTGTTAATCGACTTTTGAGTCACATGTGAAGAGACCACACATGTGTCAATTTCAGCCTCATATTTACTGCCATTTGATTTAATTATGCTGGGTGTCATTGCTCCTCTTGGCCTCTAGAGACTTGCTCACTATACCTTGTATAAACTTGATACACTTTTATCCAATGGACCCTTATCAGAGTAGACCTCAGCGCCCTAAGGTCTGTCGCAAGGATAATGTGTGTCGCATGAATTGCGCAACAACGGAGAAAATATGGTTCCTCCACTCCGCTTTGTAAACTAAAAATGACAAAAGTAGTTACACTCTTTCATTCAGGCGCCAACCTTAAAAAAAAAACTCCACTCAATTGGAATATAGTAATAGAACTCTGTATTAGTTGGAGCGGGTGCCCTCTGTGATGACACGTGTTTCAACAGACTGCGCCGTCTTTTTCAAATCAGGGCCAATGGTATTGGTTGCTAATTTGGAACGTGGCTTTTCAGCATAACAAAATGATTCACGGGATCAATCCCAGCCTCTGCAGTGCAAAAAACAAGCTCCGTACAATTCTGTCCGTTGAAACACGTGTCATCACCGAGGGCACCCGCTCTAACTAATACAGAGTTCTATTACTATATTCCAATTGAGTGGAGTTTTTTCTTTGTTAAGGTTGGCGCATGAATGAAAGAGCAACTACTTTTGTCATTTAAACTTGATATACTTTTAATTGCCCAATACTTGGCTCTTGTAAATGTTGTCTTCTCTTTTAATCTAAGAAAAAATATGTCTCATCCATGGCTTATCCGTCTGCCTTCCTTTGTGCTTTGTATTTATTCTTTTAAAATAGCATCCTTGATCCCAAGCCAACATTGACTCCTCTTTGCTTTGCACACAAAGCTGTTCTTCCAGCGTCTCCCGACACTGCAACCCTGATCGGCTTCCGAGGTAGTTGAATCGAATATTTACTCAAGCCAACATCCATTTCCAATAATGGCCGTTCATGCCATGTTATATTCCTATATAGCAAGCTTCTACATTAAGTTATTGCGTATTTACACTTCTTGGTCAGCAAGTTACTTTATCTTATTTTACATTCAGGATTACTTCATCTTCTCGTACATATTTCTCTTATTGCTTCAGTTATATCGTCACTCTTCAGTATTTTTATATTGTTTTACCATAGCTTCGTACATCTTCTCCATTACATCATTCTACTGTCATCAGATTTCACTCAGCGTAACATGATGTCCAATGGTGCGTGCTGGCATCCTTCCATACAACATCTTTCCACACTTTCAGTGCCAGGTACTGGGAGTCAGAGGTTGACTCCATCGTCCTCGCTATACAGCAGCTAAATTACCTCCTCCTCGTGTGCCAGATGAACAATTACTCCAATTCAGCAGCTCTGCTCTTCCTATTTCGTTTCTCTTAACCCCTTTGTGGTAAGTCAGACATAGGAAACCGACAAGAGGACATGGTTCAACAGTTTATCGATAAAAATTAAACCTCAACTGACCCTATTGCTATGATGATGGCTCTCTAACTCCAAAGAAAATAAACTGGTGCTCATCATATTGTCTAACAAAAGATCCGTCCTCTGTCCAAACCCCATTCTATCCTATGTCCGCCCTACCACCACAATTCAACAATGTAACTTAACCTAAATAAATTAACTACCACGATACTTCAGCTTCAGGTTACTTTTTTTCTGACCCCCACCCATTGTCTCTTTGGTTCTGTCTCTTTGTCTCAGGCAGTGCCCCGCTGGTATAATAACAATAAGTCATTTGAATCTGTCCATCTCTTAGAGAGAGTCGTTTCTCGCCGTGAGGACACTGTCCTTGTAATCTCACCAGTGCATAAAAATCCCAAAGTTCAAAAAAGAAAAGACAGTTCACAAAGTTCCTACAGTTCACCTCTGAGTTCTTTGGATCATCCCCTTTTGGGCTACTCGTCTTCTTGGGCTGTATCTCTTGTGTTCTGCTTTCACTCCCTCAGTGTCAGCCTTTTATGGGCTACTCGGCTCCTCTGGCTGTATGTTTTGTGGCTTGCTTTCACCCCCTTTTGGGGTATTCTCAATTTCAACCACTTGTGTACTGCTCGGCTTCTCCGGTTGTATGTCTCGTTACTTGTTTTCACCCCCTCGTGGGTTATTCTCTGTGCCAGCCCCTCATGGGCTTTTTGTTTTCCTCTGGCTGTATGTCTCATTACTTGCTTTCACCCACTTGTGTTTTTTTTTCTTTGTGTCAGCCCGTCATGGGCCTCTCTGCTACTCTAGCCACATGTCTTGTTCCTTGTTTTCACCCCTGTAAGGGTATTCTCAGCTCCACTGGCTGTATCTTGTTGCTCGCTTTCACCTCTTCGTAGGGTATTGTCAGTGTCAGCCTTTCATGGGCTTCTCTGTGCCTCTCTGCACTCCACCTGTGTTTCAACCGGCAGCTAGGGTCGTTTTGGGAAGGTTGCGTCTCCAGTGACTGCCGAACCGCCACTCTGATGTCTCTGCGGTCATGTTGTATGCGCCTGTTCCTCCTGCCTACTATCGGCAGGGCTTTGGCATCAGGATTGCCGGTTACTGATATATTTGAGGGTTATAGCTATTACACAGTGGTATTTTTATTTGGTTGTATTTTATAGTCCTTGGCAATATATTGTGGTAACCTGCTGGGATATTTTCATAGTGGGGAGACTAATTTCAGAACACTGCCCAGTAGTTATTTTTACCAGGGTCACTAACAACAACAAAAAATACTGGACCTCATGCACTCATGCCTTCTTGTGATACCTTATGTACAATACCACACTACGCCCTTTTGGCTCAGTTACAACAATTGTAAAGCATGCAATTGAAATACTGCATATTCATTCAATCTCTCTAGATAAACAGCTCATGGCAGCTACTTTACTTTGGGATCTCTTACCACACCTACGTCTCTTTATTTTCATTTATTTATTCAATAAGTTTATAGCCATTACTGGCTTTACATATACAACATAATACAAATACATACTCGATTCAACGACTAAAAGCAATTCAAAATACCAGCAGACAGTTCTTTTAAAATAGTTAAAATCAAATCATAGAATTTCATCATGTGGAATATTAGGTTAATGTCATTCCCTTCCATCAGGCCTTGCCATATCTTTTCTATATCATCAGACAGACAGGAATTCTTCAATCTTTTCAGGTATTTATCACGCAGCTGATTAAGACTTCACAATAGCAGAGCAGATATTTTGCAGTCTCTATATTTGCCGTGCCACATAATCTACAGACTCTCAACTTTCTGTCAATGACAATTTTAGCTCCTAGTAGGGGTCTATCTCTTTGGAGTATGCCCAGTGACAGAACCTAGTCCATTTACTCTTGCACTGGCTCTTAGTAGCTTTACTCCTAGCACCCTGAATGATGTTTACGTTAGCCTGTGACATGCTCAGGTGCTTCAGCGTGACCTGCTCAGGAACCATGCTGCAAGGGCTAATTTTTGTGGCGCAGGGTGGATGACCCTGCCCCCTGCTGCACAAGAAGATGAGCTGGGCCCGGTCTCGACGGCCACCACGGAGGTATCAGAATGATGCTGAGGTGACATGATTCCTTTATTTAGCAGATCGCCCTGTGGACAAGGGGTGTGGTAGGCAAGGCATACGCTGTCATGCCGTTCCGCTGTAACTGGAATGTGTCTCCCAGGGAGCCGGGGCCCTGCCGCTGCCAGGACGCAAACTGGTGGCACTTCTTGTTGTCCCAAGAGGGAAAGAGATCCACCCGAGGATGCCCCCACCTGCTGAAGATTTCCAGCAGCACCCGATCATTCAATTGCCACTCGTAATTGGCTGCTCCCAGTCAGCTGAGCCCGCCCTCTAATTCTTCGCCTTTCACCATGTCTCCTGCCTACCAGCCGCTTGCACTCTGAGATGTCCTTCCTCTTACATTCTATTTATGCCTATTCTGGTCTGTTTTCACCCTTGCCTACCCCAGTACCCGTTTCACTCCTTATTGTTGCGCCTTATACTCTGACTCCATTGCTATGTTGCCCTGGCTTTTTTTGCTGCTGCAGTCCTATTTTTTTTCATTTCTACATTCAACATCTAGACACCTGCTGTATCCTATTTCCCTTTTGTTGTGATGGGCAGTCTCCCACGGCTGCTCGGTTTTTATCTTGTTTTCCACTTAGTTACCTCCCTCCTTCCTCCCCCCCTGCACTTCACTCCTCCCTATCACTTCCCTTTTACGTTTTTAGCACTTGCACAATCCAAATCGGCTCACGGCCTAGTCAGATTCTTTTGTTTGTTTACATTCCCCTCCTCTAATACCACTTGCATGTACCGAATGTTCAAGAACTTGAGAACATTTAGTTTTTATTTTACACTCCTTCCTCTTCCCTGCGCCCCCCCCTTGTCTTGATGTGCCTTGAAACACAATTATTGCTGTATAGTGCGCATTACAAATAGGCAATACAAATAAAATAATAATAGACAAAAAAATCCTCAAGCGGCCTTATGGGCACTTGTGCGTTTGCCTACCAATCAGCTCTCAGTTTGGACCACCACCCCTTAACATGGCTGTTGTCTCTGGTGATCACCACAATGATGGCTATCACTCTGCACCATCTGAGGCTTATGTATGACCCTAGACCAAGGGTGCACAACATATGACCGTGGGCCAGATGCGGCCCTTAACATCAGGATCTATGGCCCTCCAGGCCAGTTGAATTCAATAATAATGTGCAGCCCTTCTCTGGTCATTTCCTCTCTTCACGTTACAGAGATCTGAAGCAACCCAGAAATGGCACAGAAGAAAATCACCAAACTAAGTGTTTCATCAATGTAGGCATTGCTTAAATCATACCATGAAAAAGAAATCAGGCCTTGAATTTTGGACAGAGAATGTAAAGTGTTTGCCAAATGATCTTACGGTACAGAGGCTTTTTTCCAAACGTTTTGTATAATCTCCTAAAGCACACAACACTTGCATTTGAAAGAGACAGCATTTCAAACTCTGCATGCATTAAAAAAAAAAATCTTCATTTGATAGTATTATGTTTTTGGTATTGTAGTTATGATAAACATTACAGTTAACATGGTATTGGATAAGTGAAACAGTGTCATTTATTTTCTATAAAAACCCGTCCAAAACAAAACGCAATCAGTTAGCTCAGTACATCGTAGCAGTAATGTTGTGAGCATCTTTGTTTTGTTAATCACAGGCCTCAAACTACTCTCAAGTACTTTCCTCTAGCAAACATTAATGTTTTCAATGTGTTCCTATGAAACATTGCAGCATTTTCCCAGGAAAATGAAGAAATAGAGCAATGAAGTCATAAATGCATTTCAGAATGCACCTTTCCTCTCGCTTCATTTGGACATTTTTCTGGTGTGTAAAGCCTGCAGGACCTCCTTAGGTAGTTCGGCCCACCACTGAACGCTTGCAAATTACATCCGGCCCTCCATCAAAGCCAGTTGTGCACCCCTGCCCTAGACCTACGGCTAAAATGACACTGATTTCCACACTGTCCAATGAAGAGGATGCAGGGGTCTTCGAAGCAGGTGCCTGGCCATTCTGCTGGAAATAAAGCAGCATGGGTGGACCTAAACGCCTTGTCTTGGAAGGAAAAGGTAACTTCTTTTGCAGTTTGTCCACACCCATACTCAGTTTCTCTGAGCTGTGCTTGGAGCCTTGTGTCAATTTCGAGTCTGAGGAGGGGTATCTACACAAGAGGATTTCCATGTGTACTTGCACATGTTGCATTGATTCTTTTTTTATTGCTGGTTTCATACCTGGAGGCAGATGAGCTTCACAGAGCTGAAGTGGCAATAACCTGTGCTGAAGCGGTTGCATCACAGAGCATGAGCCACACCAAAGTAACAAAACAAAGCACTAGTGAAGATGCGAAATCAAGATCTGCTACTTGCCATTTTTGTAGAGTTGAACCCCAAATTTTAATTCAGATTCAGGAAAAACAGTAGCATCTATGGAATGTGTTTCTAGAAACTATGCACTGTCTGGCGAGTCCAGGGAATTAGTCCGCTCTCCCCAAGGAGGAGCCACCCCCTTTGGGACTAGGGAGGTAAGCCCGCTAGCACTCTTGGGGGCAGGGCAAGTGGGAACCCACTGGATTGACCTTCTCTTCCTGCCCCACCACATTTCCCCTTCCTCCCCCCCACCACCCTTCCTTTAGAGGACAGTCCAGTCCCTAGCAGGGATATGTGTTACCTTCCCTTGTCTCAGGAAACTAATGTCTTTATTGGCTACATAGATATTACAAGAGACAATTATGTGAATATCCCTAGGGAATTGACTGATGTGGTATCTGACCCTTTACTGTTGTCACATTTGCCTGAGGAGCAGAACCACTGGATTGTCCCATCTACGTGCAGAGGGGAACATAAAGGTCCTGTGAGACCGACATGAAGAAGAGGGAGAGCAGAAGATAGCGACGCAAGCCTGTGGAGTAAAGCAGAGGAGGAAAGGTCCTGCTTGGAATCAGAGCTAGGAAGCAGCACCATGCACCTGTCCTGGAGAGTAGAGGAGCGAAAAAGCCCACATAGTGCTGCAGCCTGTTGAAAGACTGGGAGCTGGAGAAGCTTGGCCTTGCCTGTCAGAAACCATATGCGAATGTGGTCAAGCAGTGCTTGCTGGAACAACGCCGAAGTCCCGTCACATGCAGAAAGGAAGAACAGATGCCACTGAACCGACATGGAAGACTGAGGAGAAGCGGGAACCACGGTTTCACATTAGCCGAGGAAAACTCCTCCCCCAGGTACGCAGTGCATCCAGGCTACTGGGAGGAGGGCAGACAGGCCCTGCCATAACTCAAGACGGGGGGAGGAGAAATCAATAGCCCAAGAGGGTCTGGCAAGATCCCCTATAACCATAGGAGGGATGAGAGACCAGATACCCTGAAAGGGGCTGAGAAATCAAATAGCCTCATAGGGGCTGGCAAAAAACCATTTAACCCTGGGAGGCATGAGAAACTAGATTGCCGGCGACGGGCTGAGAAACCGAATAGCCTCAGTGGAGCTGGCAATAATCCATATACCCCCGGGAGGGGCAAGAGACCAAGTAGCCCAAGCGGGCTGAGAGACGAAATAGCCCAAGAGGGACTGAGTTATCACACAGCCCATGTCAGGCTGAGGAACCAGGTAGCCCTTGATGGGGCAGGAATCCACATACCCCCAAGAAGGCATGAGAGACTAAAGAGCCCAAGAATGTCTGACAGACCAAAGAGCCCAAGAGGGGCTGAGAGACCAAATACCCCAAGAAGGGGTGTGAAACCCAAGACACCAGGGAGGCGTAGGAAAGAAAAGGGGTCCCAGACACAACTGGAAGAGCCCTGTCTATCAAGAAACATTTGAAAGGACTTCGTTATGTATGTGATTTGAACGGGGCAGCGGGCCAGGAGGCCTAGAGACACTCTCCACTCACTTGCACCCTGGCTGGACAGCCCCAAGGAGATTTATTTAACATTTTTGGCTTCAACTGTAGATCTGGCAAAAAGCCAATAGACATTGGATGGTGATTATATTGGAGCTGCGCTTATGGCAAGAAGCCCTTTCAGTTTAGTTTAGTTTAGTTTATTTAATATACATACAGCTAACAAGCTTTGTATATACAACCGATAAAACAATTAAAACAAATGTGAGCAATTGAAACAATGCATACATATGCACAATCCAATCTTAAAAATGTTACATGTCATCATCCGAAATTTCACATAAAACTATTATTATGATAAACATTTTAAAATCTCAACAATACTCGAATAAAATTTCACTATTAAATAAATAAGGCTAACATCATCGTCTTGCATAAAATTAGTCCATATATCCGCTGTGGTACAAATATCGATCTGGTTATCATAGTATTTCATATACTTGGTTCTGAACTCCTGCAAACTTTCACAGCACTTCATTAAATGAAGAGATACAATCTATATTGTCTACTACTTCGACTGAGACCTTGCCACGACCCTGTCATCTCAAGTGCTTCAGAGTTACTGAACTTCATTCGCAAATAAGATCTAAAGACATAAGGACTAGGAAAAGCTTTCATATACTTTGGTACATTCTCTCGATTAATGTAATATTGACAGTCACTTCCACTATGTACTTTAGAAGCTAAAGAAACAACGTGGCACTCCTTACAGTATGCTGCCAATTTCATCTTAAGCCACCTCTTAAATAAACCCACAGGAACAATATTCGATGTGACAGCAAAACCTACTTTCCATTGATCAAACAGGGGTTTAATTATACCCAAGATAGCCATTGTAGAAAGTTTTTCTATTTTCAAGAATGCTTGCATATGTGCAACAACAATTGTTCAATTATCTAACTGCATCAAATTGGCATAGCACATCACTGAACGACTCAAATACTTTGCTCGAATGCATTACATGTTGAGTTCCAAATAGAAGTATTGTACTGATGTAGCTGCGGGAAGGCGCATTAATTTTCTTAATATTGTTGCCTCAAGCTTAACCAATCGAGAGAGATACCTATGTCCCCATAACTCAATTGTATATATTATCATCGCTCTCACTTTGTGTACGCCGAGTAACCAATGTTCCTGCCTATAAAGCACTGATCGCTTTAGCAGATACTAGGCAACGTGTTTTTACTGACAACCATTGCTTCTCCCAATTTAATTTACAATATAACATGATCCCCAAATATTTGTAACAAATTACCTGTTCCAAATTATCGTTGCTCATGTGCCACACATTTGTTCTGGTGGATTCTTAGCAGGAAACACCATTATTTTGCTCTTGTCTGCATTAATGTTTAACCCATTGTTATGCGAGTAATCTGCTAATGCATCTAGTAACTTTTGAAGGCAAACTGGCGTATGATCAAGAAGCAGCAGGTCATTGGCGTATGTAAGCCACCTCTCCGATGACGTGCCACATTTTATAGGGCAAGTAACCTGGATTTTAAACGCAAGTTCCATATTTGCCAAATATAGATTAAACAGGGTTGTGGCCACTATGCAACCCTGTTTAACTCTGCAACTGGTAGGTATTATTGCAGACAGTTTCCCCCTTGCATCTAATCATAGCCTCACAGACAAGTCAGAATTGAGTAGCAACAAAATCTTAAGAAGACCCTTAGAGATGTTCCATGCATTTAACTTAAGCCACAGACAATTCCTAAGCACTGAATCAAATGCGGCTGAAGAGTCAATTAAGGCACAATACACATTAAGATTTCTATGTTTCCAAGCATATTCAATGCCAGATGTTAACACTATTAAGTTATGGGTTGTGCTGGATTATGCCCTAAAACCAATTTGATTAGGTGGCAGAATATTATTGCTTTGTATCCCATCATTGGGTTCGATTAATAGTACTCTTGCTAGTATTTTTGAAGGGATATCTAACATGGGCAACATTCTAAAGTTATTCGGGTCGGCCCAGGATCCTTTTTTATATAGGGTTAAAATGTGGCTCACATTCCATGACTCAGGGATTCTACTTATAACACCTATTTCAACGAACAGTATATAAAGAGTTGCTGAGACAGAGGACTTACATATCCATATTTCTTTAGGCATTGATTATTCCTCACTAGTGCTTTCTTTACGGCCTAATGTTGATTTGATATGATTCCCTCATGTATCCTCAGAGATGCAATTTATTGCTACTTCTCTTTTTTATTGTTCCCAATTACATCCCAAATCTTGGATGAGTTGTTAGAATAGGCAAATAGGGTGATCTCTTGCCACTACTCTATTTCTAAACTCAGCTGATACCACCTTAGCCAACGGCGATATCGATTCTTAATGGATTTTACTTGGGTCGAGATTAAAGTAGCATCAAGCCCTAACCTTGCACCACACACATCTGCAATTTCATAGCGTACCCTTTTTTTTTGGCATACTAATTGCTTTGTCATGATGTTTATTTTTGCCTATAGCTTTATTTGATCTTTCTTGTGTAGACTCATATGTTCGATTTTCTTTCACTTCCCGTTGTATGACTTCCATCATCTCTGAAAATTGTGTTATTAACATTATCCCATCTTTATTGTCTACTAATTGGGGGGGAACAACTTTTTACCACCACATTTGCATGAGCCAGATAATTAGCATGCCACAAAATTCTATTGTTGCCCTCATTAACATAAATGTGGCCATTTTGGTCATACACGTCTGACAGTCTACCATAATTGGGCAGATGTAATCGTATACACAAAGGAAAGTAATCACTTTCGTTGCGGTATACTATGTCCATGTCTTTTATGCAACCAGTTCCCTTATTATTAACAAACGCATAGTCCAGAATAGAAGCAGACCTGCCAACCACGCTTGTGGCAGCCATATGTGCGTCACTTGGCGTATTACCAGAAACAAGCCAAGAATATATAATTTCAGTAGGAGGCCCAGGATATCTTTTTGTTCAATTCAATTATTTTGCTTTTTAGTGCTAGGGATAGGAATCAGGCTAGGATAGGTTTTTTTTATAGGACGGATACACTTTATTGTGTACGACATCCTGACATGCACCCTTCTGAACTCTTTTCGTTCTACAGTAGGGACCAAAATCGTAGGGAGAGTATAGGCGTTTGGCACTTTAATAAAACAGTTATGTTGCAAAGCACAATGTGTTGTCGGTCTCCTGATTCTGACTTTGCACAGTGCATTTGCACTAGCAGTGATGCACATAAGATTTTGAAGTGGGAGTATTGTCATCGCTATTTTTTAAAATTCGGAGTGAAATGTGTTTTAAGGAATAAAAACGTAATTCCCATTCCCAATGGAAGTATTTTGCAAATGAATAAACATGTTTTAACTGTAAAACAGAAATGTGTTTGCAATAAATATTGCGTTGTACCTAGTTATTTACGTAAATTAAAAGATAAATGTTAACCTCTTTGGATCAGGCAGTAATAGACATTTTTGTTCCTGTGGCTCTACGCGCACTACTGGGACATACATATCCATGTAGCTCTGTGGGTGAAAGCAGGGGGACAAGCTTCTATGTGTACTCCCTATTTTTTCATTTTTGGGATTATTTGCCTAATATTTGGGAGTAAAAGTGGCTGATACACCCTTTATCTATAGTGCTGTGTTAACAAAGCTGGTCCCCGTTGGCTGTTTTCCCGATCTGGATTGTGCACACAGCTATTTTATTATATGAGGAATCTGTGGCAGCAACAAACCCATGCAAAAGCATTATAATTGTTTGAGAGGACCAATCATACATTTGTCAAGGCTGGCCAAAGAGCTGATATGGTGCAAAATCCAAGACTAAGCTTACAGTGAACTGATAGTATCAGGTTTCAAGCACAATAATTATTGAGCTTGCTTCAAACATCATATAATTAATTATTAGTTGTTTATTAAGAGTTTCGTCCAAGTACATTACCGATCGCCACAGTAATGGCGAGGTGGAATAAAACATACTCCGCCTGTTGTCCATCCTGTTCTGGGGTTACCGAAACAGTGCAGCATTTTATCTTTCAGTGCCCCATGCATGCTGATATTCACAAGGGAACTTTAAAAACTTGTTTGAAAAAAGTGGGGTGCTTTCTCAGTGTAATGCCAAAGAAATATGTAAATTGGCTAACACTACTGAAGTTATATTTTCCATTTCAAGATATTTGGGAAAGGCATAGTGGAGGAGAACATTTCTAGTAAATTATGTTAAGGAATGTTTTATTGTCCTTAAGAACATTTGGTTTTAGTATGATGATATCAATGTATCCAGTAATCATTTTAAAGCAATAATGTTGGAGCACTGGATGTATTTACTTTGGAACAAGGAGTGTAAGTGTTATATTTAAAGAAAGAGTGTTCCCATAAATTAGCATCACCTGGAAAGACTAGTAACACCTGGTCAGGGTTTCAGGGGGGATTCTAGTGGCGAGCACTGTCGAATTCCCCAATATTCCAATGTAAAGCAAGTACTGAATGTCTATGCAGTCTCAGTGCAGGATTGCCAATTCAGGTTGACTCCAGGTATTTATTTATTTATTTAAATGTATAAAGCGTGTAAACAGCCCAGAGGCATCGAAACGCTGTTACAAGGAAATGACTTAGTTACATGAAGCAAACGTCAAGGTAAAGGAGAAGTGGCAGATAATGTAAAAACATTGCATACATATAGGTCCGGGATCAGGCGAATAGCAATGTCTTGATGGCTTTGCAGAAGGCAAAGTGGGAGGTTTGTGCTCTTAGGGGCGGTGGAAGGGCACTCCATTACAGGGCTGCTATGAATGGGAAGCTAGCGCCGCCTGCTCTGCCTCGTTTAATTTTGGGTACTGTGAGCATGTTGGTATAGGGCGTTCTAGTTGGTCTGGAGGATGCAGATCTGTGTATTCTTTGAGTAAGGTATAGAGGGGCTGTGTGGTTGATGCATTTGTGGGTTAGAGCCAGAGTTTTAAAGAGGACGCGCTCTCTGATGGGAAGCCAGTGGGCCTGTTTCCTGGCAGCAGATATATGGTCCCTTCTAGGGATGCCAATGGTTGCGCAGATCGCACTGTTTTCGATCGTTTGGAGCTTCTCCATGTTTTTTACTGACGTGCCTTCAAAGAGGGCATTGCAGTAGTTGAGTCGGGACCCGGTTATAACTCTAGCTATGGTGAGGAAGTTATCCTTAGACAAGAATGGTCTGGCTGCATTAAGCAGCTTGGCGTGATATGCTGCAGCAGATGCAATGGCATTGACCTGCCTAGACATTGAAAGGTTGGCGTCCAGGTAGACTCCCAGGGTTTTTACTGTTTGGGAAACTGTGATTAAGAGGTTGTCGATCATGAAATGGGGTCATTGGTTGTCTAGTTTCTTTAAGGTTTCAGTGGAAACAATCAGGAGAAGTTCCATCTTGTCACTGTTGAGGCACAATCCATTCTTGGCCATCCAGGCTTGGAGCATTGGATGGCCGAGAAAGGATTGTAGAGTTAGATAACAGCACAAATGCTTTAATTGTTACATGGGGCAAGAGTGTGTGGCAAAACTCAGCGACCTCAATAAGTAGAAAGGGCCGCAAGGTTTTTAGTCCTTGGACTCTTGGTGCCTGTAATTTTTTGGCCCCGTCAGGTGGAGTGGGGGCGGTGACGTACTGGATCTGGCCAACAGTACTACTAGCATAAACAATAGGAACATGAGCAGCATGACCACCAAATCCAAGAGCAAAGGAGGAAAGGGGGCACAAGCCGCGGGGGACACGGTTTGCACACTCCCTGCAATCTGGCCGACGCACACACCCCAAGGGAGGGCCCCAGTCGAGCTCGGGGGCAGTCGGGTGCGGAACCTTCATTCAGGGAATGGAGGAGGAGTAGACTGATGTCTAGACAGGAATTTCTGGGGGAACTGCATGCCCTACAGTCAAACTTGATGAAGACCTTCCAGGACCAATTTCATCTAATGAGAGCGGATCTGAATGATGCCCTAGGAGAGATAAGACAAGAGACGCAGCAATTGGGGAATAGGACAGACACCCTGGAAAAAGGTCTTCAGGAGATAGAGGACGAAACTACAGCTAATAGCGAAGCTATAGAACGGCTGTACATGGCTACTAGGAATCTTGAAGTTCAAATGGAAGATTTAGAAAACAGATCCCACGGGGTCAACATCAGAGTGAAATCGTTGCCAGAGTCGGTCCTAGAAAGGGATTTAAAGGCAGTGCTCCTGGGCATCTTTGCCGATATCCTGGGGGAAGTGAATCCTGAGCAGATTGAGCTGAACCGAGGGCATAGAACTGGGCAGATGATCAAAGGCCAGAAGGCAAGACCCAGGGATGTTCTGGCAGCTTTTGCTAGGTACGCCCAGAAGGAAGCAGTGCTGAGGGCGGCTCGGAAGCGGGAGCCTATCATGTTCAAAGAACAGCAGATCGCATTATTTCAGGACTTGGCTAGTAGTACGCTGATCAAAAAGAGGCACATGGGCCCACTCTTAAAAGTATTAAATGAAAAGGACATACGGTACAAATAGACATTCCCATTTGGCCTACTCTTTGAATAGGAGGGAGCCCAGAGGCGCAATCACGTCCTTGCAGGAAGGGGCTTATATCCTTCGTATGGAGCTTGAGGAAACTCAGGCAAGCCCAGAAACGGTTTATAGTGAATAAGTCGAATTCAAAAAAGTCGAATGCAAAAATGTCGAAAAAAAAATGTTTCGAATCCCCCCCGAGGCCCCTGTTTATTTTTACTAGCTAAAGCCAAAAAAACATACAAATAAAAAAATAAAAAAAACATTTGATTTTTTTTCGACATTTTTTTTCCGACATTTTTGGATTCGACTTTTTGCATTCGACATTATGACTGGCTGCCCCCAGAAACACGAGGCGCCGTGGGGCGCACTAGACTGAAACCCTGGAGCTGGATGACGGTAGGAGAGAAGAGGAGAAAGGGAGGCAAAGAGGGCACGAAGCTGCAGAAAGAACCTTCAAGTAAAGAAACTAATGAGACACGCGTTAGCTCCTGGTTTAGGATGGTAATCAGAGGGGGGCGGTGGGCCTCAAAAAGGAGAAATGAGGCTAAGGGGTTAGGAGAAGCAACCATTTTGGGTACGGAAAGGGCGGGGATGCCCGAGTTGGGAGTGGTGAGCAAGCGGGAAGGGTATATCCTTCTGGGGAGGAGGGGGGGAAGGGGGTGGGAGGATGGGAGGAGGAAAGGGGATGGGGGGGCGAGGCATTCAAAGAGGGGGAGGGAGTGCAGCAGTTGCGAACAGGCAGGCCCTAGTTCTACATGGTAACTCCTTAAGTGGTCAACGCATAATGTAAGGGGGCTGAACTCCCCGCTAAAGAGGAAAAAGCTGGAGCTCTTTGTGAGAAAGGAAAAACCTGATATTATGGGGCTCCAGGAAACACAAATGGTATCGAAGGACCAAGGTAGATTAAGGCTGAGAGGCTTTGATCAAATTCTACATGCCTCAGGTCCCAGTAAAACAAAAAGGGGTGGCCATTAGAAACACGGTTGATTTCAGAGTGGAAGGAGTAATAAGGGATAAGGAGGGGAGATTTTTGGTAGTCAGGGGAAAGTTTCAGGATGCACCTTATACGATTGTGGTGGTATATGGCCCAAACTCAGGTCAAGAACAGTTTTTGCTGCATGTCCTTAAAGTAATAGAACAGGCCTGGGGGCAGATTGTCCTGATGGAAGACCTGAATATCGCATGGGACAGGGAGAGGGACAGAAATGGCAAAAGTTTGAGAGGTGGTGGGGAGGTAATGTCGGCTGACCTAAAGGAAAAGATTGCCGGGTTGGGGCTGAGGGATGTGTGGAGAGAAGTAAAGGGAGAAGAGGAGGGGTACACCTTTTTATCTGGGGTCACGGGTCACAATCCCGAATAGATTATATATGGGTCTCGGTAGGATTCGTGGGTGATATCCGGGAGGTGCAAACGGGTCCGATTGGTATAGCGGACCATAAGACGATTTCGGTGCGCTCGGACCTGGGTAAGATGGGGAGGGGAATATGGGGCTGGAAGTTTCCGGGTGCGATCCTGAGGGATCCAGAGATTCGGGGAGACTTTGAGGAGAAGATCAGGATTTTCTTCACAATTAATAGAAAGGAGGACACGGGAAAGGAGGTACGATGGGACGCATTCAAGGCTACTATCAGGGTGGACCTAATTGCGGCGACTGCATATCACGTCAAACAACTGAAGGCTTTGGAGGCTCAACTGGAGACCGAGGTGGAAGCGGCTAGGAGGGCAGCGAGTTGGACCCCATCCCAGCTAGCTATGCGGGCATATAGGAAGGCGCTGTGTCAGTTAGAACTTTTACGCACTAAGAAGGCAGAGGGCGCACTCCTTGCTGTGCGGCAAAAATACTATGCAAAGGCAAATAAGGCCGATACGCTTTTGGCACGGCTGCTTAGGGGAAAAAGGGCGAGAAACGGCATTACAGCGTTAAAGGTTGCTAATGGGGAAAGGATCACAAAACGGGAAGAGGTGCGGGAGGCTATAGCAGGTTTTTATGAGTCCCTTTATGCATCCCAACACCCCCCTGGTGAGGCGCAAGATAAGTTCTTACAATCAGTGCACCTACGAGAAATTGATAGTGAAACGAGGGAAGCCATAAATCGCGAAATCACAGAGGAAGAAGTACGGGAGGTGATTAGAGCCCTCCCTATGAATATGAATAAAGCCCCAGGCCCTGACGGGTTTACCGCAGCCTTTTATATGATGTTCGTTACGCAGTTGGCCCCACAACTGACCTCTCTATTCAACTCGTTTCGGCAGTCTGGTAAAATTGCCCCATCAACGGAGGAAGTAAAAGTAACTCTCGTTCCCAAACCACAAAGACCCGGAAGAAAGATCAGCCTACCGCCCCATAGCTTTGATCAATTTGGATGCCAAGATTTATACTAAGATAGGTTGGACGCTATCCTTCCCTGTCTAATCCACCCAACCAAGCGGGGTTCATCAAAGGCCAGCAAACTGCAGACAATATCAGGCGGTTGGCCCACCTAGTGGAAAAGGTTCAGAGAACGTCCACTCCCGCGGTCTTGGTGGCTCTAGATGCGAAAAAAGCGTTTGACCGCGTGGAGTGGACCTTTCTGTTCCGGGTAATGGAAAAAATGGACATTAGAGGGGAATTCCTCACAATGGTCCAGGCCAATTACCGGACTCCATCAATTAGAATAATGGTAAATGGGCCAGCCACCAGGAGGGTTGATCTGCGCAGTGGGACCAAACAAGGTTGCCCACTATCCCCTATCCGCTATGCGATCTACCTCAAACCACTGTTGCAAGCGATTAGGGAAAGACTGGACATAAGGGGCATCCCGTTTGGGGGGAGGGGAGCAACAGAAAGTCGCAGCCTTTGCTGACGACATGCTCTTGATGCTGACGGCACCAAAATAATCAATCCAAGTTAGCCTGTCACTTTTGGACAAATTTGGTGAGGCCTCGGGGCTTAAGGTTAACGCTAACAAATCGGAAATTCTAAACCTAACGCTTAGGGGAACGGAACGTGAGGAGCTGAGGGTCTGTACCCGTCTACTATGGAGCCCGGGAGGGATCAGATACTATGGGGTGAAAATTACAGCAATGTTAGGAGGGTGGTATTCAGCGAATTTTCCCCCGCTCCTTAAGGCAATCAAGAGGGACTACCAAAGATGGAGAGGTCTCAGAGTGTCATGGTTGGGGCGGATCGCTGCGGTAAAGATGGTTACACTCCCACGACTGCTGTATTTATTCCAGGCGATCCTGCAGCCGGTTCCCTCAAACTTCTTTAAGGAACTGGGGACTCTGACCAAAGACTTCGTGTGGGAAGGGAAGAGACCAAGGTTAAGTGGTAATCTACTGATGGCTCCCAAGAGAGAAGGTGGTCTGGCCTTACCCAACTTTCGGCGGTATTACGAGGCTACTCAGTTACGTATCATTAGAGAGGGGCTGAAGGAGGAGGAGAGTCAGCAAGAAAAGCTATGGGTGAGGATGGACAGGGCGGTGGCCCACCGTAGTCTCTCGGAAGTGCTCTGGCTCCCTAAGGAACACAGGCCTAGACATCTCTACGAGAGCACCATAACTAAATTAATGGCAGATATATGGGATAACTTGGTGGGTGCTAAAGGTATCACTACGTACCCATCCCCATTTACTCCACTTTTCGGTAATGGTGACTTCACCCCGGGCCTGGAGAAAAGGGTATTTGAGAAGTGGCAGGAGCGAGGATGTAGGAAGTTATGTGACATGTTTCGAGGGGGAGGAATTCTGACATTTGAGGAGTGCAAACGAATATTTGCAGTACAAGAAAGAGAAAGACTGAGGTATGCTCAGATAAGACATTGGGTACTTCACCCGGGAGTTAGAAAGGCGGCAACTAGGGAACCAACAAAGTTTGAAAGATTCCTACTAACCAATGACGGATGAAAGGGCCTCATTTCCAATATTTATAAAATCTTGCAGATCTCGAGTCTGGACCCTCAATGGGCCTACATGCAGAAATGGGAAAAGGTGCTGGGGAAAGAGTGGGAAAGTTTATGGAGGAAGATACCCAAACTGGCTAGAGCGTCTCAGCTCCAGGAAACATGGTATAAGCTTCTATTCGGGTAGCACTGCACTCCGGCCCGCCTTCAAAAGATGTTTCCTACGAGGCCGAGCAGTTGTTGGAGGGGATGTGGTTTAACAGGCACGGTAGAACATATCTGGTGGGAGTGTCCCAGGATCGCATCGTTCTGGGGAGAAGTGCAAAGGGCACAGGAATAGGCCTTCGGCCCGGGGGATACACGCACTCCAATACAGGTCCTTTTGGGCATCTGTGGGACTCGAGAGGTGGGGAAAATCGGAGGTAGGGAGAAAGCGAAAGTGATCCTGACGCTGGCTGCGCTGTTGGTAGTAGCCCAGAGATGGAAGAGTCCCGAGATCCCCATGGAACAAGATTGGCTGAGGAAGGTGTGGGACATAGTGGCCTTGGAGTGGGCAATTTACGCCATGGAAAGTAAAGTGCAAGGATTTGCAGCGGATTGGGGGGAGGGTATGACTTTCCTCAAGGAAGATTATAGGGTGATGTGGTGTCCGCAGCGCTTGAGACTATCGGAGTTACAATAGGGTGGAGGAACTGTTCGAAGAATGAAGATGTGGGTTTTGAATGCTCGTCACTTTGGTGGAGGAATGGGAGGGAAAGGTTTCATTGTTTTGGATTTGTTGTACCATGCAGTAAAATTGAATAAAAAGAGTTTTCAAACGAAAAATATGCAAAGGTTTGTCCTAAGAGACGTTTCTGAAGATTGATGGTGGATAGAGTAAGCCAAGCAAGGGATAATGTAAATGAGAGAATCAGACAGTAACCAGAGTTTAGTAATCATGAACATTGCAAACAAAAACAGATGAGATTCAGAAGGGTGGTTCTGATAACATTTGAAAGTGTGCTTTTAATGTCCTTCCTCTGGGGTACTTGCAACACTTGCATAGGACTCTCGTTATCCTATATTATTGCACTGCATGTGTATTTACATTTGATATTTATCTACACAAGATCTGCATGTTTATTAGATATATTTAATCCTGTGATCATCATCTGAAGCTTCTATGAAAAAGGTATTTATTTCTTCTAGTCAATGCCAACAAACACTAAAGGGCTCGTGTTCAATAGAGCCTTAATGTGAATGACAGGCATAAAAGCCTTGAGTATGGCTCCAACACCTTGAATTCAAACCACAGCTAATTTTCAATCATTTGTTTGGTGGGGAGGAGGGTGAAACACAGCTTGCACTGCCGCCATTTTCCTTCCTCTCTGCCATACAAATGCCCCAGCATTTGCACCGGCATGGATTTTCACGTCGGCACAAATGCTGGAGATCCCCATGGGTCGCCTGCTTTCACCACCTACATTAAGCAGGCGGACCGCATAGGTATCCATTGTACACACATGCAGCATGTACTGTTACAATTCAACTCTGCCCAACATTGTATTTGTGAGCGCTGCTTGCCATGTGAGCATGGCACGTGGCGCTCACAATGAAAAGTAAACGCTGCCTGGCCTACCAGGCAGCGTTTCCTCACTTTGCACTATGGAGGGCAAAAGGCAGCGTATACGCTTGTACAGCACCTTTTGTCCTTTACATTTGCACCGCCAAGTGCAAAAGATGAACATTTGGTGGTGGAGAGCAGTTTACGCTGTGCAAACATAATGGATCTTTGCTGCAAATTTACACTTTTTTAGAAAATGAGCTGCAAAATGTCAGTGTATGTTTTGGGGTATTGCAGAGCTTCATCTCCTTTCCATCTAACATCAGAAAGTTTATTTTGATGCACATTTAACAATCTAGGTGGACCGAATAACAATTCATGTTGACTATTTTTGTAAAGGCATGTTTTATCTACCCGCTTGTCCATTTTCTGTAAATGATTGTTCTTATTTTTCTATAAAAAAAGTATTTTAAATATACTTCGATTGTTTTTCAGATCTCTTGTATATTTTAGGATCTCAAAGGGGTTTTCTGAATGTAGCCCCCTTCTTAGCTATACAGATATTCTCCTGGGGCCTTAATGGGGAGGATTACAGAAAGACTCGGGGCCTAATTCATGGAACGTTTTCTTATAGGATTGCGCCATTATAAAACACTTCCATGAATCAGGCCCTAAATTTTCTGCATCTCACTCCTCCACTCTCACATATGGTTGACTTTTTTCCAGGTGATCTGAGATTCTGAAACACTGTTTTTGCTAGTGAAAGTACTCATACTCATGTTCACGTTTCAGCATGTAGCAGTTCTCAGTTTAGTCTTTTCCTCAACTGATTCTAAGAACTTGGCCTCAACGTTTCCAGCATGTAACAATTTATGGACCAGTCTCTTTACCAATTGGCTTGAGGATCTTTGCCTTCAAGTTACTGCATGCAATATTTGTCAGTGTGATTTCTTTTTCAATTAAATGTAAGAACTTCAAATTCTAGCATTGAGCATTTATTATTTCAAGCTTTTGTTCAAGAAACTTTCCCTCCCAGTTCGGCTGCCAGCATGCCTTTTTTGAAACTCATTACTAGGTTCCTCCTACTATAAGTCTCATGGCATTCTCTTGGACTCTCCGTCTGAACATCATCTAGCATCTGCAAACCCCTCTTAGACCCCCTCATCAATCCATCCCCTTCTCTCCTTGTGCTAAAAAGCATACCACAGCCTATAAGTGATCTAGCCAATGGCTGCGCTTCTTTACAACATCCGGCATTCATCGTCCGCCTCTTTCAATGTCTCCCGGTCTCGTGACTCGTTATGGTGCCAGTCTCGTCCATGCTGCTGTGAACTGGTTCTGTGTCTGGCCTTTGGCAATACTCCCGCTGAGCCTTTCGATTCAGTCTCTCTATGCTCTCCCAGCATTTTGCGAAAGTGTAGTTTCAATGATCTTCTCACGGACGGGGTCTTACAGTTCTGTTTCTGCTCCATGGTCTGTGGCTGGCATTGCATTACCAGAGTTAAAAAGGACCCAGTACTACGTGTTTTACTCAATCTTTCAGAGGTCACTTCAACACACAGCATGTTACAGTTTAAATGTAGAACAGCAAAAGAGTATTCAATCTTTGTACAGTGAGCGGGACAGAGCGAGAGGTTGGGCAAGAAGATCTAGCACATCTCATAACAACTGGCCCTTTTCAGCAAAGTAAAACTGCCCAACCAGACAAGTGTGCACAAAGAGAGATGGCTGCCCTTCTGCACAGGCCCACTGTTGTGCCTTTCAAGTCAAGTAGACATTCCCAAAAGATTTGTGGTGGATTTTCTCCAGGGACATTGGGATCCCCTCCAGATCTATGTCAACCGTGAGGTGAGAAAGTCCTTTAAGGAATTCTATAAAAGAAGATTAAGAGAAGCAAGATTCGAGACAACTGTCGGCAGGAGAAAGGCAACTCGAACTATTTTAACGAATAAAAACTGCTCAAGAGTTGGGCGACTATGTCGGACTGGGATAAAGCATATTGACTTTCTTTAGCCATCTGTTTAACCATTAGGTTTTTTTTTTTTTTCACAATTATCTTTTGTGGCTATAACTTATTGTACTGTAAAATGTAACTGAGGGTAAGGAGTGCAGATGGAAAAAGAAAGCAACTAAGCGCTACAATAAAAAGGGGGGTCTGGGAGTCTCTCTACCAGCACAAACACGGCCCAATTACCTGTTCTTGGGTGGATGACCCCTGGGACAGTCTCCACCAAGTCTTTAGCTCACTGTCCCTTTCACAGAGAAGAAATATCCCTGCATATCAGTCTTTGTCCTGGCCTGGGGCAGTCCATCACCGAAATGCTAGGCAATTCTCCTCTGAACAAGAGTACCAACAGCAACCCCATATACGTGTTTCAGCCTTGTTGGGCATCATCAGTGAGGTGGAGCTGTGCCTCTTTGAGAACAGTGAGCAAGGGGTCCATGTCTGGATTCCCCTGGTAACGTAGGGTAGCCCCAAAGTTACTAAATATGCAAAAGAAAGGGGGGTCTGGGAGTCTCTCTACCAGCACGAACACGGCCCAAGGACCTGTTCTTGGGTGGATGGCCCCTCGGAGAGTCTCAACCAAGTCTTTAACTCACTGTCCCTTTCACAGAAAAGTAAGCGCTACAATAGTTTTCTAAGAAACTAAAAAAAGGAAGACATACTTATGACTTCAACCCAAATATATGCACATCATTTGAAAAACAAGCTTTCCCTCCATACAATACCAATTCAGATCATTTTAAAAAGTGCATAGGTTTTTCACTGTGTCATTGCAACAACTGGTGTGATGAAGAAAATCTATTAAAAAATTAAAAAAACGACTCTGTTCAAATTCTTGTACAACAAAAGGCATTACATGTTTTGTTACACAGTACTAAAGAAAGCAGTTATTCAAATGCATTCATAGTCAGCCTATAAAAGCGCCCATGGATCCTCTAAGGATGCAGGAGGAGGAGACGGACACAAAGCTGGCATGCTTGGTGGCATACACTTATTTGGGTAAAAATAAAAAGGAAACCTATCTCTCCCTAACGCTGAGAGGGGTAAGAAACTAAGGAATTGGTCAAAATGTCTGGGAAAATAAAAAGAGTCCACCGTTGTGTCAACAAATGTCTACTTCTGTCCCTCACACTTGTAACTAATATAGAAGGAGGTAGTGGATCTGCATGGTCCAGAAGAATGTCCCCTTCTTCTGGACCATGAGCCACGCTTCCAATTGTAGATGGAAACTTCACCTGGAAGAATGACTCCCTTCTCTGGGTCTCAGTTCCTTTCTGAAGAAACAAAGTTCCAGCTTGTGATGCTGTATGATCCTCAGTTGGAATTAAAAAGGAAAAGTTCCAACTCAAATATTATTACCCCAATGTTCATAATTTGCATCACTATTGGCTCCCAGGAGAATACCTCCCTCCTCCAGGTATTTTCTCCCCAATGTCCTCACAGTGCCAGGGGAAGGACTCCCTTCCCCGGGCTTTCTTCGGTTTGGCTTTATGCCATATACCAACAGGGGGCGGGCTTCCTTCCCCTGATCCTTCTTTATCCTCCCAGGGCACAACAGCAGGAGGTACTTCTTTCTCCTGATGTCTCTTGACTTCACGGTTTCCCTTTCCCCAAGCCTTTCTCAGACTTTAGTATGCAGGTCACAATGCCAACGGGAATGCCTCCCTTTCTCTGGCTTCTTCGCCTCTTTTTTCTTTCACAATTCACAGTTCAATGTTTCCAGGGGGAATGCCTTCCTTCCCCCGGCTTGATTTACTTTTCAAAGGTTCACGCCACACACTTCAATCTTACCAGCAGGAATGCGTACCTTCCCCCGGTTTGGTTTACACATCAAAAGTTCTCGGTTCACTTGGATTCCCAATCTTATGGGTGCGGGTCCCAGACCCAAGTATTTCTCTTGCCTTCTGCAGTAGCCCTGGTTCGCTAACATGCCAGGTACTGTGACTATGAAGGTAACTTTGCTTGTTCTTCATAAAAGGATATGGGTCCCAGACTCGTGAGCATTTCCCCTTCTGGTGCTGCAGTCCTGAATTACTATCCTGCCAGGTACTGTGACTATGACTATGACGATTACTCTGTGATTCTTCATGGAAGGTTGCGGGACCCTGACCCGCTGGATTCTCTCCTTTCGGTGCTGCATTTCCTTTTTTGTAGGGGGTCTTCGTTTTCCCCCGGGGCTTTCCTTGTGCCCCAATATTGTGCCTCCAGCATCTGTCAGTGCCCTCTGGTACCCCTTACAACCACCCCAGTAGCCCTGGTACCATTAGGGTCTCTACTGTTATCTCTGCCCGGTCTGTCTCAGGGCTCTCCACCCTCTGTTTCAAGCTTCTCTAGGCTTCTCCGTTCTTCTGGCGTGCTGCGTTGGCTCCGCAGCACTTGCAGTTCATCAGCGGGCAGGTCTTCCTCCAACCGCGTCATCCTTCTGTATGACTTGCATGGACGTTCGCTGCTATGCTGCGCTGAATGGTACCAGATAAGAACCTCTATGCCTGTCCGGTAAGCTTTGCTGTAGCTGCTTCGGTTCTCTGCCGAGCGTTCATCACGCTCACGGTTCCTCCAGGGAGGGCCTCTCTCCTTCCTGGTTTCCCTCCACAATTTTGAATTAATTTTGCCCAATCCGGTTTTTGGAAACACTAGACCGTTCACTCAAGTTCCTACAAGTGCTCTTTATGCATCTGCACTTCTTCGTCACAGTATCAAGTTGGTGTTTTTCCCAAGAGTCAATAGAGATCTTCATCTAAGGTACAGGGACTCTACTTGGGGAGCTCTTATTCCTCCTCGTCCTAGTACTTTCTAGTGAGATGGTTTCTTCTACTCTACACACATTAATAGGAGTATGGGGTTTAGGTGAGGGAATATGAGGAAAGGAGGGCGAGTGAGGGTCTGTGAGTAGAACATTCTCTACAGATAGTTGTCCGTACTACCATGCGGGGTCCCTCCCCATGAGGTCCTCCCGCTAAGTACCACCCCCACGGGGACTATCGGGTAGCAGCCTCACCTCCCTGACCTCATGAGAAGGGGCTCCTCCTAGGGGAGAAGGGAGGTGTTCCGAAGATTCGTCACAATCCCCTATAACAATTTTCACAATAATCCTTCAAAAAGAAAACCTACACATTGGGAACAACCTCAAAAGACGTTATATGGTTCCCATAGCGCAGAGGTGTATGCAACCTTTGGCTCTCTAGATACTATGAACTACAATTGCAATCAGTCAAAAACAGCATATTCAATGCTAAGGGATTGTGGGCGTTGTGACGAATCTGACAATTCCGTCACCGATTCCCTGACAGGAAGCCTCTCTTACATGGCCAGGGAAAGGCAGAAGCTACCCGACTCTGACCCTGGAGGTGGCTATCTGTGAAGGACCACCTGGGGGGAGGACAAGCTCCAGGTAGACAGAGTGATTCGAGACAACCCCTCAGTCATACCTTTGCAACATTCATACATGACCTATTTTAACAGATACTGATTTCCCAGGTTTTTCTAGCCCAAAACCTCCCCCCACCCTGTGTTTTTTTGGTGCTGAGAGAAAGAAGAGGGATGGAATAATAAGGATGACTAGACACGGTAAACCAAGGCTGCGTTCTAGTCATTGGAAACGGCAGAGAAAGACAGGGACATTTAAAAAGTGCACAGGTGAGCCAAATCAAGGAGGACGAGAGAGCCGGAAACTGGAGACGGACCTGACATGTGCGGATACTGTGGAGGATGCCAAAGGCGAGCAGGCTGCAGAGCGCAGTGTAGAGGCCAACGAGCACAGAGGAGCCAATGTGGGAGAAGTTTGCTGCTTTTCGGTTACCGGCAGCCAGAGCTGCCGGCGTCAGAGGAAGACAAAGCGGAAAGCAAACTCACCGGGCCCACTGCCAGTGAATAGACCAGAAGTGCAGATGCTCTAGAAATCACAAGGAACGCTGAAGACTCCATCCACAACCGGTAAAACCAGGGAGAGTGAGCGGGTTATGGGGGTGCTTCTGAGTTAATTCCATGTAACGCGTACTAGGTGAAAGAGACTATGTGAAGGCAGTGTCATTATTACAAACATTGTTGAAAGAAAGAGCCTAAGTGAAGGCAGTGCAATTATTACCGATACAAACATTATTGAAAGGAAGAGCCTAAGTGATGGCAATGCAATGATTATCGATACTAACATGGTTTAAAAGAAAGAGCCTAAGTAAAGGCAGAGTAATTAAAACCGATATGCATATTATTGAAGGAAAGAGCCCAAGCAAAGACACTGCAACTAGTACGAACATTGTTGAGAAAAAGGGTTTAAGCATAGTCAGTGAAATTATTTAAAGTACGAACAGTGTGGAGAGCAAAAGCCTAAATAAAGGCAATAGAAGTGAGAAAGGGTCGCTGACCTGATTTTTGAGAATTGTTGTGAGCTGGATGAAAGAGAAAGTGAACAAAGAGCGGAGAAGCACTGGCAGGTTGGTGATCCAGGCAACCAGCGAGACTGGGACTCACACGCAAGCAAGAAAGTGATGATACCCTAGCAGACGAGTAAAGCAGGGGTAAGAAAGAAAAGGATAAAAAGGGAAGGTCCATACCCCTTTTTCAGTAACAAGGGACAATACCCTGGCAGGAGAGTATACCAGGGAAAGGTTGGTTGCAGCCTCCATGTGCCTCTGTGCTCCTGCTATACCATTCTAAGTGACGGTGGAAGCCCAAAGGTGCCGTTTTGTTGTGCTGTTTTTTTGCTGTATGGTGATGTTGGCGGCAGAAGGAGGTATTCCATAGCCCGATTTACACATAAGGACTACCCGTTCATAGGTGAGCTGCCCTCTCCATGTACCCGGCAATACATCTGCTATTTTATTTTCATCCACAAGAGCGGACACAGTCTCTTGCTGGTCGCAGGAATGTGGTAGTGTGGGAGGAGGCTGGATTACATTGATTACTGACTGCCGAGCTGCTGGATAACCAAACCCTGAATCCAGGCTGTTTAGTGCAAGGGAGCTGAGCTGCGCGAACATTGAAATAGTGATTAATTATACTGCCAAAGAGCTGTAGCGGCTATCTGGACTACTGAGATAGTCCGTTGCCCCATTACACTTTTTACTATTTGGAGCTTTATTGATATTGATATTTTATTTGTATCGCGCTCGTACACAAGATCTTCAAAGCGAAGCAGTGCTGCTTGTGCTTACCCGCTCAGATTTTTACTGGAACAGATGGGAACCGATTAGTTGATGCCAAATTGATGCCACTTGATAGGCCGTATTTTTGCATTTTGCCTTGATTTCGAATTGCATATGAAACCAGCACAACTTCTTGCATTAACTTCTAAATTGTTGGCTGGAGGATAGTAAAGCTAGCAAAAATGCAAAAACAAGCTATTGATTATAAGAATTTGGAAGTACTTTGTCGTGTCTGCTCTCATTTACTGTTAATTGTGAACTGGCATGCAGCTGGTGGCAGATCCAAACTTAAATAACTGGGGGAACAGCCCAACAAGGCAAACTTTGAATATAACAGGCGAGGGTGGGGAGGCAGACTCTGGCTGCCCCATAAGTGGTCGAGTTTGCTTTGTCTGGTCTGGCTTGAAGACCTTTGCAGTGATCACAGCCCAATTTTATTGATTGCCATTTTGATAACTACTCCAGATTTTTAAATTTCAAGACTTTGGAATCTTGCATTACATAATTTGATTACTCAATCAAATTCTAAGTGTGTGTGGTAAATTGGTCGATTTAAAACATGCCGGCAGAACTCTGCAGCAAGGTGCAATTTGTTAAGTCTGTCGTTACTGTCCAAGTACAAAATGACCGGAATAAGTGTATGAATGTAAACAGACAGAAAGTGCAAAGTTCCAAAGATTGGGTGGTTTTGGACCCAGGATTTTTATCCTCAGTGTCAGTTAAGAGGGCTAATCCAGAGGAAAATGGGTCAAATGATATAGGTGATGTCCAGGGGGTGTTCCCTGAGCCGGCATCTACTGTTACTTATGCCCAAGTTCTGTGTTCTAAACAGTCAACTGGTCACCTTTTATCTTCTCTTCAAAAGGAGATTACGGACTCAGTTGAGCCCTGCGAATTAAATAACATTGACTCGGCTCAAATGGGTTGAATCGTCCAGCTGGGTCCTTTCCACTTGATGGTTCCGTGATATTGGATGAGTCTTTTATTAAATTGTGTAATACCATGAATGTGACTAATATGACAAAAACAATGTTGAGTCAGTTGAGAGGGAAGTCTATGGCTCCTATGGTGCAGTTAGGGGTTGACATCAAGGTCCCAATTGGGTTGAAACGTTTGGAAAATCATTTTTTATGCCAAAAAACATACATCTGAGGGGGCAATCTGAAATCTTGTCTTAAGTTGACTCTTTGGGCCTGGCCACTATATCAGCACTCAACCTGGTTCTGGAGTCAACACTCGGATTGTATGACAATATAAAGATGTTGCTATGGCAAATGCTAATAAACAAAATGTTATTCAGGAAAATGCATCCAAAGTAATGGACCATTTGGGTAAAGGGAGCATGGATTATGCTGCACAGAGAGTGATCCCATGTATTCCAAGATTGGAGACAACAAATGTAAATGTGGGTCAACAGGTGCTTTCTGCCCCAATAAATCTTGATGACATACCAACTCCACATGATTTAAGATTACTGCCAGGCCAAGGTTCACAAAGTAACCAGGATTTGGTGGCGATCAGTCAAACACCTAATAGTCCCTCACCTCCAATTGAATGTACTGAGTAATTAAGTGCCTTGCCTTGTTTATCTCCACCAAATAACTCAAAAAGATATAATGTAAGAGAAACAATGTACCAGGTAAGATTGATGGAATCGATTCTAAACAACAGACTACAAAGAGGAAAAGGGTCTATCGAAATTTTAAAAAAAAGGAAATCCAAAAATATGCCTGCATCCAAACTAAATGGTCGACACTCCTTGTTAAAATGGCTATGAGGTTTGCCACTTGAGGAGGAAATCATAGATTTAAATACCCAGGATGTGGTTGATGTGGTGGAGCAGGGCACGAGAGGCTGTGACCAGAGATGGTCTGTGGAGGAAACTATGAGGGTGAATAAGAGGTCTCTGCTATCCCCTACATCTAATGGAGCAGGGGAAATGATTGCCCAGGATGGGCCTGCTAGTATGCGAGATATGGGTACTGACCCCTGCCCCTGTCTGGAGGTATTGATTGTATCGCAGGGTTTGAGCTCGACACCTGGCGCAACTCAGAAAAAGAGGGCAATTTTGGACCACGATCAATAAATGTGTTGGCAGGATGGGAGTCTCCCTTGAGTCCACTAACTGTGGACAAACGGGATGAAATGTTTGCAAATTAGTATTTACAACCTGAGGGATATTTGAATCTAAAGGATCCTACAGAGGGCCCCGTCACCTATGGTAAGTGTCCATGGGAGGGTGAAGATATCCTCCGGGCACTTTCTAGACTTCATCCATCTCGGCTGTTGGACCTGATGGTATCCCTCCCTTTGTATTGAAAAATGACCCTCTTGTGTGGTCTAAGATCCTGAAACCTCTATTTGGCACTATCCAGAAGACCTACATTCTGCCTGCTACATGGACTCAGTCGATCATCATATCAATTTTTAAAAAGGAGACCGACTGAATCCTTCCAACTATAGGCCTATTGCCCTAACAGATACCATAAGTAAGGTTTTCGCAATTCTGTTATTGAGAGACCGTAATCTTGTGATCTCGCAACATTTGCTCTTCTTGAAATCACAATTTAGCTATAGAAAAAGCACTGGGACTGGACCAAACGCAACTGTTTTGGCTCATTTACTACATGATGCGAAACATAATTCAAAGGGTCCAATAGACGTCGCATAATTGGACATGACTAATGCTTTCGACTGTGTTGTAAGAAACAAGTTATGGACGAAGTTAATTAAACTAAATGTTCCCTTGAAAATGGTCCAGCTCCTGACAATGTTTCATAAAAATACAAGGTTAAAAGGTGCGACTGACTCGTGAAGGCTTAGTCTCCAGTTCAATATCCACCGCACTTGGTCTAAAGCAAGGATGTATATTTGCCCGTACATTGTTTAACTTATACCTGTACGGTATTAATCTTCTATGGCAGACAGCTACTATAAATCCAGCTATATTAGGACAACTCAAACTTGACTGTATGGCTTTTGCCGATGATTTTATATTTTTCGATACAACGGCTGTAACGCTCACCTGGTATCCACGGGGACGCCACTCAGTCTGGCTGGACCCTTCGCTCCCTCTCGAACCTCCTCCTTTGATAATGCTTCTGAGAGTTGGGTCTGCAAGACAGGAGTACTGGGTTCAAACTTAATTGTTTCTTGCTGCTTAACTCCCGCCTCCCTTGAAAACCAGACCATCCCTCAGACCTGTTCTCACCTTGCTTTTTTGTACGATGCGCTCTCCGTCCTGCTTCTCAATGCAGGGGCGCATAGATGGAGCGGGCGTGCTGCGACCGAGTTACTTCACTGATGCGAGCCCTGTTCGAGTCCAGTCCTGCTGTGACTCCAACTTGTTAAGGTATGTTGCTTCTTCACAGTTTTGATATTTCAGTCTCTCTTCTTTCTTGCGCCTTATTCTCTTGCTAATGTCTCCGTTTACTTTCCTCTAGGTGTGGAAAGTGATTTTTGGGCATTGCCATGCAGATCGATGTGGAGCAAGAATTGGTGAGCGAATACAGGTTGCGCTGCGTTATTCCAAAAGTAAAGCGCGGTGCGCTGTGTTAATTTGCATTTCTTGCGCTAACCTGTGTCTCTTGTCTTGCTTGCAGGTCGCTGTCATGTTCAAGTAAGCGTCTTGTGATTCTTTAGTAAGAATGATTAGAAGCTACACTAATGCTGTTCTTTCTCTCTCCTTCCACGTTGCGGTGCTCCGGAGAAGGGTGCAGCGCCTTGATGCTGGTGTTCCGGAGAAGGATGCAGCGCCTCGATGTTGGTGTTCTCTGGACCGTGTAAGAGATGGACCGAAGTCAGGATGCTACTCACAGGTAAGTGCTGAATGATGTTTTTCTTGTTCTTTCAGGGTACGCGATTCTAGGATTCAGTAGGTAAGGATTTCAGGATGCAGAGCTGGACACGGTGAGCGTCACGCTGCTAACCGCAGAGTAACGCGAAGCGTGTTCCTCTGTTTGGGCGTGGCTTATATAGCCGCAGGTATTCCAAGGCCTGACGACACCCAAAACACTAGACCGCATGGCTCAGTTCTTGGAACTGAGCTATGTGGAAGCCTCCATGTTGGACCCAGACATTATGAAGTTCAGGCCCCCATATTACCTTCACATTAAATTTGAGCCTGGCGCCAAAGGCGACAGGACTGACTCCAGGGGAGTCTTTGGCAAGGTGGCAAAGCCTTTGAGGCCAAAACAGGAGACCCTTACTTGGCTCCAAGCGTAGGGGTCATGACAGCACCCCCCACCCTCCCAAGGCCCCTCTCACGGTAGTTCTTCTGCCGGGTCCTGGTTTGGTTGGGTGGTTCTGGTCAAACCGTTTATCAGGCTTGGAGCATGGATGTACTCACAAGTTTCCCACGTTCTGTCCTGCGGGCCATATCCTTTTCAATCTACTAGATAATATAGCTTAGATCTGGTGTATTTTGAATCCAGGATGTCTTTAACTTCAAACTCCGGTTCTCCATCGACAATCACTGGTTTGGGTGGTGTTCTAACACGGGTTCCAGGTTGAACAGGTTTCAGCAGAGATACGTGGAACACAGGATGAACCTGCATATTTGATGGTAAGGCTAGTTTAACAGCTGCTGGATTTATTACTGATTCAATGGTGAAAGGTCCTAGGTAACGTGGGCGAAAGGTCCGGGTTCCTTTTATGGGCACATGTTTTGATGCTAACCAGACTTCGTCTCTGACTTGATAATCAGGAGCCTTCCTACGATGCTGGTTGGAGAATTTCTTTTGGTTGGTTTTAGCTCAGAGTAAATGTTCAGTTGCCTTTTTGAAGGCCTGAGAGATGGTTGTGTGTAGGGTTTTTATTGCTGGCATCTCCAAAGTGGTTGGGGCGTCTAGTTCAGAAGTGCGTGGATGTCTACCATATATCATATAAAAAGGAGTCTGCCCAGTGCTGGTATGTAGAGAGTTATTATAGGTATATTCCCCTATCCATAACAAGTCTTTCCAATTTCCTTCTACTTGATGTAGCATACAACGTAGGTATTGCTCGAGTGTTTGGTTCGTTCTCTCCGTTTGGCCATGGTGACTAGTGGATAGTCTAATATCAATCTGGGCCATTGCACAGTACTTCCTCTAGAAGTTGGACACAAATTGACTACCTCTGTCGGAGATCAGGACCGAAGGAAAACCATGTAGTTGTATGATATGTTCAAGAAATTTCTTTGCCAGGCTAGATGCATTTGGGAGACCTTTCAGAGGAATGAAATGTGCCCTTTTTGAAAAAAAGTCTACAACCACTAGAATGGTGTTGAATCCTTGGCTGAGAGGTAAGTCAGTGATAAAATCGAGAGACAGCGTATGCCAGGGAGCAGGCGGAATGTCCAGTGGCTGAAGAAGACCAGCTGGTTTTTGTTTCTGGGATTTATTTTGTGCACACACACCGCAGGACTGGATAAACTGAATAATGTCTTTGCGCCAAGTAGGCCACCAGTAATTTCTTTTCACATTAGCTAATGTTTTAGCGATTCCCGGGTTGACCCTCAATTAAGGAGTCATGATAGCCAGCGATTACTTGTTCCTGTAATTCTTTGCTTGGCAAGTATAAACAGTTCTTGAAATATGGTAGTTGATCTTTAATTACGTGATGTTCCCCTTGTATACTCCATTCTTGTAATAGCTTAGGACTCATCAAGAGCTGAATCTCGTTCTGGAGTTCACTTTGAGTCAATGTTGCTGTAAGCCCTAGAAGTTTGTCACTTGGAATGAAGGCCATTCGGTCTGAGGTTGTGTATACCTTTTCGTCGATTCCCGATTTCGATTTCGTAGATGGAGCGGGCGTGCTGCGACCGAGTTACTTCACTGGTGCGAGCCCTGTTCGAGTCCAGTCCTGCTGTGACTCCAACTTGTTAAGGTAGGTTGCTTCTTCACAGTTTTGATATTTCAGTCTCTCTTCTTTCTTTCTCCTTATTCTCTTGCTAATGTCTCGGTTTTCTTTCCTCTATGTGTGGAAAGTGATTTTTGGGCGTTGCCATGCAGATCGGCGTGGAGCAAGAATTGGTGAGCGAATGCGCGTTGCGCAGCTTTACTCCGAAATTAAAGTGCAGTGCGCGGTGTTAATTGCCATTTCTTGCGCTAACCTGTGTCTCTTGTCTTGCTTGCAGGTCGCTGTGATGTTCCAGGATGGATGCCGACCACAAGGCATTCGAATCAGGTAAGCGTCTTGTGATTCTTTAGTAAGAATGATTAGAAGCTCACTAATGCTGTTCTTTCCCTCTCCTTCCAGGTTGCGGTGCTCCGGAGAAGGGTGCAGCGCCTTGATGCTGGTGTTCGGGAGAAGGATGCAGCGCCTCGATGTTGGTGTTCTCTGGACCGGGTAAGAGATCAACTGAAGTCAGGATGCTACTCACAGGTAAGTGCTGAATTATGTTTTTTCTTGTTCTTTCAGGGTACGCGATTCCAGGATTCAGCAGGTAAGGATTTCAGGATGCAGAGCTGGACACGATGAGCGTCACGCTGCTAACCGCAGAGTAACGCGAAGCGTGTTCCTCTGTTTGGGCGCGGCTTATATAGCCCCAGGTATTCCAAGGCTCGACCACACCCAAAACACTAGACCGCATGGCTCAGTTCTTGGAACTGAGCTATGTGGAAGCCTCCATGTTGGACCCAGCGCAATATGAAGTCCAGGCCCCCATATTACCTTCACATTAAATATGAGCCTGGCGCCAAAGGCGCCAGGACTGACTCCAGGAGAGTATTTGGCAAGCTGACAAGGCCTTTGAGGCCAAAATAGGAGACCCTTACTTGGCTCCAAGGGTAGGGGTCATGACAACGGCAGTTGATCTGAAGCACAAACTAAAACTGTTTTATGAATATGCTTGTTTTAGTAACTTAGAAGCAAATGGGGCTAAATCAAAGATTGGCATTTTTACCAAATCTCACAAGCCTACATCTATGTCCTGTGTTCTGGGTACAGTCATCTTGGAGAGGATCTACTGTATGAGATATTGCTTGTCTAAC
Organism: Ambystoma mexicanum; assembly: GCF_040938575.1. Classification (NCBI taxonomy): domain Eukaryota; kingdom Metazoa; phylum Chordata; class Amphibia; order Caudata; family Ambystomatidae; genus Ambystoma; species Ambystoma mexicanum. The sequence goes on along the minus strand of NC_090932.1, from coordinate 679,207,084 downwards.
ATTGAGTCGTTTGCTATGTGGAAGAATTTATTGGATGAGAAAATACGACCATTGAATACTCAAATTAAATGTCTAATGTCCAGAATATGCAAATTCTCTATTATCCTGATCATCCGATATTACACAATGAAAATCAAACCTGTGTTAGTTATTGTCTGGACTAGACAAGTGTTTGATCGATGTTGAAAAGATGCTAAATGTTATACGGGGGCAATTATGTAAGGAAACTCTGGGCCTCTCGCGAGCCATTCCAAATTCAATTGTTTGCCACGACTTGTGCCTTGTATCTCTTCAGGCAAGATTTCCACGGTGTCAATTGAGTAATTATGCTAAGTTTCTACAACCTCCAAGAAATTCTTTGTACATGGACCTTGGCTTAATTTTAGAGAAGTCGAACGTTGTTTCGATAAATGGCTACAAATGGAAAATGCAAGATTTGCTGAAGGAAATTGGCCCTACGGAGGAGGAACAAATACATCGTCCTGAGGGGTCAAAGCCAAACGTTTCCGACAGGATTGGTTGACCACAATTGAATTAAATCATACCTACATTTTGCACATAAACTGAATTCTTTTCCCTCGCGTCTTATCCGTTTCCCATGTAACAAAGCCGGGTCTCTTTTAATGCAATTCAGACTAAATCAGTTTCCGACCCGGGAACGAATGAAACATTGGACAACAGATATTGTACAAAGCACTTTAATTACCTGTCGATTTTGCACAATTGATTATTCTTGTGAAACTCTCTGCCACTTGGTTATGGATTGTCAGTTTGATTGTATGAGAAGTAGGCATTTTGAAAAAGAACTCAAACGCTTTCATTCGGATTTCTCAAGAAATGTGTTTTTGTCTAGATTAATGTGGGGTGAAATGTTTCACTAACTATTGCACTGTATCACTTTTTGGGAGAACTTTTAGAGAAGTTGAAATGATTTTATGAAATTGTTTTATGAAATATTTCCCAAGTATACCAGGGAAAGGAAGAAGGATTGAGAAAGCTCAGGGATTAGACCCCCCTATATGTGAAAGTGTGTAACAAAAAAGGGAAGACTCATGCCCCTTTAAGGATTCAAGAGAAATTGTGTTGTAAATAAAGCAAGAAACTAACTGTTGATGCAGAAAGGGAAGAACCTTATCCCTTTAAGGAATAAAAGTACCAAGAGAAGAAACAAACCATTGGAGCCCTGGCAGGACAATGACAAAGGGGGAAAGCCATACCCCTTGAAAGAGGAAAAAGAGAAGAGTGAAAGTGAATATCTCAAAGAACCGTGAAGACCATCGAAGCAATGAAGACCATAAGGAGGTTAAAGGGTGGAATCGCTCCCACCTTTTTAAACTGTGAGATAACGTGGGTAGAAGGAAATATTCAGGGAGAGAGTCATCTCCTTGAGAAGCATTGGAACATTGTTGGCTGGACCAGAGATCCCGGACTGATTCAGAGAAACCAGAAGAAACAGGGGAACAGAGAACACCTGTTTTCTGGTGGAACATTTTTTTCTTTTCTTTTGTGCACTTTAGACCTTTATGGTGGAACCTCAAGCATAAGCTATACGTTTAGAGCGCAAGAGAAATCCCAATTTTTACCTTGTATTTGGTTTAACACGTAAGGGTCAATTTAGAGTTTTTGACACAGGATGGAGGACGCTTTATTTGTTGAACATCCTGACATAGACATTCATTAGATTTGTTGAGACAGGGAAACCCCTCAGAGAGCAGGGACAGGTAGGATTTCACCAACCCTTGCTTTTATTTTTACAATAAAAGTACTATTTCAAACTCAAAACCTAATAATGTGTCTGAATCTTACTTTTGATCCCTTACAGCGCCTTAGTCAAAAATATCTTGAGAGCCATAGATTGCAGACCCGTGGCAAAGCCGCTTCTCATTGTGCTCCCTTCTTGCTACTGGTTCAACAGTAAGAAACAGGTACGAAATACAAGGCTTCAGCTCCCAACAAACTCTAAACTGTCCTTTCAACACAGCGCTACGGGTCACAACGGACTGCACCACCATCCTACCAGATTTAGTGCAAGGTAACAAATCCATCCAAATAGAGCAAGAATAAGTCAAAGAGGAGGAGGATAAGCAGCTATACATTACTTCTCCTGGTGACCTACTAGGCTCTCTTAACACACAAAAGCAAGAAAAACAAACATCTGGTTTATTCAGCAGCCAAATGTACCTGAAAACTGGCGAACCTCAAAGAGTAGAACAACCACCAGCATGGAATGTCAATGCCAACTTCAGTTCAACAAATGACGACTGTTTCCAAACTCTAACACCCACACCCATTCCTGTGAGCTATTCAATATCTCCCATGCACTCAACCCCACTTGTCACACACCAAACCAAATGAATCTGAAATTAGCTGTTTGTTCCGCTTCCCTGCATTTATCCCCACAACCACCACCAAATACATCAACAGGTTCTAGGCCTGCTGCTCACACAGGGATATCATCCCACACTATGTTCTTAAAAAGGCAGCAGAATTCTGAGTCAGGCACAGAGTCGTGAAATAAATCAGTTCTTCAAAGAGGGAACAATGTCTGCCCAGTCTTAAACAGGGTATTACACACCTATGCTAAAAAAGAAAAAAAAAAGAAAAACTCAACTGGCCGTACCACTACCACAAGCAACAAGCCTACTACCAATTTATCTCTCAAAAGGTCCTCTAGAAGATCCATGCAACCAAACTCTAGGCTCAACTTGACACTCATCGCTTTCTCAATCCTCTGCAGGCAGGTTTCCGCATTGTGCAGAAACAGACTTCCAAGTACAAGATGATGCTATTACAGCAGCAAGGCATGTCCACTAATCTTGAGTTCAAGGTTGCTTTAACAGAGTACACAATGAAAACACGTTCAATCACCTAACGGAGGTATCAGGAGTCTTAGATTCCCCTCTTCCCCCTACTTGTAGTTCCCCTCCAGCTAATTTCACCATCTTAGATTGGGTCCTTTCTTAATCCAATCCAATCTCGTGTGGCTTTACACAAGGATCTGTACCATCATTCGTACTTTTTCTTTTTTGTAAATAGGTTTTATTTGCATTTTATGAAAGTATTTAATGCCCAGTTCAAATATATGGCCCCCAATGGTAAAGAAAAAACAATGTCTATGTATGTATCTGAAATACCTTCCCACCACCCACTCCAAGCAATTCAAGCATCATGCATTTTTTTATTATGAGACCACAATATGCTATGATTTAAGACAGATACATAGTCAGAACCAACACATTTTCACTTTGGTTACCCTAGTGTAACAATAGGATACATATTTTGCTCAGTCATCTTAGTGTTCCAAGTATGAATTCCATATGCTGTTGAATTCTTACAAAGCGCCCCTAAAGTTGGTAGGTAACATGCTCTACAGATACTTGCAGAATCCTTTATGTGACCCACTTTCAATGCAGATCATGACCTTAGATGTCCAGGTCCACAGAAGCAGCAGTCCAGACAGTTCTATGTTCTTTCATCCCCAGTTTTTATTTTTAGATGAATTTTTTGCTGAACCCGTTAAAATATTTAAAAATATATATATAGGGGGGAGGGACGGTTCTCCACCACAGCCCCCCTTTAATGTACTCCCTATTCCCCCCCCCCCTTTATATACCCTTACCTCTATATTTTTCAATTCGTTTTTTGGTTGAAACATTTTTGGCAAAAAACGAATTGGAAAATATGCTGACAATGTAATGTTGTTGTACTGTACAGCCACATCAAGGCTCTTATACAATTCATTTTCTGTTTACACCTCCTGTTTTGTCCACTCAAGTCATTTAGAATAGCCAAGAGGTCATTTAGTTGGAATTCTTATCCAGATGACCGTTCCTTCCTTCCTCGTAAGAATCACTCGAAACATATCAGCAAGAGTCAAGCATTCCATGAAGGCATATATATACCCAGCTTCCGGCATCTCACTGTACCAACAAGAAGCGCCCTATTTTAGTTTCAGCTTGTACATTTTAGTTGGCTTCCAATATAACTTCATGAATATCCTGAGCTGTCAAGGAGGATTGCATTGTAGCAAGGAGCCCACTAATTCACATACATTGCAAACAGGGGGGCCTTATGCGGGTCTCAGGTTTTTCCATTTGGCATGGTTGCCCAATGCTGGTCTCTCTGCAAATGGTAGATTACTCTTATACCAGTGGATCACTATGTTATATCCCTAATTAGAGATTGAAATATACAGATTGTCTCAGTTTTCTCTATGCACTTACTTCTCTCAATACACAATTCACTATGGGAAAGGGACAATGTGGATTGTTGGCCAGACCTCCTTTATTTGAAGTTGCCACAAATGGTCGGTTCCATGTCTTAATAACGAATACAAAAATAACGAAATCTTTTTCAGTGAAATAAAACAAACTGAATACAATTAATTTTCTCTTTTTTAATTTGGGAGGGGCCCTCCCGAAGCCCCCTGTTTCCCTAGCTTTATTAAAAACCCACCCACCCACCAACCAACCAAAACCCCCACCCTTTCTAATCCCTCACCCCATATACTTTTACCACATTTTTTTTTCTTGTTATTTATGTTTCACTGAAAAAGCTATTTGTCATTTTATTTTCATTATAAACACTGTATATCCAAATCGTCCATTGAGGACAGAATGTCACCTCCTCAATCATGGCAACACAATTTTTAAGTAACACACCGACCCTTTTTGGGCAGACTTCTCAAAGTGATACAGCCATTTTAACTGTTAGTATTGAAGGGGAAAAAAAGGTTGACAGTGTCAGATTTGAAACCTGTAAATATGCCGTAAATTAGATTTAGTATGACATTTCCTTTTCTTATAACTATCTTTCTTGGCAGAATAGTGGGTATTTGGCATTGTCTACCTTTCATGTAGAGCAGAGCATCAAAGATTTTCACAGCTCTGTCGATTAAGGCACCAATCTCACTTCTAAGTTCAGCAGAGTCCAACAAGTTCCTGCAGACTTTCAGAACTCTCCCAATGAGATCTGGAGGAAGCCAGGTCACCAGCAACTTCACACCAGCGGTCGGAACACTGCTCGCATTTTGCGTGTCTGTCGTGTTGGCACCCGTGCTGCTTTGAAACAAAATGCAAGAGGTTGAAATATTTTACAAAAAACTGGATTCTCAACATTTACAACGCATTTCATAACATGGACATTCTAATCAGTACAACAGGCAGACAAATGTAACTGTAAAGTAAGGAAACAAAAAGCTAACTTTTATGATTCTTTAATCCAGAAATCAGTTTGGGAGAGGCACTAAATCAGGTCCCTCATATCCAGTGATAATGGTTTAAGTTTTGGGGACGCTGAAGGCTGCTTCCCTGCATGACCTCAACTCCTGCTGCCACTGTCTCCCGCTCACCCCTCCATTCTGCTTCTGTCTTCACCCATGCTCCTGGTCTACTGCTTTCCACCATATGTCACACACACCCTCTTCTGCCCTGGGCCTTTCCTCATCGCTAGTATCAATGTTATCCTCCTTCACCTCCAGCTACCATGGGAACAGACAAGAGGCTCAATTTCAGGTTTCCTTGGGTCCCATTTTAGGTCGCTTTGCTTTCCTTACAAGACAATTTCTTATAAACCTCTTGACACAATACTGGACCGCTCACTGAGGTAACGGGGAGCTTTCCTAACCTGTAATGGTCCTAAGCGATTGGGGAAGGTCTTCACTTCTCTCAACCTATTCACCTTGGGCCAGTGGGCCCACCTCGCTGCTTCTCCACCCCACAAAGATGCCAAACTAAGTGTGAAAGGCAAGTAAATAGAAATCACTAAATCCTTTCTGCCTCCATGAAAGAGGTTTGCACAACAATATATGTGGTTTCATTGGTTGTGTGATACTTGTATGGAAATTCTGGACTATCTTGGTTTTTGCCATTAATAGTAGTTCATCTGCATGCCTAGCGCTAGAAAGTGTCAAAGATAGTATATGCCCAGGTTAAGGATCTCAAAAAACTACAAGCAATTTTTGAGATTTGAGCACTAAAGAGCGCACTTTCTAAACTGGTCTTCCACACAAGTTTAGCGTTAAAGGCACATGAACATGTGAGTTAAGAACTCAGCCAATAGCAATGCATTGAGGATACTTAAGAAAAGAAACTTGCAAAGGAATGTTTTTCTATTGGGAAAAACATGCTAGTTCCTAGTTCCTTTGATGCTCGTCAGCCTGGACCACTTTTCATACCTCCTCTCTTCGGGTTTGCTTTCTTGTAATATCATCATCATTCATTATTTGGCTCAAATCCATTAAGATTTCATCAAAATACAGTGATCAACGGTAATCTTTTTTTTTTTAAACATATGTTTATTCAGTTTTCTCATGTGCATAGAAACCACGGTACAGGAGTGACGGTTGACATGATCATAAAAGTGACAGTAGAGTGCATCAAACAATTTACTGATCAACTATTCCTTCCACCAGGGGTTAAACAGTCTACTCAACCCTCCCACCCCTCCTTTGCCCCGCCCTCCCTCTCCTGAACCCTGCAAAGGTCCATCCTTCCCATTCAAGGAGGCTTTAAGTCTGAAGAGGAATGCAGTTTGTTTAATAGCTGACTCCAATCCCCCACCACCCCTTCCTCCGATTCTGGGTCCCAGGTTCTTATCAAAATGTCAAACTCTGCCATCCTCCACCTATGGATGTCCTCGATCCTATGCACCAAGGACGGACACTGGGGCTTCTTCAAAGCAATTGCTACCTGCCTTTTCGCCAGTATCTGCATAAACTGAGCCATATGTCTCCTAGTTTTAGTCCTTTCATTTTCCTTGGGGGGGTTACACTAGCATGTTACCAGGTGATCCCAACACGTTAGGAAATTTAGACTTTGGCATGATGTGAGTTGCAAACATGACTATGATCATGCACTTTGCAATTTTTTGACTTTAGCGATTCCTCTACATAATTTTGTTCCACATAAATCATTTTCTTCATTATCTTTTGAACATGTTTCTCTCATTCATTCAGTTCTTTTCTTTTTACTAAAACATTCCTTCCTCTCCTTTTTTTTCTCTGTTGTTTCCCACAGGGTCTTGCTATTACTGCCCTGATGAAGGCGGAGCTGGTAACGCTGAAACGCAATATTGTCTAGAGGGGATTGAAGGTCCCTCAGAATAACATCTGATCTACATTGGACCTCCTGTCTATAACAATACATGTTTTGTTGTTCCTTCAGTTAGCCAGGATCTACAGAAACTTTTGTTCAGTATCTCAGTTGGTTTTCGGAGATCACTGTTTATTGAATTAGCCTGATTCATTTTTTGTCATATCAGCATTGTTCTTATTTCCTTTTCTTCCCCCTCATGCGTTGGCAGACCCCACCCCATTTGTGTATGAACAAATATTCCCACTGGGGTGTTACTGATACTTATCATGACCATATAATATTGAAAAAAGTATTTGTTACCTTTTTCCAGTGTTGATGTCTCTACATTGGTAGAAATATTTCCTTTACTTTTGTTTATGTCTCATTGATTTTTCCATTTTTTCTTCTTTCCTTTTTAACTAATATTCAGGATTTTTGTTTAGCAATTTTGCATTCTGATTTATGTCAAGAAGGAATGTTTTTTTATATGTATGTAACCTCGTAAATGTTTTATTGATTGTATTTGCACGGATGTTTGCACATAAAGTCTTGTCTTTAACTTACAATAATTTGCATGACTATTTTTGATGTGTTGTATTATGATGGATACCAATTATATGTAGATGCTATTACCCCTAATGGGGTACTTAGGTTTGGACCAGGGGCAGGACCTTAATGCATTCACACCTTCCTATAGGCCAACCTACATACGTATTAGTACCTTGTGTTTATCCTAGTTTTAGGCCTTTTTCCTCCTGGCATCTGACCCCACAAACACACTCTCATGCTACATTCAAAGCTAGAAAGCAGCAGTTCATTAATCTTTAATATCACTGCCTGCCAGTAGCGTGCAACCACAGAACATCCACACATCCCCACAGCATGTGCCACATCTCTGCCGGCCCAACCCCGCATCTGGGGATATCCCGATTTAAGGTGTTGTTCATGGCATGTAGTTTGGTCGGTATATGCCAAAAAGTCTGAGGTCAAAAAGACGTACTACCAAAAATCCAATCCCATTTGTTTGCATAGGTATATGTGGGGGGTAAAGTTAATGGAAAACATATAGGCGTAAGGTGGGGAGATTTGGGGGTCTCCCCTCATATATATATATGACAATGCATTACTTACCGTAAAAGCATTTCTGATGATTGTATCTGCTTAGATTCACATGCTGTGCATAGGTCCGACATCCAGTGGTCACTGCAGAGTATTGCATTTTGTTTTTCGTAGTCAAAAAGGGGACGTCGACAAGGCGTGTCTGTATCACTATCCCTATAGTGACGTGCGTTGTACCCACAATCCCTCACGCGTCGAGGTCCCTCTGTTTGTATTTTTTCTGCCCTGAGGGAGCCTTCTATACGTGAGTGAGTACAGAAAAGAGAGAGATGTAGAAAGATGTCTATGTTCCTTCCATCCGAGCGGGGAGGAAGGGTGGCCGCATGTGAATCTAAGCAGATACAATCATCAGAAATGCTTTTACGGTAAGTAATGCATTGTCTTCTGATGTTTGTTAATCTGCTTAGAATCACATGCTGTGCATAGACTAGCGAGCAGTACCCGGAGTTGGCGGTGGGTTATGAGAAGGAACAGTAGAGAAAAGATGTCTTAATACTGCCTGTCCCACCTGGGAGTCAGATCTAGAGTGTGCATCTAGACAGTAGTGTTTTGTAAAGGTGTGCACAGAACTCCAGGTAGCCGCTTTGCAGATGGACTCAAGGGGAACATTTGCAATGAACGCTATGGAAGCCCCAGTGACTCGAGTGGAATGTGCTCTTGGCTTGAAGGGTAGTTCTCTCTTAGCAAGAGAGAAACAGAGAGTGATGCATTGAACAATCCATCTAGATATAGTGGACTTTGAGACTGCATCTCCTTCTCTTCCTGCTGCCACCGAGACAAAGAACTGATTAGTCTTTCTCAGTGGTCTGGTTCTTTCCATGTAGAACATGACCGCTCTGCGTACATCTAGTGTATGCAGACTTTTTTCTCCCAAGCTGGAAGGGTTTTGAAAGAACGTTGGTAGTTCTATTGACTGGTTTACATGAAATTTCGAGATGAATTTTGGTGCAAACCTTGGTTGTGTGCGTAGAACCACCTTATCCTTGTGAACTGTTACGAAGGGGTCTAGAAAAGAAAGAGCCTGTAGTTCACTTACTCTCCTAATGGAGGTGATAGCTATTAGGAAAGCAGTCTTAAGAGTGAGGTCCTTAAGAGTTGCCTTGTGCATGGGTTCAAAGGGAGGGCCCATGAGTCTAGAAAGTACCACATTTAAGTCCCATCCGGGAGCTGGGTTAGCTATCGGAGGGTGTATTCTCTTTACCCCCTCCATGAAGGCTTTGATAACTGGCATCTTCCACCACAACACTTTAAGTTGGGAAGTGGTGTATGCAGAAAGTGCCGCTAGGTGGACTTTAATGGAATTGAACACTAGACCTGAATCCAGTAAATGGGTCAAGTACAGAACAATGTTCGTGGGAGAGCAGTCAACCGGGTTGATGCTCTTACCTCTACACCAGATGACAAATCTTTTCCACTTGCTAGAATAGCAGTGGCGAGTATTAGGTTTTCTGGCTTCCCTGAGGATGTCCATACATCTCTGCGGGAGTTGTAGATGTCCAAATTCTATGATCTCAGGAGCCAGGCTGCTAAGTTCATGGTGTGAGGGCATGGGTGCAGTGTCCTGCCCTTGTCCTGTGACAGCATGTTGTACGGGCAGGGAAGTCTCACTGGGGGAGATAGGGACATCTCCATCAAGTGAGCGAACCATGGCTGCCGTGCCCACATAGGGGCCAATAGTATCATGGTAACCTGCTCCTGGTGCATCTTGTGCACCACCTTGTTGAGAAGGGGAGTCGGGGGAAAGGCGTAAACAAATTTCCCTGACCATTGAATCGACAGACCGTTCCCCTTGGACTGGTTTTGGGGGTACCTGGAGGCGTAACTTTGGCATTGTGAGTTCTCCAGTGTGGCGAAAAGGTCTATTTCCGGGAATCCCCATTGCGTGAAGACGTCTAAGACAATGTCTTCGTGCAATTGCCATTCGTACTCTTCGGGCAGGGGGAAGTCTCTGCTGAGTTCGTCTGCTAGCAGATTGAGTTCCCCTGGTACGTGTTGTGACAGTAGGAACATGTTGTGTTTGAGAGCCCACTTCCATATATTCTGGGACAGCTTGGACAGTCCTGGAGAGTCGGTTCCCCCCTGCTTGTTCATGTAGTACATGGCTGTGGTGCTGTCTGTAAGGACCATCACTGCCTTCCCTTGTAGGTGTTCCTGGAAGGCATTTAGTGCTTTGAACACCGTTAGTAGCTCCAGAAGGTTTATATGCTTGGATGCTACGTTCGGAGTCCAGACTCCGTGAGCAGTTTGATGGGATAGGTGAGTCCCCCATCCTGTGAGGGATGCGTCCGTGGTTAGAGTGGCCTCCACCGCGGGTGTGGCAAAGGGTTTCCCTATTATCAGGTTTTCCTTTGTCCACCACCGTAGCGAGAGAACCAAGGCCTGCGAGACCACCACTAGATCGTCCCATTGTCCGCTGGCCTGACACCACTGGCTGTTGAGCCACTCTTGCATTGGGCGCATGCACAGGCGTGCGTGAGGTACCAAATAAATACACAACGCCATCATACCTAGCAAACGCATCGCTTTGTGCACCGTCACCTCTCGACCTGCCACATATTGGGGGATCTGAAACAGCATGTTTTGGACCCTCTCGTTGGAGGGGAAGAAGAGGCCGTCCTTTGTTCGAATTAGAGCCCCTAGGAATTGTTTGACTTGGCTGGGGTCTAAGCTGGACTTCTTCTCGTTGATGGAGAAGCCCAGTTGGAACAAAAGGTCTACAGTCTTTTGGGTGTTTGAGAAGCATGTCTCGTAAGAATCCCCTGTTATGAGCCAGTCGTCGAGGTAAGGGTATACTGGGATGGATAACCTGCGCAGGTGGGCCGCTGCCACTGCCAGTACTTTCGTGAATACCCTTGGTGCAGATGCTATGCCGAAGGGTAGCACTCTGAACTGGTAGTGTTTGTCCTCTATCATGAACCTGAGGTATTTTCTGTGCGCTGGCAACATTAAAATATGAAAGTATGCATCTTTCATGTCTAGTGTTGTCATGTAATCTCCCTGTGATAGCAGTGGGATCACTTCCTGTAAGGTCACCATACGAAACTTCTGGGGTTTGACAAACTTGTTCGCTGGGCGCAGATCTAATACAGGGCGCATGGTTAGATCCTTTTTGGGTACAAGGAAGTACACTGAATAAATACCTTCCATTACCTGAGATAGAGGCACGACCTCTGTGGCTCCTTTTTCCAGCAGTTGGTCCACTTCTTGGAGAAGGATGGCGAGGTGTTCTGGTGTCATGCGGCGTCCCCTCGGGGGTCTGTATGTTGGGGAACTGTTGAACTCTATACAGTAGCCGCGGGCTACGGTGGAAAGTACCCAGCGGTCTGATGTTATTCCCTCCCATGCTGGAAGAAAGGATGTTAACCGGCCCCCGACCGGCGTTGCATGGGAGGGGACGCGAATCTTCGCGTCACTTGGTGGTGTTGTTGGCTTGGGAGCCTCTGGGGGTGGAACCCCGGCCTCTTTCCTGGCCACGACGTTGACCCCTCTGATTGTACTGGCCGCTATTACTCTGGTAGTTGCTGGCAGAGTACTGTTGTTGTTGGTTTTGTTGCTGCCGTTGTCCACGAAAAAAGCGCTTATTATCAAATCCCGGCCTATTAGGAGGTTTAGAAATTTGGTCTAAGGTCTTTATAGTATCAAATTCTTTTTTCGCGTTCTCCAGCGCGTCATCCAATGCTCTCCCAAAGAGGATGGATTCCTCTATGGGTTTATTAATAAGGGTTGCTTGTGTTTCCGCCTTAAATCCGGAATTGCGAAGCCAGACGTGACGCTTCAGTAAAATTCCTTGTACCAAAGTGCGGCCAGCCGTCTCTGCTGCATCGAGGGTATTCTTGACGATGCTTTGATTGACCAGAGAGCCCTCGTTAACTGTAGCCAGTAAACGAGTCCTTAGGGGTTCGGGAGCTTCTTCGATGTCCTGTCTGAGCTTAGCCCATTGAGCATCGGCGTAGCTTGCCAATAGGGTATTATTATTGGCGATTCTGGTAGAGAATGCTGCAGAGGTGGTGATTCTCTTGGCTAGGGCATACAGCTTCTTCCCCTCTTTATCTGGGGGTGCCTCGCTAGTAGATAGTGGGACTCCTGCCCTTTTTCTGGTGTTGGTCACGACCAGGGAGTCCGGGATTGAGTGACCCTTAATATATAATGGGTCTGATTGAGAGGGAGAGAACAGTTTCTCAATCCTTGGATTGACCCCTCTCACCAATGCAGGAGTGGAAAGAGAAGGTGTAATACGTCTCTTAACTGAGGCGAGGATAGGTATAACCTGGCTAGTGGGGGGTTTTTCTTTGATAATCCTCTCCACAAAATCGGTGTCTGGGGTGACGTCTCCAGTTTCGATTTCGAAATGCGCTGCTGCCTTCTTCAGCAGTGCATTGAAGGTGGGTTGATCATCGACAGGCGAAGGGTTCCTGACTGGTGTAGTTTCAGTAGACCTGATGACTATACTGCTACTGCCTGTGTCAGTCGACCTAGCCGGTGACTGCCAGGGATTTTGGTTGCCCTTGCCTGTGTCTTCCTGGAATCCTTCCTCACATAGGTTAGTTTCCTCGTGAAAACCTTCCTCTTCTTGTTGGTCCTCAACATATGTGAACTCATCTTCCTCTTGGAAGAAGGTGTCTTCCTCAGTGGGATTGTAAGAGTTTATGTCCTCCTGTATGGGGTTATAAAACTTCTGGTATTTAGCCCTTGGACTCTCAAGGGGTGCCTCCCTTGGTCTCTTGGGCGCCCTGTCTTCTGGGATGGACATGAACCTATCTAGTTTGTCCATACAGGTCTGGAACCTTTCAAAGGTTTACTGAGGTCGGCCAGGACGGTCTGGTAAAGAAAAGGGGGTTTCTTCCTCCTGTAATTGTCTGGTTCTGTCCCATAACGTTGAAGAAAGGGAGCCTTTGCCTTCTGAGTAGCCTTCTTGCTGGCTAGGGCCTTCCGACGGCGTTGGGAACTGACCTGATCTGTTTTCCGGCAACTTCGGCGTATCTTTAGCCTTGTGCGTGGTTTTCGGCGTTTCACTCGCCGTACGTCTTTGGCCGTCCTTAAATGCTATGCGCGCGAGGCTTTCGGCGATCATTCTCTCTTCCGAGGGATCGGTCGCCGTCGCGCTATGGAGCGTCGAGCCTTTGCTCGTCGAGTCATTGGTCGTCGAGTCCTTGTTGGCAACGTGAGCGCTCTTGCGATGCGTGTCGCCGGAAATTTTGGTGTTAGCGCCCTTATTTTTAGAGTGCCCAGTCGCCTGTCACGGAAGCGGTGGCGGGGAGGGCTGACGACCCTTACGGTCGGTGGAAGACATCGGTGGGCCCGGCGTCCCCATTGGCGCTATGGCCGTCTTCGTCTTCGACGAATGTGTGCCTGGGGGTATGTGCTTTGGTGTTTTTCTGTGTGCGTCCTTGTCGCCGGGGTGTTCATCCCCATAAACTGGGCGTGAGCCGGGCTTGTCGGGGCCGGGGACGGACGCGAGGGAGGGATCTATCGTTATTGGTATTAATAACAAACGACCAAAGGTCGAAGAAACTATTTGGCAATGTCTCTCGAGGAGCTCCGCATAAAGGCGACCAGTAGCTGGGCGGAAAAAAACAATCTGAGGGACCTCGACGCGTGCGGGATTGTGGGTACAACGCACGTCACTATAGGGATAGTGTTACAGACACGCCTTGTCGACGTCCCCTTTTCGACTACAAAAAACAAAATGCAATACTCTGCAGTGACCACTGGATGTCGGACCTATGCACAGCATGTGATTCTAAGCAGATTAACAAACATCAGAAATATATATATATATACACACAAACAAATGGGAGGAAAAAAAAAGAAGAAAATATGGCTTTTGGTACTTGATCTTTTTGACCTCGGTCACACAGATCAGTTTGGTCGGCGTCATATAAACCCCATGTAAGACGTTAAATTGAATCAGTTGGAAGCTGGCATTTCTCGAAACTTTCCTAACTTGATCCCATATTTTCCCCCATTCTGTCTCCGAAATATGGTCCCCCATGTCCCTCTCCCACTTGCTCTTGACCACCAGTTCCTTTGAGGGGAATGCCCCTCCATATTGCCCAAAAGATTCGGGAAATCCTAGCCCCCCCTGGCAGCCCCCATTGTGAGTAGCACCTGCATCAACAGGCTTGTATCTAGCTCTTCTGGTATATCTTTGCACATGGCAGCCAGTCACTGACCCATACGTAAAGGATCTGCCCCCTCGAGAGCCCATATCAAACCCTCTACTCCTCAAATGACATCAACCTCCCACCTCCAAACAAATCCCCAACTGACCGATAGCCCCTGTCCCCAAGATCCGAGAATCCCACCCGCCGTATCACCGCCCACACTCCACGGCAAGTCAGAGCATTATAGCCTAGTTACTTGTAGTTTCCCTAGAAGCTTCCTCCAAGTCTCCCGCGCCACCCGAAATAGGTCAGTGGCTCCCTTTCCCCCATTGTACCCCACAACAAATCTATCCCCTGCCGAAGAGCCGGGAGGGCTCCCAGCAGGCCTGTCATCAATTCCCCCCTGGTTTCTGCCCACACTAATACCACCTGCAGCTGCACCACCACACAATACCATTCATAGTTTGGCAAATTGAGACCCCCTCCAGGGATAGTAAAGAAGCCTCCGAACTATGACCATTTTACACAGTGCTACCCTCCCCATCAATGATAGTGTTGTTTTTTCCAAAATTGGATTGAATCCCCTATCCTAGATAGCACCCAGCCCGTATTATACATAAAAGTGTCCTCGAGATTATGAAAGATTTGGATGACCAAATATCTAAATTACTCCACTTCCATCAGAGAAGGTAGTGAGATCACGGTCGCAAACACCCCCCAGCAGAAACAGTAACCGATTTTCTTCATTAATATGGAATCAGGACAGTTTCTGAGAATTCCCCAGTATCTCCAACAACAATGGCAAGTTGTCCAATGGGTTCCCCATGCACAGCAGCAAATCATCTGCATACAAAGACGACATGCCTCACCCCACCCGCTAATATCCCTGCCTCGCTCATCTCCTTCCCAAGATACCATTCCAGCGGTTCCAATGCCATCAAAAATAATATTGGGGAGACTGGACACCTCTGTCGCGTCCCTCTACCCAGCGTCCACTGCAGTAATGCCCAAACATTCTTCTTCACTTTTGCCATTGCCCTATTGTTTAAGAGCCGCAGCCACCGGCAAACATTATCCCCAAACCCAAAGGCATTCAAAATTCGAAGCAGCCATTCCACCTCCAGTCAGTCAAAGACCTTCACTGCATCAAAAGAAGCCAACGCCATGTACCCCTTCGAATCCTTAACCTGGTCCGTCACGTGATGCAAGCAGCATAAATTAATTGCGGAATTGAGCCCCTCTATGAATCCGCAATGGTCGGGGTGGACCAGTGCCGGAGCCACCCTGGACAATCTGGTAGCCAAGATCTTTCCTAGAATATTTGCATCAACATTTAGTAATGAGATTGGGCGGTAGGATGCGCAGTCCCGATGGTCTTTCTGCTACTTGCACAGGACAGTTATTACCGCCTCCCTCATCAAAACAGGAAGAACCCCTGCCTCAAAGGCCTCTTCAGAGACTTGCTTAAGTCGGGGGACTAATAGGTCAGCATACTTGCAATAAAACTCAACCAGGCATCCATCACGGCCAGAGATCTCCCCTTCCGCATGGATTGGAGCACCCCACTTCTTTCAAACTCTTCAATAGACCCCTCCAGCCCCTCTCTGAGGTGCCCAGCCAGGACTGGAAGCTGAATGAAGTCCAGCAGTTCATCCGTATCTGCTGCAGAGTACATGCCCTCGCTAGTGTATAAGGATTGATAGAAGAGCCGGAACGCCTCGTTCATACCTCCTGAGTGCTCAATATGTCTCCTGAATCCCGCTGAATCTGTGTTATGGAATGTCAAGGTTGCCCGGCGGATCAACCAGGCTAACAGCCGCCCGGCCTTATCCTCTTCCCCATGAATCTGCATATCCCGCCTACTCCCATCAAACCTGGTTAAGGAGTCCTTCGCCTCGCGATGGGAGCTCAAGACCATGGCCAGTTCTTTCCCTACCTGCCGCCCCTCTCCAAATCTGACACTATCCCCTCTATCTTTTTCCAACGTATTCTGCAGTGTCCTCCAAATTCTGGTTATGTTGGATATACAACCTCCTCGGATTGTAGCCTTGAAGGCCTCCCACAGAGTCCACGCTCCCTTCACCGACGGCTCATTAATGTCAAAACACTACACTGCTTCCTCCCGCAAAGATCCCCCAATGCCACATCTTCCAGAGCCATAGTTGGTAGGCGCCACAGTCGTAACAGTGATCTTTTCCACAATCCCTCCAGCTCAGTTACTAAGGGCGAGTGATCTGATCTGAGAGGACCCTCCCCAAGTATTCCATGTCGCCAAAAGTGTGAAAATACTCTGCCCCAAAAAATTTATAATCAAGGCGTGAATAAGATCCATGTGCTACCGAAAAGAATAACCCCTCTCCTACCCATGCGGCTCATGCCATAATTCCACCAAGTCCGTAGAGATGCCGCCTGCTATTTCAGTAGGCCCGACTTTCCCTGTGCTATCCATTTCAGGGTCCAAGAGACAATTGAAATCCCTCCCCCATATGAACAGCCCCTCCCGATGTCCTCCCACCAGACTCAATACCGATGGGAAATATTCTTTGTCATCCACATTGGGTGCATAGGAATTTACCACACATAGCCCTCTCCCCTTGAACGTACCAAGGAGCACTACCGTCCTCCCCACTTCTTTAGTCAAAACCTTATCCACTTGGACAGCAACACCCGCCGCCACCCAAATCAGGACCCCCTCAAGCATATAATAAATAGGATGTTCCCACCACTGCCTCCCCCCACCATCGCCTGAGCGAGTCCAAGTCTTTACAGACCATGTGAGTCTCTTGTAGCATGGCCAGCTGGACCCCATGCCGCCTCAGGAACCCCCTGACTCACTGGCACTTAAGCCATTTGCCTACACCCCAGACATTCCAAGCCCTGATGTACAGACTATCAAACCCCATGCTGGACACACATCAATAGACCCATCCTCTCACATCCCATCCCCCAACCTGCACTTGCGCTGTAGCGAAAAATAAAACATCTCATCCTGCACTGTTAAGCCAACTACAAACCCCAGCCAATTGTGTAAACGTGCCCCAACTGTCTGCCCGACTAACCCTGCCAACAATAACCTTCCAAACCGCCCACCCAATCCCTCACCAGTCCACCCCCTCCCCTAGTCCTCCCCACACCCTCCCCTGAACCTCTTCGAAACAAGTGATTGCCCCCTCCACGCCTATATCCCCTCAACTTCCTGGCTCCCCCAACATAAACTGCTCACTTCGCCCCACTCTCCTCCCCTCCCCTCCCCTTTCCCATGCCCCGCAAAACCAGACCCTGCCACTCTTGACCCTCTGGCCACTGCCCCCATACTACTCCCCCCCTCCCATGGTTGAACGACTGTTGGTCCAGGGGTACCCCCCTAACCTTTGTCTTGCCCTGTCCCGCCTCGCCTTTCACAGTGATTATCTCTCACTTCCACAATCCCAGGACCTCCAACAACTGTCATAGCCCCGGTGCAAGCCACCACTGATCAACCTCCAACCCGATGCACCCCTCCACACTCCCCACCCAGTGAGCATGGGCACTGTGTTCAACCAGTTCCACACTTCCTGCAGTAATGCAAAGAACCAGGATTTTCTATTGCAATGACCATCAGTTTAGCCAGGTAGTACATCATATATTTAATGCTAAGTTCTTTAAGGTGCCATCTCACTCCATCATACGTTCTCCTCTGCCATTGTACCTCCAAAGTGAAGTCTGAAAAGATGAAGGGCCTCATTACACGGTAGGCGGTAAGGGTTTACCGGTACCGGTATTTTACCGGTACCGGTAAATCCTTACTGCCTTACTACGAGGTCCCTTTGCGGGTTGGGGAATTTAACGCCTACTTTTTGCAGGCGTTAAAAACCAACCTGCAAAGGGACCAGTGGAGCTAATTACGGTACCGTAATTAGCGCCTTCCCCATTCCGATTGAGCCCTATGGGGCAAAAATGGGAATGGGGAAGGGCAATGGTGGAAGGGGGAATTACCGCCCCGCCAACCTTGGAATGGGGCGGTAATTCCCCTTTCCACCAAGGCAGTGCCAGTATTTTACCGGCATGAACCATGGCGCTAATAGCGCCATGGTTCTCCGCCTACCGTGTAATGAGGCCCGAAATTTCGTATTGGCCACCTCGTAGTAGCTGATGTTTCGGGACTCCTGCAGGATCGCATACCTGTCCCTGAAATTCAGAATTTTGGCCATCATCACCCTTGGCGGCCTGCCAGGTGGCGGGGCCTTGCCCAGCACCCTGTGCGTCCTTTCGACTGTATAGAATTTAGAAAGTCCCTCCATGCCCAAAGTTTCCAGGATAAGGTGTTCCACAAAGAGCTCCACACTGGGCCCGTCCTCCCTCTCAGGAACCCCTACCAAACAGATATTGCAACACCTGTATCGACCTTCAGCGTCCTCCTCTCTCGTCTCCAAAGTCCTTGTTGCCCCCACTAGGCCTGGCACCTGGTTCTTGAGATGATGCAGGTCATCCTCCACCATACTCATTAGTTGCTCCACTTCCGTGACCCTTTAGCACACCTTCCGCAAGCCCGCCCACACAAGGGGCACATCCACCCCCACTTCTTTGATACTCCCCTCAAGGGAAGCATTGGTGGCTTCAATAGCTTCCATCAGGGTGTCCAAGGTCACCCTCCCCTCCTATCGCAGCAACCTCCACCACCTGGCTGACCTCCTCATGCTTCTGCTGCCTGCCCTTGGGGGTCCGTATACTTATCCATTTTCTGCTGGCATTTCACCATTGTCTCCAACTTTGGCCTCCTTGGCCCACAGGCCCCGGCCTCCTCACAGTCTGAAATCTGTGCCTCTTTCTGCTAAATAGGGCAGAGGGGTCCACCTCTCCCTTTGGGGCACCTTCTGCTTCAGGGGTGCCGCACCCCACCTTCCTCCAGTACTCCCCCCTGGCTCCTGGTAAGATGTGCCCCAGGGGTCTCCAATGGAGGGCCCCCACTCCGCAACACTGCACCACACCACCAAATTAGTCTAAGCCCGCCATGCCTCCAACTCCTCAGGGAACACAATCCATGAAGACGACCCAGGCCCTGTGTAACCCCAGGGCTCAGGACTGCCTTTAGGGGTTGCTCCACTGCGGCCCCCCTCTCCTTGCTGATTGTCTAAGGGAATATCACCACCTGGCACCCTGCCAAACGTCTGCAAAAAACATCACCCCAGGAGAGGTCACCTCCACCCCTGGAATGCCTCCCAATCCTGCCACTTGTCTGTCCCACGTTGCCTCTGCTTGCTCCTACTGTGCTCCAGAAGGGTCTCCTCTCTACGCCCTGCAGCCTGCACTCTCACTGGCCTCCACACCACACTTTCCTCTGGTAAGCCTCTCTACGGGGGACAGGATGCCCATGGCCCACTTCCCGAGGCCGCCAGCACTTCGTCAACTGCTCCCCTTGAGTCTGTGGCCGAGACGACCATCACTGTCTTGTTGCCTCCCCGCCTCACACATTAGCCTCCTGGGGGCCGGCTACATCTACCTTCTGTCTCCTGGTGCTCTCAGCTCCATTGCTGTGGTCACGGACCCTGCTGCACTCCGCCACAGCCTGCAGTCTGGACCGTGTACCTGCACCGTCTGCTGCCGGCTCCAAGCTCACTCTCGGCAGCCCCCTACTGCCACGGTGGCCATCTTGTTATCACGGCTTCACCACCGCCCCCACCAACACAACCTCCACTGCCAGGGCCTCACTGCTGCTTGCCCCTCATCACCAGCCCGTTCGGCTGCTCCCCAGGATCACTGGGACCATGGCCCCTTCAAAGCTTCAATTTCAGGAGGGAGGAAGCACCATAGATCAGGGAGAGAATACGCGCAGCTCAACTCAAAGCACCAATTTACACCATTTGGAAGCATTCACAGATGCACTCATGTCGATAAATCGAAGCCAGCACTAACACCTTAGCCTCAGCATCCAAGCCCAATAAATATATTTGGCTACATTGCAGACAACAAATGGATCCCATGCGAGAGCAAAGCAGAGCATTGCTTCTGAGTTGGTCAATACTCCCGCCACTCTTAAAACTGGCTTTAGGTACAATGATCTTAATGCACTAAGGCCTGGGCAACAAAATTGAAAATGGCAAGTAGTTTCCATACTGGAAGTACATAATGGCTCCAAATCCTCTCTTTCCTGCTCCAAGATTTCGTAAAGGAGGCCAGTCTCAAGGTCCCTATATGAAAATCAGAGTATAGGGCTGTAACGCTTACCTGATATCCTGCAGAAGTGTCTGGACCTCTCATTGTGTTGCGTGGTCCATACTTCTCTCTATCCCCAAGCCTGTGCAGCTTGGTATGATAAAACACTGACTTGTTTAGGGAAGGAGGGTCTGGAAGTGTGGGCTGTGGTGCAGGTGATTCCCGGGATGGAGTGGTAGCTGCAGTGTCTGTGAGCTCCCCTACAACGGAAAGACAATTACTTTTATGCTGACTGCCCCTCCCCACTATTCTCTTGCTCTCATATGCACCTTGGGGAAGGCAGGGCTCACCTTTTGGTGTAGTTTCTGCTATGTTGAGTTGTGCCATTGTTTGCACCAGTGACCAGTTCCTTCACTGGCTGTTGCTAGTCCAGACCTGCTGTGACTTGCTTGGTGCTTGCTTGGTCTGGGAAAATAACTCTGTGCCTCCTCCCATCTGTTTATGTTGGCTAATACTCAGTCTATTGTCTTTGTTTATCCTCCTGTTGTTCTATCTCCTTTTAGAGTCCTTCTGCTATATGTAGCTTTATAATGCTCCTTCTTTCTATAAATGTATATCCTTGGTGTTGTGCTTTCCTTTGTTTGTGCAGCGCTATCTTCTCTGTCTTTCTCTCAGATGCGCTGTTGTTCCCTGTGTAGTAACGGGTTTCACCTTGTGTCTTGGCAGGTTGCCAGTCCCAGGGGTGCGTGCAGAGAGAGCGCGGAGCGGCAAAGAGGTGCAGACAGCAGAAGCGATGGGTAAGTATTCTTCAAGCTGGTGCTAGTTACATATAGTGCAGGATTGCTGCTTGAGCCTTACAGTCTTTCCGTGCTTTCCTTGCAAGTGCGGAATCATGTCAAGAATCTGCTTTGGTCCAGAGGTCGTGCCACGGTAAGCGTTATGCTGCTTGTGGAGCAGATGCAACGCGAAGCTCAGGGTGTGGCTTTTATAGCCCTGGGTCACTCGCTGGTAGAATGGAGCGCGTGGCATCCACCAGGGACTATGGGACGTCCAGCAGCCATATTGGGTTCCTGATTAGGCCTTTAGTATGGCGCCCATCTTGGAAGGATGGTCTGCCTCCATGGTTCCGATGCCTAAGCCAGCAGTGCACCAGCGGAGTCTAGTCCTCCCCATTGCTGAGGCTGTTCCTACTCTTGTATTTGACACATGCGCCTATAGGAGCAACAAGGGCGGTAACAGGAGCCATGGAGGGGTTCTTGGGCTTAGATCTCGTGATCATGACAGCACTGCCCCTCAAGCCACCCCCCCCACCCAAAGATGTTACTGCGGGCCTGTGGTTTCTCTGGGTGATTTTGGTGGAAACGGGCTACTAAACTTGTATGTACATTGGAGGCTTGCTCCCAAGTTCTGTATAATACCCCGTACCCTTTTCAGTCTATCAGATAATACAGTGTATGCCTCTCATATGTTTCAAATACAGTATCTCTCATACCTCATATTCAGGATCATTATTCCCAGACGGTATTGGTGGTGGTTGTGCCAACGAACTACGGGTTCCCGGCTGGACTGCCTTTAGCAGTGAGACATGGAACACTGGGTGAATGTACAAGGAAGGTGGCAACGCCAATTTGACTGCCAATGTGATTGCTGGCATTTCCAGGGCTTCAGGTGTGTCATTTGCTGAAGTTCGCAGATGTCTTCTGAGCAATACGAAGAACAGTGAAAACCAGGTTGAACTGCATATAGTGTTATATGCATATTCCGCTGCCCATAGCAGATCAACCCAGTTCTTATCTGTGTGATTAAACATGCAGCAAAGGTATTGCTCTAGTGTCTTGTTATGGAACCTTTGCGTGGATCTTGGTGATTCCTAGCTTTGAAACACATTGTGTATAGGCGCTATTTAAATAAACTATCACATCATATCATATCATATCTGGGTGGCCTTCAAAGAGTAGTGGTAGTTTTGTATTATCCATACCTGCATTGCTGTGTCGGACAGGTATAGCCGGTTGCTATGGTAGGGCAGTCCACTTCTGTTTTCTCATTGTTGATCTAGTGCGATCCAAGCCTGTAGTTCTTCTGGTGTCATTTCAGTGTCTGACCGCCTCTTGCAAAGACTCCAAATCGGGGGGTGCAGTGTTCATGGTTGCCAGCAGCTTTTGTTCTGGGACTTGTAACAGGGCCAGGGCCTGCATAAGCGTTGTCTCCTACTTCAATGCAACCTATCCGAGAAAAGGCATCAGCTTTCCCGTTGTGCACTCAGGGTCGGTAGATTACCACGAAATCATACTCTGTGAAAAACAGAACCCACCTTAGTTGTCAAGTGGATTGTGCCTTGCCAGTTCTGAGATATTGCAGATTTCGAGGGTCCATGATAACCTTAAGGGGATGCCGTGGCCCCAAGAGGTAATGCTGCCATTCCCTGAAGTAGGCCTTTATGACCAGTAGTTCTTAGTCCGTTATAGCATAGTTTCTTTCTGCAGGTGTGCATTTCTTAGACCAGAACACTACTGGGTAGACTTGTTTAGTGAATGGGATGCGCTGGGTCAGTACAGCGCCCATAGCTACGTTGGAGGCATTGGTTTCTACCCATATGGGAGCTCTGGTTTCGGGTGTTGCAGAATCGAGGCCTGTAGTGAAATGTGTCTTCAGGATGTTGAATGCCCGTTCAGCATCTGGGGTCCACGAAAAGGTCTTAGTTTTTTTGGAGTAGCAAAGTGATGGGATGAACTACATCGGAGAAGTCTGGTATGAATCGCTGATACAAATTAGCAAACCCCAAGCAGCTCTGGACAGTCTTAACAGAGGTGGGAGACGGCCACTGGAGAATTGCTTCAACTTTACGTTTGTCCATACGGACTCCCTGCAGAGTCAAAATGAACCTCAAACTCCACTTCGGTAACATGGAAGGCATGTTACCAATAGGAGCAACGAGGGTGGTAACGAGAGCCATGGAGGGGTTCTTGGGCTTGGATTTTGTGATCATGACAATGGCATGTGCATACGGGGGTGGAGGGGGTGTCAAGATAATCCAAATATCCCTAAAAACCAAATTCACATTTTTTTTTAGCAAGATGGCTCAGGCCCAATTTCAGTTGTTGACAAGTGTGCTATCATAGTTCTCAGACTGTAAGCTAAGATTGCTTCCTTTGCTCTAAGAGTTGCAGCTTTATTAATATTCATGTGGTCTAACCATAACTCTTGTTTATTGAATGAATTCTTTCAACATTTTCCTCACATACTTGACCCACAACAGACCCTTGCCCCATCAAAATTCATCAGATGAACTAAGGCTTTGTGATATAAATCCAGGCTTGGCGTACACCATAATCTCAGGCAATATACTACTGGTTTCATTTGGAGTTCAATGCTAATGGGGCACAGGTCAAACTCCATATGTATGAGGTCACCGAGTATCCACTGAACTAGCATAATTGTACTTGTCAAAAAATTGTTTTCAACTTTATCTAACTAAGAAACATTAGCATAATCCCACATTTCTGCTCCATAGGAAGCAGATATGACCACCTGTTTGATGTATACATTTAACGCAGTAGAGATGGCTCATCTACCATGATGGTTTTATTTTATTTTTTATTTTATTGTGCATTTGTAAGGCACTTATACATGAAGTAAATTGTGTTCCAAAGCTCCCCACAGGGCAACAGGGAGGGAACCTGGGAGTGAAAAGCAAATATAAGAATGAAAAAAAAAGAGAGAGGTGGCCCTACTAGGCCTTGTGAGCATTCAGAACGTTCAAGTGCAGAAAATTGTTTTAAAAAACGACCGAACCACTATATTTTTGAAGGTTAATTTGTGCTTTTGCGACATGCGAGGTCCAGGACTCATTTTCATGAAGCCTGACCCCCAGGTAATCATAAAATATAACCTGGTAAAGGGCAAGGCCTTCAATTTTAGCGATTAATCTTTGGTGTTTGGCACAATTGGGCTTGCACACCACAGATTTTGTTTTTCCTACATTTAGAGTTAGCTTGGGATCCCTGCATTACCTCACAAACGACTCGGTGTTGCCTGAATTCCCTGCTGAGTTGTTGATAGAAACATGGCATTGTCCACGAAGAAAAGTGCCGGATATCTCTCAATACCCAGTTTAGGGGGATCCTGCCACTCCTTAAGCAGGGTTGTGATAACTTGCCCAATGTAGATACAAAACAAAAGAGGGGCGAAGACGCACACCTGCCTCACTCCTATAGTCACGTTAAACAAGGACGTCGCCTCCCCTGCCAACCCATAAAGGACCACAGCTTTATTGCGAGTGTTGAGATATTGAACAATCATCAAGAGATTGCATGGCATATTTCAACCCTGCAATACTTGCCAAATTATATGACACAAGACTACAACAAAAGCCATCTTGAGGTCGATAAAGATAGCATACAAATTTGCCTTCCTAAAAACGGTATAATTTTGCATGATCATAAACACACTGAAGCTTTGATCCACAATACGCCCTGCCCTTTTGGAACTCTGCCTGAATTCTGTGGATAATGTTGGTTTCATCAACCCACTCCTTTATGTGTTTTAAAATCACTTTGGCAAAAATGTTACCAGTGCTATCAAGTAGGGCCATTGGCCGATAATTGGCCAGGTGTTCTCCTCCCCCCACCCCCTTTTTATATATTGGGATAGACCAAGTGTAAGGGGACCACCGTCACTAGACCCACCCAGACAGGGCTCGACATCAGGGTTAACCGATGATCCATTAGCCAATCCCCTTCCATAAAGTTATATAAAAACCATACCAAACAACAGATATGGGGCAGGGAGGAGTGACTGGATTGAGAGTTTGGGGTCTGCAGTACATCTCTTCCCCCCGTTTGTGCCTCTGGGTTCGTACTGGTTATCATTCCTTCCCCTAAACCCCTTATACAGTGATCGCAACTTTGTAGTCTAATCCTCAAATATTTTCCGTTTACATTTCTTTCCCTTATCATACCTATCAGTGTACATTTTGCTACCAAACGCAGGTGGGTGACCAGCAAACTTGTCGGGTTCAGCACAAGGGCACTATAGGCGCACATGCAAATCTCTGGACAACGTTTTGCTTGTTTTAAGACTTGGTGCATCTTTGTTGCAAGTTTGTAATACAGGGTATTTCAGCTCCGGCAAAGTTTCGAGCTGGAGTAGCCAATAGGATCTCAGTTTTCACAAGATCCCATCAGTCATTCTGTGACAGCTAGGACTTTTCAGGGGGAGTTCTCTGTAACGTTGGCAGTTGCTACAGAATAAGTGGCTGTGTGTTTGTGAATGTCAGTTCAGATATCATCATACATATGTTAGCTGCCACCCCACCCAGTATCGTCACCGAGTTCAAGGGCTATAGTTTCTGGACTTTCTTTAAGGCTTCATGATTGGCACTGTGGTCATCATGAGCAGCACTGTGGTTATTCCAAGGGTCCCAGAATGAACAAGCACTTCAGGTCACATACATGCGAAGGACTTTAGGCTCCAACTGAATTACTAAGATGAGGTAGTTGTGCACACATCCGTAAGGGAGCTTATTAAGAAAGTAGATTCCAGTTTTAGCAAATGGAACAACTTGCTTCTAATGCACACAATTATTCAAACGGGTACCAAGTTTTGACACATTCAAAAACACGAAGCCTTGGAAGGCCCCCAACAAAAAGGAGGCTTCCCAAAACAAGGGAAAGTCACCCATATTGGTTTATAAATTGAAAGAATATGTCACAATGGATGCTACACACAAATGCAACACAACACCTTTAACACTGGCAGAGGTCCGAACGCCAACAGGTAAAGATTCTCTCTGCTGGGTTGGCTGTGCTTTCATGTAGGGTTTTGGTAATGGCATGCACCCCATTGTAGAGGATCACATAACAACAGTGATGTAGATGAAGTATGGAGAGCATGGGGTTGGGCAGCTGGAAGCTTTGCTGCTTCGACCTTAGTGGATAAGAGAAAATATCGATTGGTCAGAGACCCACAGAGCATCTTAATGTTTCTTCGTGAAGCTGAGCATCTATGATCCAAAGAGGGTGTTACAAGGCCATACCTTGGCATTGTCAGGAGGAGGGAGGAGGAACCAAGCCACAACCCTCCTCCATGTACCAGCTGTAATTGGTGAGGGTCGCATGAAACTCTTGCCAAGCCTCCACCAGATACTTGCCAGGTTGTTTTTGCTCCTATTGTTGCAATGCTGGCAGAAACAGACAAGTGGCTGAAATTAGTCCCACGCTGCAGGGGGACTGGGAAGCAGAAAGAAAGCAGACAGCCCAGGGAAGCTTCCGGAATATCAGAAGTGGAAGGGACACATTATGCATACCCTGAGGTGGTCAGACGGAAGGCGGCTGCTTACCAACGCGGCAGAGCAACAAACAACAGAGTCCTGCGAACCAAACAGGCAGACTTGCACAATGCCTTTTTGGTACCTTAGATCATCAGGCCTCAGAAGATAAAGGGACCAAACCTCCTCATCTAGACACACAGGGAGAGCCCTCGGAGGAGGGGACCAAACCACAAAAAACAATTGTCCTCCAGCATCGACATTAAAAAAACGCAGAGGGCCCGTGGGGAGAAAGTGAGCTGGGCTTAGCCCCCATCTTATGCATTTACCTTACACGCACCCACCTGGGGGAAAAGCTAGAGTTGGATTGGTAAAGGAGAGCTGGCAAATCCCAAGAAAAGGAAGAGGATTTAAGGGCAGACGAGGAAACAGGAAGTGTGGGTTGTTCCGGTGAGGTCAGCAGTGGAGGTGGACGAAGAGACCGGCAGGAAGAAGAGGGAACAGCTGTTTGTGGAGGATAATTGTGAAGCAGGAGAGATATTGGTAGAGGAGTGATTGTGGTTTTGCAGTTTGACTGTCCGTGTTTGCATAGCGAGTGAGTAGAATAACATAAGTCAAGTAGTGAATGTGAAGCAGCTGACACAGTGGAAGGAGGGTGTGTTACTAGAAGCAAGAGGAGAGTAGTAGTGGGTGGAGGAGAGGTGGACCCGAGCCAGCGATCCATTTGCAGGGCTACAAATGCCGTCGGCAGGTGGTTATGTGAATGGAAGCTGAGCAGAGTGGCGTTCCTGGAAGAACTAATCAATCGTTATGTTTTGTGTCCCAGGGAGGTGGCCAGCCCTCAGAGTACCAACTACAAACACTGCGAAGGTCAATATTCAGAAGGTACCGTGCGACCACCTCCCTTCCCACCAGAAGCAGGGTGTCTTGTGTCTCACTCGCAACAGTGCTGACCAATGGCAGAATAATAAAGCCCCAGCACAAATGTTGCATTACTAATTACAAATAGTTCCGGGGAAGGGTGAGCTTCGGTGTGGCGCTACAAAGGAGGGATGTCTTGGGATACTGTTCATTTGTCTGCTCCAATCATGTCACACTAACATACACACAGCACTAAGGATGGGAAATAACACAGCCAATAACTATCATGGGAACAATGGAAAATATGTACATTCTAAACGTAACCATTTCAAATGCTTGGACCGTTGTACTCATCCTATGAAATGAATGTTTGTTGTGCACCCTCTTGTCAGCTCACATCAACCAGTGTCTGTGCACTGTCCAGTTTGATTTGTGCTTACCCAGCTGTGATAAATAGCGTTACGTCTTGCCAGGGTGTGATCTTTTTGACTAAAATGTTTTATATGATGTGATCAGAGGACCCCTGTGTACAAGGCTATAAAATGTCTGACCTTTTACAAAATCTGGGCCGGATGGCAGCACAAAAGACTTTTACAAGTAATTCCCAGGGGTACTGGTTCCAAAACTAAAACAAATGCACACAGAGTTATTGCTGGATGTTACCTTTTCTCTCTCTAAACGAGAAACTCTGAAATGGCTATTCTTAAGCTGGAAAAGGGACAATAATAGTTGTAGAACGTCTTGGCTACTGTTGCCACTTAATGTCGACAATAAAATATTGGCCAAATCTTATACCCTGGCTACACCTTCTCGTGCCTGTCATGATGCTAAATATCAATCAAGGTTCATCCTAGGGCGTTCAACCCAAGTCAATCTCAGAAGAGTCTTTGATAACAGGAGTTCGGGGATTGTATGGAGACAGCAGGGTAGACCTCTGGGTGAAAGGAGCAGAGATCCTGGCCACTGCCTCGACCAAACGCCTGACAAACCTGCCTTGACAGTTAAAGGTTCCAGCAGGCCACTGAGCATAGCAGTTGGGAATGTAAGAGTAAGGTTTGACTCATCCCTCAGCTAACCAACATAACCAACAGCTAAAGGAATGTGAAATGGGTGACTGCAGTCCTTACATTTTGAACTGCACTTCAACTAAACCTTAGTTTCTTGGCTCCCATAAACCTTAGCAGGCTATTGTATTGTCTGAATTTAAACACAGACCATTTCCCTTCCCTGCCTATTTGCAGATGCTCGTTTTGTTCCCCATGGGGTACAATGTATCTATTTGAGACAGTCAGACAGAGAAAGAGACAAAGAGAGAGACATATGGCATTGGGAGCCAGAGACATGGGACCAGTCTGCAAATGTCCTGGGGTAGAAGTGCAGGGTTCCATGTTGCTTTGCAAGGCTTACTCCTGCCTTCCCTCGACTGACCAACTCCCATCTAAGATTTTCTACCACCTGACACTACACAAACAAACCCCTCACAGAAGGCCACCATAGGCCTAGCCGTTAGTACGTCAACACTAACCAAGCCACAAATAAGCTCTCCTATATACCCCTGTCGCACTCTCCCACATAAGCAGAAAACCATACTCAAAAGAGATGTAGTCTATCAGATCTTCGGCTCCTTCCCATGGATAACCTTCTTCTGCCAAGCCCAGCGAAAGTAGATTGGCACTCAGGAACCGGGTACATCCAACCTGCACCCATCACCACCACAGGTTTCACATTTGCCTTTCCCATTGTCCCACTAATGAACTCCATCCTCCTTTTCTCTTACAGATCCAAGAGTAGTACAGCCACCAATTGTGGCACAAAGACGATATATACAGGATCACTTACACACACACAAACTACATGTAGTAGCATTGATTGACCGACATCTATCTGCTGTGACAGCATTGTAAAACCATTTAAAAGTATTACCTTACAATGTTCCTTTATTGTATACAGTGCTGTGTAGGATGGTGGCGGGGGGATGAACCATCTCTAGTCACACTATTCTATACGGACAAGTCAGATAGGGTTTACACTGATGGCACTGTGTCTCAAATTGAGGAGAGGAAGCAGAGAATGGTGGCCTATGTCACTGATTCATTTTGCTCTATTAACAGCGTGCCTAGGTCTAGCCTGCATATTGCATGAATTCCACGTGCAGAGGGTGCTTCTCATTTATAACCAAGGTTGACGGTGTCAGGAAAACAGCAAAGATTCCACATGTACTGCTTACCCTGTATAGAATCAGACATATCTGCTCCCCACACGTCAAGTGGAGAAAGCACTGGAGACGAGTGCGAGCCATCGCGGCTCTAGCAAACACTACATTTCCCAGTGTTCAGAGCGCTCACCTCATGTACTACGTGTCATCACGTGACTGAGGTGCTGCTTATCCGGAGAGAGGAACTGTGATCCTTGCTCTTCAATGGTTTTCAGAACCAGTCCCGACCAAGTGGCATTCACGCCGTCCTGCAGCAGGCACGTCAAGTGCTTCTCTACGCTCTTCAGGTTTTATTTTTGCAGCTACCAGGGAATGGTGCAGAGGCTATTTGATCCTCTCCACCTTTGTTGGCCTTTACAAGACCTGTGTCTCTTTATATTGGATTCAGTCTTGCGTGACCCTTTGCATGGAATAGCAGTGGACCAATATATGATTTCGGAACATGGTGTCACTGTACACTGGCAAATTGCTTTTCTATACAAAAGACATTCAGATGTGAATATACTACCTGCTGTAGATGAGGTAAAAACATTTCGCAATTTGTCTTGTTTGTTTATAAATTGGAGCAGAGTAGTTTCGTTTGACAGCGCCTACCAGACGTTTTGGGGAGGGTTTGGTTTTAGATGGTGCCACAATGCGGGTATTCAAGCAGCCAGAATACTCCTGAAATTATAGTATCTTAATCATATCGCAATGATTTCTGCGATCACTAATCTGGTAGATTAGCTGTATTGCATGGCCATCAAATCATTGTTTCCCTGTCCATACCAATTTAACCAACAATCTAGAGTGAACTAGAACCTATTGTTATCCTATGCTCCGAGTGGTCTTGGCATTCTGTTCCCCAAAACTTATCTGGTCTCACATACCCATCGTACCTTAGCTTGGTATAAAAGCTCCCATTGAGTCAACATTGTGCACCTGGAAAGAGAACAGCTATTCCTATAGGCTTTGCAGTCGGTTCTCCTGGGATCGCTGCCTATTTGGTGTACCGCAATGTATACCATAGCTATTATCCATTGGGCCCACACTCGGCTAGATGGGAAATAGCAGCCTATTCCAGTGTGTTCGTCCTTGTACCTTGACAGGATTGATAGTGTCCCTTTTCTCTTTGGATTCCATCATTACTAAAGGACTAAATCTTGGTTTTTAGAGATTTGATGACCTGTATGTAAAAGATGTTTTGATTTCTCTTGGGTCTCGGTGCAAAGCTATTTCATCTATTTACAAGCTTGTGATGGTCTGGCATAAAGAGGAATTATTGAAAGCTAAGCACAGACAGGAAACCTTTTTTAAAATAGCCATTTAACACAAAGGGTGAGAGGAAATATGCAGCCTAACTAATAGTATAACCTTTAATTACAAAAATGGTCTCCTGCACTTCAAATTCCTACTTCAACTTTATTTGTTCATGCTGTAAAATGCATAATGCTAACTTCATACACCTCGCATGGACATGTACTGATTTTCAATTTATTTTGAAATTGGTTAAAAATAGACCATTATGACATGGTCAGGGACATTTCCCTCTCAACCTAGGGCAGGAGGCCGGTGTTGGGAGGGCCCCAATCTCTGTACCTTCAACCTGTGCCTGGCTGAAAATCATTAGTATCACATCTTCTCGCTCCCTACTTGTTATGCACAATAATCGCCAGTTTATTCTCTATTTTATTTTTCGTAGAACTGCGAGTACCAGTATTCCTAGCAATGGTGACCCGAGTCTGCAGCTCAATGGATAGACGGTAACCAGCGAAGCGGCTTGGGAATGCTGCGGAGATCACACCTGCAATACAGACACTCCACATAATATGGACATTAACACAAAAAGACCTCTGTTAGCATTGGGATGACATTTTCAAAAGCGGATGGAGCGGAGCGCAAAAAGAGGGTGGGGCTTAAGGCCAGGTATGTGTCTTTTTGTGATTGTAACACAGCCCCTGGGGAAAAGGAAGCCAGTGGTTAGCCCGGTGAACCAGCTGACAGAAGGAGCCAATATGGGTAAATGGGGAGGGCAAAAGGGGACTGAGAGACCAGGGAAGTGTGGGTTGTTCAGGTGAGGTCAAGGGAGGAGAAAAGGGGCCAAGAGACCATCAGAGGAAGGATGGTGCAGCCTAGCGTGGAGGAGAATTACAGATAGTGTGTGCAAGATGAAGCACTGATTGCGGAAAGTGGTGAGGGTGCGTGTCAGGTGAGTGAGACTAGGAGATGGTGTGGGGAGGTGTGATTGGGAGTGGTTGAGAAGGGTGACAGAGTGAAAGGAAGAGGACTGTGGGAGAAGGTGTAATGTACGGGGAGGAGAGAGCAGTGGTGTGTAGTAGTAGCGAATAGAGGGATGAAAGTGTAGTGGAGAAAAGGAGGAAGAGGGTGTAGTAGTGAGTAAAGACGGAGGAGAGTGTAATGGAGAGGAGGGAGGCCGTAGTAGTGATCAGAGGGAGGCAAGTGTAGTATAGCGAGTGTAGAGTGGTTGGAGGAGACAGTGGGAGGAGAGAAGTAGAAGAGTGTAGAAGAGAATAAGATCTGAGGGTGGAAGTATGGAGTTGAGAGAGAGAAAGGAAATGTTGGAGGGAGAAAGGGGAGAGACAGCAGTGAAATAGTAGAAAGGAGGCTAGGAGGAAGCGAAAGGATTCAGAGGAAAGCTCAGGGTAAGGAGCACCAGGGTGTGGCAGGCAAGGGCAAGTGCAGCCTGGGTAACTGGAAGGCATTTGACCCAGTCGTAAATATGATTGTTATTCATGTGGGAACACTGGATATGATCCACCAAGGAATTCCCAGAGGGAGACAGATATGGAAGGTGTTTGCCTTTAAGCCATCAAACAGCAAGTTGGCTTGTAGAAAGTAGGGGTTACCAATCTCTACTGACAACCACTGAGACCTAGTATAAGCAACTAATATGGGCAAATGAATGCAGAGTAACGTATCAGGAATGAAGGAAGGACCTGAGGGCCCAAAACACTGCACGGAGCTCCAGGACGTTGATATGCAGGGACTTCTCCGTCGGGAGCCAGAGTCCCCTTGCGTGCAGATTTTCGGTGTGCGCTCCCCACCCTTCTAGGGAGGCATCCGTGGTCACAGTCACCTGGTGGGCTGGGGTCTGGAAGTCCATGCCCGCCGTCAGATGCGCGCGGGTGCCCCACCACCGTATCGCTCGTCGGAAACTCTCGTCGAGCTTGATCCTTTCCTCGAAGCTGCCCGTCGTCTGGATCCAGCGCGCATCCAGGAACTCTTGCAACGGGCGCATCCGGAGCCTGCACATGGGAATGAGGTAGATGCAGGAAGACATCATCCCGAGGAGGGACTTGATGGACCTCACCTTGGCCGCGTCGGCCACCAACATCCGTTGCACCTTGCCCAAGATGGTCCTGGTCCTCTCCTCCGACGGGGAGGCCAGAAGGGACACTGTGTCGAGCCTCGCTCCCAGAAACAGTGCGACTTGCGCGGGCACCAGGTGGGATTTGGCGTAGTTCACGGAGAATCCCAGGTCCGTGAGGAGTTGGACGGTCCTTGCCGTGTGGACCACGGCGAGCTCCCTCGTCTTGGCGCGGATGAGCCAGTCGTCCAGGTAGGGGTAGACGTGAATCCCCTCGCGGCGCAGCTGCGCCGCCACCGGTGCGAGGCACTTGGTGAAAACCCTGGGTGCCGACCGCAGTCCGAAGGGAAGGGCTTTGAACTGGTAATGACGCCCTTGGACCACGAATCTGAGGAATTTTCGGTGCCCCTTTAGGATGGGAATGTGGAAGTAGGCATCCTCCAAATCCAACGACGATAGGAAGTCTCCTTCCTCCAGCTGACCCAGGACGTGCTGGAGGGTGACCATCCGGAACTTCTGCGCCTTGATGAACTTGTTCAGGCGTCGCAGGTCCAGGATGGGGCGCCATCCTCCCGTCTTCTTCTTCACGAGGAAGTAACGCGAGTAGACTCCGGAGCCCCGAAGCCTCTTTGGGACGAGTTCGATGGCGCCCTTTCTGAGCATCGCCTTTACCTCCAGGAGAAGTTGAGGGACGTGAAGTTCTTTCCTGGCCACGGGGGGGACGCGCGGGCACCTTCTTTGAAACTCGAGCGCGTGGCCCCGGGCCAGGGCGTCCAGCACCCAACGGTCGGTGGAGATGGACTCCCACACGCTGACGAAGCCCGCCAGCCGGCCTCCCACCGGGGTGCTTCGGTGGGGGCCCGACCCCACGGCCGGTTCAATCCTGCTTGGACGCGGCCTTGCCGCCTTGGCCTCCTTGGCGACGACGGCGGGGGCCGCCAGACTTGCCTCGTCCTCTGTAGGCCTCTTGCGACGACGAGCGGGCCGCTTGACGGTAGGAAGCGAAACCGCCGCCGGAACCTTTGGAGGCGCCCTTGCCTCCGCCGCTCCGAAAGGGCGTCCGCCGTTGCTGCAGCACTCCAAGGGCCCGGGCCGTCTCAGTATCCGCCTTGATGGCCTGAAGGGAATCGTCCACTGTCTTCCCAAACAGGTTGTTCCCGTCGAAGGGCATGTCCAGGACCCTGTTCTGGACGTCCTGCCGAAAGTCCGTAGCCTTGAGCCATCCGCGACGTCGAAGGCAAACGCCGTTGCCCATCTGGCGGAACCCAGTGTCGGCGATGTCCGTCGCCACGGTGATGGCGTGGTCCGAGGCCACCTCACCTTCCTGCAGGATCTCAAGGGCCTCCGCCCTCTTGTCGTCCGGCAGAAAATCCAGCAGGGGAGCTATCTTGTACCAGAGTTCCCTGTCGTAGCGGGCCACGATAGCCAAGGCGTTGGCCGCTTTAATCGTCGTCGCCGCCGACGAGATGACTCTGCGTCCCATGGCATCCAATTTCTTTCCCTCGCCGTCCGGCGGGGAAGTCGACGTGGAGGCCGCACCCCCCCCCGCTTTCTTCCTGGCTGCCGCGGAGACGACGGAGTCCGGGGTAGGCTGCGCCCGGAGGCATAGGGGGGCCGAGTCCGGGACCCGGTACTTTTTCTCGTACCGGTCTCTTTTCGCTGGCGTCGTGGAAGGGTTCTTGAGGAGGGAAAGGCCCTCATCCCAAATGTCGTCCAACAGAGGCACTGCGAGGACCGTCTTCCTCTTGGTCTCGCGCCGTTGGTAAAGGAAGCCTTCCTTTTTCTTCTCCTCAGGGCAGAGTTGGAAAAGCTCGGATGCCCTGGCGATCATTGAGTGGAACGATCCAATCTCGTCGGGCGGAGAAGCCCTGGGGGGAGGCGACGACGGAAAATCCTCGTCGTATGCCTCGTCGTCCGTACCCGTCGCTGCCGTGTCAGTCCCCGTATCATCCCCTCGGGTGGACGGGGAGGAGGGCTGGACGGGGCGCGACGGTTGAAAAGGAGGCGGTGGATGGATCCTTCTTTTCTTGGTAGGGGGAACACCAGAAGGTCCCGGTTCTGGATCCCCCGACGGGAGAGGTTCCTCCGTCGGTAACGGTAGTCTCGTCCTTATCTCGGAGCATAAGGACTGTATAGCCAACAAAATGGCCGCTGAGTTGTCTTGCGGCGCTGGCAGAGGGGAATCCGACGGGCGAGCAGGGGCCCCGTCGGTATCCTCGACGATGTCGTCGTCGTCACCTGCGTCGGGGCCCATTCCGACGGGCTGGTCTTGTTCCACGCCTAGGCCGTGGCTTAAGACCTCGATCAGTTCCTCTTCTGAGGTTGAGGCCGAATCTACGACGACGCCCTGCCCCCCCTTCTTCCCCACGGAGGGTTTCACGGGGGTCCTATCGATGGGCACGAAAGAAGACTCCCTCCGGGGAGGCAGGGAGATTCTGGGCCCCGAGGCCGCCACCACTGGTGCAGCCTCCACAGGCTGGGCCAGGGCCGCCGCGACCGTTTCGATAGAGGGCTTGGTCGAATGGATCAAGGCCTTCACCACCTTAGGTGCGCTCACCGCCTTATCCTTGAGGGAGGGGGCACTGCCACGCTCCTCCTCTGCCTTAGAGCTCGACCGGGGTCTCTCCAGGAGCTTCGCCGGGTGCTCGGCCTTCCTCTTACCCGACCCAGAGCGTTGGCTCGTGGTTGATGGTGCCGGGGAGGGTGCGCCCTGCCTGGCGCCCGTAGAGCCCGACCGTTCGGCGCTCCCGGTGCCAGCGGACTCGCGGTGCTTGGCCTTATGTTGGGCCCCCGTCGCCGGGGCGCCCTCAAAGGTCTTAGAAGACCGCTCAGATTTCTTCTTCTTCTCGCCAGACGGGCTCTTACCCTCCAGCCAGCTGGCGAGACGTTGATGGCGGTCCTTCATGGTCCGTTCCGACATGTTGCCGCAAAACGCACAGTCCTTCTCCACGTGCGTCTTGTCCCCATGAAGGCAGTAAAGGCAGAAAGAGTGTTCGTCCTCCTTGAAGACGTTCTGCAGCTGGCATCCAGGGCAGGCCCTGAACAGCTTTCCGGGCGTCGAGCTTCCCTTCTCCTGGGCCATCTCCGAGACCGGGCCTGAGAAGCTTCTGGAGTCCTCCGAAGTGTAGCTCGACGAAATCTTCACCCTTGAGGGGCACAGATGAATCCGACACGGGTCCCCGTTGATCGGATGTAGGATCGGTGGAGCTTGAGGCTCTTTTGACCGAAAATCGAAGTTTTTTGTGAAAAAGCGCGAAAAAATAGCACTAACGCTCGAGAGCAATAGCACGAGGATCCCAACACATGAACGTGCGGTAAAAATCTGAAGATGGCTGCCAGAGGCGGTGCTTAGGTAGAGGGCAGTCATTGGCTGTGGTCAGTATGACGCAGAGACCAGTGATTGGTTATTACTACGAAAGACAGATCAGAAACGAAACTGATACTGGTTTTTTCTTTACCGAGGATTCCCAGCCTGACGACGGGGAATATTCATGAGCATGTGAATCCATGCCAGACCCCATGCTGGAGAACCCAAAAGATAGTCATGCTTCATGAGATACTTATGCACCTCTTCACATTATGTATCTCCTGCTTTGTCACAAATGTCGTAAATTGTAATATTGTGGACTGCGATGTGCCTTGCTACTTATTCTACCATTCCAAATAACACAATCATCAACTGTTATAAATGGTTGGAACGTTTTATGTGTTAAGTCTAGTTATATTGACATCCCATAATCGCTGTATTCTTTCCTTCTTGAAATTTTCTTTTGTGTGATTGGGATTAACTTGAAATTCTCATTAAAGTTAAAATTTTAAAAGAATCATTCTAACATTGGATAGTTTCAACTTTCTCCAAACCACAGAGATCAGAGGGAATTTGGGGAAGTCAGAGTAGGTTGAAATCCCCTTCAATAACCAGCACATCTTCTGGGGAGTCCTCTTGAGCAAACTTCACAAAAACAAAATTGTGTGCATTTCTTGTTGCTGCTGGGTGTGAAAAAGCCCACCCGGGGAAACCCCCAAATTGTAAAGATCATCCACAAGTTTCCTTTTACGCTCCCATTCATGAGAGAGTACCATCAGCAGACAGAGGATTCACTCACATTCTGTTTTCCAGCCATTTGTGTAGGCACCAGATGCGTTTTCTTCTCAAATGCCAAGATGCGTTGCCTCTTTGAACAAGCAAATCAAACTACTGTGCCCCCCCCCGTTCAGGTAATAAATGGCAGTGGAGCCAAATCCATCAAGACCAGAACAGACTTGTCTCTGAACTACTACTAAGGAAGCTTTCAGGACAAGCTTGATGGCTCTGAATTTTAGAAGACCGATATGGAAAATCACCTCCTAACATTCCCATAAACCACTCACAGGTATGTCTTGATTGAAGGCTCAATGACATATTAGACATGCTTCCTTCCCGAGGGTTACCTGCGGCAAACGTGGGTGGAAAGGCTCACTGCATCACACTGGATGGAGACCTCCGTCTCAGATCTTTGTAGACCCACAAATCCACCCAGAGAGAGAAGATTCTTCCCATCTTCCTGAAATTGAGACCGACCCCTCAACTGCTGTCTCAGTTTAGCCCGGAAGGACTATTAAAAAGGTACAGGGGGCCAGACCTAGAATCCTGAGAAAATCCCAAGCTGGGACTTTGCTGGGTCCCATAAAGTGCTTGTGACGGTGTCCTGAATTCTGGGAACAATCTCCTGCAGAAAGAATATCATGCCTAGTTCTGTATCCAAAATCACACCAAGGAACTGGAGCTGTCTGGAAGGTATTAGTCACGACTTCCTGTGATTTAAAGCTAGCCCAGATGGTGTAGAAGGTTGCATCATCACCAGTAAATCTTCTTGAGTGTGTGCCTCCAACCTTATCCCGAGGAGCAAGTCATTGAGGCAAAGAAAGACAGACCTTTTGATGGGGCGCCACTATCTTTGTGAAAATTTGAGAAGAGGGCCACAAAGAACAGGAGAGTAACAAACCGGTAATGTGTTTAACCCATTACAAACTTTAAGAACCGCCAACATTTTCAGGCGATTGAGGTGGAAGTGCATGTCTTGAAGATAAACAGAAATCAGCCAATCTTGTATCTCAAGAGCTTGAAAGACATGAGCGAAAGTGGCCATCTAAATGTGTCCTCATCAAGAACCTCCATCTTTTTTGGAGCTAGGAAGTAATTTGAGTACTTTTGACAGTGCACAAAGTTACACAGCCCCCTTGAAGGCGAGTTATCAAAACTCCTTTAAAAGAATGGGGTCTAAGAGAAGCCTTGCCAAGCAACAAAAATTCTGAGGGCTGCATTTGTATTAATGAGAAAGTGTTACAGTGGGCAATTGTCACCCAATGTTTCTATATTATCCTCTTCCACTCCTGAGGGAAAAGCTGAATCCTGCCCACCATAGGTGAAGAATGGGAAACTGCGGAAACTTCAAATCAATTTATTTGCAGGGATTACATAAGGGACCACAGTGCTTTGTTTTCCCTGACCGGCACAATCCCCTTCTAGATGGTTGCTGGCAAGGGTGTGATAGCAGGCATCTGCAAGAATTGGGGCCTAAATAGGATCTTAGAAGAAGCAAAATGATGAATTGGGTAGTCTGGACCAGTCCTGAACTGTATTCACTATGTTGTACCTATAGGTTATCCAGCAGGTGATCAGATATCAACACAAATATAAAAGACATGTAAAAATGTATTTCAGAATCTCATCCTACCCCTTGCACAGGGCTAAATCAGATAGATATGGCAAGGCCCTGGTTTTAGCATTTGCTAAGCCTTTATCAGCCTAGAAGCTGACAAAGTATTGTACTTTGCGCCCCTAACTACACCTCTCCTCATATTTAGCCAACCAAGGACTACTACTCTTTGAAACTTTTCCACATATTAGAAGACAGCGGAGCCTTGTATCAGACACTGATTTAATAGTCAGCAGAAACTTACCATTCTAGAGTTTTGGGGTGGAGGGGGGGGGGGGTTACGGTTTGTCTTGATGCAATACACTGCGTAACATATGCTCTTAACATGTGTCTTTTACATTTGACCTTGAATGGAGAAAACTCCTTTTTAATGACAATAATTGACTAGTAAGATCTCCAACTATCTCTTCTGGCCCACTCTTTTGCTGGACCTCTTTTCTTTTACATGGACTAACCATCAACCGCCACGGTTTTAGTCATGTAGCATAATATCATCAGTAGACCTCAATGAATAACCCAACAGCAAACAAATGTTTCACCAGTGACCAAAAAGGTGACACTAGAAGATTAAATGGACAAAGTTAGCATTGCCAGGTGTGGGCATTGTAGTTCACCTCCAAATGATTGGCATGTTGCAAGTATCTGAGTGGGCTGCATAGCCCCCCAGATATTAGCTTCTCCACTCCTTTACTGCAATCATGTTTCACCTTAGTCCTTTCAACATCACAAACGTATGAGTAACCATGACTTCAGTGGTCAAGTGGGTTACCCATCTGAATCCTTTGCACACAATCTGTAGTGCGCAGAAATCCTACCTCAGAACAGGCTACAACCAACAAATACTTTACATCCTTTTTGTCACCATCACAAAATCATCTCAGCAGCATTACAAATTCACTTACGAAAAAGTTAACCAACACCCTGTCAATCGGTTCTCTCTCTTTAAATAGAAGCATCTTACAGAGTAGCAAGTTTAGATCAAGAATGCACAGCTTCTGGAAAAACATCAGTCCCTTTTAATGTCCAGTGCACAACGCTGCATGAGCCTTTCTAAACAAAAGTGTTTTTTGAAGAAGCTCTTCAAAAGGTCAAGCACCTATCTTACTTCGAATGACCAGCACCTTCAACTCAGTCAACCATTACGCGCCTCTTTAGTTGCCTGTAGAGCTGGTTTGTCCAACCCTATTCCAGATTGGTATGAAAACCTTCTGATGATCTGAAACGAGAAAGTGAAGTTTGGGCCCTCCTCGACACATAATTGATGTTATAATTCATGTGTTGATTACATCTTTTCTCTTCAATACCTACATAGGGCAACTTTCAGAGTTCTTCAAGCTTTAGGCCTGAAGTTCACAATGTACAACTATGATGCCAAGATTGTAACTCACACTAGAAAGACTGAGCGGTCGAGCGAAAAGTGGGAGCCTCAAGATACTGGACAACATATACATACAACCAAAGCTATCCAACAATTGGTAAGGCAATGCTTGCTTCAATATCATGTAAATGCAAATATCCTAACTTGAGAATTCCCAATTTACCACGCTGTGCTTGCAACAGCCGTTATGGTTGACACTTCACCAACCCTTGCCAGCACAGACCGCAACCTCATTCTGTTCAAGCTCTCTGTAAAAGGCATCCCTCATATCAGAACATCAAAACAGTAGCATGTCAAAGGCAAGGCAGCATTACTTCTCTTTTACAAGCCATGCCAAAAATGGGCCAAGCCTGCCTAAAAGTATCTAACTGGCTACGCACTGAGAAGCTAGTGAATGTATAATAACTTCTGTTGATCACTGAACTAGATTCCGACCTATATCTGGTGGTAAAGCCTTTTAGGCTTCTCACATCTATTGTCACCACCTTCCTATCAGACATAACCAGGAAATGTGTAGATCTTGGTGTCCACCCTGTAGAATTCAATCCCACTTTCCCTGAGAGAAGGGAGAAACCACATTTAATTTGGGGACAAAATGAAAAAACTTTCTGTTAGTCTCTAAATAGTTTTGCTTTCGTTGCCATTTCTTACATCCCTCCCATTTCCCCCTTGCTCCTCACTGATCATACTCTTCCCCCATTCTATGTTCTGTGCTCAGAAGCAGTAATGTTGGCTGAAGGAGAGTGCTAGAAATGCATTAATGTACTTATTAATAAGTACAAATAAGTACAAATAACACAATCATCAACTTCTGTACACTGGATAGGTTATAAATGGTTGGAACGTTTTATGTTCAAAACAGTTTGTATTCCTAATCTGGTGCCCCAGAACCATAAATCTCAATGTGTGATGGAAACATGGTCAGTGAGAGAATGTACTCATTTTGTATCAGTTAAATAGGTGTAGTTAACTTATCTTGTATACAAATCAATATTAATAGGTATAAATACAAAAAGGTCTTGGCTTGCCTTCTGCTATAAAGCAATCAGTTTCAGGTCTAGTTTCTGTTAGGGAGAATTCTCTGTTTAGGCTGAATTTCCTAACCTAGTGAGTCACCCAGCAGCTTTGCTGGATTTTTGGGGTTTATTTGTTTCTCCTGCCAAGAGTGAGACTCTTTTACCCTCACTGTTGGACATGATTTGAGTGTGTTTCTTTGACTCTAGATGTGTTTAATGGGCTATGGGGTCTTTTACTCCATAGGGCTTCATGTGTTTTTGTGATGTGTGTTACACAGCACCCTCAGTGCAGTAACACAGGGGTGTCATAGTGACTCCCCAGTATAGACTCCATACCCTGGGACTGACTACTGTCTCCCAGGGTCTGTAAAGTCACCATTGACTTTACTAGTCTTAAATTCTGAACAGAACCAGTACAAACCATCATATTGTGGACGTACTGGCTGGGGCAATTCGTCGAGGGGGCACGTCTCCGTCCCCCCTGATCGAGTTTTGGCTGGTGGCAATGGATACTACTTTTTATATTCAACCGCAAATATTTCTCTATGGGATTTTCCCATTGTTCGAGGCTACTATCTTTATTTATTTAATTACGATAGCCTCGAACATACCGCCGGTTTATTTAATTAATATTAATTCTCCGGTTGGTATTTTTTGCCAAAACTCGGTTCTAAAATGGCGTTTGTGTTCTCTTCTGTGACTCCAACCCAAGTCGAGCCCTTTGTTCCACTTTTTGGCGGGCTTCTCCACAGAAGCCCTCCAAAGTGGTGCCACTCTGTCTGGGGTACTTAGGAGGGGTGGAGGGGAATTTAGGCACCCTGGACTGGGTTGCCTAGGCAACTCATGTCGCACTCCGTCCTGATTAGCCCAAGTGGTGAGCCGGCCGGCCGGCTGTTTAAGTGACAGCTAGGCTGAGTGAATGGGGGTTTTCTGCATAAAAGCAGGGCTTTGGGGACTGGAACTTCAGAAGTCGCCACAGGACCTAAGAATCTGACGAGGGAGAAGCTGAGCCGACCTGCCACGACGACACCACCGGTGGAGCCCTGCTGGACCGTCTCACCACTTTTCCCAACGACAGAGGAGATCTCCCGTCGGAGAGTTTTCTTCCTTTGACTGGTGGGGATAACCAGTTTCACCGTCTTTTCGCCTTCCCGACGTATCTCGTGGCCGCCTTGCCTGTGCCAAGCACCCCGGCAACCGGGATACCACGTTTTACCACGACCGCAAATTAAAGGGTAATACCTTTAACCGGAAAACTCTGTTGCTGGTTTCTTCCCTGGCAGTGCAACGACCTTCATCTTTCCTCCAAGTCGAAATCTTCTCTTCCCCTGGACGACGACGAGACTTGCAACAGCTGCCAGGAACAACTGCCACCGCTGGAGGATCCTTCCCACTTAAGGTACCGTGTCCCGCCCGGCTTCCCTTGCCACCGACTGTACGGGGTAGATTTAGCCCCCGGCTTTCGAACCTGGGTTAGCCTGGGACACCCTGGCTAAACTTTTCTGAGCCTCTCTAAACTCTTTTCGAACTCTCTGCAAGACTTTCTAAGCCTAGTGTAACTGTGTGATCTTGGGCGCATTTGTGCTCTTCTCTCGCTAAGAGTGGGCCCAGCCTAAGGACTTTGGCTCACAAGTGACTTTTGCTCTTCTGCCTTGCTAATAGTGTT
Organism: Ambystoma mexicanum; assembly: GCF_040938575.1. NCBI lineage: Eukaryota > Metazoa > Chordata > Amphibia > Caudata > Ambystomatidae > Ambystoma > Ambystoma mexicanum. The sequence goes on along the minus strand of NC_090932.1, from coordinate 679,164,246 downwards.
CCTAAAGCTTAGAGTGGTGTACCTTCCCATATTCTGTCTTTTTCCCTCCCTTCTTCATGAACTTATTGGAGTGCCATCTATAGTTAAGCGCTCACCTCTGTATGGAAATAAGTGGTGTTAACTAAGACTTATCTAATAAGGAATAAGGGTTGTATATATTATAATAGTAACTGTGTTTAGAGTGTTTTACAATAAGAGTGCTGGAGTGTTTCAAACAGTGTGTTTGTTAAATAAATAATTATATACTTTGATACCAAAGCTCTGGTCAGTGTTTGCTTGTATTGTTGTATCTGAGTGCCTATTGTGTATACTTTGCATACTGCCTAACTCTTCTTGAGGGACGTCTGACTGCTCAGCCACAGCTACCAGGTAAATCTGGGTGGTACAGACTGCTACCAAGTGGGTTTACTGCTAACACCTGTAGTCCTAAATCTTTTGCAGTGTTCCCAAAGGGAACTGCACAGGTTTCTGCCTAACAGTTTCCAACAAGTCTGTTGCATTTGATTTTGACCATACTGAGAAACAAGTTTTTAAACTACAGCAACTATATTATCTTAACCATGGATGGTTCCATACCACCCCTCAAATCATAATCTGCAAGTGCATACATAGAGAGGCAACTGCACAGAATGTGGGGTTATAATTAAAAAGAAAAGAACACCCTTGACAGTTGCACATGAGTAGGGTACTGCTGCCACATCAAGCTGGGACACAATGTGGATATGTTCCGAGGCAACCACGCTGTTCATGGGGGAGGAAACAGGAGAAAGGGATTTATACTATGTACAGCAAACACACCCAGGTTATTTTTAGGTTTATGTTGGGCAGAAAACTCTTGATAAACAGGTTTACCTGCTGCATCTTTCAGGTGTGTGAACCATGCACAGTGAAGCTAGTCTCAGTATCACAGTAATTCCCTCCAAGGAATTAATCACATTTCCATCAGGCTCATCTTGCTCAAGCCGAAGCAGCAGGACTGAAGCCTTTTCGCACAGGGCATTCCACAGCAAACTCTTTATTTTCATATCCACTGGAGCAGTCCTTCAATAAAAAAGAAATGTAGTAAAAACCTTATAGTAGACAAATGCACATGCCCTTTTGCAGTGCCTCGTCAAGGGATAAAAAACATCAATGCTCTGAGAATCATACAAAAGGCGACAAAGCAAGTGAAAGCAGACCCATTATACATGCAAAGATGACAATGTAAAAATGATTCATATGTAACTGTGACTAATTGACTTCTGCCTGGCACGAATACACAGATGAGTAAAGTTGAAAGCACCCATTCAGCCCTCACGCTTCTACAAACCATGAGCCAACACAATCAAAGGGAAAAACAGCCACAGTTAAGAGATATACCCGCTTCGCATTTGTGGTAATGTGGGCCATGGGAAGGCTATACTCTCAAGAGGGGCGTGAATGTGGTTCAGTAGCAACCCAAACAGCGAAATAAAACAGTCCAAAATAATGGAATGTCCAATCAAGGTTCTATAAAAAATATATACTTTAATCAAACGCACGATGTACAATAATAACCAACTAGAAAACACTGTTAAAACCCACACCTGTAGAAGGAACACAGAATATGAAAAGATACAATAAATGCAGCGCACTGGGTAATGAGACGGGGGGAGAAAAGGCAATAAAAGACCATGATGTTCAAAGAAAATGCTCTTGTGGGTGCAAAAGGGATTAAAATTAACCTATCCAGTCTCTAGGGCCCAAAGATGGACCTGGCGGGGGGTGGGGGGTGGAATATTAGTCAAAAATACCTTTGCAAAGGTCTTGGTGGTCCGGCAGCATCAAACCAGGCCTCGCGTTTTCGATCGCGGGTTCCCTTAGGTTAAAGATGTGGTAGTCGAAATGGTTCAGCAGCAAGCTAGCATAGTGTCAGGGTCGAACGGAAGGTAGCTGCGGTCTGGAATCGTCCAGTCGAGCTGTGCGGATCGGGTGGTCCCCAGGTTCAATGGTCGAGGATCGACGGTGGTCGAGCTGGTACTGGGATGTGCAGACAAATCTATTCTATGCAGGGATTGGAGGTTGTGGATCAAGAGACACCAGGGTCGGGTTGATCAATTTACCGGAGCAGCGATGAAGAGGTTGGTGCTGCAGATGTGGAATCGAACAATGCAAGGCAGCAGTACTTCATTGATTGGTTCGAGCCTAGGCAACAACGCGCTTCAGCTGGCATGACGAACAGAGTCGAACAGGCAAACAGCGGTTTGAAGAACGACGTATGTCAAAGGCAGGGTTGAAGGGTCCCAACAGTTTGTTTGGTGTTGAACATGCTCGAATCGTGCCTCGCAGCAGGTCGACGTCAAAAACAGGGATCTCGACTGTTCTGGCTTCCAGGTGTTGTGAGTCCCACTCCAGGGTCTCAAAGGCGAAGGTTAGTCCTTTCTTCGGTTCCCACACAAAATGCTGATAGTCTGATAGTAGAAAGGACAAACTAGATTGGGAAAACCTGGGAGGGTTGGGCAAGGACTGTGCAGGGGGGTCTCTGCTGCATTTTTTCCAGGGAAAAATGTGAAGTAAAAATGGACATTGTACAGTATAAACACATACAACCCCTCAATATTAACCCCCCTTTTGTATGATCACCAGCTATTGTTAGTTTAACAACCTCAGTCACCCACTCCAATATGGGTCCCAAAGCAGTTTCTTCATAGAAATGTCAATGAGCCTAGTCTCCAACTTTCTCACCCCAGACCATCACTCCAAACTGCTCCACCATCCTAACTTTTTTTGTTAACCTTTTCAGCAGCCTTTCACACTGCCAGTCATCAGAACCAATACTCTGCACTTGTCTGGATTGTTTCTTCATTCTCCATCTCCTTAAACATGAGCACCTCAAATTCCAACCACCTCCTAGTGGGTTCAGTCTTTCGCTAATACTCTTCACCCGGAAAGTTCCATTCTACTCTCCAATTGTCTCTCGGCCATCCAACATTAGATGGAATGCTGCTATCTTCAAAGCAATCTACCTGCCTGCTCAACATGCTCCACTCCCAATTCCCTTTCTCCCTGACCTTTACACACCCTCCCTCAGGCCTGCAACCTTTCGATCTTAAACTACATCAATGGAGCACCTCTCTCCCACTGTACATACCATATAGTGAACTCTGAAATTGTATATCAATACCTAATTATCTGTCAATTTTGTACAGAACTTGGGTTGTCAGCTTGTGCTGCCCACATTCCATGTTCTTGCTAGCATGTTCACCATCCAGCAACTGAATCATTACCTTCTCTTGTTATCACTTTGATCTTTTGTAAAACAGGCTGCTCACTGTTATCAACATCATGTACAGTGCTTGTGATCAAAACGTTCATGTTCTTGCTCAATGAACACAAACACTTTAAAAATATATTTTACACATTTGAATGAATGCAGTAAATGTTGTCCATGTAGTTTTTGGCAACAGGGTGATAACGCGCAAGTGAACAAAACAAGAGAACCAATGCTGGTTTCCCGATGTATATACGTTACATAAACCCAAGGAATAACTAAATTCAGTGGAGGTGTGGCCAGCTGCCACCATGCGAAAATGTCAGAACTCTGAGCTCTAACTCAGCGACAGTTATTCAATCTGGTCAGGGGTCTCATCCGGTGCTGTGCGAAGCGGCATCTGCAAGAGGGTACCTGGAGTGGTCGAAGCCCTGTTCTGACAGTTTGGGGGGACCCATCACAGCAAATCTGCAACAGGTCAGCAACAAAAGAGCCACAACTGTAAGATGGGAGCCGCTACCAATCCTACCTATGTCCCAGAAGGAACGAGAGTGAGGGGTCCTAGCCCTCCACCTGTGTACCATTCTTCCTGGCTGTTGTGGCTCCTTTCTGAGGCATTCACTCATGGGCCACAGCGATCAGACAAGTACAGTGCTTCGCTGGTGCCAGGTGTGCCAGGTGTTTCAGACTGGAGGAGTGGTGGCAGTGGCCCCGAAACCGGCAGCGTTTACAGTCATGATAGATGGCATAAAGAGGGGTTTGGAGCTCTGAGATCTCAATCAGGGGTGACTGAGCATGTGGAGGTCAATAAGGAAGGGTCCCTCTGATCTGGAGTGTACCAGTGATGTGAAACACCATGATCTGTCCCCAGCATGGGGGAACCTTGGCAAGCAGGGGCACCACTGGATGGGCAATTGTGAGGCACCTTATGCCCCCCCTTTGTTATTGCAGTCTACCAACATCAAGCGGAGTAAATCTATTTCACCCTGGGGGTGGTCCCAGTTTACGACATCTCTCTAGACCATCCCATTAAACATTCTGAATAGGGGTTATCTACCATCTCATGCCTTGCTGACCTGGACTCTCAGCGGACTAATTTTAACATTGAGTAAACCCTCAGTTCCTGGGATGGAAGTGGAATACCCCCACCACCCACCCGGGTGCGTTTAAACTGCGCTTATAGAGAGGTCCAACTAATTATATGCCCCAGCGTACCAAGAACCCAACCCAGCAAGGCCCCCTTTCATCGTAAGTCCCTGCCCAACACAACATTTCTTACCAGTTGGCTCTGTTGAGCAAAGAACATCTAAAAAGAATGCCAGCCTTCCCTTCAGGACACTCCTCCAGGCTCCAATCTTTTAGTTGAAAACAGAACAGGGAAAACAGCAGCAGACATCAGACCCGAAATTCAGTCCATGAAGAAGGGGTGTCATTGAACAAGCCGCTGCGGCATGATCCCAACACCGCTCAATAATCCTGGACAAAAGGTATGGAGGATTTGGGAGCCATCTCAAAGGAATTGTCACATAAATGTGAATCCCTTGAAGAAAAACAATTATAAAAATCGATCGCGGAGAGACAACCTACGCATACAAAATCTGAAAGAAGGGACCGAATAAAGGGCTGTGTTCGTCCTAGGTTTGCTCGAATCTGGGATGTTGCAAACCCGGATACAATATTGGTGAAAGAGCTCGCCGTGCAGGGCCTCAGATCAAGAAAAGCATGCAAGACATCAGGACATAGTAGTTAAGCTATCTTCTCGTCAACAAAAGGAACACATCCTAAAGGAGGTCAAACGTGAGACCCCACTCTGCTTCCAGGGCTCTGAGCTACAGGTCGACCAAGACTTGGCGCAGTCCATGCTCAGATAATGCTGGAAGTTCTCAGACATTATGAAGGAATTGACCAAGCATCAAATGTGCTCATCACTGGCTCTTGCCAGTGGGTCTACAGTTTCAAAATAATGGCCACACACAGTATACAAGATCCAAATCACGGTCTAAAAATCCTTAACCTGTCAAATTAAATAGGTGACCAAGCAGGTACATCAAAGTCACAGGAGCAGCGTGACCGGATAAGCTCATGGAATTCCATGAAGACTAATCAAAAAAGAGAACTTTTATTAAAGGGCCCTCATGGTTCCTATATTTATGAACTGGCTTATCCAAACCGGTACATCTATTGAGGGGTGATTGCCCCAATTGCTTATCATTAGCGCCAAAGGGTATGACATTTGAACAGGCATGCTTTTGGGTTACTGTGCCATGCAAAAGAACTTGGCTTTGACCCTTCAGCTTACTGCTATATCTAAAGACTGAGTTGGAATGAGCACCCTAGAACTTGCACAGGTGAATTTGGTTGTATACCCGATATCAGAACATACAAAGAGGCATCACCAAGTTAAATAACAACCACATATTGTCACCCAATCCCACTTGTAGACCTATAAAAATCAATCCTCTATGTATTTCACACGTATTCACTCCTGTGTCACCACACCTCTCTTCTTCCAATGCTTCTTCCGTGTATTTGTTTGCTGTCCTCTGTATATTTCTTCCCTATGCACTTCCCAACACAGAGATTATTTTCAGCATGTAATAGCCCAAACGTATTGGTTTTGTCATTGTTGGCATATCAAATATTTTAAAGTAATACATTTAAACGTAGTACTTTTATTAAAATGGAGAAATGTAAAATTATTCTAAAGATAAATAGTTTACAGATATTTAGCGGTTACTCTGCAATTTGCACAGATATACAGACAGAGTGCAACTGCTCCTACCCAAATGTGTTTACACCAGGTTATCAACAGCCGTATTAAGGTCTACAGAATTACTCAGGTAAAGAGGGGTCTCTTCCATTCAAACTTTCATAGCGAGACCAAAAGACAGCGGATGACCCAAAGAGGAGGAAGGGGCACACTTATGGAATACCTGTGATAGCAGAGAGATGGAAACGGTGCATGCTGTTGAGGGGCCAGCGGAGCTTGCAGGTTCCCCACACACAGCCACTGTGGTGGTAGAAAGAAGAGGAACAGAAGAGCCTTCACAAGACAGACAACCACCGTTGCTAGTGGGGTCTTGAGACGCTGGTGCAGGAGAGCAAACCTTGAACCTGAAACGACAGAGGGGGGCGGTGCATACAGTGCCCGGTGCAAACACGCCAATGCAGAAGCTGTGGGCAGCAGCGATACCATAGACCAACAGTGTGCTGCACCGTCTATGACAGAAAATAGCGCCACAGAAACCACTATGATGTCAAAGTCCACCAAGTCCAAAGCGAAACAGTCATCAATGGACACTTTCACCAAACCGGCACAGACGGAGGTTACGAGGACAATGGAGCAAGACATACAAGGAGACGGAGCCCCCAAGCGAGGTGACCAACAGATCCTGGAGGCCATAGCGGAACTGAAATCGTCACTGAAATTCAAGATTGATGCAGTCAGTGTCGATGTGAATCTCCTAAAACAAGAGCATTGGCAGAATGCACATGAGCACTGGAGAAAGAGTTGAAAGCTAATGCAAGCAGTTGCAACATGAACTCCAAAGATGTTTCCACGCTACAACAACAGGTGCGTAACCTGGAGTACAGGGCTGAAGAGGAAGAAGTTCGGGCCCGCAGAAATAATGTACGCATCATTGGGCTCCCGGAAGGAGAGGAAGGCTCAGACCCAACGAATTTCATTGAAAACATGTTGCGGCAAGATATAGGGGCAGAGGGTCTTACCCAGGGGTTCACAGTGGAAAGAGCGCACAGGGCTCTGACGAGGAGACCACCAGCCAAAGCCCCACCTCGGCCAATCTTCGCCAAGATATTGAACTATAAAGACAGAGAGAGGATCTTGGAACATTTTCAGAAAGACAGAACGATAAGCAGAGCATCAGAGACCATCACAGCGTACCCAGATTACACTTTCTTGATGCAGAAGCAGAGATTCAGCTATGTGCCGGTCAAGAGGAGACTAGGCACGACTGGCTTGAAATACATGCTGCTATGCCTGGCAAAGATTAAGGTTTTACACAAAGATAGAGCGGTTTTCTTCGACACTCCAGAGGATGTGAATACATGGATGGACACTTTGAACGTCCCGTCGGAGGCAGATGACCAGGTGAAGAGTGGCAGTGATAAGTGAATTGTGCTACCAAGGTGCTGTATAAGTGAACTGATGATCAGAGACTATTGGTTATTGATTGGACTAATGACATAAAAGTTAGATATTGCATAGTGATTAATGATTAGCTAAATGCAGGAACACTGGCGTCGCCCAGAGCTGGACGGCGCAGAGCCACACTATCACCCCCATTAGATTTGGTTCGGAGGGATACTAATAGCTTAATATCCTCCCGCTGCACTCCGAACTCCGAAGTGTGCCGGATTCCGAGCGAGATACAGGGGTGCCTGAGCTTCAAATTTGAAGCTGGGCAAGTGTTGGAAAGTGTTGGGGAGCAGGAGGGGGGAGAGTTGGGGTAGTTAAAAGGGGGTTGGCCTACAGAGAAGCGCGATAGGTGGACAGAGGTGGAGGTGATTGAAGGGGATGATGGTTTTATATAAAGATGGGTGAATTTACGATTGCAACTTACAACGTTAGGGGTCTAAATATCTACATCAAAAGGAATAGAGTAATGGTATACTTGAAACACCAGAAAATAGATATCGCCCTTTTGCTGGAGACGCATTTGACTAGAGACAGACAAGACACCCTGGCACAGAAGTGGGCAGGGGTGACTCTGGGCTCCACGTACTTGGCATATGCCAGGGGGGTATTGATATGGGTGGTGCCGACTGTCCCGATCAAGGTTCTCCAGACCTAGCTAGATTCAGATGGTATGATGATCATACTGCGGGGGAGGGTAGAAAACAGAGAAATATGCGATAGCAACACATATGCTCCGAATCAAGACAACAGCATATTTCAGGTCCTTGTATGCTAAAATAAGCCTGTACAGAGATGGGACACTAGTATGGGGGTGGGATTTTAATTGTACGCTGAACCCGATGATAGATAGGTTAGACGCGAAATGTGCTCGCCCAGCCCCAACGGCGAAGGCCTTGAACACGTTGCTACAAACGTTTCAGTTGGGAGACGTGTGGAGAACACTGCACCGGCCAGAACATGGGTACTCCCACTACAATGCTCCTACATACTTATACACCAGGCTGGATTATGTGTTGGTGGGGGGTGAGTTGTTGAGCGAGTTCACATGGGCGGAATACAAAGCTAGGGTCCTCTCGGATCATGCTCCTTTGGTTGTCACATGGCAGATTCTGCCCCGCAGGCTAAGATTCCTACCTGGAGATTCAGAGTGGAGGCATTTAAAGACACTGGGTTTCGGGAGCATCTAAGAAAGGAGGTGAAGGAATATTTTCAGCACAAAACGGGCAGTGTGTCGTCAGCAGCCACACTGTGGGAGCCGTTCAAAGTAGTGGTTAGGGGAGTAGCCATATCAGAGTCAAAGGGAATGCAGGATGTATTTTACAGGATTTGAGGGGGGTGGAAGACGGGCTAGAAGCTATAGGTCCCTAGAGGAGGCACAGGAGGTAACCCCGACTACAACCGGAAGGCCGGAAGCACTGGGACAGGCTAAGTAATTTGAGTTCCAAAGATCTATTGAGAACATGAGGAAGGACGACGACCGGGGTGATTGTTAGCTTGGCTTTACAAAAGCGAGAATAAGCAGAGAGCTATTAGGGCAGTGGTTGGAATAGATAGGGAGATGTACAAGTCACAAGAGGGTGTTAATAAATGCTTTTATGAATATTACAAACGATTATACAAGGAAAGCTCTGGGAGTGATGTAGTAGAGATACAAGAAGCTCTGTCCGAGATTAAGTTGCCCAGGCAAAGTACAGATGACAGAGACAGATTAGAAGCCCCCATTACGATTGAGGAACTAGAGGGTATGTTCAAAGAGCTGCCGACTGGAGGGGGTGGGGGGGTGCTGTTGAGCAGCCCAAGATGGCTGCTTAGTTCCTGTGCTCCGTGGGGCTCCGGCCGAAATCCGCCATCAACTGCGGCAATATCACATTTTGCAGCCCAACGCCTTGTGGATCTGCTGCCAGGCTTCTTCTACCTGCCCTGCCACAGTCCCGGTTCGCGGCCTGCTGCCCGTCAGCCGCTGGGGCCTTCGCCCGTGTCAGGCTCCTGCTTCGCCCTCCCTCCCTGCTGGGTCCCATCGTGGCGAGCGGTAGCAGCTGAGCGGGGTGCCCGCGCGCATGACCCCCCTCTGGAGGCTCCCTGCGATCGGCCTCCGTGGGACCCCCCCCGGTGCGCGTCTCCAACGAGTCGACGCGCACACCCCTCCTGAGAGCGCTTCCGCGCGGGCGGCCGCAGCGGGGGCCTGCGCTGGAGCACTGCCCCGCCTTCCTCCCTTTCTCCATCGCACGAGCGCCAGAGCGCTCATCCTACGCCCCTCCCAGGGACTTCTCTGCCGGCGGCTGCGGCCCCCCCCTCCCCTTACCGCACGGGTGGCGCTGCCGGGGACCAGCGCTGTGGCATGCACCCACTCCAGATCCTTACGTCAACGTGGGAGTCCTTGCCCGGTGCGGAATTCGCCAACGGCCGTGGCCTTTACTTCCCAGGAGAGCCCCATCGCGTGGGCTGCTGCTGCCGCTGGGGCCTGCGCTGGAGCGCACCCCCACCTCTCCTCCTCGCACTAGCGCCGGAGCGCGATCATAACACCAGTATGGGGAGGCTGGCAGTAGCCCCACCCGGACTGCACGATCCTACACGGGGGCGCAGGTGAGGAGCTGGGGGGGACCTGGATTGCAGCGCTCGTGGCTCCTCTGGGTGGGCCACAGCACCATGTCACCCTGCTTTGCTGCATGTGGGGCCCAGCTCCCCTGGCCCTGTGACTGGAGGGGCAACCATATTTTGAGAATCTGCACCGGCAAGGGGCCTCGAAGCCTTGGTAGATAGACTCCCTCCGTCTGGTTTCTGGTTGCGGGACCCAGCCCCTCCTGCTCTGCTCTTGAGGGGGCACCATAGTTGGACAATCTGTACCGGCAGGGGGCCTCAGGGGTACTTATTTGTTGGACTCCTGTGTACCTGATTTCGCTGGAGCTCCTGACTACATTGGGGTTCTCCCCTTGCATGTGGGACTTGGAACTGTGGGGTCCTCTGTCTAGTGGAGCGTTTGGCCTTCCTTTTTTTCTTCCCCATTCCACTGGAGGTACTTAAACCCATCAGCACCTGCATGGGGCCCTCTGACAATTGAGTGAAAACCCACGCAGCAACTGCTACATCTCTCTGCCAAGGGAGAAACCTCCACTATGGGCTATCAGCCTCCTCCTTTTGGCCCCTGAAAAGACACCACTTCCTACCTTGCTGCGGCCTCCCTGCCCGGTTGGCTGCCACAATCGGCCCCTACCATCGCCATATGTGCTGTGTCTGACACCTCCCTTTGCCTCGTGCCCTGATCCCTCGCCGTTCGCTGCCAGCCCCAACTGTGAGCACTGTCTCACCTGAATTACCCTGCAATGTCTAACAGATCTAGAGGGAACTCGAAAGGTGGAGCCATAGACAAATTTACCAAATCTGTCCCGCGGACGGACTCTGCCCACTCTTCATCCCTACAGGAGGAACTGGAACCGGACCCTCGCCCCTGCGCAGCAACCCCTGATCTAACCACACTTATGGAGACCATCACTAAAAACTTTGCCTCGTTCCACGAGAAGTTGGATGACATTAATGCTAATGTGGCCTCCCTAAAAACACAAGTGGACCAGGCGGCTACCAGAATCACCGACGCCGAGACCAGAATCTCGACAAACGAGGATGACATTCAAGCCTTGCAGAACACAGTCACCTCCCTATCAAGTGACATGAAAAGTGTGAAAGCAAAATGCGACAACTTGGAATCGCTCTCTCGTAGGAATAACCTGCAAATTATTGGGGTACCCGAAAACGCCCTGAAGGGGCGCATGGAGGACACCGTTGAAACCCTGCTCAGAGATCTCCTTGGTAATCCGGCCCTCTCGCCCTACTTCACCGCGGAGCATGCTCATCGAGCCCTTTCACCACGCCCCAAACCAGGCGACATTCCAAGGCCTATCATCGCCAGAATTCTAAACTATCGCGATAGAGACCTCATCCTCTGCCTAGCACATGAGAAAGGGGATCTACAACTGGAATCTAGTACCATCAGGATCTTCCCAGATTTTTCAATAGCTGTACAACAAGAGAGACGCCAGTTCCTCGGGGTCAGGAAACTGCTTAGGGAGCAAAATGTCCCATATGCCATCCTGTTCCCTGCACGCCTCAAGATCACGTACGATGGTAAATTGTATTTCTTCACTGTGCCTGATGAGGCAGTGAGGTTAATTGAAGCGCACATCCCTCAACATGGTCCAGTGGGTGGCCGCGCCGAAGACGACTGACCTAATGCACCATGCCCTGATGCGGCCTAATCAATCTATTCAGCAGTTCCCTTCTTTCCTCATTAGTGTGAATTTGTCACTAGCAACACTGTACTGCAACCTCAACATATACGGCCCCGTCTGCAGTTTGCTGGCCTCAGGTTCATCCTTGATACACTAGACGCTGATCGGGATGTGTTCTCAGGACGTGGAACGGACCGTGACCCCTTGACGCGTCCTGGTTCCCATCCTGCTTCTGGCGGACTGTTGACTTTGGACCTGTCTCACGATCCGCTTACCACAGAACCTGCCTTTGACAGCTTCGCTGTCCTATACAATGCTCAAGTGGCCGACCCCATGGCAACAGCACACCCCACTGCAATAGCAATGTTTATGTTTGGTTGGGTGTTATTGATGGTTGGCCCCAGTTGGGCCATGGTGGGGGCACATCCCGGTTGGATAGTGTCTCTTGGCATCCTCAGGTTAGAGGGTGTCGATGTGGTTGTCCTTGTGCAACATGTTGGTAATTCTGGGTGGTGGGAGGGGCTTTACACTGCCCGCTTGGATGGGGTGGTGGGGGAGGGATGGGATTGATGTTCAATGTGTAAAAAGGCAGAGGAGGTTTGGCGGACCACAGTGCATCGGGTGGCCCAAATGGGGGCGACCCTCGCCCTAGAATCCGATTACGACGACATTGGTGGGATGTTACTTAGGTCATTGACATGCCTGTGACAGTAATAACCTGGAATGTACAAGGCCTAAGCAATTATACCAAGGCTCGCAAAATTGTGGCGTGTGCCGCCAGACATGATTGTAAAATACTGCTCCTGCAGGAGACTCACTCAATGGGCCCTCTGATCGAGAGCTTTGCGCCGTCATGGGAACCACACAGGTATTTCACCTCATACTCCACGCGCGCTAGAGGGGTGGTGATGATGATTCATAAGTCAATTAAGTTCGCCCTCCACAAGAGCTATATTGATCCTGAGGGGAGATGCGGTGTGTTATACTGCGCTATAGCCAACAGGGATTACTTACTGGTAAATACTTACGGCCCCAATGTTGATTCTCCCGATTTTGTGGACCAGGTGGTATCCATACTGCTAGGATACGTTGGGGTACAGATCATTGGGGGGGGGGGTGGGACATGAATTTCATACTGGACAACGGAATGGATCGGACCGGTACTGCCCCTGCCCCTAGGTCCCTATCCGGCGCAGCGCGTAGACTCCTATCCCACATCGGGACTCTTGATATTCATGATGCTTGGAGGGCCTTACATCCGCTAGCGCGCGAGTTCACCTATTACTCTTCACTTCACGACAGCTCCTCCAGGATCGACTTGGTCCTGCTGTCCGGCCCCCTGCTGGGCAGGGTGATGGAAACACGGATACTCGCGCGCACACTGTCCGACCATTCACCGGTCTTGATTGCCCTAGAATTGGGGATACCCGCCCCTACTAGTTGTGCGTGGCGATTTAAATCAACCGCCCTGCGGGATATTGTATTCAAGGCAGATATCCCCACTGACGTCCAGACTTACTCTGAACACAACCACCCTAGGGGTTCGCTGGGATCCCTTCAAGGCATTTATCAGGGGGGCATCCATCTCCAGAGAGTCTGATGTCCTTAAAAATATAAGAGCCGCCCTAACCCGCGGTGAAACTAAACTACGGGATCTGGAGCAAGCCCACCCGGCCTCGGTCGACCCAAGCGTCCTATCCCAGATCAGTGACTGCTTAAAACCTTCAATGAACACGCCATCAGGGAAGTCCAGTACTTCAGTCGCCCGCCGGCGGCACGTAAATACGGTGAGGGTGACACACCCGGCAAAACGCTGGCCGTGTTGGCACGGGGGGAATGGGGTCAATCCCAAATAACCTGTATCAAAGATAGCATGGGGATACTACATTGGTCCGACCAGCAAATCCTTGAAGTCTTTGCAGGTTTCTACTCCGAATTATACTCCCAGCCTCCTGAACATAGTGACTCCCAGATGCGGGAACTCCTGGAGCAGATTCCTACCATATGTGTCTCTCCTGCCACTAGAGATCAATTAGATTCCCCTATTACACTGAATGAAATAGTGGAGGCCATATCCAATCTCCCTAAAGGTAAGGCGCTGGGCCCTGACGGGCTAACGGCTGAATTTTATCAGGAACATGTGGCGATACTAGCCCCTGAATTGCTTGGGGTGTGGAATGAGTCACTCAGGCTAGGATCCCTCCCCCGACACTACGCGAGGCCATCATTACGGTCCTGCTCAAGCCTGGTAAGCCCAGTAATGAATGCGGGTCCTGTCGGCCCCTCTCGCTGATGAATTTGGACACAAAAATGTTTGCCAAGGTGCTTCTTGCCCGTCATGTCCTACATGGTGCATGATGACCAGTCAGGATTCGTGCCCGGGAGGTCTACATCCCATATCAGGAGGCTTCTCAATGTCATGGCGGGTATCGACCAGGGGGTGAGTGCGGTTGCGGTCACCTTGGATGCCCAGAAGGCCTTTGACATGGTGTCCTGGAAGTACATGTGGCTTGTCCTTGAGACCATGGGCATAGGACCCAGGATGATTGCATATATTAAATTACTGTATACCTCCCAGGTGGCCAGGGTCCGCGTCAACTCCCATATTTCCAGCCTGATCCCTCTCTTCAGAGGCACCCGCCAGGGATGCCCGTTCTCCTCGATCTTGTTTGCCCTGGCCATCGAGCCCATGGCGGACTTTGTCCGGGTGCGCCACTCGCGCAAGGGGATACGGCTCCAAGACACCCCCGAAATTGTTTCACTGTACGCCGATGACGTGCTATTGTTTGTTAGGGACCCAAATACTCACCTTGACCCAATACTGCGTGACATCACCCGCATCGGGACATACTCTGGCTTTACGATCAATTACACCAAGTCTGAACTCTTCCCCCTCACGAGCTCCACTGCACCACCGAGTATCCACTCCGTTGGTCACCCAACGGGATTAAATACCTTGGGGTTCAGGTGTCCCTGACCAGAGATACCCTCCTGGTGGACAACTACACGCCGTGGCAGAACAGGCTGCAGCCAAGATGACGTGTTGGTCCCCTCTCCCACTCTCTTTAGCGGGCAGACTTTCGCTAGTAAAAATGATATTGCTTCCTAAACTCTTGTATGTATTCACTAATGTACCCGTCTGGCCCGGTAAGAAATACTTCCCGGACTTACACAAGCGGTGCGCTCAGTTTCTGTGGCACACAGGGGCCGTTCGCAAAAAGGGGCTCGCTATGACACTACCCTACGAATGAGGTGGGTTCACTGCCCCTGACATGCTGCGGTACTGGATCGCTGCGCAGGCACAGTTCCCCTCCTACTGGTACCCGGGCCCCCTCCCTCGTCCCCATGTCAAGCTTGAGACCCTAGCGGCGTCTGGCACTAATATGATGTCTTTGATACTACATCGACGATACGAGCCGGACTCGCCCATCGACTCGTTCCGTACCACAGTGAATGCCTGGGGGCGATTATTTGCCACGTGCGCTGAGGAACATCCATACTATAAGTGGCTGCCGGCCTGGCGGTTCCCCGGGCTGGAACCTACGAATGACACAGCTTTGGCCAAGCACTGGCACTCCCTGGGTTACCTAGCCCTGACTGACTTTTACCCGGACGGGCAGTTCATAACTCCACAGACTTGGAGGCCCGGTCACTCGGGTTCACCGCTGGAACTGCTACAATTCCACAGACTCCGGGCTGCTTTCCGTGATGCTTGGCTTGGGTTCCCTAATGAACCCCCCGACTCGCCTGGGATTTCCTATATCGCCAACTCGGTGGGGCCCGCGGGCTGGTATCCTCACTATAAACTCCTCCTGACTGCCCCCCCAACACTGCCCTCCAGGGCCCGGGATGACTGGGCATCTGACCTGGAGTTGGATCTCACCGATCAACTTTGGACGAAAATGTGCTCCCACACTAGTAGAGTCTCCCTGAACTTTCGCTATCGCACTATTCAATACAAATTGTTGAACAGATTATACTATCCCCACGCAGAGTTTCCCGGTTTGTTCGCTCCGACCAGAGACTCTGCCCTCGCTTTGGTGCTGAAAATGCGTGCCACCTCCATATGTTTTGGGGCGAGATCCTGAAGACGCTTTCAGAAATTTGTGACACTTATTGAGCCTAACCCGCTTGGGGTCCTGTTCGGGATGTGGGGGCTGAGGGTGTCAGGGGCACTGCCAAATTGTTAAATGTGAGCTGCCTAATTGCCAAAAAATGTGTGCTACAAAATTGGAAGTCCTCCTCCCCCCCACATTTCAGAAATGGCTGAATCTATTAACATGGTCCCGGAACTGTGAGGAGGAGGAGTACCTCACTACCCTCCCGGCCCAAAAATGTCTGGTCTCCTTTCAACAGCTATCTCAACGGTCTAGAGGTGTCCTCCTCGGAGGACAACTCATTGCAATCTTCTTGAAGAAATATCTCAGCTCTGAACGCCTCATGATGTTTTATGCATGTCTGTTTTTATACCAGTACTCATATGCATCACTGCTCTCTGTCGAACATGCGTTATGTCACCTTTAGCTGCTGTATGTTTAAGCTATTTTCCTCTGCCAACAAAAATAAAAGTTTAAAAAAAAAAAAAAAGAAAAGAGCTGCCGACTGGCAAAGTCCCAGGAGCAGATGGACTCACCAGCGAATTCTATAAAGAGTAGAAGTCCGATCTCCTGGCGCCACAGCTGGAAATGCTTAATGAGTCATTGGAGATGGGAAGGTTGCCCGGATCCTTGAGAGAATCGTTGCTAGTCCCCCTGTTGAAACCAAATAAGCCAGATACTGATTGTGGCTCGTATAGACCCCTGTCGTTGCTGAATCAGGACAGGAAGATACTTACAGCAGTGATGGCATTTAGGCCGATTATAGCCAAGTTTATACACTCAGATCAGACAGGCTATGTCCCACACAGGAATATTGCTATTAACTTACGTAGACTGCACCATGTGATAGATTGTACTCTAGATGATACTCAACAATGTGTGGTGGCATCACTAGATGCAGCCAAGGCATTCGATTCGGTCAGATGGCCATGGCTGGTGGCGGTATTGGAAGAGTTTGGTATGGGCACGACATACATTAAGTGGATGCGGTTGCTGTACTATGAACCAGTGGCTAGGGTGAAGACAGGAACGACAATCTCAGATCAATGGCAGTTGGGTAAAGGTATGAGACAAGGGAGTCTGTGGTCTCCAATGCTATTCATATTGGCATTGGAGCCGCTGGGGATATATCTACGGGATGAATATGGGGAGGCAGGGATTGAAACGCTGGGTGGGAGACATTTGATATCATTGTATGCAGATGATATGCTACTCTACCTGCAACATCGGGAGACAAATCTACAATATATTTTAGAGGTGATGGAGCGATATACTGCCTTGTCGGGCATAAGGATAAACCCGCAAAAGTCGAGTCTATTTCCATTAGGAGAATACTTTGGGAAGCCGGCGCGACGGCTGACGGTGTTGCCGATTAAATATGAAGTAAGCAAGTTCCGTTATCTGGGAGTGAACATTTATCATGATCCTCAGATGGAGTATACACACACAACACTGTGAGGGCATTGAACGGGATCGAAAACTCCATATCGTTTTGGGCTAGATTACCATTATCCATGATGGGACGAACGGCATTGCTGAAAAAGGTGGTGCTCCCGAGATTACTCCACTTCTTCACAAATATCCCATTTGCAATTCCAAGATCGTTTTTCAATAAACTACATAGTATATGTAGGGACTTCCCATGGCGCAATTCAAGATGTAGGGTGGCACTTTGGAAACTTCGAAATGCGTAGGAGTATGGAGGGATTAAGCTGCCTAATTTTTAGCAATATTTCGTCGCCAGCCAGTTGCAATTTGTAGCCAAGTTGCTGTCGGATGAGCAAACATACGAGTCACGTTTGTTACTCATTACAGGGGCGCAGTTTTACCTGAAAGAAATGATATGGTTGGCGAACATTCGCACAGTCCATTTACCTAGGTTGATGAGATTTGGATGTGTGACATGGCGTAGAGCCTGTCAATTAATGGGGGGCGTGATGCCATATTCCCCGCAGATCCCATTAGTGGCGCTGGAGGGAGTAGGTGACCAATTGCGGATGGCTGTCTGGAAATATTGGGAACTTAATGGGGTAGCTACGGTGGGGGACCTGATTCAGGAGGGGATTCTTAAAGATTTTGGGGACCTGATAGAGGAGGTAGGGGTACATCCAGGCCAGTACCTTACACACTAGTGCTTACTACGGACGATCTGGCGCAGATGGCCCGAAACCGACACCCTGTTGCAGCCGGACGACACGATTGAGACAATTTATGACATGTCGGAAGTTGGGTACAAGGTTTCAAGGTTATACGATTTGCTAATGTCTATAATGTCTAAAGTGAGGAAGGAGTTGAGCCAGACGAGACGGTGGGAGGCAGACCTGGGAGAGCCAATGTCGGATGCACAGTGGAATAGAGCTAAGGTGTACATATAACACACAGGGCATTGTTAACCCCGGACAGAATAGCAAAGTTTGGCCAGGCAGCGATACAAACGTGTCTGAAATTAGGGGTGGTGGATGTGAATTTGGTTCATATGTTCTGGGCCTGTATAGAGAATAGAAGATTCTGAGAGGAAGTAGCTCATACATTAGCAAAAGCAGATATCACATCGGATATCGGATCCCCCAGGCTTTTTTTGCAAGACCCAAAAGAGCTAAACATGTCAGTAAATTGAAGGATCTAGCACATATATTAGCGAAACGGAGAATAGTTATGGGTTGGAAAGCACAGATGAGACCTCTCGTACAAGTGTAGTGGAAGCATTTGTTAAAATGGGCAAATGTGGAAACAATGGTATGGCAGGAAGCGGTGGGTAGATCATCAGAACAGGGAGGAGGAGGAGTGGAAGCGTGGAGACAGTTGGTTGAGGATTAGTGCCGATACCAGAGGTGATGCAGGGAATGAACAATAAAGTGATTGTCTGGTCTGATGTCTAGAAGGCCAGGATGAGGGTGGGGGGATACGAGGAATAGACAGGCGAAAATGGTAATGTAACATAATGTATAAGGTAATACAATGTCTGTACGGTTTTGGGTTATGTTGAAAAATAAAATTGTTTATAAAAATAAATTTAAAAAACGAGTTCATCCTAGCTTTGCAGTTCTCAGTGGCCCAATTTATTTGATCATACTGGATTCTGCAGCATGCAGAATCGACACTTGGTTTAAGCCTGGCAGGCTTCCATCCTGATGAGAATATAATTGCTGGCTTGCAATCTTCTTGTGCAGATGGCATTCCTGAAAGCTACTGTGGCCAACACTACCAACAATAACTTCCATCAAATATCTAACTTTTCGATTGGTTCTTAACTTTCTGGTATCATAATCTTAGAGGGCGTGTGCATAGATCACTTTTATATGCTTGTAAACAATTTAAAAACTAGTACAGCCCAGATTTGTTAAAATAAATGGTCACCTATGTTTGTGGTGCTGACCCGACCTCATGTCTAGTGGGGTTCAACTAAAAGCATATTAAACAAAAGTAACACCAAAGACTACAACTAAGCCCAGTTTGTAGGGAACTGCTTCCACGTGCACTAAGTGGCAAAGTTAGCATATACCCACTGCATGTTCCTGTGAAACACCCGAAAGCCAGCGGGATTAAGGTTGAGGGATTTCCTGATAAAGGAAATCCAACAGTTCCTTGATACTAATCAGGATGTCTGGTTGGGGGAGGGGGCAGAGAGCAGCCCAACTTGAGAAAGCCAATACTCTTGCAGCGCCAGCAGAGTGACCATTTGCAGTCCCGGGCGCATGGTCAGAGATAACCTGGCAGAAAATATCATCTCAGAACCACAAGCATATTAAACAAAAGTAACACCAAAGACTACAACTAAGCCCAGTTTGTAGGGAACTGCTTCCACGTGCACTAAGTGGCAAAGTTAGCATATACCCACTGCATGTTCCTGTGAAACACCCGAAAGCCAGCGGGATTAAGGTTGAGGGTGTCCCATGAATCCTGCTCCCTGCAACTGCACTAGGCCCAGGAGGGGCTCTGTACTGAGGCTGTTTGCTGGCCACGCCCCCTTCAGCTTAAGATCCCTGGACACGGGCCACCAGGGTGAAGCCTGTGGGATTAAGGGCACAGGTGTTTCGCTCCGCAGGGTGTCCCACGCCAGTGGGGTGGAAGGCGGTTCCCTCGAGGAGCAGAAGTGCAGGAGTAGGCTGGGAAAAGAAACGAGACACGTGCAACAAGGTGAGAGGTCAAAACCAAAGGGCTGAGCAGGGCTGTTGAGGCCTTTGAGCTGTGACTGTACGATTATCGACTGTGCTCCCAATTTTAATTGAACCAAAGCCAACCCAAATCAAGCCACCTCTATACACCACGCAAAATTCCCCACTCCCAAGCATCATGTCAGACTGTATAGAGGAGAAACGCAGGATACTGACTGTTAGGTGGAAATTGCCAACAGGATCCTCCTCACGTGGTGCTTTTACTACACCTAAAAAAAAGCCCACAGTCCCATAAAGTTTACAGGAGAGGCGTATTTCCTGATAAAGGAAATCCAACAGTTCCTTGATACTAATCAGGATGTCTGGTTGGGGGAGGGGGCAGAGAGCAGCCCAATTTGAGAAAGCCAATACTCTTGCAGCGCCAGCAGAGTGACCATTTGCAGTCCTGGGCGCATGGTCAGAGATAACCTGGCAGAAAATCTCATCTCAGAACCACAAGCGGACTTAAAAATGAGTGAGGGCCTGCCCAGTGCCTCAGGAGGACAAAGTTGCTTTGGAGTGGGTTTAGGGGGCAGCAATGGAGACTCCTCAACCACTCTGGCCTTCGAGGTCCTGATTCTTAATAAGTTCTCAGTTACTAGCCCTGCCACTGCCACTACTGACATTCCTCTAACCAGATCTGACTCGAACAGATTTGCATTTGAGTCAGGGCATGTGGCTAGCAGTGGGGAACACAGGTCAGTACCTCAGTCAACCCCCAAATCAGATAAGGTGGGGCGGGAAACAGCCAAGAAAATCCCAACGAGCATCTGCAAGGACACAGACTCCAACTCCAATCCAACGGGGGCCTAATCAAGAACTCAAGATGCTGGTATCGCCTGCAAAGACCAATAGACCCCGTAACCTGTGGAACGACTGGAAGTTGGAGGCATTGACACCAATTCTGATACGAGAGCCCCACTTATTTGCACTGTCATTAACAAAAATGCGTTGGGCATGTGCTTTGGGAGTAGTCCCTTGTCGAATTCTGGCCTCCAAATTGCCCCGACCCCATAGTATGTGGATGTAAATATAGGCAGGTCTGTCTGAGTTGGTAGATATAAAGAGGTCGCTCTCGATCCTGATAGAATCCCAAGGGAGAGGGGGAGTCATTGGCGGGCAATCCACTTATCTGGTTGACATTATGGGGGGTCCACCAACCACCTGAGGAGATAGTACAACACATTAGCAATGGCCCCACAACCAGAATGCGCTCTAGCAGGATGGGGCCCCTTTGTCAGCAAGAGGTAAATACTGTTTCCAACAGTGAAATGGCCAATAAGGCACCCAAGGCCACTACCCACTGTGATTCCCCTGCGCCAAACTTGAGTTTACAGAACCGAGAAGAGCAATCTTCATAGAAGATATTCAGAGAAGTCCATATCTGTGCAAGCTGACAAAATAGCTAGCATAAATCCAATGAATGTTAAACCAGATGCTAGGGTTGGTAACGTAGCACACAATTATGCCTGCAATGCGGTCCGCCTTGGGACATGCAGACTACATCCCGGGGAGGGCATGAAAGGCGAGTGGGGGCTCCAGGAGGGGCACAAGGTTCCTAAACTGTCAGCTAATCAACGAGAACCCAGGGACGCGCTCTTAAACAAATGCATGCATTGTCTCCGCACTGCACCTGGCTGCCTATTTGTAACCTCGGAGGCTATATTGAACTGCTCCAGATTGTATCAAGAGGGTGAAAGTCCATGTGATTCAGGGCAAATAGAATTCCGGGATCAGGGAGTGGCCAATAGCATCCTGGGTGGTAATACGAGATGCAGCCTAACATCAAATAGCACAATTGTAATTAGCCCGCACCCCCACTGCAACGTCTATTATCCCACTGAAATTAGGCCCCACTTTCCAGTGTGTTCTGGTGCCAACTCCATACCATTGGGGGAAAGGATCTTAGGTAATCGTACCTGGGCAGGGATAGGTGACCCTCTAACTGATTTTTGAAAATTGCGATTGAGTTATGGTTCCGAAGGCTACAAGCACAACTTTGAGGTCGTAGCAAAATGTTAAATTGCTTCATGGAAGGATGTATATTTTTTTTGTACATTTTTTTTTGTCTTTTGTATGTGTTAGGATGTACTTTCATGGACCGATGGCCGAATAAAGTTATTGACTGACTGACTGTTAGAAAACTATTTAATAGCGGACAACTTCTTAATTTCTAATTCTTTCCATTAAATCATTGGGGTCACACAGCTCTTTGCTTCAGCACCAACTTATTTCTCCTGCAGCCAGTTTCACGGAAAAGGTAATAAGAGGAAATTTAGTGCTGAAGCAAGGTGTTGTGCTCTTGTTGAGTTGTATAGACACATTTGAAAAAAAGACGGTTTTCCATGGAAAACAAAAGTGCAGTGGCTGGGTATGACAGAGAGGAGAATAGTGTGTTACAGAAAATTGGTGACCAAATGCTACCTCCCCCAAATAGTCCAAGTCTTTATTTTTAGACGTCCTAGGTCACGTACATTGGTGGGATGAGGCCTATTCAGATTTCTCAAACTGGACTCCATTGTAAAATGTGGGCATTGCTGTACCACAGAAATGCTTTGTGTTCTATGAGGCTATCTTGCGTCAGCCCCTCTTTATATAAATGTTCAATTGCAATGCATTATAGAAATGCTGAAATAAGATAGATGCGAGTCAGTCCATGCTAATTTGGTATTGGTGGTGCCAGAAATAAAACTTAAAGGCATGGTCCGGTAAAATGTTTTATTGTCCCTACGGGTCGGCCATGTTTTTTTAAGCCTAAATGGCTCGATTTTAGAAAAATTTCCTATGGACCTTACCTGAGTTTTCGTCCATTAAACGCACGTGAAAACAGGCACCAGGGAGCTGCCATTTTGTGATAATCCTTTCCCCCATCGCCCTGGCTGACCTGCTTCTGCGGCACTAAATCAAATCCCCCGCCCCTGAGCCTGTCATCAGCAGACTCGTACCGCCCATTTCCCAACGCCAAAGCACGTCTCGTGTCAACAATCGCTGCGCCTCAGCTAATGACGTGTCACCATGGAAATGGCAGGACGCCTCTTTCCTCAATAAGTATAAACAGACCGTTTCACAACACACAGCAGCAGATTTTCGATTCCATTCCTCTCTCTGTGTTACCTTGAGTATTCTGTGACTCGTTTCTGTGCTCTGGTCAGCTACCTTAGCCGCTTGTAGCCCGTGTGAACACCTGTACCATCTCTATAAATTATTTTACTTTGTTTACCACACAATGGCTACAATAATGCCCTACATGTATGAGCCCGAGTATACCGAGGAGGAACTACTGGAAAGGGAAACACGCGAAAACAATGGGGATTTGGACAACAGTTGGGAGGACGATTCAACAGATGAAGAGCCTGGGCCTAGTCGCATGGACGGCGTCTCCACCTGGTGCACATGCAATCGGTGCGAGCTGATGCCAACCGAGGACGAGAACTGCTGCTGCCGAGAAAACTCGAGATGCCTGGCCTACATTTCGGAAGGCGAGCCACGACCGCAATGCATCACCGAGCTGCCAGACTTCAGGGCAGCCTGCCTCACACGGTCCTGTTGAGAATAATGATGGTGCTTATGCACGAACTTTGTGCAATTGTTCGTCCTCGTAATCCGAGTAACGAGCAAGTATACTCTGCTTGTCATGCCACTCCTCTTTTAATGGTCTTCGACTATATCCAAAATTATATATTCATATCATAGTAACGCATGAAAGTCGTTCAATAGTGTGCATTGTCTAGATAGCATTTGTCCGTGTGGAATGCCATTAGTTACAAGAATTGTCATTGACAACAAACGTTTATTAAACTTATCTTGGTCATTTAAAAACAGTTTGTTTCATTCCTTTTCACAGGTGGTACAGGCTGGTGGCCTATCGTTCCTTTACATGATGGCTCCACCGGAGGCTTGGACACCGCGTTCGAAGAGTGATACCTGCCTGTGCCGTTTGTGCCATAAGAGAAACATTTCTGAGTGACAGCGGTCAGTACAGGGGATTTTCTCTCGCTGCGCTGCAACCTGACCTGTATAATCTTTAAAGTCTTGTATTTTTGCGTCATGAAAATAAGATAGAAAATAAAACGCCACATATATTTTAACAACAATTGTTTCGATTTTTTAAATGAATCAAGTGTGTCTCCATTCAAGGAT
Source organism: Ambystoma mexicanum (assembly GCF_040938575.1). NCBI lineage: Eukaryota > Metazoa > Chordata > Amphibia > Caudata > Ambystomatidae > Ambystoma > Ambystoma mexicanum. The sequence continues at coordinate 679,140,244 of NC_090932.1, read as the reverse complement.
GGACGTCAGATATCTGTGCTCCGAATGGGTTACGGTCTGGTCGCTGTGAAGCATGGTGGTCACTATCTATCTAAGCTAACATAAAATATTCTCGATAATGCATGCACTAAATAACACTTGTTCAAAGTCTTTCAGTAGGTTATGTCTCTATAAAAGTCACACATATATCTATACTAACAATTAACATTGGATTATACAGGCCTTAGGTAAAGGGTCTTGACCACTATAATAGACCGGTTGAAGTGTGGGTCTGTGCTCACAAGAATCTCTGGTATGTGGCATTTGTTATTGATAAGCAACGATATACTGCAGTAGGGGTCTAATGTTAATTGGGGATCTGCTAGGTGGGCATCATGTCGTGGTCAGTGGTCTGGCACTTGAAGAGAATACCTTGCAGGTACACAGGGTCACAATGGCAGTAAGTTTCCACTGGCGAGGGTGCGTGGGCAAGGACACGTTTATGGAGATGAACGAGCGATGTGCTTAGTTCAGGCTGGCTCACATGCAGGACAGTGATCTCAGAGGAAGAGTCATGCTCAGCGATTGTCAACCAAAGTTATCACATAAGGGCAAGGGGTGAACCCACCACTGGAGGCACTTGGTCCGAGTTTCTACTGAGAAGTAAAGCATGAGAGGGGCCATCTCGCTCCCACACACTTATCTGCACGCCCACCGGCCCATCCATCCACCCCCCCTATCAAAGGCAGTTCGCACCCGTGGATGAGCGCTGGCATGTGGGGCTGTCTGGGGCGCGAACGGCCAAGGTGCCAAACAACATGTACACTTCAAAAGGTATCTTACGCCCAGGGGCCATTGTTCACATGGTCTCCTCAGACCCTGTCTCTCCAGGCAGGCCTCCCCTGAGGCAGGCCGCCCCCCTGCAATCCACATAAGTGTGTCTCCATTCAGCAGTCTTCTTGTGTCTTATCTGCACGCCCCAGGCCCATCCAGCCCACCCCCTCTATCAAAGGCGGTTCACGGCAGTGGATGCGCGCTGTCAGGGGCGCGAAAGGCCCAGGTGCCAAACTACATGTACACTTGAAAAGGTATCCCACGCCAAGGGGCCATCGGTCACATGGCCTCCTCAGACCCCGTGTCTCCAGGCAGGCCTCCCCTGAGGCAGGTCGCCTCCCTGCAATCCACATAAGTGTGTCTCCATTCAGGATTCTTCCTGTGCCTTATCTGCACGCCCCAGGCCCATCCAGCCCACCCCCTCTATCAAAGGCGGTTCGCACCAGTGGATGCGCGCTGTCAGGGGCGCAAAAGGCCAAGGTGCCAAACTACATGTACACTTCAAAAGGTATCCCACGCCAAGGGGCCATCGGTCACATGGCCTCCTCAGACCCTGTGTCGCCAGGCAGGCCTCCCCTTCAAGCAGGCCGCCCCCCTAATACCACGACATACACACGTCATTCATTCACAAACACACCAGTTTCTAATACTTTATAAACCACTTGCTATGTCTCATGAGAACATCTTTGTGCTTTGCAAGTCAACTCCTGAACGTGCTACCTGGCAACCACTGAGATCTATGCTAATCTGCTCGTCGTCGTGCTATCCGTGAACTTCTGTGACCGCTTCGAGCAAACCCATCAGTGTGCTACCTGTGGCCATCCACCTATTCTCCTGCAACATACTGCTCTGCTTGCTGAATCCAACTGTTTGTTGGTCAAGGTAAGGCCATGTATCTCAGTCATATTTCGCTGATTTTTAAATTTCTATCTGTTTGCGAGTAGAGTACCCAATAGTGCTATGTTCATTGGTCTCATTGCTATTGACTTGAGTTTCCATTGTTATGCTATCAATAGATCTATTTATTTTCATCTGTGTCAATTGTCATCGAATTGCATCCTTCGGGGGTCCAGTCTATAATGTAAGCATGTTTCCTTCTCGTGCAAGACAGAACATCCAAGGGACGAGTCACATGTTCAGATTTTAGACACATCATTTATACATTTCTGCAACTTATGCAAATGCTAAGCCGCACATGATGAACTGGTATAGTTCCTGCGACCAAAACAAACCTTGCATTGATCATTGTATGATTCATTTACTTTTGTATCAAATCTTTATTCATGAATATTGTATAATAATGTCGATATTTACTTTTCAGATTTATCAACAATGCCTGCCTGTTCGATTAGCGGGTGCCCTTCGAAGACCCATGCGAAATCTGAAGGCACTACAATACGTGTATTCCCGAAAACTGTTGATCGAATAAGAGAATGGGTCAGACATTGCGGATATCCACTGGATGAGCTGGAAAGTAGAGTCCAACAAGTCTTACAGGACAAGAGGGGTGATCGATACCGCATCTGCAGCCGGCACTTTTTCGTCGGACATGTACGTCACATCTTGGGTAACAAAGAAGAATAACAACACGGAAATTGCTCGCAAACGCTATTCCCACTCTATTCGTCCACATTCCGCCACTGGCGAGTCAAGTGTCTGGATTTAGCTTTAGGCCTTGCGGTAGTGTGTAGGTAGCCGAATGGATTAATTGATATTTTAGGTGTTGTATCCCTTGTAATACTTTCGATATTGATATGAGTGTATAGCTTTTTGAATAATGACATTTATCAAATTCTTTTTCGATTTCATAACCCACAAACAAAATGTATATATATGGGAACAGGGAACTGTGCTATATTGCGCATTTTTCAAGTATTCTGTCGCCTTACATGGCTATTTTTAATATTGGCATTTCATTATCAATCAAAAATTTACCTTTACAACTTCTTGACTATCCCTTGAATCGGAAGCAAGAACATTCTACATCCTTGACGTGGTCGCAGTTATCAACCCCTTCTAGCGCGTACCTGGTAATCTTACTAGGCTACTCCTCTACAGACTTGTTTTATGCATGTCAAGTAATAGTTTTATTCTATCGTGTAATTATTTTACCAACTGTTTGGTTAGTGCTTTCCAATTGATATACACCTTAGTTATCGTCCACTGGTGTTTGTTTTCAGTTATAATTAGTGTTGTCCATACTAATGCAAGCACTGTCTTTCAGGGAGATGCTGAAGCGTCCGCCACATCTACAACATTTCTAGATGTTCTTCACCAGCAGGAGGTATAGATACTGACAGCTCCATTGAGCGTCATCATCAGAGCTGTAATACTTGTCGATTGATTGTTCTAAACAATGTTTCATTCGTGGTTAGCCATTGATATGTACCTGTGCTGTCGACCCCAAGTGTGTAATATGTTTTCAATATTGTAATCCTTACTAATGCGAGCACTATGTTTCAGGCAGTTGATGGAGCGTCAACCCCTGCACTTGATGCGGAGCCTGACATTCAAGTAATTCCAGGGGAAGTGGAAGTGGGACCTTGCGTATACGAATCGGCGCAACAGCTTTCGGAAGTGCGCACTACATTTGCAACATCCATAGATATTCTTCAGCAGCACGAGGTATGGATTCTGACAGCTCCATCATGCGTGATCATATAACGTGATTCCATTTGCTATACTTTCTTCCCTATTAACGCAAGTGCTGTGTTTCAGAGAGACAACGGAGCTTCCACTACAATCACAACATCCCATTTAGATGATGCAGATGTAAAGGAATCGGAGAAATAAGTCGATGAAATCTGCATATTTAGATTTTCCTTGATTGTTTTAGACAATGCATCATTTGTGGTTATCTCTTTATATGTACCTGTGCCGTCGACCCCAAGTGCGTGTTATGTTTCCAATATTGAAAACCATACTAATGCAAGTACTGTGTTTCAGGGAGATGCTGATGCCCTCCTCTCCAATACAACCATTCATGGCAGTCCATGCAGAGCCAGAGGTATGGATACTGACAGTTCCATCGAAATAGATCATCACAGGTCGAATACTTGTCGTTTGATTGTTCTACACAATGTTTAAATCGTGTTTGGCTTTTGAGATGTACCTGTGTGTTCGTCCTCACGTGTGTTTTATGCTAACAATATTTTGATACACAGTAATGAAAATACTATGTTTCAGGGAGTCGATGGAGCCTCATTCCGTGCTGTCTATGCGGATACAGAAAATATAGTCGTTGCAGCGCAAGAGGAAGGGAAGACATGCGGAAACAAATCGGAGTTACAGCGTGCAGATGTTGAAGGTCGAGTCATAAAAGTTGCAAAGAAAAGAAACCAAAAAAAGGTTAGTTACAAACAGTTCATAACTTTAAAAAAATTTGTGCTGGGGACTATTTTATGTTTTTTTCCAGTCAATTGGACCACACTTCATCTTGTGTTTAAACTGAACATCCCTTTTCCAATCTCTCCTCTAGTTACCCGTGGGTGTCAGAAGTATACATACACAGACAGTGAAGCGAATGAGAGATGTTGCTTGCCAGACCATGTACACTATGGAAGAACTATTAATTGAGGCGCAGCGTGTTCAGGCTCGAGATGCTCTTGTCCAATGGCCAGAAAATGAATTGATTGTGTCCGGAGAATACAGCAAAGTTGCATTGGACCATTGCTACAGTGCGACCGCACCACTGCAAGAAGATGATATTGCAGATCAATTCACACAATCTACACCCGCCAAAAAATTGACACCCAAAAACATGTCGACATTGTTGTGTTCTCCCATCAATGTTGAAGTAACAGATGTCGAAATGACAGAGAATGAACCAGCAGCAGCATCCACTGACGCATCAGAACTTGATGTCAGCGATATTTCTTTCCAAAGTGTTGAAATCTCCGCAACGTCACAGGCTGAAACAACGTTGACGCCGGATGACAGTCTAATGAAAGAGAGCAAATACATTGTATTCGACAGTTGTTTGATGGATATTATAAGTATGGTGAAATGTGGGCATTCCATTAGAGGGAAAGTATGTGGGAAGCCACTGATTAATGTGACTCGTCAAAAAAAGGCAGTAACGTCAAAATAAATGCCGCCTGTAGATTAAATCATAGGTTCTCATGGTGTCATGAGCACTGCTCCCGAGAAGCCAAGTCAAGCCCAGCATCCCCGGAAGCAGGCTCACGACCCTCGTCCCCGGCTCCAGCAAACCCCTATTGGGGCCCTTTGGACCATGTCCTGGCACCTCTGGCGCCAGGCTCATAAGGAACCTCAGTCCCGGCGCCCTCATAATTCTTGCAAAGGTGCTTGGGTGGACCTACCTGTAGCAGACCATACTGCATACTCACCTTTGCAAATGCTGGCAGGATGAAGTCCCCAGCCTTCTGCTGGGAGGAACTATTCCCTGAACTGGGACTACTTTCTTACCGGGGTGGGGCTGGTGCCACTCCTTAGCTCTGGAACACAGGAACTCTTTTACCTGGGCGAGGCTGAGGAAGAAGACACCCAATCACTCCAACACTATTTAAACCACACCCAATTGGGAAAACGTGCTTCGCGTTATTCTGCATCTGCAGCAGGACGCTCACCGAGTCAGCTCCAGCATTCCAGTGACATCTCCAGCTTCAGCTCAGCAACCTGTGGAAGAAAGACACGAGAACTATACTTACCATTCAGGAATCCAGACACCGGCAGAACCTGCAAGCAAAAGAAACATAAGGTTAGCAAGTTGCAACACGTTCGCAGCCGCGCTCGCTTACCTGATCCATCTGTGCTTTCACGGATTCTTCGCGGCCTTCTCTTCAGCAGCCTAACGGCACCTGTAAAGACAAAGAACATTGTTAAGTAGGAATCGGGTGAAGGCCGGCCGCATTTACTTTTCTTACCTGCTTTTGTGCGCGTATTACGATCTCTTCAACCGCAGCAGCCCGGCACCTGAAAACAAGAAAAGACATTATTTAAGTGCCATTAAAGACTGCAAGAGAGCCTAACACTTCCGTGTTTCCCAACGTGCATCCGCGACTGGGAAAACGCCCGCAAGGTCCCGACACCTGCAAATAAGAAAAGAACATTGTTAGAGGTGCTATAATAAGGTCACAGATCATTATACTCACGTACTTCGCACGTGCAACGGCAACGGACGAACAACGCCCGCAACATCTCAAGACCTGAAAACAGAAAATAAGGGACATTATTGAGGTGTCATTGAAATTCCCATACCTACGTAAAACCGCACATGTCGCGCTCTCAGTGACCACGCCCTCAGCATCCAGGCACCTGAAAAAGACAATGCAAAGACTTCATTAAAGGTGCCCATCTCTTCAAGACTGTAAACTCTTTATACCTACTGGCATCTGTTCGTGCAGTAACGGCGGCATCACCTTTTGGCATCTCAGCACCTGTGCCACTTCTAAGGCCAAAAAAGACTTTGAGGATCTCCAGTGACGTAACTGGAACCCACGCACCCCTGCATAAGTCCCAGGATGGAGAACCCAGCATTTATACGCCTAAGGTGAGAGCTCACCAGGACATTGGACTTTCGGAGAGTTGGCGATTAGTGAGGAGGAAGTCCAGCCAAACCGTCATTAACCCTTTTTTCTTCCGCCTGCAGAAACCTTACCCTGCAAGCCAGACGGTCAATAAGAGGAAGCTCAGTCCAGAGAGTCATCCGAGCTCTACGCTTCTCAATTGAAGAGACTAACAGTTCAGCCGGGACCAGCGCCTCTGTGGGAATCAGGTGAGCGTTACAGAACGCGAAGCCCTCCAATAACCTCCTACCCAGGCGCTATGGAAACTTCCGACACTGATCAACTGGCCCAGTTACTAGGGGAATTAAGAGCTGAAGTACATGCTGCCCGCCAGGAAACGAATGCCCTGAGGAGGGAATTGATTATGTCCAAAGAACGAACTGATGACCTCGCCAGACAGTTATTACAAACACAAGCGGGGCACACCCCTCTACCTAATTCAGGAGGGACCTATACCCCGGCGACTTCAGCCAATTTTGTTCAAATCAATCTGCCCGGAAATGTGCCTTTGGCTCCACCCGAACGCTTCTCTGGTGAACCTAAGAGGTTTGCGGTGTTCATAAATCAGTGCCGATTGCACTTTCTTTGTAGACCAGCTGCTTTTCCGACTGATCAGACTAAAGTAGCCTTTGTGCTTTCGTATCTTAGCGGCAGCGCCGCTGATTGGTCGATCCCTCTGGTTACACAGGATGACCCGATTCTTCGCAATTTCCAGGCCTTCCAGGCCAATATGGAAAGACTTTTCGCAAGACATTCCCAGGGGCAGGCCCTGGACAACGAACTCCTTTCCCTACGGCAGGGCAATCAGGATCTTCTGGCTTATATTGCGTCATTTAACAGACTAATCGTAGAAACCAGATGGCCCGAGGACAAGAGGATCACGCTTTTCCACAGGGGTTTGCGTGGCGAACTCAAAGACGTCCTAGCCCAGGATTGTTCAGAGTACATTGATTTAGTGGTCCAATTGGATCACAGACTACAAAACAGAACGGCAGACCGCTCCAGGTTCGAAACTCGAGTATTCTCTAAGCCACTAACTCACACCAAAGGAGTTGAAGCCGTATAACCTATGCAAATAGGGGTCGTAAAGGGTCCCCTAACCCAGAAAGAACGCGACAGGAGACGACAATTGCAGCTATGTCTCTATTGTGGAAATTCAGGACATTTCCTCCGAGATTGCCCGGTGAAACCTCCGAAGAAGACAGTGGGAGCTTCTGATAAGAATTCCGAAAAGCCTGAGCCGGGAAACGACCTCGCCCGACAAGTGTAGAGGTCCGCTTGCCGAGCGTAAAAAACAGTTCTTTGACCTCGCACTTCATAATGTCAATGGTCCTCATAAATCCAGAACGACCGGATCGTTTGCATGCCATTAAAGCATACATTGATAGCGGAGCGATTGGAAATTATGTAGACCGCGAGATGGCTTCCAGGATGAACCTACCCCTTTGTCCCAAGGTCATTAAAGACGTCATTACCACAGTGGATGGTACGGAAATAGCCTCCGGACCAGTAACCCATACCACCACAGAAGTGACGTTATTAGGCCAAGATGGACATCGGGAGGTAATTGTGTTCGATGTGATCGTTTCCCCTCAGTTCCAAATAATTCTGGGGATCCCTTGGTTGGAGAAACACAATCCTCAAATTGATTGGCGAGCAAAGACGATACAGTTCCCAGAGTGTGCACCTACTTGTTATCCTCGACCCAGTATTGGCCTAGCGGTAGCAACATCCGAAGGACCGCAATTGCCTCCAGAGTATCAAGAATTCCAAGATGTCTTTCAGAAGGAACAGGCTAATACCCTGCCTCCCCACAGATCTTACGACTGTCAAATAGACCTGATACCCGGAGCCACTCCCCCTTGTAGTAGAATTTACGCCCTTACCGAGCCTGAAAATCTTCATTTGCGACAGTACCTGGCCAATGGATTTATCCGCCCATCAAAGTCTCCTGCATCCTCGGCTCTGTTCTTCGTACCTAAAAAAGAAGGTGACCTTAGAACCTGTATTGATTATCGTGCCCTGAACCAGATAACGGTAAAGAACAGATACCCCCTACCTCTGATTCCGGAACTCCTTGACCAAGTTAAGAACGCCTGCATTTATACAAAGCTAGATCTCCGGGGAGCCTACCACTTGGTACGGATTAAAGAAGGCGACGAATGGAAGACGGCATTTCGCACCAAGTATGGACTATTTGAATACCAAGTGATGCCCTTCGGACTATGCAATGCACCAGCCGCTTTTCAGTATTTTATGAATGATGTCCTCAGAGAACTCATAGATGTTTGCGTAGTCGTCTACATAGATGACATCCTGTGTACTCATCTTCAGAAGCAGATCATCGGAAACATGTTAGAGCCGTCCTTGAAAAACTCTGCCAACATAAGCTTTTTGCTAAGCTCGAAAAATGTTTTTTTTTTAGTGGCTCAAGTTTTAGAAAGTTAGAGGCTTTCTTTCAGTTTGTGGGACTCCATTTCATTTCTGAAACGCAGTACTACAAATACCAACATGATTATCTGTTTCCGGCCATTAGTGATGCTTGGAAAATTGAACAATTCTCTCTAGCAAGTACATTCTAAGGGAAACTATTCAGGCTAGCCGGCGATGGACAGTGCGACAGCCCTGGATTTTCTGCCAAGTACTGCACCTACCACTTTCAGGACATGGATAGTAAGAAAATTGTGAGTTTGGTGGTCGTGCAGGTTAACACAATGTACATCCTCAGTGGCCATGGAGAAACTAGGATTCATAAAATCAGTGGAATATCTACAATCAAGGGGAATGCACATCGACCTCATAGCCACGGACAGACACGTTTCAATTGCCAAGACAATGAGAGAGCAGTTCCCGCTTATTAATCATCAATTTGACGTATGGCATCTTGCTAAATCAGTAAGAAAATCTCGGCTGCAGGAAAAAAAAAGGTTTTGAAAGTATTTTGCAGTGGTCCCAGTCTGTCAGCAACCATCTTTGGTGGAGCTCAAAAACTTGTGAAGGGTCAGTGGAAATACTACTTGAAAAATGGCGGTCACTGATGCACCACTGTACCAACGTTCACCGCTGGTCAGAAAACCTACATTTCAATCAATGTGAACATGACCCTTTGTCCCCAGAGGAGGCAAGGAAGAAGAAGTGGTTGATTCCATCTTCACCGACACACAAAGCCATTGAGAAGATGGTTTTCGACAAAACTCTATCAAGAGATTTGAGAGGACTGACAGAATTCTGTCACACAGGAGGTTTGCAGGTGTGCCACAATATGTGCCTAAAGTACAGGCCAAAGCGCTTGCATTTTAGCTTTCGGGGCATGAAACATCACACTCTACTAGCGGTTTTGGCCCATAACAGCAATGTCGGACGTGAACAATCTAGGACTAGGGGTAACGTAAGGATGCCTCGCTACACTAAGTCCTTTTCAAAACGAAGTAAGCAATGGGTGATCAAACCAGTCTATGATGAAATGCAGTTCGACTTTGTGAAAGGCCTTATTGTTGCTGTGTTAGAGAAGCACAGATATGGAATTTTGGACGTTTCTGTGCAGAGCAGTGATCCATTGCCTTTGAACATTGCAACTGTGCCATGTCCACTCAAAGGAGAGCTGGTTGTGAAGTACAAATCCCGGTTTAAATAATTGCAATACAATTGTCTTTTTGTAAATAAATGTTATTGTACAGTGTACCTGTAACCCTAACCCCTACCTTCACCATCATGGGTGGTGACCAAGCTGGGTGTCATCTTTGAATTCTCTCTATATTCCCCTCATATTGCTGACCATGTCTATATGTGTATGTATATATTTTTCTCATTTCTCATCTCATGTAAATGTAAATGCTGCGCACTGTTAACGGAGGGGAGGCTTGCGTATTGCAAATAATAAAACAAACAAACAATAAATCTCACTTTTAACTCAACTCCTCTGGTACTTTATACTATCCCTGACCTTCTGCCAAAAATTAAATGTCTCCATAGTTATGATTCTTTGGGGCTGCAAAGCTCGCAGACAACGGGGACAAAATTGGGGGCCTTAGATCGCGCCAAGCGTGCCGTGGTATTTGGGAGAGAAGCCAGTTCGCATTTGCACATTGAGGCGCACTACATAGATGGATTCGAAACTTAAGTTCTCACAGATGCCTTTACTACGGGATGTTGCAAATAAAGAATGCGAAGGTCAGCGGCTTTGATTTTCAGCTTGCGGCCAGAAGACACCCACAAGTATAAAGTTCTATTGTTTTTTGACCTTGAGACAGGGACCATGCCGAAAGAACTTCATTTGAAGGGGGTGCGCAATAACGTAAGAGACGATAAGGCAGAAAATTCTGAAACTAGACCGAGTTTCGTGTTCAGTATACGAAAAATCGTTGTCAAGAGCACAGTCGGATTTACAGACTGCATTACGCAGAGACACAATGGAAATTTCAAATATAATGTGAGTAAATCTTTAGACGCTTTTATACCGGAATGAAGAATTAATGAATGGATGCATGAATAAATGAATGAATGAAGAGCTAGGAAAAGCAAGGAAAACGTGTTTGTAGTGGGCACATGGGCATGCAGGTCCACAGGTCTCGCCGATCTCGGTCCTTGGCCCAGCCACTCTTCCATGCACTGCCTACCTGCACTACGGGACTGTCTCTGTATCCTTCAGCCCCTTCTCCCGGCACTTACCTTGCACTTGCCACCAGCTGGCCCTATTATTTATCTTGTATTCTACTAACCATGTACAGCACTTTCCCCCCTCTCCCCTTCCCCTTGTGCGATCTGAATGACACCTGGCCTACTAGGATCGTTGTCTGTCTCCCCTTGTTCCCCCCCGCCTCGTCGTGCCTTGAAACACTTGTGTATAGGCGCGTTACAAATGCTATATCATATATCATATCATTCCACATGCATGTAGACAGTCTTTTCTCATTGTGTGTTGGCCTCGATTTATTTAGTTACTTTTCGCATTGATTTTAGAGCCGAACATACTCCATTGAACTATCCTTGCAAGCAAATAGTTTCTGATCGGCCGTAATAATTAAAATGAGTAATATTAATGAAGATCGGCTGGCGAGACTAATTATAATTTTTTTGTTTTCATAACAGGTATTTGCTCCCCTTCTGCTACTGTCATCTGTTTGAGACACCGGCAGACGGATTCTTCAATAGACACCTGCAGCTTCGTGTGAACAACTGGAGCACGCTAACCATATTATGGGACAATCGCCAAGGGCCCACATGCCCTTACGCTGTACTAGTGGCTAGAAGCAACATATCAACCTTTACGGTGGACTAGTGCCTAGTTGATGGAACAGCCTTGCGGTTCACTGTGCTTCCAAAGTGCTTCTTTTAACGAAAACCAACACCCTGTGTACCATAAAGGAACAGCGCGTGACTCACGATCAACTTTTACGGATTTGCGGATACAGATAAAAGAAAATAAATGGCTTTCGGAGTTCATATAGCAATTGCTGAATATTCTCTAAACATTGTCAATGTCAAATAAATGTACGTTACCAAATGTACTGTGTTGCTGTTTGATTTTAAAGTACAGTTTCATATTCCGAATTGTGGCGCGCTGTGTTGTGAGATGGTCTGTGTTGGTTTCCGGGTTCTGTGTGGAGTCGCGTAGAAGACGACTGGGCGTGTTTGCCTACGTAGCACAGTAACGTCACAGAGAGAGGCGAGGAATATGAATGTTTTGATAATGTCAGGCTCAGGGGCGGGGGATTTGATTTAGTGCCGCAGAAGCAGGTCAGCCAGGGCGATGGGGGAAATGATAGGATTATCAAAAAATGGCAGCTCCCTGGTGCCTTTTTTCGTGTGCGTTTAATGGACGAAAACTCGGGTAAGGTCCATAGGAAATTTTTCTAAAATCGAGCCACTTAGGCTTAAAAAAACATGGCCGACCCGTAGGGACAATAAAATTTTTTACCGGACCATGGCTTTAAATGGTAGTTACAGTACTATAACCAATGTTTTTATCAAACCGTTTCAAAATGAGTACATTGTCTATGTTGTAAGGGACAACATTTTTACAATTGTTCGATTGGTAGTTCAACAAAACAAAGTACTATATTTTACCATTCTAGGCTTTTAACAATGACAGTGGGAAAATCATCAAGGATTGGGGGCTAAGTATTCATCGTGGTTTTTGGATAAATTTAGCCTGCAGGAGATTTAAACCATTATAAAAACACCTGGAGTAGCTAAAATATGTGACACAATTCGATGGTGATTTTCTAATGAATGGAATGAGGAACACGCATATCTTACTCTGCTGGCGGGGGCTTTCTGCACTCTGCTGGCTTGGGCTTCGGGCGGGGAGACTTTGTTGAAAGGGTTAGACGGGGCCTTTTCTCTGGAACCTCATCGCAGCTGCTACTGCTGCCCCCTCCATCAGTGTCCCACGTCTGCGCCTGCTGCAACCGCCACTGAAACTGTTCAGCCACTTCCAATCCGTCCATTTTTAAGGCTGCGTAGAGCGAGCTCTCCAAATACTGTGGAACAAAAGGATATTGGAAAATTAGGTGTACTGTTGGACAGACGTCCGACTTTGCAGGTGAAACAGAATAACAATGCACCCTCTTTCAAAGTTTCACAAAACTGGATTATTGTATTCCCTTCTTATGCACAGTCTAACAACGTTGAACACGTCCCATGGTTTCTTCGGGTTACAAAATGGAAATAACAAGACATCGAAATTGCCACGTGCCAACCCTGCTTCCACTCCAGTTTTTCCTTCCAGCTATTGGAAAGGTGTATAGGATAAGATAAAAAAAAAGAGATGGGGGGCAGGGGAGCCGAAGGACTGTTCAAGAATCACTACAATAAAAATATTTTAGGTGGTGCTCAAAGGTAATCAAAGTTATTAGCAGATCCAGTACTCCGTGAAACGAGTAGATTTTAAGGCATTTTAGAACAAAATTGGTTTTAATCTGCTTTGGTCCAAACTGGTGAAGTGTTCCAAAGAATTAAGTTAGGTATTTTATTTTGTTCCTTGGAGATCTGGGTATGTGGTTATACAGCAACGGGTCAGAAAAAAAGGATCTTAAACTTGACGTCTGTAGAGTGGAAGCCATTGGAATATTTGCAAGCACATGGGGATATGGTTGCAAGACTTAACAGTGGCATTGATTCTACATTCTGCTGTAGAATTAGAAGGACTAAAGCCCACAGCTAAGCTTCGGATGCACTTAACCCTAGCCAGTTACTGTGTATACAGCATTGGACGCTAGAACACACTGCCTGCAGAGAGTTAAGTTGTCTGGATGAAGGGTGCCCTCCCTAGACAAACAAAAATACCAGCTTGGTGTCATCAGTAGGGTTGTGTATAGGCAGTGTTGGATGATAACCTCTGATAGCAGGATCACATACAACAAAGCACAAGTGAGGTGGTGGGGGCAGGCAGAGCTTGTGACCTCCCAATGGACTCCACATGCAAACGAGGTCTAAGCAAACAAAAGGTGTGGCAGGTTAACCTGGGTGGGTCCTGTTCGGATGGATTTAAGGTTTACAACCAGTCAAAACTCTCCTGGGTAGCCTGCTGAGCAGCTCCGGGGCCCCCCCACTGACGAATGCAGCTGAAAGTTTAAACAATATCAACATCATAGTCTGACCCTCATGGAGCCCAGCGGAAGGTGAAAAAGAACTAGTATGTCACAGGTAGAACACAAGAGCCCTTTTATTATATCTATATTTTGGGAGGATTCGCAGCACCCCAAAGAAGAATGCACACCAGACTTCAAGGGTGTGTCCTTAGCATGAGTTTATCCTAATGGAAAACAGTATTTGGCTCTGCACTGTATAAATGGCCTTCTGCACGGGACTGCGCTATAGCCACAGGCAACGTTGCGAAGATTGCACTGACTCCAAAGAAAATTGTCTGTTTGTATTTCAATGACAAGTTGTTTTAATTGATAATCATTTCAAAGTGTTTGACACAATTTTGAAGAAGGAAAATAAAAATGCAGTGCGCAAAGTAAAGGCCGAGGCGACAAGTGTTCTGTGCCAATGACAATTTCCCAGAACGCTATATTAATGCTATATTTGCTATATTAAAGCAAAGTAAAGCTCATTACTTCTGGCCTGCTACAGCTGAAAGAGTCCGAAGATCAATCACTTTACTTGCCGAAGTCACAGAAACAAAGATCATCCTTCCAGGACACAGATTTAAATCTAAATGGCAGTTAGGAGTTCCAAAATCTTACTAGCCTAAAATGAAATACTATAGAAAGTCCAAATCGGGACAGCATATTTACACTTGAGAGTAAAGGTGGGCGAAGGCCAAAGTAATTCCATTAAACGTTGTTTTGGAAAAATACATGGCTAAGGAGCGCACATTATCAGGGATGCATTTCAGAGGATTAATGCCCCTGTGCTTTGACCTTGGCCACTTACTTCGATATTGGGTCCACATAAATAGTTTCCTTGCCAATCTCAAGGATATCAACTCTTTTCAGTAGTGTGAACTAAAGGATGGGCATTACGTTAGGTGCCATTTAAGTTCAGAAGTTGTCAAAACGGTTACCACACTGGACTCTGTGTAACTAGGCTACCACCACTGCACCTCTCTGTGGGGAAAAAAAGCCAGGCTCCTCTGCCCGTTCCAATCAAATATTTATGCATCAGAATCACTCAATAAGTGCAAGGTCTTACACAGCTTAAGGACCATGTCATTTGGAACCAAGAAGTATGCCGAGACCAGATGCGCAAACTTAGAATATTCCCCAAAGAGATCAAAATAAAGCACTGCCTCCTTCCACAAATGTCTCTTGCCATGGCATTCCAAGTGTCAGGATGAGAGGTCAAGCTTTCAAACCTCAATCACTGTTCCAAAGTCTCAGAGGAGTTACCTCATCCCTCTTTCCAGTACGTAGCAAACGCTCTTTCTGTTGCTCTGAGCCTAGTTGTGGGCTTTCCTGGGTCCCATACCCCTAAGACTAAACCAGTCCTTCATGTTCCGCAGGACCATGGAGGGTTGCTTAGCTATTGCGTTTGGGCCAACAAGGAGAGAGGCAAAAGGACCAATCCGCACTAGCCTTTCTTCCTGACACTGTTCTTTCCAACACCTCTCTGAAGTTCCACATTGCTCCCTGGCCCCAGCTGGAACCTCCTCCCCTCCTCTCCACAGCCCCATTAGACCTGCCTACGGCCCGATACGTCCCTCTGGAACCTTCTACATTTTAGAGGACTAGCCTGCGTCTGGCTCCTTGCCTCTCTTCTCAATATCTAAATAAACTCCTGATCTCCTTTCTTTATGGCTTTCTTCTTTTTCTTCCAATACTCGTCACCCATTGGACAATGTTCTTCACTCTGCTCATCTGAAGACGTATCTTCCTCAGTCTCCTCACTTTCGCTAAGCCCCTTCTCCCACTGCTTACTCGCAATCTCCTTCCTACCCATGTTGAACTGTTGTCACCTTCAACTCCATTCCAGGTCTTACCTCCTCCCTACATCCTCCTAATATTGCTCCATCCTTCAACTCCACCCCAGGTTTTATTTCCTCCCGTCTCATCTCATCTCCTCCTACCAATCCACTCCACTCCACTCCACCTTTCCTTGCACCGTTTCTATTGTTCCTACTACTGCCTTCCACTCCACTCCTGGTTTTGCTTTCTCCCTCTTTCCTTCCTTTCTCTCATATTTAGATATCCCCCACTTTCTTCTCTTCTGAACAGATCACCTCCTCCTCCTCTCCCCTGCTGCCACTTCTCCAGCTCCCCTCACTAGCACACTCCGGTCTCCAGTCTCTGAAGCACCTCTCCTCTCCAGCATTATCCCCTCTCCAGCCTTCCCCAAACAGGAGCCACCTGCACCTGCCAGCCACCACACTGAAATGGGATGCTTGGCATATACAGCAACATCTCTTCTTACCTTGATTGGAATTAGGGCTGATAGTCTGCAAGTGTAAGGGTTGGGATTAGATGGGCACTCTCACTCCCCGATACTCAGATTGAGGCTTAAAGGGTTGGGATGACTCTAAAAGAACCCTTGTAGCCATTTTTAAAATCTGTGTGCATGGATAAGCTTTAACAAGCTGCTTGTGTGGACAATCTCATGCCGTGCTGCTGTTGGGAAGGCAAGTGGTCAAATAAAGTGGGTTAAGGGGGTTCTTAGGTTTCTCCTAAAATGTTGCTATGGCCACACAGTCCTTGATGGGATCATTTCCTTTTCCTGACCCGTTCTGTGCTGTCTGGTTGGGAGGAGGGGGGGGCATTTTGGAGGATGCCTTGGGGTTTGCATCTATGCAAAGCGGAATAAAATGCTATAAGAAAATCATACGAGGAACAAGGCTGCTGTGAGGGTCTCAGTATTATGACTCATTGATAGGCGTTTCGGAAGGTTTTCTGCTACAACGGTGCTAAATTACTATCATCAGAAAGTCATTTCGCATTTGCTTTATGGGGTTGAATCTGGTTTGCTGCCTTTAAATTGGGATAAGGTAGAAGGTTTCTTGGGGCAAAGTGTTTTATCCCTGCCGCAGGGTACGCATGTCCCGATCATTAGACACAAGTTGGGACTGCTCTCCCTGACAGCTCGAATCAATTGGAAAGTTTTGCATCTATTAAGGACACTTTTCTTGCCACCAGAAGACACTTGTTTTTCCCAAGCTCAAACTTAATAACAATTTTTGCAAGGCATTAAGTAGTTGGTAAAAACAGGCAATTCTTATCTTAAGCTGTCATGAGATTTTGGTAGAGAAGCTCTTGGTCAATCCTCAACGGTTAAAAAGAAACTTTCTGAAGAGGACTAGATCGAAAATCGAGCTATGGCTTTGAACTATCATTTGTTTTATCACTTCAGATATGAGGTGAAAGATTTTAATGTCTTGACAGGTTATTTGAAAAAGCACCTGTCTGAACGGCACAGAGGCGATATGTTGTGGTTAAACTAAATTTGATGACTACTAGAGAGACTTCAGGCGCTCAAACCAAAATTCCAAGACTCAAGAAAGTCTGTAGATACGGTGCTAAAGCCGTAGAAACACTCAACCATTTACTAATTGACTGTTATATGTTACAAGATCTCTGAATTTACATGTTTTGCAGATTTGTTCCATGTTTTCTTTTTATATTCGGAGCAGTTTTGGTTTAGAATATTAAATAGCCAGGAACCAATTTTAGATATTATAATATTGAGATTTGCAAAAAAAAGTTCAGCGTGAGTATTTTATGTTTTGGTGTATTGATTTTCTTTATTTGTTGTTTGGCTGCAAGCAAGATTTAACAATTCATTCATACAGAATACATACAAAACAAATACCATTGGTTTTTCTTTGTCAAAAATAAACAAAAACCTGTTTGTGCGCCCAATGCCTTGTGTCTTTATAGTGTAGAATGAATGAAGAGAGGAACTCTTGTTTTCTGGGTAGAACAAAGGGTATTTAATTGTTTCTTTTCAATGCTTTAGGCTATTATTGCATTTAAGTCTTCCCTCGTGTTTCACTGTCTTCTAAACATTTAAAACAGTTCTTCAGGAGGGAATTTTTGGTGACATCAGTTTGTATTTTTTCTGCTTTTGTTTTGCTTCAAAGTTTTGCTGCTGTTGGTTTCTTTTAACCAGGAAGTACGTGCCTTAAAGCGTATGGCTCTCGCGTTTTCGCCTCACAATAGAATATGATTACCCACCATCTTTGTTATTCTTTTTGCAATTGTTACGGATGTGTGCCCGGCCTGTTAACCAGTATGCTATGCTCCCTCACGTTTTCGCCTCATTATTGAATACGATTTGGCACGATCTTCACTGTTATTTTACAATCTTTTCGGATGGGTACGCGGCCTGTTAACCAGTGTTGTATAAAAAAACAAATACATATTATTTTATTTTCTATTTTTATCCTTGCAGCTTTTTTTGCATATAAAGGAATCTAATGAAAAACAATTTTGTAAAGATTTAAATACTATCAAACCTAATACAAAAAAAATGTTTTTAAAACAAACTAAACTGTCACAATTTGTTTCTTATTTCATATGAATTAAAACATTTAATGCATAAACTAAAAGTAGATTAAACAGCCTTAATTAATTTCCTAATTCTTACAGATAATTCAAATTCATACTGATTAAAACCTTACCACATTGTTCTAAACATAGTTTGGATATGAAAATCTAAAATAACAAACTATCCCTTTCTCTAGCACTACTATTACTTCCTCTTAACATAGTTCAACAGACTGAAAAAAACCCACAACATCTATCAAATCAGAAGTTACAATTCCGGCAAGACATCTCTTCCAAAAGTAATCTATGTCAACCAAGTCCCCCAAAGGCGAAAAGTGACGTAAATACTTCAGACGTAGAGATTGCACAGAAGGGCATTCCACCATAATATGTTTCATTGTTTCCATCTCCTTCTCATCCATCCAATATCTACATTTAATGTCTGTTCTATCTATTAGAATATATCTTAAAAGAATTTCCTTTGTCAAGTTGAGGTTCTAATGGAACCTCAGGAATTCATTTCTAGCAGAGCGACTAGGATAAATGGATAAGAAGGGTGCCAACACTCCCAGTTTCTGGTGGTCCAACCATAAATGTGACAAAGAAGAATACCCATTGTGATGCTGGAAATGCCTTTGGAGGGACAGAGCCTCCTAGTCCTTGTCCTACCACTTCACCACTTCTCTGTGTGCGTTTGCTCCATGTTTTCTGCCACTGAGGTCCAGCCTGGACCACTGGCAGTGCAATGCTTAGTTGTATCTTTTGGTGAACACCACCCATGGGATACCCTTATGGCACACATGGGTGGGGGAACACCCTTGTTCCCCTTATGTGAGTTTATAGGCACCTGTGTGTTGCCCACAGAGCAGGGTATGGGCTGGTGGCAGCTACATGCTGACTTGGAAGTGGCTCAGAGTGTCCTCCATTTTTGGGACACCCAGGCCCTGCCATTGGAATCAATGGATTCCTACACAAAGGCAAGATGGCCACTGTGGCCTCTTGGTTTCTATTGCCTTTTACCTTGTTTCCCAAAGTCCTAGGAAGCCCTGTCTGTTCCCTTCCTCCTGAGTGGCTGTTGGGTGGAAATACCATATATGGCTCTAGGGTTGCCTCCTGTCAGACTGACGGGGGCCTTCCCAGGGGCTGTGTGTTGTGGTTACACTGTAGGGGTGGGACCTGTATGAAGGGAGTCTGAAGTGAACTCAAATTCTCTGTTGAGGGTATCTGGTTTCGGTGTGTGTGACACAATGAATAAGACAGCCCTGACTGAAACTGACAAGAATGCAGTGTAGTGTGCTGAAAGGCTGGGCACTTACCCCAATCCACATTCTTTGTTATCGGTGTCTGGGGGAGTGAATGGCCTGGATGGTTTATAGTCATTCCATCGACAGACAAAGCATCTAATGCCATACTATCTAAAAAAAAAAAAGCATCTAATGCTTTTTTTTTTCATTTTAATTTTTTTAATGGCGGTTCCCAACCCCACATTTTTAACCTTTAATCCCCATTTTTATTAAACTAAATCTTTTACCATCTAAGCAAATGCATTAGATGCTTTTTTTTTAGATGGTATGGCTGTCAATGCTTTGGTTGTCGATGCAATGACCGAATACCGCCTGAATGCCTGGGAGCCTGATTGGTTGCCTGCCTGCATGAATGCCCTTCTGCGTGATGTGCTGATTGAGCCTTGCTCAGCCAGAGTGAATGGGGAACAGATGTGTATATCTGGGGACCTCTCACTTACCAATTTGTTCAGAAGCTGAAATCGAAGCTTCGCAAGAAGAAGCTGTTCCTTGAAGCACAGCTGGAGGAAAAGTCTGCTGCTGCAATTTCTTCACTATAATCCAAAAGCTGCTGTGTTCTTCCAAGGACTGATTCAGAGAGGACCTGCGAAGGAGACCTCTCCCTGAGCTACGAGGGACCATCGTGCAAACTGCACTACGCTTCATCGAATTATCCTGGAAGCCAGTCCTGTGTGCCTGCTGTCCGGAAAAGGGGTTTTCGAAGTCCAGACGAGGAGTGCCCGGACATCTCGAGTCAAAGAAGTCCATTGGTGTCGATTAGGGTCCAGAGGTGCGTTTCGTGACCGCTGGAAGCCCTTGCTGTCTACCGCCTAGATGAGGGGGTACCCTGGTATAGTGCTGCTGGACACCCGGATCTGCGACAGTTCCAAACTGCCTTAAAACATTTGATAGGATATCCTTGCCATCACCACTGACCCCTTTTTCCTGTCCGAGAGAGTCCAGAGTCGCTGGGTGGAGTGGAAGATCTGCCAGTGGGTTTCCCGCCACCAGAAGCTAACCAAGACTTCCTGAGGGTCCACACTTGGTGAGGGTCCGAGGTCCACTCCAGTGGTTGAGTTCATGGTCGCCAGAAGCAGTCTATGGTCTGTGCTGCGGCTGCAGCACTGACTCACCGAAATATTAGAAAACCGCAATATCCCGAAACCCAACACCAAAAGTGACCTTTGCACCCTTTGCCGCCAGAAGTCATCGAAGAGTTCCATGGGTCTTACTCTCATCTGCAGATTCTCCCTTTACATTCAGTCGGACCCTGAGGTTTGATCTATAAAGAAGAACTACTAGGAGTCTTAGCAGCCCAAAAGGAAATGTTCCAACCGTCAAGTTTCCACCATACAGGATTTCCATTAACCATGTTGAAAGTTGCCGTCAGATCTATACTTGCCAGGTAAGTAGCAGTTACTTTCCCCGTAAGGGCTAGGTTTTGGACATATCTCCAGAGAAAACCATTGAGATTAGTACTGTAGTTCTTTCCAGAAGGCAGTCTGCCATTTTTGAATGCCGCCAACACGAGTCCACCAAGCCTCTAGATGTTTTAACACCAGGTTGGCAAAGCCCTTGCTGTCTGCATCAAGGACCAAGATAGGCCTGCGGGTCATTCCAGTCCCCTCTCTTAAAAATTGGGATCAAATAGGCAGTTTGCCAACTAACAGGGAGACTCTGAGCTTTTAAGATTTGGCGGAAGCATATAGTTAATATAATCTACCACATGGCAGCGTCATCTTTAAATAACATATTTGAGATCCTATTTGGGCAGGGTGCTCTAGATTTGCTAATGGCCTTTATAATATCAAAGACTTCATCAAATTCTATCGACAAATGCCAATTATCTCCTATGTTGTCCAACAGGCTCGGAGACAAATCGTCCAATGCCAAAATCTGCCCAGATTTTGCCTCATAATAGGTAACCAAATTGTGTTCCCCTATTGAGTTTAATTGGAGATCTGCCTTGTTTCTCCCTAGATTATTAACGAGAATAAAAAAAGATGGTGTATCCGATTTGCACAGAGATTCCAGCATTAGTTCGCCATCATTTTGTAGAAGTTGCCCTTTATGCAATCTAATCCAATTACAGTAAGATTCGTTTGCCAATTTAACCTTGTTCACCTTAGTCAGCAGGTCATCACGATATTTATACCCTTGATTTTATTACTCAAGTCACTGTGCCCCCCGCCCCCACACAATATGTTCAAACCGATGACGATGCTTAACAAGACTGGACTTGAATTTAGATTCTGCCTTTAATAATAAATATCCCCAAAATTATTTCAAGTAAATTGATCAACCTTATTGTATTGATGAAATAGCTAGTTGTACATTTTGTAAATGTTTTAAGTGTTTGTTTGGTCTTTTAATGTATAAAATTGTAGAACCTATATGCACTAATAAATAAATTCTGGACCCACCGAAGGTGGTTTACCTGCTTAATTTGGATATTTGGGTCCTGTAGCAGGTTTTCTGGTGTCTTCCCCGTCTTCAGTGACAGGACTGGGTCTCTTCCCACACTTACTCTTTCCTCGCCCCTAATTCCGCTTCCCAGATCTGGTTGGGTTTAGTTTCTGTTTCGGAGGAGCATTGTGGAACATGTATTTGCCCATTACTGATTTGTCTGAGCACCCAGTTCCCCCGAGTCTCTTGGTTAATGGCCACTAGACAAAGGTCCTGGAAGGGGACTGCGTCACAATCACTATGAAGAGGGGAGGGGGATATGTAGAAGTCCACCTGATCTAATGCCAGACAAATGTCTCTCACACAGAAGGATATCTCCCTATTCAGGATGCAAATGTACACTGTCCTTCAAATGTGTTTTTCTGGCCTAAAGATCCATCTGTCAGGTTCTCTAGAGATGTAACATATGAGGACCAACTTGGTTGCACACAGTCCCACTGTGAAGGGTAAAGTTTTGCCTAATCTGCATGCAGGTTCCTGAAGCCCAGAAGGTGAGTTGCAAACAGGTGAATGCCCTGACCCTACACCCACAGGCAAAGCTCCCCAATAAGATGACAGTGTCTGGTAATGAGTGCTTCCTTGCTTCTTGGCAAATAAAATCGTGTGGTATTGTCAGGGCACTTACAATTGCTCGTGTGGGTTACCAAAGCAGGATTCAACCCCATCTTTTGTCTGCATTAGCTGACAGGATACGTGAGACAACAAACTTTGTACAAGTTCTTTTTAGCGGTCATAGAAGTGGGTCAATTAGACGCCACATCGCAAATTAAACAAATTAATGCTGATTTTTAATAACAATTAATAACAGTTCTTTATGCAAGGGAGTCTCTGCAATAAAAATTTCTGATTCAGCAAACCAGGATGGAATACATTACTCACCGTA
The DNA here is from genome assembly GCF_040938575.1 of Ambystoma mexicanum. Taxonomy (NCBI): domain Eukaryota; kingdom Metazoa; phylum Chordata; class Amphibia; order Caudata; family Ambystomatidae; genus Ambystoma; species Ambystoma mexicanum. The sequence goes on along the minus strand of NC_090932.1, from coordinate 679,117,368 downwards.
ATCGTATTTCTGGTGCTTTTATCTGCTTAGATTCACATGCTATGCATAGGCTGACATCTAGTGGAAGCTGCAGAGTATTACAGTTTTTCGAAACTCGAAAATGGCCGTCGAAATAGGGCGTGCCAGTAATACTATCCCTATTGTGATGCCCCCTGTACCCATGATCTCTCATGAGAGTGGGTCCCTCACATTGTATTTTTTCAGACATGAGCTAGCATGAGGAGTAGTGCCAGTAGAGTAACCAAAACAGATACGTACATATATGTAAAGCTCAGGTAAACTGTCATGCACTCTTCGCCGCAACAACAGCGTGGACCACGGACCCCCTCATACTTACCTGGTCTGCCGACATCTCAGCAACAGCGCGGACCCCTTCCGCTCTTGCACCCGCCTGGCCTCCAGGTGCACGCTGCACGCCATGGTGTCCCTGGCGCCTACTCCCCCGATCGCGTTGGGGCTTGCCGTGGCACTTAAAGGCACACAAAAGTGCCTTCCTTCATCGCAGGCGCCCATTGGGCACGGCGCTCCGCAAGAGAAGGTACGTGACCCAGAAACAACACAGAACGCGGTCACGTGACCAGGTGGACAGTCACGTGAGCCGGAAGAACGCCTTAAGAGAGCTCCAGCCCTTTCAGTCAGTGCTTCTCAGCTGTTCCTTTGGTGAGTCGCGACTCTTGTGCTCCTCGTGTTTTTGCTACTGGATTACCTGGATTCCTGACCACCATTTTCTACTGGATTGCCTGTTTGGATTTGCCGCTTGGAACCCTGTATACTGAAATTGACTAGACCCCTGGATTGCCCCACTGGACTGCCTTTGGTTCTTGCCCTCTGGATTTGGTTGTTTTTGGACTTCTTTACCTGAACTGCTCAAGACCTCTGGATTGCTTCTTGGACTGCCTTGCTTCCTCCCCCTCAGGCTCAGGTACTTGCATTGGAAACCAAGCATTGCTTCTTGGGTGATTCTTCCTGTCCTCATTTGGCCCTTCTACATTGTGATTTATATAACCCCACTCTCCACATCTTCAAGGGGAACAGCTAGGTTCCAAGCTGCCACCGGTCATCCCTAGGGTAGGTGTTCTTTTCTGTCTATTCACTTGTGCTTATTGTAGTTACCTCACACCTGCCTACTAACCGTGCCTTTCCCTTACAGCCATCCCGGACTCTGTGCTTTCTGCTCCTGCCTACCACCTGTCACCCCAATAATAGATCAGCGAGTTGATAGCTCTTCTCTGATTGGTACTAGGGGACGGAGGTATAATAATCGACGTGGACCTCAGATCATGACAAACATTTATACACCTTCTCTCAGGGGAGGAAGGGTGGGCGAATGTGAATCTAAGCAGATACAAGCACCAGAAATACGATTACGGTGAGTAATGTATTCCTTCTGATGCTTGTGTAATCTGCTTAGATCACATGCTATACGTAGATTAGCGAGCAGTGTTATGAGAAGGTGGTGGGTTGTGAGAAGGAGTAGCGGCAAATAGATGTTTTAGAACCGCTTGTCCCACCTGTGTATCTGTGTTGGAATGTGTGTCAAAACTAGTGCTGAGTGAAGGTATGAACTGAGCTCCATGTAGCTGCTCTGCAAATGTTATCTAATGGTACGTTAGCAAGACAAGCTAACGTAGCCCCAGTGCCCCTTGTAAAGTGAGCTCTAGGTGTAGAAGGCAGTGTCTTGTCTGATAATGAATAGCATAACTGTATACATTTGACTATCCATTTGGAGATTGCTCTTTTTGAAACGCGCCCTCCTTGTCTGCCTGTAGCCATGGAGACAAACAGTTCATCCGTTTTCGTAAGTGGTTTGGTGTTATCTACGTAGTAGAGAACCGCTCTCCTCACATCTAGTGTTTGGAGTTTGATCTCAGCTGAGCTAGTTGGCTTTTGAACGAAAGCCGGGAGCTCAATAGACTGGTTCATGTGAAATTTGGAAATAAATTTAGGTGAAAACCTAGGGTGAGTCCGTAAAACCAATTTGTCTTCATGGATGACAAAGAAGGGGTCCTACACTGACAATGCTTGGATCTCGCTGACTCTTCTTATGGAAGTGATAGCCACTAAGAAGGCAGTCTTATAGGTAATGTCTCTAAGGGTAGCCTGTTGCAAAGGCTCGAATGGGAATCCCATGAGTTTTGCTAGCACTACGTTTAGATCACAAGCAGGCCGGGGGTTAGCGACTGGAAGATGTATTCTTTTCACTCCCTCCATGAAAGCTTTGATGACTGGCACTTTCCACCATTAGATCTTACTGTGGGAGGTGATGTATGCTGATAAAGCTGCTAGGTGGACTTTAAGAGAATTAAAGACCAACCCTGAATCCAACAGGTGGACCATGTAAGTAAGAATGTGTGATGGCATACTCTCTATGGGGTTAATATGTTTAGATTGGCACCAAATGACAAATCTCTTCCACTTGTGGAAATAGCAGTGCCTGGTGTTTGGTTTTCTTGCTTCTTTTAGGATGTCCATACACCGTTGCGAAAGATTAAGGTGTCCGAACTCTATGACTTCAGGAGCCATGGCGCCAAGTTCAAAGAGCGAGGTTGTGGGTGTATCATCGTCCCCCCGTGTTGAGTCAACAGGTTGACCTGGTACGGGAGCTTGATGGGATCGCACATCGCTAGCTTGTGCAGATGTGGAAACCACGGTTGTCTCACCCACATAGGAGCAACCAGGATGAGTGTCATCTGTTCTCTGTGTATTTTGTTCATTATCCTGCTGATTAATGGAGTCGGGGGGGGGGGCGTTCCCCTTGGAGAGTGGCTGGGGGAACCTGGAGAGTGGCTGGGGGAACCTGGATGCGAAGTCTGGGCATTGCTTGTTTCCTCTTGTAGCGAACAAGTCTAGAGAGGGGTAACCTCAAAGAGAGAAGATGTGGTCCACTCAAGCTCTTCTGGTAGAGGGTCTCTGCTGAGAGAGTCCGCTAGTGTGTTCAGTATTCCTGGAACATGTTGGGAGGACAGGGACATCCCTCGTCTGAGTGCCCAATTCCATATTTTCTGTGCCAACTTGGACAGATTTGGAGAGTGTGTACCTCCCGGTTTGTTGAGATAGAACATTGCGGTGGTACTGTCTGTTAGGACTCGTACGAAACGTTTGTTAGGTGTTTTTCGAAGGCTTGTAGGGCCTTGAGGACTGCCAATAACTCCAGAACATTTATGTGTTTCTGTGCAGTCACTTGTAACCACAGGCTGTGTGCTGTGTGGTGAAGGTAGTGGGCCCCCCACCGGCAAAGGGAAGCGTCCGTTGTGACGACCGCTTGTGCTTCCAGTTCGTGGAAGGGTTTCCCCTTGAGTAGATTTTCCCTTGACCACCAGCGTAAATTCTGAACCAGTGTTGACCAAACAACCACTAGATCGTCCCACTAACCACTTGCCTGAGACCATTTTTTCACCAACCATTCCTGCATTGGTCGCATGCGCAGACGTGCGTGGGGGACTAGGTATGATGCTATCATACCTAGCAGGCGCATTGCTTTATGTACGCTTATCCGGAGACCGGCTTGATACTGGGGTATTTAACGAAGCATATTTTGCACTCTATCCATGGATGGGTAGGCTAAGCCTGTCTTTGTATCTAATACAGCTCCTAGGAACTGTTTTGACGTGTTTGGTATCAGACTTGACTTGTTCTCGTTTATTGAGAAACCCAATTGGAAGAGAAGGTCTATTGTCCTCTGCGTGTTTAGCTTGCAAAGACGGTAGTTTTCTTCAGTGATCAGCCAGTCGTCCAGGTAAGGGTACACTGGGATTGACTCCCTGCGTATGTGCGCTGCCACCACCGCCAGTACCTTGGTGAACACCCTTGGAGCGGAGGCTATACCGAAGGGCAGCACCTTGAACTGATGGTGTTGGTCGGATACTTTGAATCGCAAGAATCTTCTGTGCGCTGGGAACATTGAGATATGAAAATAAGCATCTTTCATGTCCAATGTTGCCATGTAATCCCCCCTTTTTAACAGAGGGATTACTTCTTGTAGCATTGTCATGCGACATTTTTGTGGTTTTACAAATTTGTTTGCAGGGCGCAGATCTAGTACCAGGCGCATGGTCAGATCTTTTTTTGGAACAAGGAAGTACGTGGAATAAATACCCTTGTTTACCTCTTTGTGTGGCACAAGCTCGATGTCGTCCTTTAAGAGTAGAGCTTTCACCTCTTCTAGCAGGATAAGTTGTTCTTCCTGCGATGGTTTCTTTTGGCGTGGGGGGTCTTCCTTGAAGCTCTATACAATAACCCCCATTCACTGTTGATAACACCCATTTGTCCGATGTTATAGCCTCCCATGCGTGGGTGTAAAACGATATTTGTCCCCCGACTGGGGAGGCATGGGAGGGGACCCGTAGCGGGCGTCATTGCTTAGAAGGTGTCCCTCCACCTCTGGTGGGGGAACCTCTCCCTCTTCTGCGGGCCCTGGGGTAACCCTGGGTGGCTTGTTGATTTGTATTCCAAGAGGAACCTTGGTTTTGGTTATATCCTGTTTCTCTTTGCACGCTTTGTCCCCGAAAGCGACGAAAATGACCTCTTTGTGGTTGTCTATTAGTCAGTTGACCAAGTGATATGAGGGTCTCATATTCATCCTTGGCAGACTTTAGGGTGTCTTCAACTGCTTTCCCAAATAATAAGTTTTGCTCCACTGGCATATTCAGTAGGGTAGCTTGAGTCTCAAGTTTGAACCCTGATTGTCTGAGCCAGGCATGTCGTTTTAAAATGGTGGCTTCTGCAAAAACACGCCCAGCGTTGTCAGCTGCGTCAAAGTTATTCTTTAAAAGGACGCCTGCTGTAGCTCTGTCTTCGGCAGCCAGAAGGGAGAGTTTTGCTTTCAGTGGCTCTGGCGCTGTCTCTGCTAGTGCCATTACCTCATCTGACTTTGTGCAGTCATAGCTGGATAGCAAGGTGGAGTTGTTTGCTATACGCGCCTGGTATGCTGCAGTGGACGCAATCTTCCTGCCCATGGCACATCATTTTTTGCTCTCCTTGTCCGGAGGGGCTCCGGAGGAGGACAAGGGGGTACCAGCTCTTTTACGGGTGGTGTTAACAACCAGAGAGTCAGGCCGAAGATGCCCCCTTATATATAGTGGGTCGGAGGTGCAGGTCTGAAGAGCTTCTCAATTCTAGGGTTTAGTGCCCTGGTGTCATTAGGTTGTTCTAGGGAAGGTTGGATCCTTCTTTGGACCGATTTGAGCAGGTGGATGAACTGGGTTGCCGGTTTTTTATCGGCTAACATATTCTCAGCAAAATCTTTGTCCTGTTGGACCTCTTGTGTTTCGATGCCGAAATGCTCTGCAGCCCTTATTAGCATATCATTAAATAGTGGCTGGTTATCAACAGGGGAGTCTGGTAAGACAGGCTCTTGCGGAACCAGACAGTCCATTGCAAAAACTACAGACTCAGTCTTCCTGGTCTTGGTCGTCTTCTTCCCCGTCATCGTAACCATCAATGTCCCTATAAGGGGGTTCACTCTCCTATAAGTATTCCTCACCTCATCCCCTACATCCGAATCATAAAGATCATAGGAGACACGAGGAGTCGTGTGGTGGTTCAACCACCAATTCTATAGTGGGGAGAGATCTCATTTTATAGGGTACACCCGATGCCTGGGACTGAGAGGAATTAGGTGTTATGTTGGACCTAGACGCATGTGTAGTGGGAGGCGTGGTGTTCAAGTTCTGCAGAATTTGAGGATGTGTTTCAAAGAAATTTGCTAGGGAAGTCATGCGACTCATGACTCGGTCAATGTCATCTGCAGACCATCTTGCCGAACTGGGTATTACCCCTTGGTAGGTGAGGGCAGGAGCGGGGGTAGAGGGAGTATGTTCCTCTTCTTCCTAAAGATTTATAGGGTCAGGCTGATGTGTCTCTTCAGACTGTATTGTAGTATCCTGAAAGGGCATACTTTTATGTTGGCCAGAAGTTTCTTTAATCTTCTCCTTGCCAAGTGAGTCCCTTTCTCTAGAGGAACTGGATTTGTCGCTCTCCTTATGGTCCCTGCTCCTAGAAGATGATTTCTTGGAACTCGGGGTAGAAGAGGGGGTTAAGGAGGACTCCCTGGACTTGTCCCGGATGTAGGCTGAACTTCGACCGCGGGGATGGCTTGCGTGGCGTCTTTCGCCGTCGTGTGGCCAGACGGGGGGAGGGGGAGTATCGAGTCGGGTGACTTTAGTTTTGACGGGCTTGTCATGCGGCAGCTGCTCGCAGTGCCCAGAGGACAAAGGATCAGAGGTTCTGCCCTTCACCGTCGACTTTCGCTGTGCGACCTTACTCGCATCGTCGTGGGGTGTGTGTTTATGGGGGAGTGTGGTGCCCTTGCCGCTGGGTGTCTTCCCCATAACAGGACTGCTGGCCTGTCTACTAGGGTCAGGGGCTGGCACTGGGGAATGCTGGGGCTCCCTATCACCCTCGCCGTCCAAAGGGACGGCGTTGCTGCCATCGTTGGATGCCACTTCGACGTCTATGGAGACCTCGGCCTGCATGGCGTGATGGGCCCAACGTTTTGTTTGCCTGTCCTTGAGGGTTTTTGGTCGGAGTAGTTTACACGCCCGACAACGCACCTCATCATGGTCTCTATTCAAGCAGAGTTTACAGACCCTATGCTTGTCGACCCACGTGAACTTCCTATTACAAGAGGGGCAGAACTTAAAAGGAGTACGCTCCATAACGTATCTAGGCAGCTGGGCGACTATGGTAAAAGGTGGGAATATACATGTTTATGTCCACCCCCCACCGTCCCTATTGTAAGGCCGAGGCCAAAAGGGCCTTCCAAGGCCGGGTGGCGCCGTCAAAGTCTTTGCCCGACGGCCAGCTTCAAAGTCTTCTTCAATCTTTACCGCGTCAAAAAAAGACAGGAAGACACAGTAACGTAATTAATAAAGTTCAAAGGCGTATGCCGAAAATGGACTCTGCTTATATTCAGTGACCACTCAAGATGGCAGAATAAAACAATCTGAGGGACCCACACGCGCGAGGGATCATGGGTACAGGGGACGTCACAATAGGGGTAGTATTACTGGCACGCCCTATTTCGACTCCCATTTTCGAAAAACTGTAATACTGCGCAGCTTCCACTAGATGTCGGCCTATGCATAGCATGTGATCTAAGCAGATTACACAAGCATCAGAAATACTGTTACATTTAAAAAAGAAGCATATTCTAAAAATCTCTTGAGAAAGAAAGTTATAAAGTAGACCAGAAGAAGCAAGAAGGCAATATGTTGGAGAAACTGAAGAAAGACAAAGCCAAATGAATAAATAGGGAAATAAAAGGGACTGTGCACAAAGGGAGAAAGAAAGGGGAAGAAGGGAAGAAGCAGAGTGATACAAACAGGAGACGAAACAGACTGAAGACGTGATGCACATTTTGAAAGCTAGTAACACTGCTTTAACAGACCGACAAGGTCAGAGGAAAATAGATAATTTAGCAAAGGGAGAAAGAAAGGGGAAGAAGGGAAGAAGCAGAGTGATACAAACAGGAGACGAAACAGACTGAAGACGTGATGCACATTTTGAAAGCTAGTAACACTGCTTTAACAGACCGACAAGGTCAGAGGAAAATAGATAATTTAGCAAAGCTATAGGATGTTGAAAACATTAAATACTGTACTGTGTTCAGGTAGGCATCGCTTGGATTATCCCAATAGAAGGGAAGTACCAATAATGTTTATCAGGCGCAAAGCAATGTTTGAGCTAAAACCACTATACTGTTCACCATATTATCCAGAGTACAATGGACTGCGATTCTCTGTTTTAGAATAGGACATTTGAAATACAAGATGCAAAAAATGCAGATCAAATTTGCAGGCAAATCATTTTTCTGGATGTTACTGCCTAGCTTTAATACGCATACCGGCTCACTGGCTTCCAATATACCAAAAAAAAAGCCCATGAGGAAAACAAGTCAACCTAGTATTCGTCTCTTCATATCTTTACTTGTAATGGTGCTCCTAATGTGTTCTGCCGACATCATTCTGCATTCTAATTAGACCTCTTCAACCAGGATTATTTAGACAACTCGGCCCGAGTCCCCTTACCCACAACGTTGATTTTGGCTTGCCCAACATTTTTAGATTTTTTTTAAAATTCTTTTAAATTGGGGGTTGTTATAATCAGCCAGCTAAATTATGCACTTTTGAATTAGACGATTCAATTTCTAATCCAGTCACCCCCACTTGTGCAAATGTTTATGGTCGTGTGCAAATATCTTAAAGGGTCAATTTCCAATCCCCTGGACATACAACTTTTATGTTTTACTAGTCGAGGAAATTTTGAAGATGGTCAAAGACCGAAATGTATATATCCCCTTCACCCACCCTCTGAAAAAAAATGCTTTTCCACCAGCATCTGATTTTGATGCTGCCGGAAAAGCATTAGATTTGTGTGGAATTTGTGTGGAATCTGCCAGCATTTAGCAGGTGCTAAAAAATAAAGAATTCAACAGGAATCCATTGTAAATGCCTTCCAGCGTGCGTATGTGATGAGGAGGCATTTACACATGTTTGTACTCCAAAGTTCAAACAATGACTGTAAAGCCGGGTTGCCCAGATTTTCATTCATTTATTGGACTGTGTAGTGCAAAGAACACAAATTGCATGAAGGGGACTGGAGTCCACAGGGCACACTTTGGATTTCTCCATCATGCAACAAACACAATGATAAAAAATTACTCAATTAATGTGCCTCAATTCTTCTAAATTCTGCAACACTTAAGACGAAATTTACTTTCAAAATAAAACGGTGGGGCTGTCTGCACAGACCCTTTTTCCTCATTGTTTAAAAAGCAAACGTGCAATAGGCAACTGTGAAAGATGAACAAACAAATTAGCCTAATTAAAATCTGTTACAAATTGTTTATGTCAGTGATTTAGAAACAGCTGCACATTTACATGCACAAATTAGCGTTCACTAAGACCTAATCCGTTTTGTTGTTTAGAGTTCATCTTGCTCTCATCTGTCATTGTCAGGATAAGTGGTGCGACTTTCTCACCTTCATGCACATTTGCTCCAGTCCTCACTTTCTGGTACTTTAGACTAGCTTGAGGGATATGACCCGAGCCTCTGGCTAGTGTAGCTATGATAGGACAGAATCTGCAATACTGCTCAAAAATAACAAATAAGCAAGATCGGCGTGTTCACTTAAATATGTGCTGCTTTTCTCCCTAATAAAAATGATGAAGACAAAAAAAGGCAAAATAGCGTACATCCAAATGGCGTCAACAGCTCATGGACTCAGAGCACCAACAAAAGAAAGCAAGCCTAAATCCTCCTCATTTTAAGGGTATTTTATCCATATATTGTAGGGGGCTTTCTGGAAGACCCTTAATCCCTAAATCGATTCAACACGTGGCCTCTTAAAAGATTTTCCAAACAAACATCTTGTTGCTTCAATTAGCAGAGAACTGCGACCGACCCAAGCGACTTTAAACTCTCTACATTTCTTCCCCACCAATCCCCATGTGGTTATGTTGCATGGAGATCTCCACGTACACCACAGACATGTTGTCAATAATACCCTTGATCTAATGTTCAATATCAATTACCCTATACTGATTGTTTTGGGTAATACTTTAATCACTTTGTATGTCATGTTTTGCCACAATCACTTCTTTGCCCTCTATCTCTTCCCTTCTTTAACAACTCCATAATCACAAATGCTATACTATTATTCAAATTCTTCACGTTGGCTGTGCCACCGTTTCTTAAAATTAAATGCACGCTTGATTCTGAATTCAGTAATGCTTCCAGGATATGATTAGCTTAATTCAAGGTTTTAATATGAAATACACAAAGTGAACACAAGTGCTCCGCCTCAATGGCGTACAGCCATGCCGAAGTCTTAGAAAATGACTTTAGTCCAGTTTTACTTTTTGCTGAATTTTTTGCTCTCAAGGTTATGTTCCGACTTAGCTAATTAAGTAGGGTGCAGCGGAGGAATGTGCATGTTCCAATTAGGAAAAAGGTCATCATCAAAGGGACCCTGTACTGATGGATGTGTAACGTAGGCGACAGAGTATACTCTGCTCAAAGTGCACATTGTAGGTGATATGCTATATGCCTTATTGAAGAGGTCTTACAAATGACAGGCAAGCTAACGGGCTCACATTCGTCCTTCACAGAATACATAAAACAGAACCTACCTCTTGCTGCTCCTGAGCTCCAAGGGCCTCGATGAATGCTTTGCAGATGACCTGGACCCGGGTCTTTCTCACTTCTAAAGCAGATTCATATCCAGGTGGCACAAATGTCAGAAAGTACTGGAAGAGGCGGCATAGAGTCACTTTCAGGGTTTCAGAGCGCAGATGCCCAAGCACGCCGCCTTCAAACAATACAGCAAGCTTTTCCAGCAGCATATTCAGGTAGACGGGTTCAATGTACACATAGGACTCCTCTTCAAAGGGGAACAAAGTCCTCACCAAACGAGCGAGTGGTTCTTCGTACAGTTCTAACTCCACGCTGTCCAGAACAGTGATTTTTTTCAAGATGCCAAAGAAAACTGTGAAGAAAAAGCTAGCAGGCTGTTCCGGTGGACTTCCAAGTTCGATTAGGGCTGCAATGAGATTCATGGACATGCATTTAATGCGCGGGCTGCCGTACTCCAAGAGAGAGCAGCCTATTCCCCAAAGAACAAGATCTTGTCTACGGAAATACACAAGCGAAAGAATGTCACTCAAGACACTCAACAAGGTGACTTCCAAGGTGTCTACGTTGTGCATGCCCACCAATAGCAAGGGTGCAGATCCTAGAGAGACCTTCTCTGCACTAATGCTACTTTGAAACCTGCACACCACTACAGGCCATTTCACAGAGTCTACTCCGACTTGGGTTGCAACATACATCTCGTGTAAGAAAATTAAGTCTTCAAAGAGGTGCAACAGATCTTTGGTCAGGAGGCCAAAAAGGCGAGGGTTCCTGCTCCGAAAAAGAAACAGCAATGACCGAATCACGATGGAAATTTTCTGATGCAACATCTGGCAGTTTGGTGTAGCTGCTATTCGTAAAAGCCTTGTTATAATCCAATTACTGAATTCTAAAAACAAAAAACAAAAATACAAAAAGGCAAATTAGTGGCAATAACAAATGTAATGAATTAACACCAAGAGCCCCACATATAGCATCACTGCACTAGTTTCTAAAACGTCTGGCATTAAACATATAGAAATCAGCATTCAGCAGATGCCCTAAAAAATAAGGAATAGTGGCACCTACGCGAAGTGCCCTTTTAGCCTATACAAAACTCTCTCCGCTGTCACTTGTCCCGCCTCTACTCTTCCCTCATTGACTTACCCAACATTAGCCAGACTATATTTTTTGCCTCTATTTTGGCTTACAGGAGTGTGATTTTGTCAGATAAGGCATTCTGAATATTAGTGCACCAAGTTGAGTCTTTAGAGCCTGACTCTGGAGAGGGTAAGGGAGACTCCAACTCTCGAAGGATACTGAATAGTTCCTTGGTGCTTGACATAGCTTTGGAGATTCTCTCATTGTATGTGTCACTCTTAGTCTTATGGATAGCATTCTTATAAATGTATGGAAGCTGTTGGGAAGTTATTTTTATTTAGTGTAGTAGGCTGATTTTTCCATGTTTTCCGCAGCTCTTTAGTTTTTTCGCAGCGTTTTGAGCTGCGGGGTGAACCATCTATTTAAGTGAGCGAGAGGTTTGGCCTTTTGCATTTTCATAGGCGCTATTGTGTTAATTGCGTTGCTTAGAGTGTCGTCGTAGATATCTACTAAGACGGTATGGTTGTTAGAGGAGATAGGGTAATTGGTGATAGGCTGTATCAAAGGGAGTAATGTTTGTTTGTTTGTTTATTATTTGATAATGCGCACAAAACCCAGGGGTAGCCGGGCGCAGCGGGTACAAGGTTACTTAAGCTTAGATTACATACAGAGGATAAGAGACAAATCAGTACAGTGCAGTACATGTCAATACAAGCAGTTGAGATGAGATTTAGGACGATACTATGTTGAACGTACATATATACAAAAAAAAGGTAAAAGCAAAATGGTCTTGGATCCAGATTACAGGAGTATCACGGCAGTTAGGTACAGTGAATTTAGTTGTCGTTGGACCAGAGCCAGTTTTTTACCTTACAACTAAAACTAAAGTATGGTAGGTTAGCTCTCAGTGCAATGTGCAATGCATTCAAAGCCTGGGCAGCTTTAACAGGGAAGCTTACTCCGCCCGCTTTGGAACGTCTGAATCTGGGGGTTTCTAGCAGGAGGTGGTCAGTAGCCCTAGTGTGGTGGCTGGACGATTTTCTGGTCAGTCTGGCCGAGATTTAGGGGGGTGCTGTGTTGTTAAACCCTTTGTGGGTGAGAGATAGTGGCTTGAGAAGGACTCTGTCACTGATTTTAACCAAAGGTGGTCTTTCCTAATGTTGGATATATGTGCTCTGCGGGGTATGTCCAGGGCTACTCTAAGAGCATTATTTTGAAGAATTTGCATTTTATTCATAATAGTTTTATTGGCACCTGCGTAGAGGGCATTACAATAGTCCAACTTCGACATTACTAATGCGTTAGCTAGCGTGATACAGTTGGTTTTGGAGAGGTAGGGTCTACAGGTCCTGATTAATTTACAGGTGTACCCTGTAGAGGATGCCAATGTATTAACTTGTTTTTTGAGAGACAGAGTGGAATCAAGGTAAAAGCCTAGTGTTTTTACCTCGGTTGCCACCTTGATTGCGTTACCATCTATGTTGAAATTGCGATAGTTGGGACTACGTTTTTTTAAGTTGGAATCGGAACCCAAGATCAGGGTCTCCGTTTTGTCGTCATTTAGACAGAGGCCGTGGGAGGCCATCCATGCCTGAATGAGGAGGTACATTTTGTTTACTAGAGCTGTGACTTCGGCAAAGTTACCTGATAGAGGTATGACAATCTGCGTATCGTCCGCGTAATTAGTATAGGTTACCCCTAGTCTGTCAAGTGTGTCGAAGAGTGGCTTAGTAAAAATATTGTACATTGTCGGGGAGACACATGAGCCTTGTGGGACACCACAAGTGATATGGATTGGGTCCGCTGCAGCTACTGGGGAGAACACTCATCGTACGGTTAGCTAGGAAGGATTGTACCTAGGCTTTTGCTTCACTTGAGAAATGGGCGGCAGACGCTAGGTGGTTGCATAATACTGCATGATCCACCAGGTCAAAGGCCGCCGATAGGTCAAGGAGGAGGAGCATAGCTGTACTATCTTTATCCTTCAACTCGTCGATTTGTGTCTTATGGTCGATTAGGGCCGTTTCAGTACCGTGAAGTGGTCTGAAACCAGATTGCCGTGATCCTAATAGTTGGTGCGACTTCAGATAGTTTTGGATCTGGAGGTAGGCTACTCTATCAATGATTTTAAGGAGAAATGGGACCGTAGTAATAGGCCTGTAATTAGTGGGGATAGCTGGGTCAAGTGTCTGTTTTTTAAGTAGGGGCAATACCGAAGATTCTTTAAGGTTAGTGGGTAAAATACTAGTATTGAAGAAGGCGTTAATTAATTTCGAGATGAAGGGTGCTAAATCTCTGGCTGCATCCTTAATGACTTGCGCAGGGCAGCTGTCACCTTGGCAGTTCGAGGGGTAAGGGATAGAATAACCTTTTCAGTTTCCAGTATAGAGATGTTGGTAAACCTGAAAGGTTTGCAGTTGTTTTGAGTAGTTGTGCTGGGAATCTCTATCAGTGGGGTGGTATGAGTTGCGCTAGAGCTCAGGGAGGCTTTTTTCTTAGCAATTTTAGATTGAAGGGTTGTGATTTTATTTGCTAGGGCATTTTGGATGCTGGTGCACCATGATTTGTCCTTGGGGACATTGTCTGTAGGGGCAATTGGGTTTTCCAGTTCCCGGAGAATAGTGAAGAGTTCTTTGGAGTTAGAGTTGGCTTTACTAATTCTTTCGTGGAATGCATCTTTTTAGTTTGAATTATTTCCATCTTGTATTTTTTGGCAAAGTTGGCAAGTGTGGTTTTATTGTCAACTGAAGGAGTATGCTTCCAGATGGCTTGGAGTTTGCATTTTTGGATATGCATTTCTTTAAGTTGGGGAGTGAACCATGAATTAAGGTGAGCTTCACATTTACTTTTTTGGAGTTTAATAGGGGCAATCAAGTCCAGAGCTTTGGCCATGGAGTTGTTGAATGACTCAGCCAGCTCGCTAGGGTTAGATTCGCTGGAGCTGGTAGGAGTAGTGGGAGTAGTTTTTCAGCCGCAATTTCTTTTTTACTTCCCGTAGGAGTTGGGGTACTATTTTATTCTTGTTGGGTTTGGGTGGCTCTATGGTGGCTGTGAAGCATATAAGATGGTGGTCAGTTCATGTTTGAGGTAGAATGCTAGAGATAGTGATGTCACAGTTATGGGTGGCTATCCAGTCTAGTGTGCGTCCTTTAATATGTGTAGGTGCTAAGACTTTTTGTGTAATGTCGTGATTGACTAAAATGGATTGGATAGATTGGGCTTGTTTGTCCTCAATGTCGTTAAAACCCAGGTTAAAGTCACCTAGTAGAAGGAGCTGGGTGGAGTCTTTAATGCTGTTAGTGAGGAGACTGGATAGGTCTTCCTCAAAGTTGCCTAGTGGGCCTGGTGGTCTGCACACTAGAAGTATCGTTAGTGTGCTATTGTTGGAAATCGGTATTTTAGCTGAGAGAGGTTCGCACGATGTGATTGATGGGTGTGGGGTAAGTCTAGCAGCTAACTGCGTTTTGGTTACGATGGCAAGGCCGCCTCCTCTAGTGTTAGGCCGGTCGACTCTTAGGATATTGTAATTGTCCGGTATGGCAATCATGAGGGCAGGACCAGCTGCATCATGGAGCCAGGTTTCAGAAACAGCAAGGATATCCAAGTTGTCCATAGCCAGTATGTCAGCTATTTCAGTATTATGTGCTATAAGGGACCTAGCATTGATAAGGGCACCTGCTAATGTTGGAATTGTAGTAGTATCTTTGACAAGTCTGGGACTGGGGTGGTTAGGTCTCCTCTGTTTGTGATAAGGGTCACCTTGTGGTACAGGACGATTTACCGTCGCTGAGGTTAGACGGTTAGGATTAGTGGCAGTAGAAGTGAATGTAGGGACTGGTGGACTGGTTCTTTTGTTTTTTATGTCATAAAGTCGCGGCAGCCCAGCTCTAAGTCGCAAGTTTCTCTCTTGCAGATTGCAGGGGGGTAAAGTTGGTGAGGGCCATTGTTGTGGTAATGGTTAGAATAGTCCAGGCTAAGGACCAGGATGTATATAGGAGGCAAGTCTGGATAGTGCGCATGTTGGGCGAGAATGGCACAGTGGCCGGTATATTGGGCCGACCCAATTGGGACCGAGGTACAAATTGTACTGATAGTTTAGCACCTAGGTTTGGCAGTCTTAATCAGGGCTAGCGTGCCTATATCCTTCAGTGGGGCTTCTAGATTTGACGCTGCTTGTATAAAAATAGAATACTTGTGTACTTATTGTAAAACATGTAGATTTTGCATTCCTAATCAAGGTAGAGTGTGTGTATACTGTAATACAGCACCTAGATTTGACATTCCTATTCACAAGTAAAGTACAGGTATACTATGGTGAAACATCAAGAATCGGCATTCCTATTCAAGGTAGAGTGCATATATAGTGTAATAAAACACCTAGATTTGACATTTCTATTCAAGAGTAAGGATGTAAGTATATTGTTAAGCAACACCTAGTGTTAGATAATCCTATGGCAAACAAGACTAATGGAAGGGAACACAGACCATCTATATGCGAATTTGCACATATAGTCAGAAATAATACACCGTGGCTAGTAGGGAGGTACACAGTTAAATGGCAAGCAAGGCTAATAGAAGAGAACACTGACCATCTAGACGCAAATTTGCACATATAGTCAGAAATAATACACTGTGGCTAGTAGGGAGGTACACAGTTAAATGGCAAGCAAGGCTAATAGAAGAGAACACTGACCATTTAGATACGAGGTTTGCACATACAGTCGGAACATTTTCATGTACAGGACAAAAGTGGCTAAAAAGCAGTGGTCAACGCCTAAGTTCCAACTATGGCAGACGACTAAAATGCAGTAGGGTAACAATTGAGAATCATAGGGCAATTGAGGCAAGCATAAGTCCTAGGATTCATTCTGAGTAATAGGGTGAAAAGGATGCAGTACTCATGAGTGGACATGGCAGGTATTTTGGGCAAAAGTGCAAGTCAGTTCAGCTTAGGTATCGTTCTGATTGTAGTTACAGTAGTCATTACAGTAGTAGTAACAAGATGATTGACCCCAATGGCGTCTGTGATCTGTTCTAGAAGAAGTAGTCTTTAGCAGTGGCCAACGCTTTTATAGCCTTACTATTAGACCGTGGAGAGAAAGACTAGACTAGGAGGGAGCATACAGCAGATGCGGAGTAGTATGGATAAATTCTTACCCAAGGTTCAGGAAGATTTCACCAGGGGGACCGGCCTTGGCCTCTGGGTGATCTCTGGGCAGGCTCAGGGCAGGTGTAAAAGCCTTTGTGCTGGTGCCTTCGTGCGCCTAGACGGCGTGCTATTGGTGCTTAAATGAGCACACACAGCCAATCCATGCTCCGGATGCTGGGGGATGGTGCACTCAGGCCGGGATACACATCCTGGAAAAGGCGGCGGCCATATTTGGATGTAGTCTGCCTCGTGGTTCGATTGCAGGCATTACTTGAAACAATGGCAAAAGGGGGAGATGCGGCACTTCGCTGGGGGAGATCAAATTGTATATTTAATCATATAGATGGTACCGCTTCCATCCTCTTTGATCCCCTCTGTGAACAGCCGTTGCGGCTGTGGGTAAGGATAGCCTCAAGGTTTACCTTCCGTCGGCGGTGAAAACAGCTGATGAGGCACTGCTCCAGCAGTGTCGTAGGAGGGCTCCTGCAGCCTCGGACGGCTGTATGTGCCGTTAGGTTCCGTAGGTTCCTGGTCACTCTAGGTGGGGCAGTCGGGATACTATGGGAATGTTATTTGCAGTCCTGGATGGTAAATAGGATAATATTGTGGTCAGACCAGGCACATGGGAAATTAGAGAGGATATTGATTTTGCAATTGATGTCTGCAACCCAATCTAATATTATTACTTTGTTGTGGGTAGGTTGGGAGATGTGCGGAGTAAAGGCTCATTCTGATATGCAGTTGGCAACTGCTAAGGCATTAATGTCTTTAGGGTCATGTAGTCCAAGGTTAAAGTCTACTAGTAGTATGACTTGCGACCCTGGTTTAGTGTTGGTGGTTAGGAGTGCGGTCATGTCTTACAAGAAGGAAGATACCGGCCCTGGTGGTCTGTATAAGAGGTGTATTGTTGTAGTTCGTGAAGCTGTAATTGGCAACTTGATAGATAGCAATTCCCCAGCAGGGAAAGAGTGGCTAGGAATGGGTCTTAGTTCTATTTACGTTTTAGCAATAAAAGTGACGCTGCCGCCTTTAGAAGAATCTCTGTTGAGTCTTAGGTTAGTGTACTCACATCTGGTATAGCAAGTGAACGCGATGGCCCAGATGCAGAGTGGAGCCAGGTCTCAGGTATAGCTAGCAAGTCCAAGTTATTCTTAGGGATCAGGTCAGCGATATCTAGCACGTGGGCAATCAGGGACCTGGCGTTTAGAAGTGCGCCCTTGATAGGTAAGGGGGAGCTGGTTGGATTGTTTTTTGAGTTAATGGTGTTTTTAGGTATAGGATAGTTACATTATTTTGATTGTGTTATTGTAGTTTTATCATGAGGAGTTTTTATGTCATTTGTTGGTTTAGGCCTCATTGGCATGGTCTTATGCCTAGTCTAGAGTTCCTAGTTTTAGTTGGGCAAGGTTGGTTGGCAGTGGGTCTAGTGGCGAAGAGTTTAATCCATTCGGTAGGGATAAGTAGCTGGGAGTTGCTAGGCACCTTTGACTAGTGCAATATTGATTGATTGATTGATTGATTGATTTATAGAGCGCTTTACACCAAGGCGCTGTACAATGGAACAACAAAATACAGAGTAATAACAACAAATAACAATGTGCGCAAAGTGGCAACATGAATCATTCAACAGCAAAACAGTGCAAAGAGCAATTGACAGAGAGGGGAGAAGTGGAGTGGGAACAGGAGAGTAAAGGGAGGGGAGGGGATGGATTGAATGAGAGTAGAAGGAAGGGAGAGAGTGTAAAATAGAAAAGGGAAGGTGGAAAGGGAGGGATTAGAAGAGGGGAAAGACGGGGGGAGGAATAGAGAGGGCAGGGGGGGCTTCAAGGTGGGGATTGGAGGAGGGAGGATTTAAGGGAAGTGCGAAATGAGATGAGGGTAGTGGAAGAGCGGATTGAGAGGGGGAGAGAGTTCCAATGCAGGGGAGCAAGAAGTTGGAAAGAGCGGAACCGGGAGGAAGCGCAAGGGGAAGGAGGTACAGGAGAGCAGGAAGTGGTCAGCGGAACGAAGGGAGCGAGAGGGGGAGTAGAAGGAGAGAAGGGAGGAGAGATAAGGAGGGGCAAGACCATGAAGGGATTTGAAAACAAGGCAGAGAAAGTGGAATTTTAGTTGTAGGTGGAAAGGTAGCCAGGCTAGTCGAGAGAGCGAAGAGGAAATGGAGTCACGGGAGGTAAGGAGACAGAGGGTTCGAATGGCAGAGTGGTATATAGATTTAAGAGGGGCAAGCTGAGATGAGGGAAGACCGAAAATTATAGAGGAGCAGTAGAAGAGGCGGGAAAAGATGAGTGAGGAGATTAGGCGTTTGGTAGCATGGAATGTGAGGGAGGGACGGATTTTGCGAATAATGTAGAGGTGGTATCTGCAGGAGCGGGAGGCGAGTGTAATGTGTTGCGAGAAGGTGAGAGAGGAGTCAAAAAGAACACCTAGGTTGTGAGCGTGAGTGGAGATAGGGAGATTGGAAGGAGGAAAGTTGATAAACGGGGGAGGAAAGGGAGGGGGAAGAGAGTTAGCAGGGAAGAAAAGGACTTCAGTTTTATCAGTGTTGAGTGAGAGAAAGCGGGAGGACATCCAGTTCTTAATGGCTGTGAGACACGAGGAGAGTTTAAGGTGGAGGTCAGGTGTGAAGAAGGAGAAAGAGAGAAAGAGTTGGGTGTCGTCCGCATAGAAATGATGGGAGATGCCAAAGGAGGAGATGACAGGAGCAATGAGGGAGGTATAGAGAGAGAAGAGGAAAGGGCCAAGTACAGAGCCTTGAGGAACACCGTAAATAAGAGTGAAGGAAGGAGAGGTCTGGCCTCCCCATGAAACAGCAAAGGAACGAGAGGAAAGGTAAGAGGAGAGCCATTTTAGAACAGGGCCTTTGAACCCGAAGGAGGAGAGCGTGTGGAGCAGGAAAGGATGATCGACAGTGTCAAAAGCGGCAGAGAGATCAAGGAGAATAAGTATGGAGGATTGCTTCGCATGGCGAGCAGAGAGGAGCGAGTTGAGAATCGAGGTGAGAGCAGTTTCAGTGGAATGTTTGGGACGGAAGCCAGATTGGAAAGGAGGGAGGAGAGAGGAAGACGAGACAAAGGAGGAGAGTTGAGAGTAGGCGAGGCGTTCAAGGAGTTTAGAAAGGAAAGGCAAAAGAGAGATAGGTCTGTAGCTGGCAGTGAGCAGTGGATCAGCAGAGGGTTTCTTAAGAATAGGAATGATCGTTGCATGTTTGAAAGCAGAGGGAAAGATAGATGAGGAGAGGCAGGAGTTGAAGAAAGTGGTAAGGTAAGGGATAAGAAGAGGGTAAATTTTAGGGATGAGAACGGAGGGGAGAGGGTCAGAGGGGGCAGCTGTGGGGTGGGCTTTGGATAGAAGGGAGGATACTTCGGAAGGGGAAACAGATGGGAAAACCGACATGCTGGAAGAAGGAGGAGAGGGGGGAGGAGAAGAGGAGAGAGAGGGATATTGTTTGGAATCTTTTAGGAAAAGGGGGATAGAAAGGAGGTAGGATTAATACTATCGGACAAAGGTAGGGTCATTGCCATAGTTAGGGGTATGCTATGTGTCCTTGGTGACTTGAGAACAGTCTGGTGATTGTGGTAGGACTTAATGTTAGGAAAGGAAGTAGGCGAAGATGAGGCCATGGTCAGGAAGGATAACACTGAAATAGTGTTGAGTAGGCTTATATTCCTTCTAGAGAACAGGTAGATGGTTGGTAATCAAGCTGTCTAGCTAAGGCGAGTGATGACTGAATAAGCACAATGGCGCGGTAAATTGGTACTAGATACTGCGTAAATTAGAGTGAGGCAGTATGTCAAAGCGTGGTGATGTACAGGTGCCTGTTTAAATGAAGTACAGTAAACAAAAGACCTTGGGTGTTGTGGGTAATGATGAGTAATACAGTTGTTAGATGTCAGACATCAAACCCAGTACTCTTTAGGATAACTTTCGTTAGCCCAGTGCATTTTATGATTGATTGCAGTGAATGTCAAATAGTAGGCAAGTTCCGTAGTAAATTGATATTATAGCAAGTAAATGATATGTAGTTCTAGATAGAGGCTGACACATGGCAAATAGTAGGCTAATAAGATTTTATGGATCAGTACCCTCTTATGTTTCATACAAATATGACAATCAATAGGGTGGTTGCTGATCCTTTGCATTTAACTTTTCATGAGGGCATGACAATCGGTAGGAGGAACATTAACCCAACATATTTAACATTTCATACAAACATGACAATCAATAGGAGGAACACTAACCCAATGCATTTAGCGTTTCATGGGAGCAAGATAATCAATAGGAGGAACACTAACCCAATGCATTTAGCGTTTCATGGGAGCAAGATAATCAATAGGAGGAACACTAACCCAATGCATTTAGCGTTTCATGGGAGCAAGATAATCAATAGGAGGAACACTAAGCCAATGCATTTAACATTTCATAGAAACAGGGCAATCAACAGGAGGAGCACTAGCCCAGTGCTTTTAGCGTTACAAAAAAGCATGACAATAAAAAGGAAGAGCGCCAACAGCCTACTAAAGTAATTGCATAGCAATGAGCGAATGCATAGGATGAGGTAGGCAAGTAATAAAGCAAATCACATTAAAGTATCTGAGAAAAAAATGTATGCTATACAAGTTTCATAGTTGCGGGCTAGCAAGGACTGGGCAGTGGCTGAGGCAATGTAGTACAAGGCAGTGTGAGATAGAGAGGCTGGTAGGTATAAGGCCACGTGGTCAGTGGTAGAAGTGGACCAGACCTGCCTCTACCTGTATGTGGGGAGCGAGCCAAAGTAAATAGAAGTTTGCAGCATACGGGACATAGCTCGCAGGTAGTTGCTAACAGGGACAGTAGTAGCTTATGCAAGCCGACAGTGTAGTAGGCATCTGGTGTGATGAGGTTGCAGAGTGGGGCACCTTACAATCAAGAATAAGTAGGCGGTCGCAATGCCGAGGTGATGAGGCTGATGGCAGGCGCTTAGAAGTTATTTGTGAATAAGGGTCTACATGACGCCGCTTACTGGAGATGTGAACGAGTCCGTTTGCACTGCAATATCAGTCTAACAGTAGACTGAGTGGACACGGTTATGGAAGAGGACCTAGGCAGTTGCGGTGGTGTAGCAGTAGAAAAGTAATGAATCAGGCAGCGTTTCTGGGCTTCGGCGTCTGGCGTCTCCGGACAGGCTCAGGACAGGAGCCATATCTGAGGGCCTTTGCTGGAGGCCGGCTTATGCCTGTCGGTTGCCAAGGATTGGCTTAAGGCGTTGTGGACAACCAATGGCAGGTGAGGTAGGGTCGGCTGGGCAACGTGGATCAACACAGGCCCGAAATCACTCGGTGGCCACTTTGTAAATATTGTTCAGTGATATCTGGAAACACGTGTTCAGGCTGCAATTACGCCCCAGCTCTGCTCAAAGCAGCAGGCTGGATGAAAGCAGAAATAAAAGTGGAATAATCTCTCTGAATGAGATTGATTAAATCAGCCTGCTATTTTTGGCAGATGGGGAGCTGTGAGGGCTTACCTTCAGGCGGCAAGTGCCAGCTGATGAAAAGGAACTGCTCCTGCAGGACAAAGCAGCGGTGAGCCCTCCGGGGTGGCTGTCGAAGGAATTCTGTGTTCAGGCTCAGGACAGGAGCCTTATCTAAGGGCCTCATCATTGTACAATGCATCTTCCAATGCAGTACAATGGGGTATACTTTTTGTTTTGCCCTAGACTTACACTCAGAGGATTTTTGGTTATTCTAGGTGTGCTAAATGGACAAGATGGTGGCAGCAGTGATGTTTTACCATTTTTTGGTACTTTTCGTTTGAGCCATACTGCATTTACTGCGTTTGGCTACCAACTGTGGCTAGTGGTCAAACATGGCCATGCCAAAAGGTTTATCACTTGTCCTTTGGCCATCTTGTCTTTTAGACTGCTTCCTGGCCTAAGAGGCCAGGAAAATCCTTATATAGACTTCCAGCACCTGGGAAAGCAGAGGCGTTTGGCGGGGGGTACTGGAGTGCTAAGTGTGTTTGCTGCCAGAAAGTGGGCTGGGACTGTCTGGTTGCAATCCACAAACTGATTCCAGTGTGTCTTAGTGGTATGCATGAGTTTTGCCACCAGTGGTCCTGAACGGACCACTGCTGGGGTGTGTGTGTGTGTGTGTGTCGGGCAGATCTGTCTTTGGCTAGTGGGAGCCGCTGCTCTTACCTGGCTTTTAGTATAAGAAGAGACCCCTGCACCCACTCTAGAGAGATTCTGGAAGAAGCTGAAGGAGCCAAGACTCCTGTCCAGCTACAAGACTTGCAAGGAGACTGTGGACGTGTCGGAAGAAGGCTTGGCAACCAACTTCTGCTGCTGCCCTGGTAGAGCTCTGTCCTCTGGAAGATCTCCAGCTGTCTTGCATAGGAGCTGCGACCCTTGGGGTGGAGGGAACATCCATTCTCGATGTCAGCTCGGAAGTCCTACAAAGAAGAGTCTTCGGAAGTGCCCCAGGACCGCCGTGTGGCTGACCAGCTCTGAGTTTGGCCTACCGTGCTGCAGACATCGCCGTTCCAAGTTGAGGCCTGTAACTTGAGGGATCCTCAGCTTGTGCAACCAGACTTACCGCTGCAAACTATCGTGGTCCTAACATCAAGAGGACCTGAGATAGGAGGGAAAGTCTGTCCGCAGCAAGTGAATCCCTTTGCGTCGCCGTGCATGGGTGTGCGTCATCAGAAACGTATTACTTGCGTCCATTCCTGACCTGAGACGGGCCCTACATCGAGTTCTGCTGCATTCCTCAACTGGGAGAACCTGCACCAGCATTAGACACAGACCGTAGAGTTGCTCGAACCTGCAAACCTTGGGAATCAAGGGAGGAGGCTGATGGCGTGAAAAGAGACCTTGGACCTTCTTCGATCGACCTGCAATGTCCTGTGAAGAATTGGAGTGCGGTGAGTGAGTTATAGCAATACTTCCACTGCACCTCTATCTCAGTTTTAAAAGTTTGGATAACTTTTAGATTACTTCAGCTTCACCATTGCTTTTTGTGAGAAGCCCGAGGGTATTCTCACTTACAGACCTCAGGGATCCTTTGTTCAGGTGGCCAGGGAAGGTCTGTCGCCCTTGGATTCCAATCCTGGGGACGGACGAGTAAGAGTGGATTACCTGGGCAGGGGATCTTTGGGGACTGCGGAAGGAATGCCCTTGGGAGAGATGCAGTATTACACCCTTTGCAACACTCTCCTACCCAACACTCCCTCAGTCATTATGGGATACTGTCATTCAAATCCCATCAAAGCCAAGTATACTTCTATAACAACACAAAAAAAACAAAAGGAAAATGAAACCACCCTTGTGCACTCTCTTCCTTCACCCCAACAAGATTCCCCCAAGATTATTTGCTACATTCCCTCCCGACAACTACAACTCCCATAATTCCTTCCCTCCGTTTCCTAAAACCATTGGGACAATGAAGAGGCAGGCAAGAGAGATGGAGATTACCCATAGGGATCAATACACCATGGGTTCCTATGGGCGATCTCTTATCTTGTCCCGTTATCAAGGTCAGGCAGTCTCAGGCAGGGCTGGACAACTACTCACACCTGACTCATTACTCATCCCTACCAGTATAAAAGGTGGAGCAGAAAAGCGCATTTAGAGCGAGCTGGGGTTGCTGGAAGTTGTCGAGACGGCAGAGGAAGATTAGTTGAGCTGCTGAGACCCTGGGAAACCTGGAGGAGGAGGAAACCACTATACCAGACTTTTAAAGGCAGAAGAGGCTGCAGTGAGGGGAGAGACCTGTAACTCCAGGAGGCAAAACCAGGGGCAGCTGGTACCTCCTGGCGGTGCCACACCGCCACTCCTCCCCTAGGGCAAGTAGGCGAGCCCAGGTCTCTGAGGGGCAGGCGATGAGACCTTGACCTCAAGACCCATCCCCATTGAAGCTTCTACAGCTCCCAAAACCAGGGAAACCACCCAGGAGCATTCTGCGACTGGAAGTCCTGAGACATTTAATTTTATCAAATGGAAGCGAGGTGATGCACAAAAAGGAATGATCCTTTCTGAGCAAGGCGATGTACAGCAAGACGCTACCCTCCCGGATGAACAACCGAGTTGGGCAGGCACCACCAAAAAGGGAAAACCAAGACTGTGACTACGACAAACCACAAACGAAAGAAAAAGCCGTTGATCTCACTTGTGAGTCAAGTAGAGAGATAAAAGCCCGGCATGCGTGAGTGCACCAAATGTAGCAGACACCAGATTGATTGAACACGAGGAAAGGCGCGATTGAAGACAACTCTTGCATGTGAACGCAAGATACATAACAGAGGGGTCAGGCGAGAAAGGAAGAGACGCTCATTCGAAGGACTCGGGTGAAATGGATTGTAAACTGTAAACTATGGGAATAATAGAAACTGGGATACAACAGTAACCTTGGTAATCCCGACTGATATTGATGGTGATGTCAATATTAGAAAAGGCTTGCGATTGATCGAGGGAAACCAAAGACATTGACACGAGATAAAGAAGTGAACTTCAGGCTTGCACCCGACTTAGGGAAGCCTGACTCTGTGAGGATTGTGATATAAGACATGAACGTGGGGAAGGGAGCCCTGTGCTCGTTAGTGTTGAACTTTATTTTTCAGAGGTCTCAGCCTGGCAGAGGGGGGCCTACAGGAACAGTGTGAAGTACGGTCTGAGCCCAGCAGAGGGGGGGGCGCTGTTAACTGTTTTAAAGAAGCATTAAACATCGAAGGGTTTGATCCCGGTTGAAGGAAACCTAAAGAAAATCATAGTTAAACTACAAGGACCAGGAAGCCTTGCAAGGGAAATAGGATTTGAGCCTGATCGGGGGAAGTCCCGAGAAGAGAAGAGTGAAAAGCTTGGGGAAAGGAATCGCCGATGAACTGAGCTAGGAGAAAAGCTTAGCTTGAGTCCGACTGAGGGGAGTTAATGATGAACAGTTAAAAGATAGTGGAGGCTGCCGAGACTGCTCGCCTAAACTGAGTGTTCAAGTGCTGATTCTCCACCAATAGCCGCGTGCTGTCCAACGTGGGGAATAGGAGACTGTCACCCAATTTTGCCATTCTGAAATTTTTGTTCCACATTGATTTTCTTTTGAAAAGCACATTTCCCCTACACACATTTAGAAAAATAAGTGTGAGGGCAGGCATTACGTTTTCTAGTTGAAATATTATTAGACAAGACTCACAGTTTTTATTCTTTTTTTTAACTCCATTTCTTGTTTTCAACAGAAAATAACAAATGCAAAGGTAATTACTGCTTAGGACATTGGATTATAAACAATACCATAGTTTAAAACTGAATTCAAAGTAAACAGCAAACTGTATGAGAAAACGATGTTTTATAAACAGCACAAGGAAGCATTTTATGATGAACTGTGGGGAAGTTTCACTGAACGTTATGGGTGATCCTAAATTGAACTGTGAAGTGGAGTTGGTTTGTGGGTGTCAGGCTAGTGCACGTGGTTATGTTTTGGGTTAGGTCTAGGTCAATTTGTAGATTGTAGGACTGTTTTCTTTTTATTTTGATGGTAGAGCTTGTTCCCATCTTAGAGTTAGGGCTAGTTAGGAGTTTTTCAAATCCCAGCAATATAAATAAAGGTTTTCAAAATTGTAACCATTGTGTCTGTCGTGCTTAGGATACCATGCTTTCATCACATTATTCACAAAAGGACTCTGAAAGTTGGGAACATGTTTGCTAAATCGTTTAACACGTCCCCCGACACTTGGAACTGTTCACTGGACCCTAGAGACCCTACCTTCATTTTTTCCAGCTTCACAAAACGGTGTGGAACTTTGCTGAACTTTTGGGCATAGGGCCCCATACATCCTAGGGATGGACTTCTGAAGTTAGGATTCAATCTCTGTGGACTAGTAGTGCTAATACTAAACTGTACCTTCCTTTTCAGGGGTTTGATATGTATTTTGGCCTACACCAGTAATTGTATATATGTATCTAATTTTTAGTATTGTGTGATACTATTACCTGTTAGTAGTCATTTTTCACTGTGATCTTTGGCCATAAGTAAAGAAGTATTTGTATACCCGATTGTCTAAGTGTGTTCCTTGACTACTTCACTCTGTGTGCCCATTGTGGACCCCTTACAAGCTCACAACCTCTGGATACTAAGCCTAGACCAGTCGCTTTGCTACCCTGAACAGCTCTCAGAGTTGTCCCTGTCACAATATAGGTTAGCCGTCTATACATCTGTCCACCAGGCCGTATAGAAAATCAGTCCTAACAAATTCCATCTAGTATTGGAGAACAGTAAGTATTTACAGTTAGTGGGTGTAACAGGGAATGGGCTGCAGTCGGTGCTTGTCTGGGGGAATCCTGGGCTGGGTGCGTGTTAGGGTGGAATCTCATTATTGGAGTTTTGATCCCCCTAAACCTTTTACTAGCTTCCATGGTGTTACAACGTACGACATATTTGGTCATAGAGACTTCGCCTGGAATCCACTTGCTGTGTCAGTAGAACGTCTAGAGAAAGTACCTTGTCACAGCAACTTTAAAGTGCTGCATTAATAGTGTGTGTGGCTACAAGGGAAGGGGTGATTTCTAAGCATCCCACGTTGGTACCACCCTTAAAGGGTGCTGTGAAGTAAACTGGTGGCAGCTGTTATTTGCTTTTGCCTAGAACAGGCATATAGCCACATCAGTAGTCCATGTGGTACTATGAAGCATTGCCGACTATTTTTAACTGACCCAGACTTTCAATAACTTTTCCACTTTGTGACATCCCACCCGCAGCGACCCCTTACTACTCCACCCCTTATATCTTACCCCGACTTAACATCTGTATTTTTGCGGCAAAAAAGTGGGGGGGAAAGTCGTCAAAAAACAATTGGGTGAAAGTGTAGGTCGGCCAAAGTGGGATAGACCATCCCATGCACCTCTATCGTAGCCTTTGGGGTAGTAATGCACTTTAACACCTGCTACCAGCTATTTTGTCCCTTGTCCGTGTGGACTCCTAAGCATGGTAAAAATGGCTGTTTTGCAGACATAGGCTCAATTGGAGCCCAGAACGACTTGTTTGCATGTGGTTTAAACTCATTTGGAGTTCTAGAGGCTCCCCGATCTATTTCCAGCGTGGGATTACCCATTGTGATTGCCAGTTTTACAGCAAGCCTGATTAATTTTCTGTCAAAACCTTTGGGTCTGCTTGGAGTGTGCCTGGTGTGCTGAATAAAGTAATGTTATATCAGTGGGGGACCCTGTGCATTTCTCGTATCTGTTCCCGATTCTTACCTTAAGGACCTTGGCAGATGGGCTGCTTCTAAAGGCCTTTACTTTGCTTGCACTGTGCTGCTTCTTGATATCCTCCTAGCTGGTTGGACTGGGTGCCCTTGCTGGAATGTCCTGGCCTGCACCCAATGAATCCTGGTAAGCAACCTTCTGGCCCATGTGGCAAGGTAGGGGCTCGCTCCTGGTCTTTCTGCTGTGAAAACTAGAGTGGCTTGCTGCTGCTCTGTCTAAGCTCCATCATGGGAGTGACCTCGAGCTGTTGCCTTCTTCGTGAAACCATTTTCTTGCTGACTGGCTTACCCTGTCCTGTTCCCTTGGCCTGACTTGGGACTGTTGCTGGGTTCTTCTGTGCTTCCGTTGCTGCCGAGTCTTTTGCCTTGTGTGTTCTCCTTCCATGTGGCTCCCTTGTTGGGGCCTCTTCATCTGGATCCTTGCTGAGTCGTGTGTTTGAGTCCCCCTACTCTGAGCTCCCGGAACTACACACGTCTCACCCATGCCACTGCGAATCCTGGGATGAATTCTCTGCACCAACGAGCATAGTGAGGGCCTGTCCCCAGGCCCTGGTATCCTGGACATGTAGTTAGTTCAGTTCTCAGGGGTCTCTGTGTCCAGGAGGAGAGGGGTTTTGACACTTTCACTCGATTGTGGATCTCGATTGTGGATCTTCAGTGTCTGTATTTGTATTTTATCAACCATGCTTTACAAAAAAAACTAGCCGTTCCCAGCGTAACACACGCAGTTCTAGCAGATCTTAAAGGTCAATATCAGTCGGTAATTAATAGGGTCACTTCTGTCCACTTCTTAAATATCGGAATTACCACTGATCGCTTCCAGTGGGCATAGGTTCCTGTGACTTATTAATGGTCATTGAAAAGGCTAAACATATAGATAACGGTCTTCTTTTGAATTTGAAAGGCATATTTGTATCAGATGGAATGAGAGGTATACGGGTATAAGAACAGTATCTAAGTTCCACTGGTTACACAGGTCTCTATGATGTGTCTTTGTAGACGCGCAATTGTCAGCCTTGTTCCATTGCAGAGACCCCATCATGGCATAGGATTGCATAGTAGCATAATTACAGCACCTACTTTCAATTTTAGCTCGTGATGAGGCATTCATCCTACAGCGTTTTGCTCTTTAGAGACTGCAAAGTTGAGTGAGTAATTAACTGTTCATTGACACTGGAACCACCACGCCCGGTGTGAAGAGAAATGGTGGTGAAAAGAAATAACTTGAAATGATTCCGAATGTTTGCGATAGTGGAAGTCTATTTGTTAAAATGATAGCTGCTGTTGAAGTTGAAGTGCACACAGGAGGGGCACTTTGCCATTTGGACAGCGGAGCGCAACCTCACACTGATGAATTGCAACAGCCGAGTACGGAAACATACCTAAGAATTTTATATAGATAGATAGCTGTGGTACAATGAAAGACAACAATAAATGATGATGAATCAAGAAGATAGAAGATTAAGTTTCAGTCAAGATTTAAAGAAAGACACAGAAGGTAGAACATAAAGGATGAGGGAGAAGATTCAGTGCATGGGTGCTAGCAGTGAGAAAGAGCAAAAATTAGAGGATTCACAGGGAGGGCCAGGTGCTGTCAAAAGGAGGAGAGCCCGCGTAGCAGTGTAAAAATAGACCAAAGCGGAGAAATAGGGGCACAGGGGTTGGGGAGATCATGTAAGCACTTAAATACAAGACAGAGAAAGTTAAAACAGTTGCGACTCAAATGATAGCCAACGCAAAGAGTGTAAAGCAGCAGAAATGAAATCACAAGGGGGTAAATTACAGATGGTATGGACCGAGGAGTAATAAATGGAGCAGAGAGGAGGAAGCTGATAAGTGGGAAGGCCAAATAGAAGGGAAGAACAATAGAAGAGATTAGAGAAAACTAACGAAGAAATAAAATGTTTCATGGCCTCGAAGGATAAAAAATGACAAGCCTTGTGAATGTTAAAAAGATAAAAGTGGTGAGAACAAGAGGTGATCAAATTGTGAAGATAGAAGTAAAGAGTAGAGTAAAATATTACGCCCGGATTGCGGGCTGAAGAGGAGCTGGGAATGGCAGATGGGGGAAGGAAATAGATAGAGAAGGAAGGGGAATAGTCGAAGCAGGGCAGAAAAGAACCTTAGCCTTGGTCAGATTGCAGTGTGGGCAGTTATTCATCATCCAAAATCGAATGCAGAGCAGACAGAGAAGAATGGAGTCAGACAGAGGAAATTAAGCATATAAATGATAAGCTAAACCAAAAGAGGAAATAATAGCAAGAGGAGTTGTGTAAAGAGGGAAAAGAATAGAGCCCAACACAGAGCAATGTGGAACTCATAATAAAGAGGTTGAATAGTAGATACATGACCAGCCCATGAGACCAGAAAAGTGGGGTCAGAAAGATGGGAATGAAACCAATCAAGAACAACACTACAAAAACCTAGACGATGAAGAGAAGGCAAAAGGGATAATGTGGTCACAGTGTCAAAGAAAGACGATAAATCGAGGAGTACAAGAAGGGAAGAGAATTTGGAAGAGGCCGAAAGAAACGAGTCGGAAACCGGTAAGAGCAGTTCCCATAAAGCGATAAGAGCGAAATCCAGATAGCAAAGTCGGGGGAGAATTACAGTTGACAAAGACGTACACGTGTGCATAGACAACACGTTCCAGTAATTAAGATGGAAAAGGAAGAAGAGAAATAGGATGGAAGTTAGATGGTAAAGTGTGTTTAAGAGTAAGCTTTTTGAGAATAGGAAGTATAGAAGCGTGTTTGAAGGAAGAAGGAAAGGGAGCAGAGAGCAATGAAGAATTGAAAAGAGCAGTGAGAAAAGGTATAACAGCTGAATAGACAGAGTGAATGAGAGAAGAGGGAAGAGGATTCAAGGGGGAGGCAATAGGATGCGCCTGAGTGATAAAAGATTGAACGTTTGGCTAAGACAGGAAATGAAGAGGACATTAGAGATGAGGATGTAGGAGACAGAACAGGGGGTGATGATGTGACAGAAGAAGCAATAGAGGAGCAGAGAATTAAGATCTTATTGGAGAAATAATCAGCAATGTCAGAAGCTGAAAGATCAGAAAGTGAGGCAAGATCAGGGGAAGGAGGAGAAAGAACAAGGTTAAGATTCTGGAATAACCAACGAGGATGTGATGAGAGGGAGTTGAAAAGCATATGGAAATAGTGCTGTTTAGCAGGGAGAAGCAGTGCACCGTATTAGCAATCTAGAGAGGTAAACCGATGAAGTTCAAGGATAGATATATATTTACGCCAGCGCCACTCAAAATAACAGAGTTCGGCGGGCAGAGCGGAGAGAGGAAGACATTGAACGCCGAGACGGTTTATGCGAGGGAGAAAAAGGTTAAGAGGAATAAAGAAGATCAAGAGTCTCAGTAAGACTACACATAAGAGACTACACATAAGAGAAGTCGTAGCAATGCCAAGTGGGAGAGAAAAAAAAAGATGTGATCGAGGGCAGAAGAGACCGACAAACCCATACAATTTGTCCCTTCTCCTCAGAGGGTAGCCACCCCCTTTGAGGCTAGGGAGGTGAGCCCGCTAAGCAAGACCCTCCCTAAGGGTCTGGGCCTGGGTACTTCACTGGCAGGGGTTCCTCTCTTGGGGAGAAGGACTCCCATTCCAGAATGGAACTCCCTGTTCAAAACACCTTGTCTGAATATATGAATGTGAAAAAGACTTGTATATCTCCTGCAACCACAGTATTTTACAAAGATCCTTCTTTACTTCTCTTGGCTGCAGGTAATACTGCACACAACCTGAATGCCCTGGTCAACTAAGAAGGACATTGGTCAAATTGTTTGTGTGACATGTATAAGAAGAGGATGGATTATAAAGCAAAGAGAGACTCCTAAGGAGGCAGTGGGTAGGCTAGACGAGCCTCTGCAGTATTGATGTCCTGGAGGGGCAGAGCCACGCAGGGCAGCGGAAGCAAGTAAGGTGAGTAAAACACTAACTGAACGTCCACGAGTTGGCGTTCTATCTGACCTAGAAGCTCGGCGCGGAATGGGAGCAGATACAGAAAGACACCCGTCTCATACGGTGGCGCGACCACGCAGGACCTGTGGTGGCCCGGGAGGACAGTAACAGATGCAGAGACCAGACTGTATGAGGGAACCCAGATCCCCGAGCTCTGTGCACGTCAGACCGTAGCTACACAGATACATAGCCAGCAAGGTTTTAAGAGCCTGAGAAACCCAACTGAAGACATTGCTACAAGGTACGGACATTGCAAATTATAGCTGGGGAACATGTACAGGTTATGAAAGCCAAAGAAAGCAAAGTGTGCAAATACCATATAAAATGGGAAATTAGAGTAATAAGAACATTGTGAAAAATGTCTGGAAAACCCCTTCAGGTTACGGGAGTCTGAGAAAACAGAGTATGCAACTAACACATGAAAGGGGGAAAAGAAGGAGATATGAATAATTGAATTAAGGCTAAGAAAGCCAGAAAGATTGAAAACTTTGAACAATTAGGGCAGGCCACCACCCTATCCAAAATAACTTGTGTGAAAGGAAAGAAGCTTTCTAAGGACTACAGGACTTTGCATGGTCCAAGTGCCTCGAAGGAAGAAAAGACAGACATGTTTTTTGTTTTCTGTGTTCCTAAGCAAGCCTAGAGGAATGAAACTGTTTGCATCAAGAAGAAGTTTCCCTTATTAAAAGGAGAGACTGATGAGCTTAATTGGGTATCAAGGCTGGAACGTATATCCTGCTAGGAAAAGGGAACTTTGGAAGACTGAAACCAAGTCAAGTGTAAACTGGGCCAGATGGAAGCCTGGCTGAGGGTAGTGGACAAGGCCTCCCCTTTAGTTAGGTGTTTTCTATTTATCTGGATCAGATTCAGACTAAACAGCTTTCATTTGGACTTTAGCATCCACCCTTAGTTTTTGTCTTTTTAGGTAGGGAACTTCACTCATAGAAATAGAGCAAGTTTTGAGTTTTGATTCATTTTCTTTTAATAAACCCTTGAAATATGACTCACAATCGTCTGAGTCCTTCTTCTGGTTCCCCACAAGACATAAGTGTAGAAAGAAAAGACAACTGGAAGGAGCGAAGAACGAAACAAAGGAAGGTAGAAGAAGAGGAAAGAGGGCGAGGAAGGGAGAAAGGAAAAAGACAAATGAAAAAAAAGGAAGAAAATGGTCTGATGAGTAGAGTGGGAGCACAGTGACGGAGGAAGAAAATGGGACTGTAGAAAAAATTAGATATGTAGACGAGCAAGATGTGTTAGAAGGGGAGAGTGGGTAATTTGCAAAAGGGAATATGAACCTAGAATAGATAAAGAAAGTCCTTAGAATGTGAAGAGGAGAGAGGTAAATTGAAGTCGTCCATGACGAAAAAGGGAATATTAGATGAGAGTAGAAGGGACAACACTGGGTCAGGATCATCACAGAAAGAAAGGGTAGAACCTAGGGGCGGTACATCACTAGAAGTGTGGCGAGTCAGAAGAAGGACGCAGACTCTCTGAAGACTGGGTATGCGATATTTTACTGAAGTAAGACTATAAGGCCTAACTTTCCCAATCCCTACCTATGTTACTAATGTGCTCGCCAGTCATGAAAGTCCAAAGAAATATGTCAGCTGTCCAAAACTACCCTAACTGACTCTACTACTATAAAATCTAACTTAGGTCAGGAGAAGGATTCCCTTCTCCTGAGGGTACCTCAAGTATCAGTCTGTAGGATTCCTTTAATACATAATTCTCAACTAGTCTCTCGTGACTTCTTGAATCAGTCTCTGTAGTTCTTCAAATGGGCTTCAGAGTTTTCCCTCCTCTTTAGGAATCCCTCTTGGGGATCTTTTATAAGATCTATATTACTGGCTGTTCATGTCACCGTATTCTTGGAAGGTATTATTGCTCTGGTAAGCTTTGCCTCCAGTGCAATTATAGTTCAGCTTGTTTTGATCTGCTTGAATTTGTATGTGGCTCAATTGTTTAGTTCCTCTAAACTCTAACTCATAACGTTCTATTTCTTCTTGTACAGAATATCGATTTACTTTCCCCTTTTCCCAGGGTATTATTATCCACTGTCGGTCACTCTCATTATTCAGACTTTCAGTAAACCTTTCTCCTGTATCACAACATTTTAACTTCATGGTTTTGAAGCTTTGCTTTGCCTTTTCCTAGGAAATTGTGAGCCGCTGTTCTATTCTCTCAGTATTTGGATTTTCAATAACTCTTTCTCTTGTATCACAACATTTAGAGTTAATTTGTTTCAAGGTTAACTTTGGATTATGGCCATACGAAGACGAGTGGTTTGTGCAGTATAATGATTCCCCATGGGCCTCTTGTGCTTTACGTTCTTCCAATTGCCTTTGCTTTTGAAGGGGGAACGTCTTCAAGAGCTTCGTTCCTCAGAGACCTTCTATCTTATCATGGACCGCTGCCGTGTTGTCTTTGTTGGCATTTCCATCCTCGCTGTCTCTCGCTTCCTCAGAGTGCCCCGGGCTCTGCTGCGTGACCGGTCACCCTGTAGCTCTCTATATCGTCGTTTCTGCGATGGTTTGTGGACTAGCTCTCCACCACGGATCCTCCTTTGTGGTCTCGCCACCACCTTCCTCTGAGCTCTTGTCCGGTCGGCTTCTAGTGCTTCGGGTCCACTGTAGCTCTGGAGTCCCGCTCTTCGCCATCGAACAAGTTTGAAACTCACAGGCTTCCTGGCTTCCACCTTTTCCAGATGTTAAAAAAGTGTGGGGCTTCCCCAGCCTGCGTATGTGTTCCTCTCTCTGCCTTCTCTCTCTCTGGCTCGAGTGCACATCAATCAATGTACTCGTCCCAGTGGATTGAATATTTTGACTTAAAGGGACATGTTCTTTGTCTATGAGATAATGGCATCCATAGGGAGTTTCTTCGCCACAGTCTTGCTATTTAACAGTCTCTAGTATTGTAAAGCATCCCATGTAGGCCACAGTATGCACAGCTTTAGGGTGTTCCTCACAGGAATGGGAGTCCTTATCCTCTAAGGGGTGCCTCTCCTGGTGAGGTCCCACTTGCCTCCACCCCTAGGCAGGGTGTCGCAGAACAGGCTCACCTCACTAGCCTCACAGGGGGGGGGGGCTCCCCCTTGGGGAGGAGGAACGAATTCCCCCGATTTGTCACAAAGGGCAACAGGAAATGGCCAAGTGAAAGATGAGTAATGGTACTCAAAGGTGAGAAATGAGTGATGTTGAGAAGAAGCAGGAGCAGGGTGAGGCGGGCAGAGGACAGAATACTGTCACTTCCACAGCAAAATCTCTTCCTAGCCTGCTGGACCTACATCCTGGGCTGGACTAGAGTGGCGACCCCCGGCCCCCTCCCTTTTCGAGGAAGGAGTGTTTGGGGGTGGGGGTTTCAACCCTGGGGTCATTTCTGGCAGGTTGCCACTCTTACTACTAATGTGGGGTAAAAGGAGAACATACTCAACTTTTCCCCATAACTGCCTAAGGAATTTCCCCCCCATTGATTTGTATGGAAGAACGTTTGGAAACTTCTTAAACTCCTGCAAAGTGACTTATAAATGTACTGTTACAAGGGTGACAAGTATCAAGAAGTAAGCCAAGACAAACTGTAAAAAACTGCTACTTTGTTTGCGATAAAGCTATACAGGAAGGGCCAAAATAATGTACAGGGAGCAAATAACTCAAAATCCCAGGTTTACTCAACACCTGAGGCAAACCTCTTCTTAGGTAAGTGCCCTGTCCCAGTCTCCCACTCCTTTTCTCCTTACTCGTCAACAGTCATCTCTAAGTTGGAGACTTTAATCACAGGGAGCGGCAGAGGCCCTGGAGTATCTAGGGAGAAGGAAGGGGCAGATTTGGATAAATAAGGGCCACATGGCAGAAACCCTGCCTTTTAAGCATTACATTTTAGGTGATTTTGGTCCATTCATTCACCAACCACTTTCGTCCTGGCAGACAGCCCATCCAATTAGAGAAGGATGTGGAGGTCATCGGAACATGTATACAAAAGGATTCCAAATTTGTAACAAAGTTTTCAGACTGCAAATAACTGATTAATAAAGGGGAAATGACAGCCCCTTGTGGGACTCTACAGCCAATTGCTTGGGTGACGAACCACATGAATCTTTACATATAGATTGAGATCTATAGGAAAATAATTCTTTCAAACAGGTGCCACAGGTGGCTTCAATAACTCCCAGACTCTCAAGGATGGTCTAACGGTTTTTATTTTCAAAGTAGTAAAAATCACTGCTTTTACTCTGGTCAGGGTACTCCAATGGTCTTCCCCACTCATCCCTCGCTGGACTTCCTCCACCCTGGCCCAGGTATCCCCATCCCCAAGGTCTTCCAACTAGCGATCGGTAACACCAACTTATCTAAAGCTAGCTGCAGGTGAGGAGCAGAAAGCCTTATCCATCTAGCTCACTTTGGGGTTCTTCACGGGGTTCCCTGATCTAACATTCCCCAATTTCAATAGAAAACGATCCTGCCAGTAACAGACACCTTGGACCGTTCTCATACACACAGCACTCTCTCACTCTCCTTTCCCTGATCTCACCCCCTCCTTCAGCCTCATCCTCTACTCTACTCTTTCTCACCTCTCCCTTCTCCGCTTTCTCTCACAGCCTTCAGTCTTCTTCCTTTCCCCTTCTGTCCCTCTGATGTACACACTCTCCCCAGACCCTCCCCTCACCTCTCTACACACCCTTCTCGTAACCACTCTACACACCAAATCCCCAATCTATGCCTCTGTGCATTACTCTCACAAAACTCTTCACCCATCTCTTCCAACTATGTCCCCCCTTCCTGCTTCACTCCGCCCTTACCACTACCGCCTTGCACTGCTTCCACACCCTCCTACAATCCGCTCTCTTTATCTATCCCACTCACTCTATTTCCTTCTACACTTACCTCTTTCTCCTATCTTTCTATCTTTCTGTCTTTCACTCTCATTATACAACATCCACAGCACACTCCCCTAGTACCAATATCTCTTGCACCTGCATTCTACATCAACTCTGTCACCAACTCTTCAGCACTCTGCTCCACCGTCCGTCCTCCACCTGGTCTCTCAGTCGTCCTCCTTGCCTCCGGACATCATCCCTACAGCCACACTCCGTCTCCTATTCACCCTCTGTTTATACACTTCTCTACCTGGGTCTATCCCCCCCTCACTTCCATTGGTTCCAGGACTCGCATGACTCTGAAGGAAAATCTGTGGCTAGTCTTTCCCAATGGACTGGGTTACACAGGTGCAAAGCTTTAAAAATCTCTCTTAGCCCTGCCCACTTTTTAATCTCCATTTGACGAGTAGCAGCAAGGCGCTCAGGCTGCTCGTTTTCTTAGTTGCTTTTTCCATGGGCTGCCAAGTGTTGCTTCAAGGACAATTTCTGGGTCTCTCCTGCAGTCCGTTTTTACTGCTAGTTTTTTTTCTGCTAACCCACCCCAGGGTGGTTATTTCGAATGTTGGGTTATGGCCCTCTGTTGGGCAAAACAATTCCCAGTCCATTCCCCTTGCCAGTTTTTCAATTCCATTCCCCTGGTTCGGGTCTGGCTGAATCCAGGTTTACTCAGAACTACTTTGCTGAAAAAAACAAAATAGAACTCTGGCTAGACCAAGTATTGGGAAGCATCATGTGACAGATGATGGTAACCACATTAACATTCAAGGCACATGAGGGGGTTTCAGGGACTGGGCCTCCCTGAACTCCCACACCAAGCTTCAGGGGAAGGATTGGCTAAAGCGCTGAATTATGCACAGGAGGATGGGGTGGCCAATGGTGTTGAATGCAGCTAATAAGTCCAGCAGCACAAGAACTCTCACACCACCTCTATGTACCATCCTCCTTATACCGTCTAACAATGATGTCACCACTAGATGCAAACCATCTGATGACAAACATTTTTTCCAAGAAATGGGTATAGAAACAGCTCGAAATTGTCTGGTTGTACTAGGATGGCCAGCTTAATCTGTGACACAGTGAATTTTTTTTTTAATAAAAATGTTTATAGTACACATAGTACATTTACATAATAACAAACAATAAATGTTGCTACTAAAAAAATACACACACACAATACAGCAGTTCCAAAAAAGAAAAACATACTGGCTCTCCCCTAGCATATTCGTGTTGCGATATTACCTGTCGAAATTCAATTTAAAACAGTACAGTAGAAAGCACAACATCTTCTCCTGTAACCTCTGGTTATTTATTGGCCTTTAGAGTATGGTACATGTAACCAGCACCCCTTAACTAGATTGCTGTGAACTTCTCTAACTTAGCCTGTGCTTGCGTCATCACCTCATCAAGTCTATCAAAAATGAGTACCAGGAATTTTGCCAGTGCCAACGTGAGTGACAAATGCGCCGTCGTCATCAGCCTATGCTATAAATCTGCAGCTATGATGCTGACAGGGGAGCTCGCCTTGGAAGCAAGACGATACGAAGCAACACAGGTTCGATCCCCGGTCCGCGCTTAGAATCCTCTGGGTATTTAGGCGCGTTATAAATATGCAACTAAGACAACAACAACAACAAAAACAAAAAAATCTGTAACAGCGCCTCGATGCCCCCGGGCTGTGTGAGTGCTTTAAAAATGCAAATAAAAAAATAAATAAATAATGAAGGCTCCAAAAGTTATGATCCTCCTATCCAACAACCTAGGACAATACATCACCAGATGTTTCAGCAACTGTTTCCTCTCCACACAAGCTGCACACTCATAGCTCTGAAGGAATCCTCAATGTAGGCCCAATTACTTCTAAAATCGGCAGGCAATTGAATCTGAATTTGAGATACCAATCTCTAGGTTTAGCCGAGGGAATTTCTTTTACATACAGTCGAACTTCCCTTAACAGCAGATACAATCATTCTTGCCCACTGTACCTTTTTAGTCGCCCTATGTCTTGTAGATCTGCTATATTATCCCATCTTTTAACCTTCGTTTTTAGTATCATCTGAAACCGGACCCCGCAATCTTAGCTTTTCCATAAATTGCTCACACTTTTTCTTGAATTTAAATAGGATGAGATTTACTCCCTTAGTGATGTTCAAGTAATCAATGTGTGATCACTCTGCTCTGGCCATCTTAAAGAACAGGGTGAGACTACGCTTTATCAGCTGAGCCCACCAGGAAACCAGCCCCAGCTCTAATCTTATCAGACTAACGGGGACTGAGATTGGGAGCCCAAACACTCTCTTCAATATCCTCCTTTCCAAGATGTCAACAAACGTCCTGCTCCTGCAGTTCGTCAATTCATATCCATACAAAACAATCGCAGCTATCTTTGCCCTGTAAAACTCAATTAGAGGCAGCAGGGAGAATTCACATAAGCTGCATCTGACTGCCTTTGCTAGAGACAAACAAGCTCCCACTTTCTCTTCCATCTTAGTTTCCTCAATTATTTTTTTCCGTTTATAGGAGACAGAGAAACCCAAGTATCGAATCCACGTGTTCCATTTTCCATTTGCTTTTCCCTACTAGTTCAGCAACCTCTTTTTTCGTGGCATCACTGGTGGTGTAAATCTGCACTGTGCCCCTGAGAGTCAAAGACTCCAGTAACAGGGTGCCCAAACACATAGTTTGTTTCCCCAGCCGGTCCCCCTGCTCGGCTCCTTGTGTAAGCTACTGGCTGGAGACAGCTGTAAGGTTGCAGAAGTGAGATTCTGACACAGACTGGTCATGGTGGTTGGCATAAACATTTATTCAAGTTAGAAAATTAAAAGAAAACCCCATCTTGCCCTAACTCTAAGAGGGGTTTACGTGCCTCAACCAAAATAACAAGTCAGAATGTCCAAAGCAAAACGTCCAATGTACAATGTCAGAATCCTAGCTCTGTCCCTCACACTCCAAGTAAACTAAAATAAAAAGGAAGTCTTCATAGTCTAGTGGCTCCTTTCCCCTGGACAAAAAGACAGTTCTAGGTTTATCAGTTCAAGTTTTGGGGAGATGTCTTCCTTCCCATGCCTTCCTCAGGCTTCCGGTATAGTTCATCAACTGTCTCCCTTCCACAGCCTCGCTCAGGCTTATAACACAGTTCAACAGTTGCCGAGAAATGTCTGTTCACCAACCGGCCCTTCTCAGGCTTCTTCTCTGTCTCTGTGGTCCCGACCCTGGTTGGCAGACCCGGTTCTTTCCACCAGGCACTGTGACAAAGAGGAGTATGGATGCTTCTACAAACAGTAGTGGGTCCCCGGCCCTAGTTGGCAGACCTGCTTCCCCCCTACCAGGCATTGTGATGAAGAAGAGTGGCTTGGATGTCCCTCAAAGCTGTGGTGAGTCCCTGACCATGGTTGGCAGACCTGGTTTCCTCATACCAGGCACTGCAACTAGTAAGAGGAGTTTGGCTGCTTCTCACAACTCTGATGGTCCTTGAGCCTGCTTGGCAGACCGGTGTTCTTGCTTTATCAGGTCTTAGTCCCAAACACAGACTTGGTTTACACACCTGTCAAGTTCTGTGTTCCTCTGTATTAATCTCACAGCTCTCTCTATGGTTTCTGGATCTCACATACAGACTTGGTTTACTCCCCTGCCAAGTACTGTCTTCACATGTATTTCTCTCACAGTTTTCGTTACAATTTCTCTCTTGTGACAGCGCTGGGTCGACTTCCCTCCAAGTACTGCCACAAAGAAGATTCAACCTTCTTGCTGCTCGATATATCCTTTTCTCGTAAGGGTCCCAGAGCCTATTCCCCTTGTTACCATATCTTGCTAAAGTCTCTCTTAGTATTGCATAGGGGGTAATAGGGGTTACCTTCTCTCACCCACTTTTCATTCACTATGCTTCTCAGGGGTCCCTGCACCCTCTGGGGACCCCCCAACCATAGGCTCAGCCACCAAAATACTTTCAGGGTCTTGGCCGCAGCCTTCTGGTTGGTTGTGGGGTTCCCAGTGTCATCCTTTCCTTTGTCAGCACTCGGGGGCTCTTTTCGGCCTGCTGCAGTGGCTCCACGCTTCAGACTCTCTTCGGCATTTCCCTGCATGGCTCTGCTGCTGGGGCTCCCAGCAGCCAACCTCTAGGTTTTCTCAGCGGGTCCACTGGAGACTGCCCCTTCAGCATCTCCACGCCTGGGTCTGCTCCTGCCATCCTTGTCTGCATGCTTCGGTCCCTCTCACGGTTCCTCGCTGGAGCATCCGACATAGAGGCAAGTCTGTTGTCAGTTTTTATGTCTGTTTCAATTAAGGTCTGCAGTTGGAAGCTAGACCATTCAGGTAAGTTCTCTTGAGTGATCCCTGCGGATCCGCGCCTGCTCCTCTTCTCAGTCCTTTCCTGTGTTGGATCCTCATGATAGTTACCCCTGTTCTTCCTCTTCACAGTCCTCTCTTCTTCCTGTATGTTACAGAAGCAAATGGGATAGGAGGACAGGGGTGGAGAGAGTGGGGTGCAGGAAAGGTGTAGGGATTAGGTGAATACTGGGTTATCCCACAATAGTCATCACTGGTCCCACAGGAGGCTTCCCCGGCCATGAGAACGGTTGTATACAAATTGTTCGAATGTCAATTGTTCGAATAACAATTGACCTTCTGCACAATTGACCGAATTTAAACGGTCAATTAGGATATATATGCGGGGGAAACCCCCCGCAGCTCCCCACCCAATCCAACCCCCACCCCAACCCCCCTCCCAATCCCCTTATATTATTATTACACCAACCCAACCCATAATATATATTAAAATGACCATACGGTCAATTGTGCAGAAGGTTAATTAGGACCCCTATTATTCAAACAATTGTGTCATTCGAACAATTGTAAACGAACAATTCGGGTAATACCCATGAGAACCACCCCGAGGGGCACTCTCGGGTAGCAGCCTCACCTCCCTGGACTCATGGAAGGGGTTCCCCATATGGCAGCAGTGACGACATCATGAGATTCGTCAGGCAGCTCCATTGAAATAGTGACCTATTTTTTATGAGACTCTGCAACAAGGCCTTGCTTACCCTGGTGGAATGGGAACACGTTCTTGCCATATATGGTTATGGCCTTTCTGAGGCTCCATATTGGGAGCTCAGAATATCCATCTGCTTGGTTGGATGAATGGTTGCCTGGGATTTACTTCTGAATTCACATGAAGTGTTTGCCCAGAAAGAAGCCTTTGAATCGCCAAACAAAACAGTACCCTTACAGTCGCTTTATTGATGGCTGTCCCATCCACTCAGCCATTCTGCAACCTGCTGGGGAACACAGGTGAGCAGAGTGGTATGGGGGAACATGCCAAAATGAATGGGGAACAAGTGAAGAAGAAAAAACCCACAGGACCACATTATGGCAGGCAGAGATAGCAGCATAGTGCAAGGTGGAGAAAAGATATGCTAGAAGTAAAATAACTAAGAAGGGGAATAAAAGGTCAGAAAACAGAGGTAAAGAGAGCGAGGAAGAAAGGCAGTACTGCGATGCTCAGGAGGGCCACATAAAGCAAACCAGATACTCAAAAACAGCAGTAGGGCGTTAGACTTGAGGAAAAACCAGTGCTTGGTGTCTTTTTCAATAGGTCTATACTCCAGTGGTGCCCCCTACGACCTGGAAGCAGCACCAGTTTATAGCGGGTAATGATGGTGCAGGGCCTACAACGGGAGCCAGATTGCTATGGGTGCCTGCAACGTGCTCTGCAAAGAAAGGAACCCCATGCTGGGAAGAATGGCCTGGAGGGCCCGTAGCCCTGTTACAGAAGGACTGCCGGAGGAGGGATCACAGAACCCGCTGCACATTGTCATCAAGAAGAAGACAAAGTGAGCCGCTGCATGCACAGCGACAAAGCCTGGGAATCTTTGAATACAGAGACCATATCTGAATGGGAGGTTGCAAAAAAAAAAAAAGTTTGAATGGTGCAGTGTACCCGTTTAAAGCTGGATGTTCATCCATCTCCCAAGAAGGCACAATTATTGGACACACCGTGTTGTGAGGGTGCAGAAGGAGGAGACTGACACAGAGGTGGCACAGTGATTGCTACAGACTTATTTGGTATTAAAAAAAGAGAAAACCTATCTTTCCCTATATCTATGAGGGGTTTTGCTACTTCAACGTAATTGCTAATGGGCCTGTCAGATGTATTAGTAAATTAAAGAGTCCACAGTTCTGTCTTAAAATGTCCCCATCTCTGTCCCTTACACTTATAACTAAACTACTCAGTTGCACCAAAGTTCTTGGTCCAGGAGAATGACTCCCTCCTCCTGTACTGTGTGGCACAGTTCTGGCTGCAAGTTCCTTACCAGGGGGAATGACTCCCTTCCCCTGCCCTTTCTCTGGCTTTATTTCACAGTTGACAACACCAGGGGGAATTACTCCCTTCCCCCTGGCTTCTTGTACACCAATGTTCACAGCTCAATCCTCTAATGGTTTGTTCTGGCAGACCTGGTTCACTCCCTGCCAAGTACTGCTCTGAGGAAGATAGATTATACTGGTCTTCGCTTGTGGGTACATGTCCCAGGCCTGTATCTCTTTACTATGTGGATTGAGCAGACCTGGGTTGTTTCCCTTTCAGGTACTGCCCCATAGAAGATAACTTGCGTTATATTTCGATTCTTGGTGGCTCAACCTTTATATGGTGGCCAGTGGCTCTGCTTGACCACCAGCATGAAGGGGACTCCCTCTAATTCTCTCTAGGCTTGTGTGCGGGTCCCAGACCCTTCTCTGGTGGCCAGTCATATCTCTGTACCCACCGAGATGAGGGATTCTATCCCTGATGCTATGCTTGGCTCTCCACTGCACCCTGCGGGGGTCTCCCGCATTTCCTGTTACCGTTTCCCAAACTGCAGGCATCACTGGCTCGTGGTTCAACTGTACAGCCTCTCCGGTCCCCTTCTGCTCCAACCGGCTTTCTACAGCAGCTCCTAGATTACCTGCTTCTTTGGCATCAACGTCTCACCCTCTGCTCGGGAACAGCATCCGTTTGAACCAGTGGTCCACGTGATAACAGATGAGGGACTGCCACTCCTTCAGCAATCCAGGTAGGTGTCAGTATCCTGCTGGCTCCTCTGCTGCTTTGGACCTGGCGACGTCTCGCCTTCTCACTCCCTTTGCCTGGTTTGAACCTCCCGGGTAGTTGACGCAGACTCCTGACTTCCGCGGTAGAAGATGCAGAGTCCTTCAGTATCCTTCTAATAGGGCTTGTGGCACCCTCGTGTAACGTCAGTCCATGTTGTTAGTGGCTCTGTGGCAACCCTCGTGCCTTCGAGCCACCTCGTCTCAGTACTTTTAGTTTTTTCCGTGTTCCAGGCACTGCAGCGATACCTCAGTTTACTATTAGTAGATGTTAACTTTTCAGGTTTACAGATGTACATGGAAGTGTTGGGTAGGGCACGGTTGTCTACATAGTAGGGAGGTGTGTAAGGTGTTGGGTGAGGGGTGTTATACCACGTTCTCCCTTGTCCCTAGAGGTGAGTCTCTCCCCATGAGATCCTCCAACTGAGTACCACCCTCAGGGGGACTATCCGGTAGCATCCTCACCTCCCTTGCCTCATGGGAAGGGGCTCCACCTCAGGAGAAGTGATGACATCTAAGGATTCGTCACACTGGGGACAAATATTTGTACAGCCTTTGCAAACGATTGACAGCTCCATTTCCTTATAACTGCACAGATTTCTGTTTATTCATTTGGAATACAGTTCGATTTCTCTCAATTCTAAAAACCCTACATTAGAACTAAAATCAGTTCCTGAATATTTAGTGACTTCTACTGAAGTGACTGACCTAAAACATTGATTCTATGTCTAATTATCAACCTATTTCGGTCCAGGGGTCCACTGTTCGACTCCAACCGCTCTTCCCCCTCCAGGTGATCAATTCTAATGCAAGTCAATGAGCAGATGCATAATGTTTGACATGTGGAACTGCTCGAACCATTTAAAACCCACTACTTTCTCCTCCTCCCTAACCCCCCCACCCTCACCCCTGACTTCACACTTCTGGTCAGCTCCCTCCCCCTCCAATCCTTCTTTCCAGGACACCCTTACCCTCTGCTAATTCCCTTTCTAAATCATTTGCCTTCATCCCTGGTGCTCCCACGCGACCCAATATTCCTCCACCCTTACCCATCCCTACCGTACCTTGTTGTC
The DNA here is from genome assembly GCF_040938575.1 of Ambystoma mexicanum. Taxonomy (NCBI): domain Eukaryota; kingdom Metazoa; phylum Chordata; class Amphibia; order Caudata; family Ambystomatidae; genus Ambystoma; species Ambystoma mexicanum. The sequence continues at coordinate 679,072,782 of NC_090932.1, read as the reverse complement.
TCTGTGTCAGAGGTTATAAACCTCAACACCCTTTTCAGGGTCGTCCTTGACCTGACCCCACTGTTCCAACACCCCTTCTGACCCCCAGCCGCCACTTCACCTTGTTCTCTTGCACTCTCCCTCTGCCCCAGTTTTCCACCACCCCCTGCTAACCCTGCCCAACCTGACCTTGTTCTCTCCTTGATCCTGCGGGGCTTGCAAAATCTACTAGCCCACTCACATTAGCAACATTTACAATGGGCAAGTATCATTTGCATGATACTCGACCTTGCTGGCGAGTATGGGTGATGTTTGAAACCTCCGTTTGATATTTACCACAAACAAACTTTATTTGCAGTAAATGGCAAATAAAAGAGTCACTGTGCATGGATGGCCTTCAGGTGGAGGCATAGCACTAAATATGAAGTGTGATTTTGGGGACATGCACCATTTTACAGAAAGCATTAGTACATATTTTGGCACCTGTCACCAGGGAGCCAGTGGATTTCTCTCAGGTTGAGTATATAAACCAAGGAACTCGGCCAACAGGTTCAGTGAGATTTTTAAGAATGCGCAAGGTCTGTCTTGCATCTTTGCATAAAATCAGGTGGTCACGTCGACCAAATGAATAGTTAATTATTGAAGCTTGTTGACCAGTTTCTGACAACCAGGAACTCCCAACTGTAAATTGGTAGTCCAGCAGCACACCCATTACCAACGTTTCCATACTAAAATGTTATCTTACTGTAATACACTGCATTTTCTCTCCTGCGCCAATCTATACACAAATATACATTATACTGTGTGAATAACCATTTAATGCAGAAATGGGCAACCTGCTACTCTCCATATGCTTTGGTCTACAACTTCCATGATCCTCCACCATTGGCTGTAATGGCTTTGGCTGATGGGATTGTAGGCTGGAAATTGTAGAGGGCGCTAATTGCCTATCACTGCCTTATTCTATGTTTATCCTACAATGTACCTTTTACTATCTTGGCACCCTCTTAAGAGTATAGCCTTAACTGCTCTGCTATGTCTGCCCCTGGAAGAGTAAGGCACAGAAAGATATGCCCTTCAACCCAGAACCAGAAGGTGGGGAGCTCTTCGTCCAGGTGGGATAGAGCCAGGAATGTACAATGGAGCTGATCCTGGTGACCAGTGGGAGGTGTTGGGGGTTCCTGCAGGAGAGATAGTTGGTACCATGCTGTCTGAGTTTCCCTTGCAATGTGTGTTTGAAGGAGTAGTTTCTGTATGCAGAATCCCAAAAACCATGCACAGGGTGTAGCCCCCATGGTTCATGAAGGACAGCCAGGTTTGCACATGGGGATATTCAATGTTGTTGGTGAGGTACAGGAATTCCGTCCTGGTGAGATTCAGTTTGGGGTAGGCGCTGGACTAACCGGTCTGGACTAGGGTTAGACGGGTCTTGAGCTGGTGGTCGTTTTCGATGGATGATATTTTCGGGCAGAGTTGTGCATGGTCTGCTGATTGGTGGATGTAGATTTTGTAGCCGGCAAAGAGGGTCCGCAAGTCTCGACCTGATTGTAAAAAACTTCAAGGAAGGCCATGGCCTTGAATTAATTAACTATTGTGAAATTGTACAGAAAAAAAAGAGAACCTTTGGGAAGATACATACCCTTGAGATTTTCTATGTGTAACATGGGAAGAGAAAGCTTGGGGAAGGGAGCAGATATCCCAAGAGAAGCAAATTAATTATAATGTATACATTATTATTATAATTTTGTTTTATAACGCGCTTAATACCGAAGAGGTTTCTAAGCGCGGACCGAGGATTTGAACCGGTGTTGCTCTGCATCATCTTGTATTTGTATAATTTTATGTAGCGCTTTACGCCAAAGCGCTTTACATTACAACAACAAGAATACATTAGAAGCATAAATTCCAAACATGAGTCAAATAATCGAGAACAGTATGCAGGACAAATTGCCAAGAACTATAGGATAGAACCAGAACAGAGTAAGAGAAAGAGGGAAGTAATAAGGGATGTCAGGAGGGGGATGAAGAAGGTAAGATTTTAAGGAGGAGCGGAAGGAGGAGTAAGAGGAGATGGAGCGGATAGGGAGAGGTAGAGAGTGCCAGTGTAGAGGGGCAAGGAGCTGAAAGGATCGGAAGCGGTAAGAGGCACAAGGTGATGGTGGAACAGTGAGAAGGAAGAGGTCAGCAGAGCGGAGGGGGCGCAGAAAGAGAGGAGAGAGGAAAGGTAGGGGGGCAAGATCATGAAGAGATTTAAAAACGAGACAGAGGAAGTTAAATTTAAGTTGTGAATGAAAGGGAAGCCAGCCAAGAGAAGAAAGCGAAGAGGAAATGGTGTCATGAGGAGAGAGAAGGCAAAGAGTACGGATAGCAGAGTGATAGAGGGATTTGAGGGGGGGCAAGATGAGACGCAGGGAGGCCAAAAAAGAGAGCAGAGCAGTAGAAAAGACGAGAAAAGATAAGGGAAGAAATTAAGAGTTTCGTGGCATGGAAGGTGAGGAAGGGTCGAATTTTGCGTACATTGAATAGGTGGTATCGACAGGCACGGAAGGTAAGAGAAATGTGGAGAGTAAAGGAGAGGTTAGAGTCGAAGTGGTGGCCTAGTCGGCGGGCAGTGGAAGACAAGCTTCCAAGACAAGCGCGCTGCCACTGAGCTATACTACCCATGCAAATACGGCGAGGGGAGAGATTAGTCCTCTTGGAACCCGAATATTCTTTTGAATTGGTGAAACTTGATACAAGGAATCTGGGTAAGGAAGCTCATCCCTGGAACTGTGAACATTGTTCATTAGAAAACTTTTTGTTGGATTGGAACTTTTTTGTTGAATTTGAGCGCTTGGAAAACTCAAGTCAATACCCTTACACCCTCGAGTTTATTTAGAGTGTGAGGGCCAGAATGGGATTACCGACACAAGGCATCTTGTTTGGACATCTTAACACTGGACAGATTCATTAGCTTTGGTTAAGGTAGGGAAATTCCTCCTAGATTAGGGGAAGGGAGGCATTTTCTAACCCCCATTTGTTTGTTAATAAAGGTTTGTAACCACAAACATGTTTCCTCTTTGTCCGCGTCTCTTTCCTGGCTCCTCAGACCCCCCCCTCCCTTCCCCCAACACCTCATTCATCTCCTCTCGGCCAGCCATAAACAACTGCACTTGAACGTTCTGCACTTGCACGTTCTGAATAGGTTGGTCCTTCCTCCTTTTCCCTCCACTGCTTTTATTAATTACTGTGTTTTGTAATCCATTTCACTCCCTTGTTCCCTCTCCTCGCCCTGTGGGCGCTTTGAAACTGTATTTTACTTGCTGTATAAGTGCCTAACAAGCAAACAATAAATAAACAGAGTGCCAAAAAATACAATCCTGGGCTCATCAAGCTCATTAAGTTTTTGCTGTTGGTTTTATCACACAACCTGAAAACGTTCATAGAGCACATTTGCAAAAATCACTTTTGAGCTAAAGCTACAGTATCTTCCTCTCATCCTCGACCCCTTTCCGAAAAAACAATGAGATTTGACTCCATCACAAACACTCTATGATGGGATAGCCGATTACTCTGTTGAGAAGATACAGAAAATTGATAAAGGAATTGACCAAACAACTGAAACGTGTATCAAGATCATTGTATCTGATTAAAATTCAGAAGAGGTATTAAAAGCTGCTATACACTAATTTAAGATGCTCTCTTAGCAACCATTTGAGGCTGTGATACAGAGCAGTGGACAATCCGGTTCTGTGATGGATCGGTGCCTTTTTTCAATATGAAATTTGATAGGAATGAGTCATCTGAGCTTTTTCACCCTCATTAATTTGGCCCCTCTTCTCAAGCCCCTGACTCAATTATTCATCTAGACAATTGGGGGTGAAGCGGCTTCTCAAAGATTGCCCATACCTCTGCTTTCCCAGCAGAACCTGGATAAGACTGATGAGAGCAACAAGAAAATGATTCACAGCTGCAGCTTGTGACATGCCAGCTTTTTACTAACTGTGATCCAAAATATGTGAGCATGCAGACACAACAACTTTATGTCACCCATTGCACCCGGGGAAATGCTGTCCCACCAACAGGCTAATGAATCTCTAGAACCAAATGTATGTAATCTTTCTGGTGTAAAACCAAAGCTGATTTGAATTTTAAAATGGTGATTTTCATGCAGAAGGATGAATGCAGAATCAAGTACCAGAGCGCTGCAGTCTGCCTGGGCTAACCCAATTCCCAGGTATCCCGCCCAAGTTGTTGGCATACGTCCAAAACATGAAAGGAAGTACTGGCTGCATAAATTCTATCAGCATGGAGAGCTGGTAATTTTTAGTGTCAGTACTCTTGTCGTTTGCTTTAGCAGTTCTTTCCACGTGTGAATTGCACTTAATTTTTGACACATACTAGAGAACATTACACGGTGGAATGAGGGGCAGCAAAAGAAACTGTCCATTACACTTAGAATTTAGGCCTATGTCACTCCAAAGGTTTCCTAGCCAGCATCATTGAATTTGATTGTGCCTTTGCTACATTGAAGAGAATTCGATTGTGTCTTTTTGTATTTGGGAAAGCTTTTGTTAGTTGTTGAGTGTGCAGCCAAAGTGACAGGTAGTGCAAGCATGAAGTAGGGTACATAGTAAATCAGCATTTCTGAGTTTATGTCCTGTTTGTTTAATTCTATGTCAAAACCGGAGGTAAGCACTATGCTTCAACTTCTCTGATTCTACTGTTTCCACAAATGAACAGAAAATGACATCAACTTTCTCATTTAATTTAAAATCTTTTTTTTTAGACTACATTTCCCTTTCTTCACACTCCTTTCTGTAGTGCGTAACACTTCCCGTCTTTGGACTCTAGCCGCTTCATGTCCTTCGCTCCACCTCTTCTTTTCCTGCTCTTCAGCAAGATAATTACATATCTTTACTGTAGAGCACCTATAGAACTATATGATGGACTAGACAGATTGATAATTATGTAATTTGTCATATGCATTGCACTGGGAGCGCATTGTAGGTGCTAGTGTGTCATGGCAGCCTTCAGCGCTGTTAATAGTTGCTGTGTACAATAATATTTCCACGATCTTCATTAGTTAGCAGGTTATCACGAGCCACTGCGTTTCGAGCACGACATAGACGACTGCTGCTTGCTGCTAAGGGCCAAAGGGGTCCTGTGCTTTATTTCAAGCACAATCGTGGTCCCGCTCTGCTCTGCAAGGCAGCGGGCAGAGCTGCGGGAGTGCTGTGGCCCCCTCTATTGTGGGGGCGGAGTTAGCTATGTCGCATATGCAACACGGCTTACCATTATACCAATGAGACGCCATGGGGTGAAACACCACAGGAGCTCAGCAACCCGCGACAAGGCAGGCACGGTAGTGGCATGAAGGACCAAGCCTGCATAGCAGCAGCGCTACAAGCACTCGCTGCGGATGAGGAGCTCAACACAAGCCATTATAACGGAACACACAGATATACGCCGGATAAGCAGCCAAATGAGATTTTGGCTGTCAAAGGGGACAGCACATTAATCCAACAAGCACAAAAAGAAAATAAAGGATGATTCAAGATTAACAGAAAAACTTGTCTCGTCAAACAGATCGAATAGAAAATAAAGGTGTATAGTGCTGCTGCTGGGAGTGCAAGTATACTTGAGGTGCAGAAATAGTTCAAAAAATGTATTTATAAAAATAATAATAATTAAACCAACTGAGTTCAATTGTGGGTGTGCAATTCAGCCTGTGCTGTTCAGGCATTGGCACACAGCACCCTAAGAGATAATTCCAGTAACCATGTTGGATCATGAGTGGAATAAGGAGGAGCAAGCGCAGAGCGACCTAGTGCTAAGCTTTAAAGAGGTGCTCGAAAACTCGTTGGTGGAGGAAGTGGCTCAAGGAGTGGGGCCTATTCAGGAGAGACTGGCTATGTTGGAATCCGTCCTGGGCCAGAAACAGACAAGCACCAAAATAAGAGAGCACGTCCACAAAGGCTGATACCAATGAGAGCCTTCAGGAGAGTAACGGGTGCTAGCGAGGTTAGTAGGGCTATTAGTCTCCTCCATACAGGCCATATTTCCCAAGCCTCTACATAACAGAGCTCTTCAGCGACTGAAGATCAGGCACCTGCAACAGGGCCTGAGATACCACCAAACGACACCTTTATATCAGGAATCAAATACAGAGTTATAATGGAGGCTACAGAATATGGATACATGGAACGGGCGTGCCATATTCGGAGACAAGCCGGACCTAGTCATAAAGTCAGACGCCAGCAGAGCGGGCTGTGGAGCTCGGCGCAGCGCACTGGAGACAGGAGGAAAACAAAGCTCAGGAGGGTTATGGCTTCACATAAACTGTCTAGAACTGTTAGCTTAGTCGTTTGAAATAAAAGCCTTCAGAACAGACAGAGCAAACTGTTGCATACTCCTGAAGATGGACAACATTTCAGCATTCGGGTACATAAACCACCTAGGAGGGGCAAGGTCCAGATTCCTGGCAGAATTAGCAAAGGACTTCTAGCACTACTGCCTACATGCAGGGATTTCGGTGATGACTGAATATCTCCCAGGGACCCTCAACATGGTGGCAGATTGGTACTTGCGTCACTTGATGGACTGACTGGAAGCTCAACGAGAGCGTATGCCACCAGTTGGAGCAGTAATGGGGTCCGATAGACACAGATGTATTCGGTTCCAGGCTGAACATGCAAACGAGTCGATTCTTCAGCCGGAGCATAGACCGGAGCACTCTGGGAACAGAGGCGTTCCTCCAGGATTTGAGCGGGAAGCTGCACTATGCGTTTCCCCCCTTCTTGATGATCAGAGGTCTGGTGAAGGTTCGCAGTGAGGGAGCGACGATAGTAATCACGGCACCCATATAGAAATTAAGTATGGTTTCCATCTCTGATGGAACTTTCCTCTGATTTCCTGCAGTTCCTGTGAATACCTGTTTCAACTAACAGCTTGGTATGTACCTGTAATCCGTTATATTCTAGCATTGTCTCCGGAATCTCCCTTAATCTACTTGCATACAGTGAGCGATAGCCTCTGCCCTGTACTCTCCTCCTAGACTTGTGACATAAGCATAGCCCATGAGACTTAGAAATTGTTCACCCTAAACATTGTATGTCATTCATTGATACCAGAAACAGAATATCGCAGAAAGTGAGTTGAGATTTGTGAGTGGCCTCCATTGGTCCATCCGCACTAGGTTCAGCCAAGAATCGAAACAATCATTGATTAAAAAAAATCCCCATCACCCGCATAGCTTTTCTCTTTATGCTCGTGGGTGACATCAGGAATACAGTGCATGCTCTTGCACATCCAACGCTGTAGAGGGGGGCTGTTTCCAGACCTGTACACCTGCGTATCCATCCCATGAGGAGCACCTATAATGGGCCGGGGGATAGCTCAAGGGTGACACGTTTGTCTTGGAAGCAAGACAACACAGATCAACACAGGTTTGAATGCCAGTGCCGCTCTTAGAGATTGGTCTCGGGTATCAAGCGTGTTATAAAAGATTTAGCTTTATGTAACTCTGACCTTGCTCCTCATTACTAGCGCAACTGCTTCTGTTAAGGAAGTGTATACTGTGTGCATTCACCTTCCACCACAAATTATTCCTCCGGGGCACCTCTAGCTTCTTATGAGCCACAGAAGAAAATACAAGGGGCATCAAGGCAGGGGAAATTATGCCATTTTTATTCAGTGCTTTATGCAACAAATGCCAGGCGCTGAATTCCTGGAGGGATAGATCAGATTGTTTTGTGACTAGTGTGTTGTACCAGATGACGGCTCTAATAAAAATGGAGCCGGATCCAGCTGTACGTGATGAGAAAAGAAATGTTCGTGAAAGGGGGCCAGCTGACATGCAGATGTGTAAACGTTAGATTCACAAAAAAAGCTGCATCAGACAGCTATGATCGAGGAAGTAAGTGGGAGCTTCCATTAAGTACGGGTTCAAGGTGTATACCCTCCAGTACAGCAAAGCCGTCCTATTAAATCAAAATGTCCATTAGTGGCCAACATTTTTCGGGGGTATAAAGTTTAACCTCGTTGCTGTTCTTGTTAATAATTTCAACTCACCGATACAACTTTCTTCCGCATCCGTGTGTAACTGCATCCCACTGCCGTTTACAAACATCAGGGGGGAGGATTTCATGATGTGCTGGATGAAGTCCAAAAGCATCACAGAACTTGGCTGAGAATCACCCCTTTTCGACAGCTCCAAAGCCACTGAAAAGCAAATACGAACAATGATCAATATATGCTATCGGAATTTCGAAGAGAGTATTTAGATGTTTTATCATTAACACATGTGTGGACAATTCGTGCCAACCTCCGGTGTTCAAGCCACTTGGCTTCAAAGAATTCAACTCCACAATACATACAACTAATCACCACTAAGTTCCAGTGTTGGTGTGATAGCAACATTCATTTATTATCCAACTGCGATCAGATATATTTTCATAGTTGAAACAAATCATAAAAGCAAATAGTGTTCCAGATAGTACATTTGAGTATCCAATTGCCTGTGTTTTATGGGTGTGAGGAGTTCTTAAATGAGGGCTCAAGTCATACTGAACTGAGTTTCGGCGCAGGTGTTAAACACTAGATTTGTGCCAGTTTCTCAGGTGGGGCCAGGTAATTTGCTCTTCGGATGTGTGATGGTTCATTGTTCCATTTAAATCTCTAAAATCCCATTTTCCGGTGGCCATCATGGAAGTCTTTTCTGATTTGTCCCCACTTTACTATACAAAAATAAATTTAGAAAAAGAGCATTTCAAGGTGCTCAGGATTACAATCAGAAGTTCAACCAGTTGACCTATGGAACTCAGAAACTCTGCCCAGTTCTCAAAAGGATATTTGATTTGGATTTGTAAGGCGCCGAAGCCTGCAGCCCTAGCAGTTTTATTCGCTCTGAGATTCCAGCTACAGTGTGAAGTTGTGCTAAACTAAGATTTCTGCATTCCAGCAACTAAATTGAAATCAATGAATACAAAATAAAAGTATATATTAACATATGTTCTCTGAAAGGCAGTCAAGCATGTACAATATAACTCGCTTGGAATATCCTTACAATGAACCGCTGTTTTTATGCTTCCAGCTCTCTTCGTATTAGTTTTTGTATTTTCTTTTCTTCTGCATGTTCGCCTTGCCTTACTAGCCAACAAAGAACATTTTTCTTTCTCTTTTACTTTCCAATCAATGGTTTATTCTTCGTAGATACAATGGTCTAGCAATCCTTCTTGAACATCCAACCAACTGGTGGCACACGCATGGATTCACTTTTCGCAATTAAAGCACGTTACAACAGCCTAACAAGGAAGGCTGACTGAAAAACACAGATGCGCGGGGTGTATTTACCAAAGACCCAGTTAATGGCTCAACTCAGTGTTGTAGTTTCTACCCAATGGGCCAGTTTGGAAGTTACAGGTCAACCCCTGGATAGGACGGAGGGCGTCGGATACATGGCACACAACCCCCTACATCAGGTGAAAAGCTTGCTTCCCACAGGTCATGCATTTTTAATCGAATCACTGAAGAGAAGTCCTTCTTCCGATGCCATTTACAATGTTTCTGTGAAGGGAAATAGCTGATTAATGACGAACACATGCAAGTATGTGTTCACCACATATCAGGGTGGTCACAGTCCACTCAATTGAGCATAGTGCAGAACTGGTTCCCCACAAGTCTTGTCCCAGTGTCAGTGCACGTTTTGGCTATATCTGCAAAATCTTTCAAATTCATGAGCGTTGGCATCATTCAGTCAAACTAGTATTCGGTTCAAACGTTCAAGCTCTGCAAACAAATCTGTTCCCACAACCAAACAAGCAAAGATGGCCCCGGTAAAATGCTTCAGGGCCAAATTCCCTTGTGGGAACAGATATACAAAGTGGCAGAGACAGAACCAAGACCAGGGAGTGCAGGAGGCACGGTTGGAGAAGTACAGGAGGCAAGGTTGGAGAAGTACAGGAGGCAAGGTTGGAGAAGTACAGGAAGGAAGGAGGGAAAGGAGGGAGGGAAAGGAAGGAAGCAAGCAAGCAAGCAAGCAAGCAAGGAAGGAAGGAAGGAAGGAGAGCCTGAAGTTGGAGACGGGAGAGATCAAGGAGGAGAGAAGAACATTGAAGAAGGTATTGGAGATGGAAGAGAGAAAGATCGAGAAGGAGGCTCATGAAAGAAGTGTGAGGCAGAGGATGAAGGTTAAGGAGGTAAATGAGAAGTTTAGACAAAAAAGAATGAGGAAAAAGCTTGAGGAGAGAATGATCAAAGAGGAGCAGGAAGAAGAAAGGAACTTGATAAAGAGGACTGAGCTGTAGGAGGCAAAGGAAAGAATATGAGGGAGCCATCTTCAGGTGGAGGAGGGAGACAAACAGGATTATGAGGAGAAAGTTGACATTTGTAGACAGATAGGGAGAGAAACAAAGGAGAAGAGAGTGCCACAATAACCCAGAGGTGGAGCGGTCAGACTAGGAAAGAATAGTCACCCAGTCTTTGTATTGTCGAGAGGGAAGACTTTCCCACAATTCACTGGGCGTTCTGGGCCAGAACTTGGCCTAGGTAAAAGAGCAAAAGGTAAGAGACAGAAAATAGGAATACGGTTTGCTGGGTGTTGAAGCCGGGATCTAGGTGGAAGAGACCTGGGAACTTTGACACTTTGATAGGCGGGAGGGAATGGCACATCTACTGCCAGCTCAGCAGAGGATGGACCTTGTCATTACCTGCTGCAACACATTATCCAAGTGAGGGTATGAGAAAGTCAAAACACCAGAGCCTCTGTTGGGCTCCTGGGAAAACCTCATCCTGCATTGGGTTCTCGATTCTGCCTATAGGTGGGGTGTGACAAACTACAGGCTGAAAATAAACCCATGATAGGTTGGGAAGAAATCCACTGTCTTCTTGGTGCTGAGTTACAAAGCTCAGGGAGCCCACCTCTTACCAAAGACCATGACGTGATTCTAGAATGGCTGGCAGCAGAGTAGCAGCTTAACTCAACTGCTCTGGACCTCTCCCTGAAGAAATTATAAAGAAATTGTAATGAGTTCCAAGAAGAAGATTGGTGAAGCAGAAAACCCTGCCTCAAAGAAACCCAAACAGGTTCCTGAGTTGGAGGAAACCCCAAGCCTTGGAGATGTCTACAAGACCATTCTTCAGGTGGCCCAAGAGGTTAGTGATATTAAACTAACTATGGCTGAGCTCAATTTGAAAACTGGTCAAATGGATGGCAGGGTCACTGAGTTAGAGAAATCTTCCTCATCTATGAGCTCTGAGATAGCAGGCAGCTCCCAGGCTTACAATAATCTGAGGTCTGATTTGAAAAAAGAAAAAGAACAACGCTTGGATTTGGAGTTGAGGATTAGAGCAAGAAACATCAGATTGGTTGGAGTAGAGGACCCTGGTGATGATGAGGACCTGCCTTCCTTGGTTTTTCCAGTTTTTAAAGACAGTTTTCATTGTAATACAATCAAGATGGAAGACATTGATAATATTTTTAGGATTGGTAAACACCTGGGGGACAAGGCAAGGCATGTTTTGGTTTCCTTTATGAATCTAAGGTCAAAGGAACGCTTGATGAAAGCTGCCAGACTGGTTGGGAATGCCTCTTTCAAAAGGTAAATCCGTTTTTGTTTACCCTGACTATCCTAGGGAAATCTTACTCCTGAGGAGGTCATTTCGGGCGGCTTAAGACTTGGCTAAACAGCTCTCTTTGAGGTCCTTTCTCAGTAGAAATAGTGTCCTTACTATTGTGTTTCCTGATGGAGAGAAGTGCACATCTGATCCTGCTATGGCACTTGATTGGTTGGATACATTTAAAAGGGGTCTTCCTGTGCCTTCTTTTACCAGTGAATTATCTTGGTCTACCTTCCCCATCCCCCAGCATGACTTTCAGATTTTTAATTTCTCTTTTTCTCGTTTTTTACAATGTATGCTGTGTTTGAACATACATAAAAAATGGCGCCGATTGGACATGGCAGTTAACATTGTTACGTCTTTAAAAGATGCTTTGGAACTCCATCAGGCATTTCGTTGTGATGCAAGAACTGTGTGACTTACTGAGGATTCTTTTTCTTTTCGCGGCCTCGGTCCGTGCTCCGCGGTGCCGCAGTCTGGGTTAGAGGAAGGAACCAGTCGGCGTGAGGCGTGCGACGAACGCATGACACCCAGTCAGCTGATCGGGCAGCGTTTCGTTCCTGGAACGGATGGGAGCTGATTGCGCATATGGTGCCCACAATGAAGTTGCGGACGAAGGTGGTCTACGGCGGAAGTGATCAACTGGAGCTGCTTGGTTGTTTTATCTACATTGGCTGGATCAAGTACTGGAGCAGAATAAAACTGGCGTGCCCGTCGTGAGGTATGTACTGCAGTTGGATAGTGTGCGCAGTGACCGGCTGGGAGTCGTATGCACCGGAAGATTTTAGCAAACGGACATTGGCTACTTGCGGTCCCTGGCTTAATACTGACAAACGTTTAGAAGCACATTGGTGTCGTTGTCAGCCTGTCAACTTCAGAGGCTACCTCAAGCGATGGCTGTGTGCTCATTCTGGTTATATGGTTTTTTGGATCTTCAGCACAGCCTTGTTTGGATATTTTCACTGGATGGGGCAATAACTAAATATCTGTATAGATCTGGAACTGACACACATTCTGCATTTGCTGCATTTGGATGTGCCTTATGGCTGGTGGAGTGTCAGGCATTTTGACAAGATTCTTTTTGTCCCTCTTGTATGCTGATTAACACAGCCTTAATTTTATTCTTTTCACAGGTCTGCATTTCTGCTTTGGGAGGTGGTACATTTTTGTTTATGAGGCTGAGGCTCGCTTTACGCTTCTGGGGGGTTTGGTTGTTCAGTTATGCCTTACTTCGGATTTCTTGTTTTCGTTAGGTTCTTAGTTTCTTCTAGCAAATATTGTTATGGTTTTATTGGTGGTTGGGGGCTGGGGGTTTTTGTGGGTTATCTTTGTGGGTTTTTGGGTTTTACTTATGCACTCTTTCTAGTTTTTCTTGGAAAGGGTAACTTAGATGCATTGGTGTTTTTCTATTGTGCCTTGGGAGGGGTCCTGGGAATGGTTCTGAATGTTGTTTCAATTATTGTTTGGGCTGAATAGACTTCGCTGTCTTATCTATTCTTTTTGTCTTTTACTCTTTGTTTTTTGTTCAAATGTATGTGTGTGTCTTTCTTCCGTTTTTTTTGGTTCTATTTTTGCTTTAGATGTTTTAGACCTTGATGGTATAATGATGGCTTCATGCACAGGTGGGGCAGTTAATGATCTGTGTATTGTCTCCTGGAATGTGAATGGGGTCAATGATTTGCTAAAGAAAAAGAAAGCGTTTCATATGTTACAGGACATGCAAGCTGACATCTGTTTCTTACAGGAAACTCATATTTTGGCAGATGGAATTTCAAAATTGGAAAAGGAGTGGGTTGGTTCTGCTTATGGCTCTTCCTTTTCATCAAGGTCAAGGGGTGTGGCCATCTTGTTTCGGAAGAAATTACCTATAAAAGTTTTGAGAAAGTGTGCGGACAAGGAAGGTAGAATGATTGCCTTGTTGGTTGAGATTCAGGGGGAATTGTTCACACTCTGCAATGTATATGCTCCTACAGTGGATGATGGCTAATTTTTTAGAATGGTGGCACAATCCCTTTTAGATTTAAATAATTCTAATATTCTACTAGGGGGGGACTTTAATACGGTTGTTGACCCTATGCTGGATAGAAGTCAGGTCAGGCGTGTGCTGCATTGTGATCACCATCATCGGGCGCTTAGATCGCTCTTGGAGGAACATGATTTGAAAGATACATGGCGTCTGATGAATTTGGATAAGCGACAATACAGTTTCTTTTCTAATGCGCATGATTTGTTTTCTAGGTTAGACATGATTTTTACTGGTGGGAATGTGTCCGAAAATATTGTCTCTAGTGAGATTGGTAATATTTTATTAAGTGATCATGCCCCTGTTGAGATGCATTTGAAACTTAGATTTCAGTGTATGAGAAGTTTCTCATGGAAGCTGAACACCTCTATTTTATTCGATGATGATATTTTGGAGCGGGTGGTTTCGGAAGCGAACTATTTTGTTATGGAGAATCGCTCAGAAGAGATCAGTGTATCGAACACGTGGGAAGCCTTTAAATGCTGTATGCGTGGAGTTTGTCTAGGGCTGTCTAGTGGTCAATGGAGGAGAGAGGAGAGGAAAAGGAAGGATCTTGATTTACGTATTGGTGAGATCTCTCAGGATTTGATGCTGGATCCAACTGACTCAGGTAAATTGGCAACTTTCAAAAAAACTTAAAAAAGAAATGGGAGACTTTTTATCACTAAGGGCTGAGCGTGGTTTGTTCTACTCTAGATGTACTTATTTTGAAAAGGGTGAACGTTGTGACAGATGGCTGGCATACAGGTTAAAGAAAAAGATGTCGGAGTCAGCAATTGCTTCTATGATTGACCGGGAGGGTAGGATCACATTTGATCCCAAGAAAATTAACTCAATCTTTCGTGACTTTTACGAGAATCTGTATAGCAATGAGGCTGGCATATCTGGTAGGGGTGAGGACTCTTTGGCAATCTGAATTTGCCTAGGATTCGGGATGTGGAGCGGGATATTCTTGGGACGTGATAACGGTTGAAGAGATCAGAAGTGCGATTTCAAGCCTGAATGTGGGTAGGTCCGCAGGTCTAGACGGCCTCCCTTGTGAGTTTTACAGGGTCCTCCCAAATTCGGCATTAGAGCTTTAGAGAGATATGTTTGTTTCTAGCAAACTGAATGGGGTGTTGCCTAAAAGTACTAACCATGCATCTATTTCGTTTTTTTTGAAAAAGGGGAAGGATTGTAATCATCCTGCTAGTTATCGTCCAATCAGCCTTATCAATACCGACAATAAGATTCTCGCTAAAGTTCTTGCTATGCGCCTAGTACAGTTTTTGCCTGCTTTGATTGATGAGGAACAATCGGGATTCACGAGAAATAGGCATACGTCTAGTAATATCAGGAGATTGTTACTTACCATGGAAACTGCGGATAGATTGGGCTGCGATGCGGCTGTCCTTTCCCTTGATGCAGAGAAAGCTTTCGACAGGGTCAGTTGGGATTACTTGTTTTCGGTGCTGAGGAGGATGAATCTGGGCGAGGATTTTGTTTCTTGGGTTGCTCTTCTATATGCGAATCTTACTGCTGTCGTTAAGAGTAATGGTGTGGTTTCAGAGCCTTTTTGTTTGCATCGGGGCACGCGTCAGGGTTGTCCATTTACTCCTCTGTTATTCATTCTAGCGATTGAGCCTCTTGCAATTTGCATCAAGAGTTGACCTGATTTACAAGGTGTTAGTTGCTGGGGTGTTGTGCAAAAAGCTTGGCTTTATGCGGATGATCTCTTGTTGGTACTGCAGAATTTGGAAGTGTCTCTACCCTGTCTGATGAGGATCTTGTCTGATTATCACGATTGTTCGGGATACAAAATTAACCGATTGAAGTCAGAAGTGTTGCCTCTGTCCAACAGGTGTGATAAGACTCTGGTTATGGGTCTGGGGTTTACTTGGTGTGATGTGCGCTTGCGCTATTTGGGGGTGTGGCCAACGTATCCTGTCTCCCTTATGGTTGATGAAAACATGTGTGTGGTTATTCGAGATTGTAACATGGATTTGGAAAGATGGTTGTTACTTAATCTTTCCATGTGGGGTAAAGTCAATGCCATGAAAATGAATTTGGCACCCAGAATTAACTTTGTCTCAAGTATGCTTGCATTGAAAATTAAGAGTTGTTATTGGAGAGATCTTGACCGTCTGATCCAGGAATTTTCATGGGACCGAAAAGCACCAAGACGTAGTCTTTGGAAGTTACAGCTTCCAGTCAACCTGGGTGGTTTGGGAGTTCCGAATTTTAAGGCCTACCATTTGGCCTTTTCTGCTCATTCTTTTGTTCCGTTTTTGAATGGTGAATTGAACAGCTGGGCGGTAGCGGTGTTGAATGACTATGGGCCGTTGGGCCCAGATGCCTTGTTGACCACTAATACGAAGATTTCCGGGGGTAGTATGTTAGCTACGTTGTTTTTACGCACCTCATGGGTGGAAGTCTTGTCATTGCTAGGCCGTGACACTTTTAAATGCAAGAGTGCCTCTATCTGGCTGAATCCTATGATTAGGGACAATTCCAGGACAGTTTTTTGGCCTGAATGGTTTTTGATGGGTATTAAACAGGTCTCTGACTTGGGTAATGATGTTCGGTGGTTGACTGCTGCTGAGTTAAGGGAGATATGGAGTTTTGAGGGTTTGTCAGACTCTGCTTATAGACGCCTAAAGCGATCTGTGGGTGAGGTAGACTGGTCCGACTCTTTGGATGGGAGTATTTTTCTGGCTGACTCCAACAATAAGGAAGATGGTTCGGCCAGTAGGCTATACAAGCTAATTGTGTCACATTATCAGAGTAATGATAATTTGCAGAGAGTTTGGAGTGAGAGAATCGGGTCTGAGATTGATGTTGAGGCCTGGCAGGATATGTGTGGTAATGTTTCTTTGTGTTCGCTGAATCTGAGTGAAAGGTCTAGACAAATTAAGATTCTCAATTGCGTATATTGGTGTCCAGAAACACTTCATAAAAAGAGGCATGACTGATAATGATGATTGTTGGGGATGCGTCCGGGAAGATGGGTCACTGGAACACATGCTATGGAGCTGTGAGCGGGTCAAAGATTTTTGGAATGAAGTCTGTGATGTGTGTGACAGGGTTTTGGGTGGAGGGTCTGATCTTGATTTTAAGACAGTGATTCTGGGTGATGATTCTGGGCTGGCTGATGTCAGTTCCGCCCATAAAAAATTGGTTTTTAGAGCATTCATTGTGGCTAAGCGACTTATTCTTCGAGGATGGAAAGGTCGGATCCCTCCTCAATTTGAGAAATGGGTCCAGGAAATGCACTGCCTGTCTAGGACAGAAAAGTTGATTTACAAATTGAAATGCAAGTTGTCTTTATACGAGAAGATCTACTGTTTCTGTCTGTTGGCATGATATCACTACTGTAATACTTGTAAATAAATAAATAAATAAATAAATAAATTAAAAAAACAAAGACCATGACCTAAGGGTCCTGGCCCTAGAGGACCTTCAGGAAATGTGAGCGGCTTTTGTAAATATCCTCAAGATGATACCATGGACCACAAACTGCTACAGTCTAGAGTATCTAAAATTCAGGGCCACACCCTCGATTAAATTACGGTTTTTAAACATTCCTATAAAATTGTTTTTTATTTTCCTTGGACCAATGCACTGTTACAAGGAGACACACCCTAGTAGCTACAACCGGTAGACTTCCAGCTTTTCTCCAATCTCTGCATTTATACCTGAATGCCACTGTGTTTTGGAATCCTCTTCATCTCAAGCCTTCCACTGATCCCTCTGCATGTCATAGGACTTTTACCTCAAGTTAAAAGAATTGGGTCTTGGAGCTTTAAATAGGCCTCTGGCCAACAAATTTACCCCTCCAGAATCTGCATTTAACCGCAAAGGTGCTTCATGCCTTTGTTAATCAAGTTTTCAGTAATTTACCGGAAAATGATTCTCCAACATACTTTGAGCAGTTTCCAATACATATGTAAAAAGGAGCGTGGAAGCCCCTAAACTGAGAACAAACATGGGTCAATTGTCCTCTTCTATGGAATTTCTTCAACTCAGGTGGGTCTACAACCATGTTTTGGATCACTGCACCCTTTTCAGAGGAGAAATATCAATTTGCATATCAGTCAGTCTGGTCCCACACACCTGGGCAGTCCTGCACCGAAATGCCAGGCATTTCTCCTCTGAACAAGAGTACCATCAGCAACCCCAGGCACACATTTCATATATATTTTTGCCAGTGTCAGTTTCTGCCTAACTGATTAATCGATGAAGCAACAGCTGCATTAGATTGTTAAATCTTTAAATTGGCAACTTCACTCTCTCTGATGCATCTTTTTCTGAGAGATAAGACAGTGTGTCTCCCTGAACAGTCCCGGACAAATGTATTACCCTCCCCAACCTCCATTGTGGATACACCCAGTGCTTAATTTGTGCCAGTGTTTGGCGGTCCCCAACACCGGCACTGTTTTTTCGGCACCGGAACATCATGACGAGGCCCTGGGGGCTGGTTCCTGATGCCCACCCAGACGTGGGCTTCAGGAACCAGCTCCCAGGGACTCGCCGAACGCAGGACGCCTAATTTGCAAAGGATCTGTAACTAACAGATCCTTTGCGGCCCCGCCGGCGCCTGCCCGCTGCATTCATTCACCTAGATCCCGGCGTCAACACCCAGCAAACCGTATTCCTATTTCTTTGATGAATGCGGCAGGCCACGACACCATGGCGCCAGGTCAGCAGTCAGTGTTACAAAATACTGGGAGGGCCCGGCAGGGCTGGGTGGGGCGGGGCTGCCTCAGCACGGCCTGCTCCCTCCCAGTGATTTGTATTACAGACTACTGTGTGCACGCTGGTCCTGCTCTGCGCCCTCTGCTTGGCCAGCGCCTTCAGTTCCGAGCATGCAATACCTCCAGGACATCCGGCTACCCTATTAGCCGACACGCAGGCTAATCTCTGTAATTAGCGATGGGCTGTACCGTGCGCGCACACAGTGCAGGTGGAGGCCGGCTCACAGCCTTTCACCCCAGCGCCTGCTCATCCCGGATCACATTAAGAAGACCAAGGACATGCTGCGGCGGGCACGGTTAGTGGATTGGAGCAGGAGGTTTGTTTGCATGTATGAGGTAGTGCCCACATAGTATGGGATGTCCTGTGAGTGCGCAGGTACTTTCGCACATCACCTTTCTCTGCTGCAAAGAATTCTCCTTTATAATGTTGAGGTCCCTCACCTCGTTCCTTAACTTGCCGCTACTTAATTTTCCAGCCATCCACTAGCCTGCTCGCTGACCTTGTTGTCCTGGTTCAAGCATATGTTGTTTCTTGTCTTTTTGTTGGCACTCTGATGCCCACGGGCTGCAACGCCCTATATAAATAACGGCAGGGCCTTTGGTAACCATGAAGCCATTGCACTGCCGTTTAACGTCTGTGTCCTGTTGTGTGTATTCGGCCACGGCTCGTTGATCAGCCAGGTCGCGTCAACGTAGCCCAAAATGTCAGGGTGGTGTGTGGGGGTGGGCGGGTGCTGAAGCCCCGTCAGCTGAATGGTGTTAAGCCACTGCCCCCAGACTACGAGCTGCATGCCGCTAAATGAAGTCCACATCACACTGCTCTTATCACAAACAACATAGGGGGCTTTGCTTTCGCTCTCTCCACACTATCTGGCAACTGATCAAGCTGTCAAGCTCAGAACTACACTGGCAACGCCATCAACCCTGGTGCTAACTCCGAGTGCCCCTTTACAAATCGTTTTTACTGGATCCAGTTACTGGCATATGGGCTTTTGGATATCGAAGAACTGTGTTCCCATATTTCTGGGATGCGTTGTCCGGGGTTGTGGTGTGCAGAGAGGTATAGTTTACTTGTTTGATGTCTGCTGGGAAGAATATTACATTACTGTGTGCGAGTGAATTCCTGAGTCTATGTGTAGTGTGAATGAGCATAGAATTTGACACTGTTAGCGTGGAGGACACGAGAGGCAATTTAGTGTCCCTCCTAAGTGTTGCTGCTTTCCCTATTTTGCCAACCTCTGAAGCCTGAAAGTAGATTCATGCAGGCTTGGCATGCGCCAACTTTGCACCAGACCTGCAGATGAACTTAACTGGTCTGCTGTTAAATCTCAGTTAGTAGTTTAATGGTATCCACTACAGAATAATTACTCATTTTACTATAGCCGATATTTTAGGTCAGTCAGTTGAGCGCTCGCTGCTGCGATGTGTACGTGATCTGCAGGTTGCAGCTTTGAATCCCCAGCTATGCCACCTCAGCCTTTCATCCTTCGGAGGGCGATAAAGGAGTACCAACACAGGTACTCACAACATTACCCAGCTATTGCCATCTTATCGCCAGGTACCACCATTATGGCAGTACCTGGCAAACGTCTATCCCACTGAACTGACCCGGGACAAATTAAGCAGTGGATACGCCTAAAGACAAACTGCACCTCTCCCCGTCTCTCTTTGGTGTGACTCAAGACACAACCTGCACTTAACCACATGCCAAGTTTTGACGATACTTAACATGTTACATTATCCACAACCCTGCAGAGTATGTACTGAAGCCATCCGTAGATGGCACTGAGAGCATGAGGTGCTACCATGCTGTGCTGAAGATTATGCATGCGTGTATACAGGCTTCATGGTTACAGACAGCACTGCAAACTTTAGACGTTTGAGCAACCGACTCAAAATAGGGAGCATTCTGGAATCAGGGTTTGCATCTTGTCTTCACTGCCTATTTTATTTATTGCCCACTGTTAATTATTCCCATTTTGTTTCAACTGTACTGTATTGTATTGTATCGTATTTGCTGGGGAAATCCATCATCGACAAACTTGGTCCACAGAGCACAGTTGTCAATCAAATAGGTCTCCCCTAATGTATATGCCCTAGATAAAAAAAAAAATAATCAGATTTTCTTTTTTTTATTGTAGGTTTTTCAGTCTACAAACTTCAATGAAACTACTTTAGGGGCCGCCCATTTATTTCATCATGTCTTTTATTAAAGGCTACACGTCCCATAATTCAAAGAGCCCAAAACGGGCTGAGTTACTGAGTGACTATTTTTTTAGTATAGCCAGAATGTATCAGTCATATAACAAGGGTTTAATTACAGGAAGGCACTAAAGGGTATGCACACGCGTGACCACCACCTGTATTGGGAGGCTTACAATTGACCATAGGCTCTGGACTCAACTCACTCCGCCACCCACTTCCTGCCTTGTCTCAGGCTCTGGCTCCCTGCCGCATTATTTTTCTTGCATTCTATTCTGGTTAATAGGTAGTCATGCGTTCATTTCCTGCCCAGAACCCTGTACTTCACTGACGTGTAGTGCTCTATCACAAAATGTGGATTTGCACTTCTTCAAATGGAAATGTTGGTGTAGTTGGGAAGCGCAGACCAATTGAGACTAATTATTAAGGCACCAAGCTGATAGCTGCATTCATTCTGCGTGCATTGTATTTGATAGGCAACACATCATATGTTTATAGCAACAGACTATCCCTGATGCCAATTAGGTCCAGAAAAACCTCCCAACATCTTGCAATGCAAAGTAATGTGGGAAGAATGTCCATGCAGGAGCATGGCAGAGGGAAAGATAGGCAGTGAGTGCAGGAGCACACATGGCAGAGGGAGAGGTGGGCATAAGGAAGTGTGGAAGTGCGCAGTCCACAGACAATGAGAAAATAAGATTAATAATAAATTGGGGACAGGAAATACAATTAAATGGGGGGGAGGGACGAGTTGCTTTAACAGGACGTAAGGAAAATACTTTTTACTGCACCACGATTATGCAATTCCCGTAAATCCTTGCTTGAGTGTTTATTATTTTTCCTTTATATTTTAGCATACTTTGTTTAGGGTGTCCATCTGCCCCCATTAGCTCCAGGTATTGCTGGATGCTATAATCTGGACTGTGCATGTGCGCCTAAATTGATGAACACAGACATTTGCCCTCTCTCTGGTTAGTGGGGAAAAGGTCACTAAACTTGAGCCAGTGGACCATGTCAGTCTGAAACCCGACAATGGATTTCTCATCCGCGTCAGAAAGGGTCCAGGGGTGGAGGCCTTATGCGCTTCCGCTGAAGAGGATGTGGCTGGAAGTACACGTGAGCCGCCATCTTTACCCGGAAGCATTCCAACACATGACACCTTATGGGCACCATTGAGGACAGACATATTTTGGACAAAGGCATTGAGGGTGGACTGGTCATACGGGAAAATGGGAATCTATGTTCCAGTGGAAGGCGGGTCTAGCGTGCTGGAAGGCCATCTAAGTATCTCGAAATTTCGGGTCAAGCGTCTTGGAATGCATAAAGTAGCAGGGTTGGAAGGGTTAGTTGGTTGGGAATGGATTCATGGCTAGAATGCAGTGTTTGTCTTGCAAGCAAATCTGAATAAACTTTTTGTCATCATAATCTGAAATCAAGATAATTCTTTTTGACGTTCACAGATGACACCGAAGCAAGTGGCAAGTTTATTCACAGAATGCATTCTGTGGACGTTTTGTGAATCAATATAACTATGTTCACACAGTTTGCACCCAGCAGCTCTCCCACATCCTGTGCATGGACCTCGTGCCACTGAAAAGCACTGTTGCTGCACTCCAGGACCAAGTGCACATTTTAAACAAAAATGCTTGTTGGATTTGTCGATTACAGAACTTTACAACACTCCGCCTTGCTCCCATTAGTTTCCTTGGTCACATGTCCCCATTAGCCAATCTCTGCCTAAGATATTCCTGGAAGGCTTTAAGAAGGGTTTTAGACCCGCCCCTTTTACATTCTGCATTTGGTGGTGGAAACCATGCTCTCTTCTCCGTTTTCCTTGCAGCTTTCTCCATGAGATTGTGAGTTTTGATTCCAATGGCATTTGGGTAGGATTTGTGCATCTCCCATGCAGTTTATTTTCACTCAGTTTTTCTGCTGCCCGAACAGTCCCCTCAGGTCAGTCTGGGGTTGGTAGGTCAGGTGTTGCGTCTTCCCCCCTCTTTGGCAGGGAACAATCACAGTCATTTCCAGTCCTTTTCCCGATTCCATTCCCCTGGTTTGTCAGGTTTTTGTTGATGCACCCACGTGCTTTCTGGGAGATGCAGTTCTGAAAAATACGGGAGAACTTTGGCCAGAAGAGAGGTTGAAGGGCATTGTGGAAGGGACAGCAGTACCCACAGACATACCATGAATGCCCCCTGAACTCCCACACTCACTCTGCCTCTGGGGTAGGTCTGGCTCTGATATATTTTGTTTGGCTTTACAAAACCTTTACAAAAACACGAAAAGTTAAAACAGATATCAAATCATAACATAAAAATAAATTATGCTATCCTATACACCAACAATATAGAAAGTTTGTAGTCAATTTAACTATAAAAGTTTCTAGAGACCTTAATCAGGTCTTATGAAATGTTGGCTCTGATATACCAAAGGTAGGTCGCCTACTAAGGTCGTGTGGGCTCCCTGTTCTCCCCCCCCCCATAGTGTCATGACCATGACCCTGTTACAACCAGTGGAAGGCCGTCCAGTAAGGTGTAAGGATTTCAAACTCCCCTTCCACATTCTTTTTTATGGTTAAAGTGCAAAGTACCCTCTACAGTACAAAACACCCATACAAGTTTTGACCCTTTCCATTATAAACATGCATTGCCAGCATGAGTACACTCTGGCATTTACACGCCAGCCCACAGCATTTATGGAACAATGCTATTTGCTCAGCTGCCAACAGTGCAAACACTAGGCTTGCTCACTTTGGATGCACAAACAGTCATCTGCCAATGAGCAGCCATCATTCTGCTAAGAGACGGCCGAGTATGACCAAACCATGCATATTGTAGACAGGGGGGCATGTTCTGGATAGCAACCTCGATGGCCACTTGCTAACGGAAAACACGGTACCTGACAGGACTGCCCTCTACCGCTACGCCTGTTCGTGGCAGCAATAGACCTGTTAGAGCAGATAAGAACTGAGCACATAGAGAAAGGATTACAACTTGTGGTAAATCAGACTCAGTAGACGGAAAAAAGGTCATATTTCCAATGCAGTTTTTATTAAAAGAAATAAGGCCTATCATATCCCTAGTTCTACAATGATTCTTTACCCTAGCTATATAAAATAATAAAAGGGTGCTCATCAGGATGTCTCAACAGAAATGCAAGTCCTCCGTCCAAACCCTAATCTACCCACGTTCTTTTCCTACCACTATTAGATATGGGTAACAAACTTGAGCCAGAAAGGTCTAGAAGATCTTTCTCCTACTGTTGGCGATTGTGGCGGATCAGAAGGCGGACACATACGCGGTAAAGACATTTTTACTGTGAGGTGTATTTAAAGTAAAATAAGGACTATCAGTCTCTGTGACTTTGGGGTGCTCCCGATCTATTTTACTAACTACGGTGCTCATCAGTCAGTGTAAATGTCCAAAACAGGTCCGTCACTGCCCAAATCTAACCTATCTGACCCTACCATTAATATAACTAAGCCCAGGAAAAAGACTACCTTCTCCTGGTTACCATGTTCTTCACAGGAATTCAGGTTTGATTCTTCTGTTCCACTGCGTATACCAAATGCAAACAGTCTTTTATTATCTTTTTAGTTAAGTTCTGTAGCCCCCTTATGAGACTGTTTGTTTCCTTTTACTCTTTCTCTCAAAGTATCTTAGTTCGATTCAAGTTCGGTCTCTCTCTTGAAGGCTTCTGTGTCCCCTTGTATATTATTTAACATTTTTATTCTGGTTTTCACCATTAACAATAGATAGGTGGGCGTGGCTTGTGAGCCATGGAGTGAGACGTGTCTCCCTTGTGGCTCCGTACGATCCGTGATGATCCTGCATTGACATGTACAATTGACCGAAATGGACCTTGTGAACAAATCGCTATGTGTATGAATATGGAGAGCATGCACGGATGAAGGTTTGAGACCCGAATGGGCCCCATAAGACTCGTAGCACCGAGGACAAGTTTGTAACTTGTGGCAAGACTGAGAACAAAATGGCCGGCGGCAGGAAGAAAGGATCATTATAGTCCTGACACCCGAAACGTAGTGCTGTTGGCAGAAGTGTGCGCTGTATACTACAAAGGGCACAAGGCATCCGTCCACCGCAAGGTTAATTCGCAGTATCCAAACGAAAAAGGATACACTGTTGCACCTCGTGCTGAGCAGGGAAAGAGCCCAGCTGTGACTTGGGGAGAGACGGAACAGCCACCAAGCGCTACAAGTACATGGGAGAGCCCCCGCACAGCGACCCGGCAAAAGGGCTCTATGGAAACAGGACGGCCGGTGTGGAGGTGGCCACCGCGTGGGCAACCCGCGGTCACTTCGGGATCTAACTTGCCCGACACGAGAAGCGGAACAACTGTCAGGTGGCCCGGACTGTGTGGGAAGCAACAGTTTAGCGCTTCCTTGAGCTTACACACCCAAGTTACTTATAACTCGGATCGCGGGCACCTGCTGAGACCCAGCTGCCGGGGACCTACTCAGCAGCAGGCGACCTCAGCCTGAAGCGGATACATTAGGAGCCCTGCAGCATCGCCTGGCCTGTGGACCCTGTGCCTCCCCGCCTTTCTAGAGGGAGCGCAGAGGACAACACGCACAAGCCGTCCGGGCAGCACTGAACGAAAACGCTGCCACATGAAGGATAAAGACAACTCCCTGGAGGGCTGGGGGGCGATTGCAAAAGGAAACCGGTCACTAAGAATGGAATAGGAACAAACGTTATTACAGTGAAACGGAAAGTAGACCGAGAAAAGGGGTAACCAGCGGCCTCTGCGGCCCAATCAGGAACTCCATTAGCGCCCTGCAGGACAGGGTGTGGCTGGGGCTTACTGAACGATTGCCCTCATAAAACCAAAGTAAGCGGAAATAAGGCTGTGGGGGGGGAGGTCTACATAGGGCCCTCCAATGGACATACACGGCAGCTACAGTGAGTGCGCAGACGTCCAGGGACTGCTTGAGAGTGTGGCAATTTCCAATTGGCGTAGAGCGGCGATCAGCACAGCCCGCTAACACATGGAAAGTGGGCTTGGGGCTAAGGACCATATACCTACCCGGCACAAAGGGTAGCAGTATACTGAATCAGCGACAAGAGTCAACACCCCGGCAGGTACGCAGAGGAGGCCACGTCCAACGAAACATGGCCGCTAAACAACTAAAACAGAAAGGGAAGCAGCCGACAATGGAAGAATTCACCAAATCCCCTCTAGTGACAGCAGGGGTTAAACAAAGAGCAAACTACACAGGGCGAACCCCCCCCCCCAGCCCGCATGGACCAGCAAATTCTGGACGCCATAGCTGACTTGAAGGTGTCTGGGGAGAATAAGTTGGATGCAGCGGTTGCGGACCTCAAGACTGCACTGGAACTTAAGATAGACGTACTGCAGATAGATGTCAACCTGCTGCGTCAAGATGTGAGAGCGCAGGCAGAGCACACAACCGAACTCGACATGAAAGTGAAAGCCAATACGGTCACCTGCAAAGCGAATGCCACGAAAGTCAAGACACTGATACAACAAGTGCAGAATTTGGAGCCCAGCTGAAGAGGCGGAAGGGCGAGCACGCAGAAATAACGTGCGGATCATAGGGCTGCCGGAGGGTGAAGAAGGTTCAGATCCGACCAACTGTATTGAGACCATGCTACTACAGGAGATTAAAAGGTGGGGCACTCACCCAGGGATTCGCTGTGGAGAGGGCACACAGAGCACAAGTTTGCAGATCACCAGTGGGAGCCCCCCAAGGCCAATCATTGCCAAGATCTTAAATTAGAGACATAGAGGATCCTGGAGCATTTCTGGAAAGGAGGGACTCTACATAGGGCGTCGGCGTCCGTCAGAGCTTACCCCGACTACACCTTTTTGGTACAGAGACAGCGTCTAAGATTTGGAGCGATTTAGAGGAGGCTCCAATACGCGGGCTACAGGTACATGTTGATGTACCCTGCAAAACTAAAAGTGATCCACAAAAACAGGGCTTTATTTTTCAAATCCCCGGAGGAGGCCACCGAGTGGTTGGACACTCAGAACTGTCCGACGACAGCGGATGACCAGGCGGATGGCCAAGAGGGTATATGATCCAGAGTACTTCGATACGTGTTGTAGTATGGACATTTGAACCTGGGACTAGAATATAGTGCGGCAAGTAAAGTACGGAGAAGATAAGCCAGTCATATAAGAAGTAAAGTTAACAATGTGTATTCAATGCGGGATATAGACTGATTAGTCTGAGACTACTAGCGTAAGGAGGCACACTTGCCCCCACAGTTAGGTTAGCTAGGATACGGTTAGATCATTATCCCCCTGCTGGGCTCTAGAACGGGTTTCCGGGACAGGGCCAGATGTGGGAAAGCCAGAGATCCAGGGATGGAGTTGGGCATCAGTTGGGGATGGGTGGGATGGTGGGGAGTTGGGATGGTGGTTTTGGTTTGGGTGGGGAGGGTTGGGAGGGGAGTGGGGGCTGGGCAACTGTTGCAGATGGGAGGGATGAAGGGCGGGAGGGGAGTTGGGGGTTGGCAGTGGAATCAGTTAGAGAACGAGCTTACACCCACGTGCTACTGTGCATGATGCAAAAAAACAAGGGAGGACAGAGGCGGGACTGGGTATGGATGAGAGACGGGAGATCTTAAGATAGCAACCTGCAATGTCAGGGGGCTCAATAGTTACTTGAAGAGGAATAAGATCATGATGTATCTAAAGAGGCAGAGAATAGATATTGCCCTATTACAAGAAACTCACCTCACGAAAGAAAAAACAGGATGTGATAAGGAAGAAATGGAAGGGGACCACCATAGGGGCAACGTATTTAGCATACGCTAGAGGGGTAATTACCTGGATAGCACCACATGTCCCCTTTCAGTTATTACATTCCACCGCAGAGTCAAATGGGAGGATGGTGGCGATACAGGGATTAATAGAAAATACAGAGTTGTGTATCATTAATACTTATGCCCCGAACCAAGATACTGTGGCCTATTTCAAGACCTTATATAGTAAAGCTAGCCCGTACTTTGGGGGGGGGAGGGAGAGTATATGGGGAGGGGACTTCAATTGCACGCTGGACCCCAGAGTGGACAGATCAGACAGGAAGCTAGACAAACCTACCCCTGCAGCTAAAACCTTGAGGACCCTGTTGGGAGACTTGCATCTGGAAGATATATGGAGGTTACACCACCCACATGAAATATATTATTCTCATTACTCAGTCCCACAAAACTTGTACACACGGCTAGATTAAATGTTTGCTACCCCTGAGCTGACGGGGGAGATAGTGCGATCGGAATACAAAGCGAGGGTCCTCTCAGACCACTCGCCACTGATCGTAACGTGGAAACACTTGCCTCCTAGGAGTAGGATCCCAACGTGGAGGCTTAGAGCCGAAGCATTGAAAGATACAGTGTTCAGGGGGCACCTGAGGAAGCAAATAGTAGAGTGCTTTGAAAATAACACTGGAAGCGTAGAATCGGCTGGCACTCTATGGGAGGTATTTAAGGTGGTGGTGAGGGGAGCAGTTATATCTAAATGCAAAGGGCTGCAAGGTGGCATAACGCAGGAGTTGCAAAAGCCAGAGGCGAAACTAGAGGCAATCATGCGCAGAGGAGATAACTTCCTAGAGGTGCCGAAACCATAAGCCAATTACAGCAAGAGTGTGGAGGACACTGGGAGAGATTATGCAACCTAAGTTACAAGAAATACATAGAAAGGCAGCACGCTGGTGGGGACAAGCCGGGGAGGTTGCTAGCATGGTTGCATAAAAATGAGACACCCAGGCCAACAATCAGAGCAATAAAGGGGGAGAATGGACAAATACTTGATACCCAAGAGGGTGTGAACGCTGGGTTCCGTGAGTTCTATCAACAATTGTATGGAGACGTTAAAGGGGGTGAAGGGAGCGAGATGATGGAAACACTAGAGGACATAGGCTTACCTATATTGAATGCTGAGGAGAGAGAGAGAGAACTAGATGTCCCAATCACATTGGAAGAACTAGAAGCAGTGATTAAGCTATTACCTACTAGTAAGACCCCGGGAGCGGACAGACTCCGCAGTGAATTCTACAAAACATATAAGATGGAAGTGCTCCCCCCGTTACTGGCAATGTTGAATGAAGCGTTAGAAACTGGGATACGGCCGGAATCCCTGAGAGGCCATTATTATTCCGCTTCTCAAACCTAACAAGCCGAGAATGGACTGCGGGTCGTATAGACGCTATCCATGCTGGACCAGGTCAGCAAGATACTCACGGCTGTGTTGGCAAAAAGACTGAGACAGTTCATTAACAAACTTTTACATCCTGACCAGACCGGATCTGTTCCGCACAGAAGCATATCCGACAATCTTAGAAGGCTCCACCGTGTCATGGAGCAAACAGAAGGGGACTTGCATGAAGTTGCAAGTGTTTCATTAGACGCGGTGAAGGCCTTCGATTCAGTCAAGTGGCCTTGGCTGATGGCAGCCCTAAAAGAATATGGAATAGGGCCCAGGAACCTGAAGTGGGTGAAACTACTGTACAGTACGCCACTAGCCAGGGTAAAGATGGGGGCGATCATTTCAGAGAGGTGGCAATTCAGAAGGGGCACCAAACTAGGGATGCAACGGTATTACGGTATACCGTTAAAGATACCGTGAACCACTTAATTGAACAATGATAACCGTCACATTGTTTATACCGGTATACCGTTCATACCGTTAAATGTGTTTTTCAATCTGATTTGGAAAGGCTGCAGTAAGCAAGTGCTGCGCAGTCTTGGTCTTGCACTGTTGGATGTGCCGTCTGCAAAGTAGTTTCAGTTTCAGCAGTTTTTAATTCCATTCCATAAACCACACGTGCCTGACACAAAATCAATATGTTATCAATAGGAAGAATAAATACAGTGCCAAGAAGGAAAAGGGTTTACTTTTATTTTTTTAAAGCGCTCACACAGCCCGCGGGCATTGAGGCGGTGTTAAAGAAATTGTTTATTTAGTTGCGTATTTATAACGCGCTTAAACACCCAGAGGTTTCTAAGCGCAGACCCGGGGATCGAACCTGTGTTGTTTCGTGTCGTCTTGCTTCCAAGGCGCGCACGTTGCCGCTGAGCTATCCTCCCGGGACTTTGAGTTAGCGGCTTTGGGGTTTAAATATTTATAATGGATAATGTTTTATAAACATATGACAATGGGGGATTTCCCTGGTTCTATCATTGAATTGACATATAATAAGTCACACTGCTAAATGTACTAATCTCTGTGGGTATATGCGCACAAGTGTATACTACCATCAGCCTCTATTAATCTGTGGCATGCAGGTTATCAAGATGGCAACATGTTCATCTTCACCAGTAGCCAGTGGGGGAGCTAAAAGCCTAAATGACCACTTAAGAAAAGCTATTCAGTTTGCTTTGCCAGTCGCAGCAGCCCCCCCCCCCCCCTCCTCGTCCTCCTCCTCTCCACATGTGTGTTTGTGTTTGGTGGAAGCAAGGGGTGGCATTTCAGTGGAAAGTATGTTGAAAAGCCCAATTCTGGCCTTGGGTGCCTGGTTTTGTTTGTGATGATAAATCTGACAATGTATGACCTTTTAGAAAATATTTGTTAAGATTAGTTAACACCACCTGCTATACCGCGATAACCATGATATACCGGCATTTGGCAAGAAGGTTATTGTACCGTCATAAAACTAATACCGTGACACCCCTACACCAGACAGGGATGCCCTTGGTCCCTGATGCTGTTCATTCTCGCACTGGAACCCGTAGCGATATATCTGAGGCAACAATACGAGGAGGTGGGCATCTACACGAAAGGAAGACCACATTTAATATAATTGTATGCCGACGATATGCTGTTATACTTGAGGTATCCGGAGGAAAACCTGCAATATATCTTAGAAGTAATGGAGCGATTTGCGTTGCTCTCTGGCATTACAGCTAACCCTAGGAAGTCGTGTATATTCCCCTTGGTGAGGTATAAAGGGATTCAGCGAGAAAACCTACCAGTATTACAAATACTTTGGGAGACCAGAACCTTCATATACCTGGGGATTGATATCTATCACACGGTGGAGGCTAAATATAAACATAACACAGAAGACAGTGGCAAATATTGAGAATAGTATGAGATTCTGGGCTAAGCTCCCTTTG
This sequence comes from Ambystoma mexicanum, assembly GCF_040938575.1. Lineage (NCBI taxonomy): Eukaryota > Metazoa > Chordata > Amphibia > Caudata > Ambystomatidae > Ambystoma > Ambystoma mexicanum. The sequence goes on along the minus strand of NC_090932.1, from coordinate 679,042,141 downwards.
GCCTTGGTTGAGAGGCGGGCACTGTTGAAGATGGTTGTACTGCCGAGGTTGTTACACCTTTTTGTGAATATACCATACATGATACCCAAGCGATTCTTTGTTAAACTTCAGAGCATATGTAGGGGGGTTCATATGGCACAATACCAGCAATAGAATAGCCCTAAGGAAACTGCAGAACATGTACGATAAAAGGGGCATAAAATTGCCCAACTTTGAGGTCTACTATTTGGCCAGTCAACTACAATATGTGGCTAAGTGGTTCACTGAAGACTCAACATCGGAGTCCAGATTGTTGAGGTCTGAATGTGTTCCGTATGTTTTGAAGGAATGGATATGGCTGCCAAAACCAGAGCTAAAAGGGTGCACAAGGATGTTGGAACTGGAATGGAAGATGTGGCGCAAGGCTTGCCAGATCATGGAGAACCCGACCCCGTGTTCTCCGCATGTGCCGTTAGTGGCACTGACTGGAGGGGATGAGCAACTGAGGAAGACAATTCGTAAGCATTGGAAACTGGTAGGCATTGCAACGCTGGGAGATGTATGGCAGATGGGAGGGTAATGGAATTCAATGTACAGGTAGAAGAAACTGGTCTACACTCAGGGCAGCATATTACTTACACTAGATTGGTACGGCAGGTGAAAGAGACATGGTCTGATATAGTGCTAGAGGATCAACCCGACAGGCCATTGAAACAATTTATGATATCTCAAAAGGGGGGGCAGATTCTCTCGAATCTATGATCTGCTGATGTCCAGGGTGGGAAAGGAAGTAACCCTGCTGAGAAGGGACTGGGAAGAGGAAGCAGAGGAACCCATGAATGATGGGTTATGGGAGAGGGTTCAGCCATACCATATAAAAGTGTCCAAGAATGCGAGGCTGCAACAGATCCAGCTATATGTTACCCACAGAGCATACATGACCTCCCCCAGAGGATTGCTCAATTCAAGAGCGCAGGAATACAAATATGTCCCAAATGTGGGGAAGTGAACGCAGTGACGATGCATATGTTCTGGGCAAGATTGGAAATTGGAAAATTCTGGGGAGAAGTAGCCCACTGCTTAACCGAGAAAGGGATCACGCTAGATGTGGAATCTGTGTGGCATGATCTCTATAAATGGGCAGAAGCGGAAACGGCAGTATGGAATGAAGCAGCTAATAGGGGTGTGGGTGAGGAAGTGTAAACTCTGATGGCCTGGAGATACTTAGTGGCCACACTGTCTGGGTCCACCCAGGCTTGTCTAAGTGAACATGATTCCTCTGGGAATACAGAGGGGGAGGTACCCCAACTGGAAATAACGGCAGAGGGCGAAGTGAAGTAGGCTCGAGTTAGGGGAGTGGGTAATGGGGAGACAGTGGACATTTCACAATATTGTATATGATGTTTGACGTTATATGACATGCACTGTTGGGTTTGTTTTGTGTTGATTGGTTGTTGTAAAAGGTAATAGAAATAGTTTAAAAACCAAAAACAATAAATACAAAATACAAGCTACAGCACGAAATAATTGAATATAAAAACAAGTTAAAATTTCCTCACTAAACGACAAAGCAAATTTCATCGGATCTGAGACCTGCCTGGTGTTATTATCAATAAAAGTAGTTTTTCAACCATGAGCGTCTCAGATCCAACAGATTGGCACAGATAAATAAGAAGCAAATTAGGTCCTCCTCAGACCCGCAACCACATGTGCACCAATTGGAGTTAACCATTTCATCCGGGCCCTCATAGGTATAACATTCAGGTGGATCATTGCAATGATTCGTCTCCGAGTCAGTGAACGAATAACACTCAAAGAAAAACAGTCATTGCAATTCTGGCGGGCCATCCTTAGATGCACCAGCAAAGTTAGCTTATCCTTGTTTTTTATTGCAGCAGAATTTCTCCTCGTGGCTTTCACGGATACTTGATGTTTAGTAATTGCCCCACTTCACAATTCCTCAAAGCCGATTCCCCACTTCTTGCATAGACCTATGCAGTCTCTATACCAGGGATATATGACATACAACTCTGCCTTTTCTAACTCCCCTCTTACAATCAAGATATTAGGGTTCAATGGTTGAGAAGAATGTAGTTTGCGGAAGTATTCCTAAAACCTAGATTCAGCCTGCACGCCAATGTTAGAGGCCCCAATCTCAAATGCAAGAGGAAATCCTGGCGTACTGAGCATCAAACCTAGGAGCTTTTTTAAACAAATATGCGGTCCAAGGAGGAACAGCTTACTCTACCCCACAACTCAGAACCATATAATATGGCAGAATAGATCTTAGCCTCAAGGGCTTGAATGCATTTATCGAAGCAGAATCCAAATTTGTGGTAGAATCCACAGAAACAGGTTTTTGGGCTGTTTTCCAACACTGCTAGATGTGCAGACCACAACAGTTGCTTGCAAAGATAACACCAAAATAACAATACGAGTCCTCCACACTTAGTTTAACCATGTCAATACACCAATTAAATGAGTTTTCTTTTTTTAAGCTAAACACAACGATCTTTGTTTTCTTGAAATTTTATTTTAGCCTGTTGGTTTTAAAATAATTAGATGCATAGACAAGGCTGCAGGCAAGCCCCTTAGGGGTCCGGTCTAAAAGTACTGCATCATCTGCATACAATAAAAAGGGATATAAAACCCCATTCATGGTCGGAGGAGAGTGCCCATCGAATGCAAGGGTGGTATAAAGTCAGAAAAAAAAAGATAATAAACAAGAGGGGGGGCAACGGACAGCCCCAATGCACTGCTTTATTCGTGAGGAACTCGCTTGAGGGCCCTGCACTGGACTGGGCTCTAACTGAGGCCCTAGTATCTGAGTATAAACATACAATAAGCCCCACCCCCAGCTTCCGAACAATCCGAGCACCCATGCAGATAATGAGCTGTGCCGTACTATGTCTTGCAAATGCTGATGTTTGTTTTACCATGCTTACAAACCCAATAAAATATCTATGTTGAAAAAAAAAAACATACAATAAGATGGAGTAATGATGGTGGAACCCCCAGTCTCTTAAGTTTAGCCCATGGTAAAGGACATTCAATCGAATCAAAGGACTTGGCTAGATCCAGGAAGGCTGAATATACTACGCTTCTTCTTATCCCTAAATATTTGATATTAATAGTCGAGAGTACAAAAACATGGTCTGCTGTTGAGAACCCCTTCCTGAATCCAGCCTCATAAATGGGGAGTATCTTGTTTCTCTCCACTCATAACTCAAGTCTGGACAAAACACAATTAATATACATTTTTTAACCGCAATCCAAAAAAGAAATGGGACGGTAGCAATGAGGATCCAGCCTCAAGCCTTTTTTGAAAATTGGTTTCATTATACTCAGAGACCATGAGCAGGGAATCATCAGTGAGGCTGCGATTGCTTTAAACAGTTTTAACAAAACTGGTAACCACCAATCTTGTATATTGTTCTCCTCTCTTATACTTTGAATGCTCTATTTCCAATTATAATTCATCCTTTCCAGAGTGCTGTTTCATGTATGAGGTTTATCTTCTTGCCTTCAGAAGACTGATTCCCCAAGTGTATTCTCCTTTTTACCGTCGGGATATGGATTGTCATTTCCCTTTATCCAACGTGAGAAGTTTCCAACTTTCTTCTATTTACTTAACAGTTCGGGTTTCTTACTTAATATCCAATTCCCTTGACACAAATACTGGGATGAGTTTTGTTTGCTTTACCTGAGTCCCTCTTGCCCTTACGGTATTCCCGTTGCCCATATTACCTTCTGTGTTCAGGGGCAACAGTGCTGATGGATTCTCTTTTGTCTGCTTTGTAGCTCTGATGCTTACTTTCCGCTGTGTCTCTTTCTTCTGTGCCTCGCTCTCATCTTCTAAATGTCACAGGCGCCGTGATCAGTAACTCCTACTTCTATTAAATGACTGACTGACTGACTGGCCTCGATGGCCGAAAGGCAAACACCCAATCTATTTTTGCTTCCTCTGACAACAAGCTATGTCAATCCTAACCTAGGTCCCACAAAAAGAACGTTGTTCGGAAGAGGTACCTTCCGATTACCCAGGTCTCACTTGGTCCTTCGTTGCTCGCTCATGTATTCCTCGCCTTGGTACTCTTTTCTTCCTTTCCTTGTCTTCTACTGTCTCCCTTCTCTTGCTCCCACTATTCTTCTCTCTACCTATCGCAGCACACCGATGTTCTCCTTTCTACTCCTACTGTCCTGTTCTATACCACAACTCTCCCCTCTCTGCTCTACAACTCTACACTCCGCCCACACCTTCTCCTAGAGTCACCCTTCTTTCACTCTACCCATTTAATCTAATTCACTCTCCGATGTCCTTTGGTTAGTCTCACTCACCTTGCACACACTCTGAAAACCAATTATCACTTTCTACCACCAATACTTCACCTTGCACACGCTTTCAGCAATCCTCCTCCAGGCCCCTCTGCACCGTCCTTCCTTTGCTTGGTCTTTTGGTCTTCCTTCTATTCCCTTGACTGCACCCAAACAATCCAAACTACCTGGATTCTCATTTCCAGTTTTATCCTCCTCCTTACTCTTCCATTTGTTCTCTCCCTCAGCTGATTTCCCAAACCAACCTCTGGCCTTCTTCTCCCCAGCTGCTGGGTTACAGGTAAGCAAACACAAACGGCTTTAACCTCTGCTGTCTTTTCATACAGAGGTCTGCTGAAAGTATACTAAATTTTACAGTTTGTGTCAGGACTAAACAGAGCACCTTGATTTCAGGTTTGACATGTGGATCATTCTGCGGTCCTGCAGTTCCTCGACAGCTCTCTCCCAATTGGGTTGCTCTCTTTCCTATATCGCCAGGCTTTCTGGGAAACGTCGTCCTATCGGACAAAAAGAAAAGGATGTGCAGCATTGTGCACAACAGATACGGAGCAAGAAAAGATGATACTTGGAGTACCTAGAGACCATTCAAATGGCAGCTATGCGCTGTACAAAAAAATGGCAGCTGCACACTCTACAAATCCTAATAACCTGACTTAAATAACTAAGCCAGGCACACGTAAAAGGAACAGAGGCTGGGGCCCTCCAAACTCCCGAACGTGACTCTAGGGCAAGACTGGCTGATGTAGGCCTCCTGCTCCTAGTTGCGAGGGGTCCCCCATGCCCTCGACAGGGTCAGGTCTCTGACCCCATCACACACTTCAGAGAGCATTACACTAGCCCGCCAGCCTAATGAAGAGCTATCAAAGAAGCTTGAAGACAAGATAGAAAAGCATTTCCCCTGTCCAGCTGAGAGAAGACAAGGGTCCGACAGTGAACTGAAAGTCAGACAGAGAGATACAGATTTTTTATTTGCACACCTCTGCTCACCAGTCATGGTGCAGTACAAAAGATCAAAATATCAAGTGTAGAGACATGGTGTCACAGTGCTCCTAAACAGTAGACATGATTGATCACTATGGTAAAGCCAGAAACTCCCAAAAAGACTTACAGCTGCAACATTGCTGGTGTGCCTGATCCAAGATGGCAGCACGCATCTTCATCGTGCAGGTTCCGGTTCCCAGATCCTCAGGCACCCAGCTCCGTTGACTGTGAGGAAAGGCTGGAAAGCCACATTGCAATGCTTCAGGTATCTATCTTGCTCGATGTTGCCTCATTTCGTTTTCCTCAGTGCCTGCCATCTTCCTATTCCTTCCGCCATGGACCTTCCTTTCCTTGCTTGACCTTGGACCAACCTTCGATTGCAAGCTCGCTATCTTGCTCCTGTAACACCCACCGTGGGAAGCCATTGTTATTAGCCATTCGCTGACAAGTACTCCTCTTGAACTCTGGTCTGCTTGTGACTTCTTTACTCAATCCTGGCACAGATTCTTTTTTCTCCATCCCCCTAGCTTTTCCTCTGCTCTTGATAGTCTGCATTTCACATCACCTGCCCTGTTGTTCCTCATTTGTAAATAGGGTGGCGCCACAAGAGGAATACCCTCTGCCCCTATCTTCAAGTTGCACAGCTGCACCATAGACATCAGGTAACCCGCTTGCTGAGAGTCCATGGCTGTGATAGACAACGGGTGAACCTATGTTCAATGAGTAACTCCTTTAGGCAGCTTTTTCTTGAGTTAAATGTAGCGGTCTTATCTTCCATGCTTTTTCCATAAAGACTGCCACTTTTTTCATCACCTGTTCTAATTTCACTTAAAGGTTAGATCACCATCTTGGTCTACCCTGATGTGGGATTCTTTCATGATTCACAAAATGAGCCCTTTTTAAAAGTGTCTTTACCATTGGGAGAAATACAACAAGTGGTATCTTGATTCGATGGACTTCTGCCCACAATAACGTAGTCAATTGCCTGCTTTTTTAAATTAAGGATGGGCTTGTTCAGTCGAGGGTTTTCATTCAAAGTATAGTGAACAACCACTGTTCCTCCTCCAGAAGGAAAGATACACATTTTAATTAATTTAAGAGCGAGCTGAATGAAAGAGGATTGTTTCATTTTGTCAACTTAAATCTGAGATACTATGTTAAGTGAGGGAATCAAAATAAAGTCAGGCAAGGAGTAGAAAAAGCTAAAACAAGAGAAATGACAAAATAAGAAAGAGCAGAGAGCAGGGAGTGCAACAGAAGTGACGATTGAAAGGGCCAAAACAGCAGAAACTCTTGACGGATTGATCCAGTTTGAAGACACCAAGGTAGCCCCAAAGCAGTTGACATCAGACAAGGATGACACATTCAGGTAAATCTGAGAGTTGTCAGCATTCTGGTGGATGAGGACACAAGCATCCCACAACAGATACAGCAGTGAATTGTCATGAAGTTGACATGAATCGACACAAAGGCTAGACAAAATGTTGTGCTTAACAAAACTGTTTCTAAGGGACAAAGTACAAATTGGGCCAAAAACAAACTGGTAGCTTATGAACTACAGAGGTTGTGAAGATGGATAGTCAGGATGTGGATAGTGCTTCAGTAGAGCTTAAACAAAAGGAAGGTGTCTCTCAGGGAAGTAATGAATATTAAATGTTCTCAGTAATTCATTGGGGGGCCAGCAATCAGAGGCGAACACAAAGTTGCAATGTTCTCAATATTCGCCATTTACATGGAAGAAAAAGTCATATCTTGCCCTAACCAAAAGAGAATGTCCCTACCTATGAAAATAAAACTAAGATAAGTTGACCTTTTGTCCAAAATGCATCGCACCCTCGCATTAGCATACAAAATCAGAAGGTACAATATAATTTCTATCGTCACTTCAACCAAGTTGTGCATACATCATATACATACAGTTTCAACAAAACAACCCTTGACTCCGGGATTTAGTTTCCCTTCCCCTGAACTGTTTCAGCAAAAGGCATTTGAATTACTCGGTTTCACCATTTAGGGTAATGAAAATGTCTATTTTCCTGGGTATTCGCCTTAAGATGACCAGGCAAATGTTAATTTTACAATATGGGTTGAAATATATTGAAAGACAGTCTTTCTATAGTGTTTAGGATGGCCAAAGCAAACATTTTCAGTTTTAACAAATGTTTGATATTATTTTTATTTTTTTTAATTTTTATTTTTGTTGGCAGAGGCAGATGACAAACACACACAGAGCAGCAACACAGAGACAATTTGGATATATGAACAGACTTCAGTGGCACATATGAATAGTGATAGCATGGAGATCACGGACCCATCGGGCATCAAGTAACAAGGCACATGGTAGCATTGATTACGGCGAGTTATCCAAAGAGGAGCCGGCTTCGAGGCCATTCAGGTAACTATTAAAGGCAGTCCAAATGTTTTTGGGGCGGGATTGCGCCGGGAGGGTGCTGATGTACTCCTCCTCGCAATTCCGGGACCAGGTCAACAGGTTCATCCATTTCCGAAAGGTAGGGGGGGCAGAGCGTTTCCAGTCTTGTAAGATACATTTTTTGGCAATTACACAGCACACATTCAAGAATTTAGCAGCCCCTCTGGCTCCCTCGTCCCCCCAATCCCTAAGCCCCAAACAGTACCCCCAGCGGGTCAGGCTCGATGACAGTATCACAGATTTCAGACAAAGTTTTCAGGATTTCCTCCCAGAACGGGGTTAGCAGTGGGCAGTCCCAGAACATGTGTAAGTGGCCTGCATCGTTCGCGCCACAACGAGGACATAGCCGTGGGTCGGAGCGGGCAAACCTGGAGAGCCTACGTGGGGTGTAGTAGAGCCTGTTCAACAGTTTATACTGTATGGTGCGGTATCGGAAATTCAGGGAGACCCCATTAGTGTGAGAACACATTTTCCCCCACAACTGGTCCGTGAGTTCTACCTCGAGTTTGGTGGCCCAGTCGTCCTGCACCCTAGACAGTTGCGGTGTAGCAGTTGCGAGAAGGAGTTTATATAGTGATGATACCACCCCGCGGGCCCCGCCCGAGTTGGCAATGTACAGAATCCCAGGGGAATCAGGGGGCTTGTGGGGAAACTCGGGCCACATATCGCGGAATGCAGCGCGGAGTCTGTAATATTGCAGCAGTTCCAATGGTGACCCCGAGCGACCCGGTTTCCAGGTCTGTGTTGTAATGAATAGCCCATCCAGGTAGAAGTCGGTTAGGGCCAGGTACCCCAGGGACCGCCAATGTCGTGCCAAAGCCATGTCGTTTGTAGGTTCTAATCCGAGGAACTGCCATGCGGGGAGCCACTTGTAGTATGGGCGTTCCTCCACACCCGCTGCAAATATCCGTTTCCAAGCCGATATTTGAGTCTGGACTGGGTCTATGGGCAAGTCTGGTTGATATTGTTGATGTAGGATCAAGGTCATTATATTGGTGCCAGAGGCTGCAAGGGCCTCTAGCCTGACATGCGGGCGAGGGGGAGGCCCAGGGTACCAGTATGTGGCAAACTGCACCTGCGCGGCGATCCAGTACCGCATCAGGTCAGGGGCAGTGAACCCACCTTTCTCGTAGGGGAGTGTCATGGCAGCCCATTTTTTCCGCACCGCACCAGAATGCCACAGGAACTGTGCACACAGCTTGTGCAGATCAGCAAAGTACCTCTTGCCGGGCCATATGGGAACATTTGTGAATGTGTACAATAGTTTGGGGAGTAAAATTATTTTAACCAGTGATAATCTACCCGCCAATGACAATGGGAGAGAGCGCCAACGCGCTATCTTGGACTCCACCAGTTCTGCCACGGCCAGGTAGTTGTTGGCTAAGAGAGCATCTTTGGTCAAGGACACCTGGACTCCCAGATATTTAATCCCGTCGGGAGACCACCGTAGCGGGTACTCCGTGGCAGGTTGAATCGTGGAGCCCGTGAGGGGAAAGAGTTCGGATTTGGCATAGTTGATGGTGAATCCAGAATATGTACCGATGCGAGTGATGTCACGCAAAATAGGGTCAAGGTGGAGGTCAGGGTTTCTGACGAACAGTAGTACGTCGTCTGCATAAAGTGAAATAATCTCGGGGTTACCCTGTAGCCGTAACCCTTTACGTGAGTGGCGCTCCCTGACAAAGTCCGCCATAGGCTCAATGGCCAGTGCGAACAGGATCGGGGAGAGTGGGCATCCCTGGCGGGTGCCTCTGGAGAGAGGGAACACGGCAGATGTTCGAGAGTTGACACAGACCCTGGTGACTGGAGAGGTGTACAGCAGTTTGATATATGCAATCATTCTAGGCCCAATGCCCATGGTCTCCTGGACCAGCCACATATACCTCCAAGACACCATGTCAAATGCCTTCTGGGCATCCAGGGTGACCGCAACTGCGCTCACGTCCTGATCGATTTGTGCCCGGACATTAAGGAGCCTCCTGATATTGTGTGATGTGGACCTCCCGGGCACAAAACCCAACTGGTCGTCGTGCACCATATATGGCATAACAGGCAGGAAGCGATTGGCGATCACCTTGGCAAAGATTTTTGTATCCAGGTTCATAAGTGAAAGGGGCCGGTATGATCCGCACTCATCAGCAGGTTTGCCAGGCTTGAGCAGCACCGTAATGATGGCCTCGCGTAGTGTCGGGGGAAGGGATCCCAGCCGGAGAGACTCGTTCCACACCCCTAGCAATTCGGGGGCTAGTATAGCCACATGTTCTTGATAGAACTCTGCCGTCAGCCCATCTGGGCCCGGCGCCTTTCCTTTTGGGAGACTAGAAATAGCCTCCACTATCTCATCCAGTGTAACGGGGGAGTCTAGCTGGTCTCTTGTAGCGGGGGAAACAATGGTGGTGGGAATCTGCTCCAGGAGTTCCTGCATCTGGGATTCGCCATGTTCGGGGGGGTGAGAGTATAAATCAGAATAGAAGCCTGTGAAGACCTCCAGAATATGCTGATCAGACCACTGTATTGCCCCCTGACTGTCCTTTACACAGGTAATTTGGGAATGGCCCCACTCTCCCCTCGCCAAAGCGGCCAGCATCTTGCCCGGTCTGTCGCCCTCGCCGTATTTCCGTGCCGCCTGTGGGCGGCTGAAGTACTGGACTTCCCTATTGGCCTGCTCGTTGAAGATCTTGAGCTCCTCGCTGATCTGGGAGAGGACTCCCGGGTCAATGGAGGCCGGGTGGGCTCGCTCCAGATCCCTTAATTTAGTCTCAGTGCGGGATAGGGTAGCTCTTATGGTTTTAAGGACTCCCGATTCCCTAGAGATGGATGCCCCCCTAATGAAGGCCTTAAAGGCGTCCCAGCGGACCCCCAGGGTGGTGGACTGCGGCAGGCTGTGCTCAAAGTACGATTGGATGTCGGCTAGGATGTCCGCCCTAAACACGATGTCCTGCAGAGCGGCCGATTTGAAGCGCCATATATTGATGGTGGGAGCCGGAATGCCAAGTTCTAAGGATAACGCAATCGGCGAGTGGTCAGACAGTGTGCGTGCAAGTATACATGTCCCTGCCGCCTTGCCCAGCAAAGGGCCAGACAGTAGGAAAAGATCGATCCTGGAAGACTGTCATGAACTGATGAGTAGTAGGTGTACTCCCGCGCTTGTGAGTGTAATGCCCTCCATACATCGTGAATGTCGAGTGTCGTACAATGAGTCAGGAGTCTACGCGCTGCACCTGGCAGGGGCCTGGGGGCTGTGTTGGTCCTGTCTATCGTGGTATTAAGGATGAGGTTCATGTCCCCACCCCTGATGATCTGCACCCCCACGTACCCTAGTAGAATGGACACCACCTGATCAACAAACTCGGGGGGAATCAACATTGGGGCCGTAGGTATTCACCAGTAAATAATCGCTGTTGGCAATGGCGCAGAACAACACTATGCATCTCCCCTCCGGGTCTAGCTCTTGTGGAGAACAAACTTGAGCGACTTATGGATCAAAGTCACCACCCCTCTGGCATGAGTGGAACATGAAGTGAAATATCTGTGAGGCCCCCAGGTTGGCGCAATGCTCCTAGCCAGTGGGCCCGTGGAATGCGTCTCCTGCAGGAGGAGTATTTTGCATCCGTGCCTGCTGGCATATGCCACAATCTTGCGACCCTTGGTATAATTGCTTAGGCCCCGAACATTCCAACACATAATAGTTACAGACATTCTAATGATCTACACACTATACACTTAACCGGAGAGCCCATAGGGTGCGTTTCTTGCACCGGTAGCATATGAGAAGTATAAAGCACCTCCCACCACTGTTGTCGTAAGCCAAATATGAGACAAAGCCCCCTCCGATATGGCTGCCCCAATGCGATGCGGTCTGCCATGCCGCCTCCACCATTTGCCATAACACTTTTCCATTCCCCAACAAATCCCCCCCCCCACCCTCACTGCCCACCCCCAACTTGCAGTGCAATCCCCCCACCCCCTAAGGCTAACAAAACAAATGATGACGAGGGACAACATCCAACGGGGATGTGCCCCCACCATGGCCCAACTGTGGCCAGCCATCGTAAACACCCAATCAAACATTAACATTGCCATTGCAGTGGGGTGTGCTGTTGTCGTGAAGATGGCCGTATAAGTATCATGTAGGACAGCAGCAGCCGTCTGGTGTAGGTTCTGCGGTAAGCAGATCTTGTGACAGCTCCCAGGGTCCGCTGGTCATTGAATGTAGGATGGGAACTGAGGAGTATTGAGTAGTCGCGTTCAGTTCCAAGCACTGGAAGCGCACAGAGATCAATGTCCAGAGTACCAGCGGTGAGCCAGGGGCCAGAGGGCCATAGATGGGGCCAAGCGTGATGAGCTTGCGTTAGAGTATTGCTAGTTACCCATGTACACTGATGAGGAAGAAGGGGTTTTGCTGGATAGGTTGATTAGGTCCCAATAAGACACGGCGCGTTGGGTCAATTTCCCTCGGTGTGTCCACCATCTAGATCATGGAGAGGGATCTGTGCTTCAATGAATTTCACTGCCTCGTCAGGCACAGTAAAGAAATATGATTTGCCCCTGAACGTGATTTTAAGACGAGCGGGGAACAAAATGGCGTATGGGACATTGCGCTCCCTGAGCAACTTCTTGACCCTGAGGAATTGGCGCCTCTCCTGCTGTACAGCTATTGAAAAGTCAGGGAAAATCCTGATGGTATTGGCCTCAAAGCGTAGATCGCCCTTCTCACGTGCCAGGCGCAGGATAAGGTCTGTGTCGTGGTAGTTTATAATTCTGGCGATGATGGGCCTTGGAATGTACCCTGGTTTGGGACGCGCTGAGAGGGCCAGATGGGCACGTTCCACCGTGAAGTAGGGAGAGAGGGCCGGGTTGCCAAGGAGGTCGTTGAGCAATGTTTCAATAGCATCTTCCATGCGCCCTTTCAGGGCGTTTTTCGGGAACACCGATGATACGCAGGTTGTTTCTGCGAGAGCGCGATTCCAAGTCGTCGCACTTAGCTTTCACACCTTTCATGTCGCGGGATAGGGAGGTGACCGTGTTCTTCTTCATTCGTCGAAATTCTGCTCTCCACGTCGGAGATTCTGGTGGCCGCTTGGTCCACGCGTGTCTTCAGGGAGGCCACACTGGCATTAACATCATCCAGTTTCTCGTGGAACGAGGCGAAGTTTTTAGCCATGGTTTCCATGAGTGTAGTTAGGTCGGGGCCAGTTGCAAGAGGATGGGGGACCGGGTCCGGTTCCTCCTGTACGGAGGATGTATGGACGGATTCCGACCTCGGGACAGATTTGGTAAATTTGTCCATGGCTCCCCCTTTCGAATTCCCTTTGGTTTTGTTGGGCATAGCCGGTAGAATTTCTGATGTGGCACGCACCTGTGGAATGGTAATGGAGGCCAAACGCTCAGCTGGTTAAAGGGGAAACCCCACAAACGGTCAGAAGGTCCAAGCAAGGAGGCGCCGGCATGTCCAGCAGCCAAGGTCCTCGGAGGCCCCCCTCCGACGTATGTGATCCGGGCGGTGCACCCCCCTCCAGAGCGTAGGCCTAGGCTCCGGGCCCTTTGGGGGGTAAGACCAGGTGATGTAGGCCCCAAGCAACTCGGTTCGGGTCCACCCTCCCTGCTCCTCACCTGGGCGCGAGGTCTGGATCGGGGGCTGCAGATGTCGGGTAGGCAACCGGGCTCCGGCCCGCGGCTTAGTGAGGGCAGGGCGCCCGCGCCGCCAACAGGGAGAGCAGCGGAGTTATATCAGGGGGGGGCCCCAGAGCCGCAGAGTCGATGTGGCGATGAAGAGCAGGGGGGCGCCCCGGCGCAGGTCCCCGCCGCGGCCGCCCGCGTCCCAGCGCACCCCAGCAGGGAGACCGTAGACAATGTCGAATTCAGTCCACAGGAGAGGTCGGCGCCAGCTGTGTGCTGGAAGGCCAGAAGGAGGAGGCGGAAGCCAGGCGCGCGCGGAGGCCCAGTCCGAAGGCCGCCCGCTGGCAGAGACGCCCGGTTCGCCCAGATCCCAGGACCGTTTCAAACCGGGATTGCTTTGGCACATGCAGAAAGGTCGCCCACACGGATCCACAAAGTATTCGGTCGCAATAAGAGATGCCGCAGTTGATGGCGGATTTTGGCCGGAGCCCCACGGAGCTCAAAGACTAGGCAGCCATCTTGGGTTGCTCAACAGCGCCGCCCCCCAAATGTTTGATATTATAAAGTAATTTTTAAACACAACCTTGAATTTCCTGGTATACTTCCCTTACCACGAATATCCCCCTTTTGGCTCACATAGATCCCCTGGTTTACTCTCCTGCCAGGGACCTCTTTCACATAGGTTTCACTACCTGATGCTCTGATCAGGTCTGTCCACAACATTTATATTTCTCTTAAATATCACACATCCTCAGTGGCATAACTCTGTTGACTTCTGTTAGCACTTGCACCAATTTCCCCCCACACTGACATTTCGTATAGGGAGGTTTGTTCAAGCGCTTTTTGTCAACCTCTCTTACAATGTCTCTTGGCAATGCTTGTTGCAGGTTTCCCCTCAACTGACCTCTCTTATCAGTAGAATTGCACCATGTTTGCCCTCTTGTTCTCTCTGTAACCATTTTGTCGACATTCAAAATGTTCACTTAATTGTGCATGTACCTGTTGGAACGCCGGAGGTTACCACTATCAAAGGGCCAACACACAGATATCTCCAGGCATCTCCGACTCATGTTTCACTGGAGCGACCGAGTTTTGCGTTGGGTATCAATTCTACAGCTTGGCAAACCCCTTCTCGGGTCCTCTGCAGGCATCATGGTTCCTCTTTTAATACAGTTGCTGCTTTCTGCTTTGACAGCATAGTGGACAGCCTTTCTGGGGTTGCTGGTTCCCTTGCTGCACTGCTGCAGAGCCCGTCGGACTCTGTTGGGTCTCCAATCTGTCTGGTATGCCGGATTGACAAGTGGCAGGTCGGGAGCACCTCTGTCCTTCAGCCTGGTACGCTCCTGCATGTCTGCCTTTTTCTTTGTGGCTCCTCTTCCTGCTCCGCGTACTCTGCAACCCGATCTGGCTTCACCTTTTCCTTCTCCCGTCTGCAGGTGCTTCTCCGATTTAAATGTCCTGCGCAGTTGATTGAATGGACAACAACTAGACTGCATGTTACTATTGGCATTACTGTTGATCCTGATTGACTCTTCACTCCTATTCTTCATCCCAATACTTAAAGCTTTCTGGGAATTGAAGTCCAAAGGATTACCATAGTGTTAAGTTCTGTTGTCGCATACTTATCTACACAACAATCATCAGATGTCAAGGGAGTTTTAGAGGGGTTATGTACAGATGAAGTATGAATGAAGTTCTGCTTAAGATGTTTAACAGAAGTAGATTTTAAGACCACAATGAAAGGGTTATGAATAATGACAGCAGGCCATTATAGACTCTTGGATTAGAGTTTCCTCTTCATAGTCAAGGGAAGAATAGTGTCTACACTGTCAGAGCCATCGCCTCATTTTTCACCATCCTTGTTGTAACCCTTTGAAGCCAAGGTTCCACTCCCCCTTACCCCCCGGATACCATTTCTCTGCCTATATTAGTTTATCGTCTACCCCTATTCATCTGTAACTCCATTGTGCTCTCTCCCCACACTGCCACCTCTCTATTTCTCCTTTACATCTTTGACATTCCACTACTCCCTCTTTACTTCCTTCAACCAACTCCTCTTTTTCTTTTGCATTGTTTCTCGACTCCCCATATCTTTCCACAATCTTTCCACCAATGCCCAAATGGCTTCCCTCTATCTCCTTTTCCTTTCATATACCCTATCTCGCCAGTGTTTTCCCATTCCCCTTTCTTCACCCCTTTCGGCACCCCCTACGTACCAGCCAGGGTTCTCCAGTCATCTACTAACTCTCCCAATTTCTTCACCTCTTTGGCCACCTTCACCTATGCACCTTTCCAATATGCTCCACTTCAAAACTACCCTCCTCTATATGTTCCTCTATCCTCTTTACTTGGTTTTTCTCCTCAGACTTTACTTGTATCCCCTCCAAATGTTCCTTCTACCAGTGCTCTTGATCAGTCTACGTCCAACCTTTTGGGCCCGTCTCTCCCCAGCAGCCTCAGTCACTCTTTTTCTAACTCAATGGCTCTCCTAATTTCCTAACTTAAGAGTCGGTCATCCCCAACTTCCTGGACTTGAACTACAGCCTCCTGTCCCGCCTTACCCCACCAGGTTTATGGGTCTTTCTGCTAGCCTCCATTTACCTGTTGTACCCAGACTTAAGGGGTTCTCCTACAGTCTCCCATCACCAGCACTTGCTCCATGGCCTTCTCCAGTGTCAATTTGCGTGTCCCACCCCAGTCACAGCTTGCTGCACAGCATATGGTGCCTAGCATAGCACTGTGTCCCCTGAAGACTACATTCCCTAGACTACAGTGAACAGTGCCATTGGTCCATGTGACTTGCCACTTACGGGGGGCATGTGAGACGCAAAGAAACCAGCACAGAAGTAAAAGTTGCTTTTTGGCAATTGCGCTGCTTCTCAACACAGAGCTCCCATGTGTAACGGCATTCTTGTGATTTTTGTTTCCATGCTTTTTACATAGGCTGACTGCTGGCTTTTCTGGACCTGCTAATTTGTTTGACTGGGTTGTGTTGCAGATTTCCAGATATCAGCAATGTCATTGTTGCTTGGTTACAGACCCAGTATTCGTATTACTGGCTGACTATTGGATTCCCTTATCTGTCTTAGTGAATTTATTTCCTGCACTTATTTGGACATTGAATTTCTACACAAGACCTGTTGTAGAACTTGTTTCGGGGCTTTTGCCTGTAGATTATAAACCAGAGGAATCCAGAGTACCGTCTCATAGATGTGCGCCCTTGTGCCATTTGGGTCACGTCCTTGAGGACTTCATCAGTGTTCTTTTGCTTCGTTGGGCTTCTCATTAGGCTAGTCTATAAACTATTTCTAGACCCACCAAGGAAGGATGCTTCTTTAGATTGTTAGTTGCAGCTTTGACCTCCGGGACAGGTTAGAGAAAAAAGCAAGGGTACCTGCCCTTTACCACATTTTGCAGTGGGTCATCTCAATGCATTTAACTACAGTCAGTTTGGGTGGCGTGACAAATCTTAACTATTCATCCCTTCTTCCCAAAGGGGAGCCACCCCCTTGGAGGCTAGGGAGGTGAGCCCGCGGAGAAAGAGCCTGTATAGGGGTCTGGGCAAGTGGGACCTCCAGCCTACCAGTTAACGTGCGTATCTTGCCCTTTTACGCATGTAAATATGGCAAATACGGACCATTTAATTTTGTACTGCTTACCGTGTACGCTTTGATTGATTCATTAAAAAAAACATACTTTCCACCACTAGATGGCAATGTAGCATTTCTTTTGTCAGCAGCATAGCCTTCTTATGCATGATGGTGAATTTCCAACTGAAAGACCAAATCTGTGACAGCTAAGCGAGCAACACAATAAAGCACGCACCCTTTTAAAATGTGTTCATACCCATAACGTATGTGTTGGATAAGTTTTACTCTCTTGCAGAGGAGAAAACTAATTTTTACTCTCTTGAAATTGCATTTACGCTCTAATTTGAAAAATCATGCGTAAAATACTCCCACCTCAAAATCTTATCTGGAGCACTGGGCACCTCACTGGGAGTGACTCCCTTCTTGGGGACAAGGACTCACTCCCATTCCTGCAAGGAACTCCCTGTTCAGAACGCATTACCCACTTACATGGGAATTGTAAAAACTGTGAATTCTATTTTGGATAGTGACATTCCTTCAATCTTACTGGCTTCAGGTAATTCTGGATCCTGCCTGAACTCCACAGTCAAAGAGAAGCGACACCCCCCTTTTGTTTGTGATGGAGTACATAAAAAGACGAGGAACTGTGACTGGAGGAGAGAGAATCCTACACAGCCTCGGGAAGACGTCTTGGAGGGGCAGAGCCATGCTAAACTGCGGAGCCAGCAGTAGCGTACGGAGCTAGTGAACCTGGCGCAAGATGCCAGCAGGCTGCGTCCAGACCGACAAAGGCGTCAAGGTCAAGATGGAGACGGTAAAGCAACTGCCTCGTCTGGTGGCGCCACCCCACAGAAGCCATGGAGCGCCAGAGTACATTGGGGAACCCAAGAAACACAAAACATAACGAGCGGAATTGGAGACAGAGCGAGAGAACCTGGAGGGTTCCAATCTTTAAGTATAAAATCAGAACATTGTGAAGTACCAAATTGGAAATGGTGGGACTGTATTAAGAAAACCTTTTTTTCTTAGAAAGGGTGAACCATACAGAATTAAGATTTGGCACACAGAACATGTACCAAGGTTGAAGACTGTATTGCGAACAATTGACAAACTTTTCAAAAACGTATCGGAAAAAAGGCATCCAAGTGATTGGGCAAGGCAGAAGCCAACAACAGAGGCTATTGTTCCGGCCTCCATCTTTGTTATATTTTTTTAAGTGGTAGGGCCAGTTAGCGAATTGGATTTGTACGAAGGACTATTTCTTTTGGACTTTGAAGAGCACCCGTTCTTTTAGTTTGTTAGGTAGGGAACTCCCCACGTAGCTGTAGGGCAAGATAACTACTTAGTCTGACTCCCTTTTTGGTTCACCAAAGGGGGTGTAGAGTAAAGGGGGTAAAATAAGGACTATATGGGATGGTGTACAGGGGAGAAAAGGGGTTATGGGAGGCTGGTCCCTCATTAAAAACATTGAAGAGCTTAGTTACTGTTGTTCCTCTATATTTTCTAGCCTGCTTTCGGTCTTCCTTCCAGCCTGAGAGAAAGCAGACCAAACACCTTCCCACTCTTCTCTTGATCCTCTAGCTAGAGTTTTCTTAATCTATGGGCTGGGATATCAGGAAGAAGCATTACCATCTTTGTTTGGTGGGCAGGGCACCCTCTAGAACTGATGAATTGAGCTTCTGTGCGACATCTGGTTCCTTATGGTCACCTCTGCAGCTAGGTATAAATTAGCTCTTCATCCTAACAGCCTTCTGGCACAGGTTCTGCTTTATATTCAGCCTTAGTCACACGCTCTAGTGAAGGTGGATTCAGTGGTGTTAGCTGGAATAAAGATGGACTGTCAGGCTCAGCCCCTGGGGATGGCCTGGAGACCTGGTTCGGGGTTTGGGATGGGCTAATCACTCCCCTGGACAGTCTTCTCTCTACCCACTTCACCTGGGGTAAGGGAACTCAGGAGTGACTTTTATGGCTACTGGAATAGGAATTGGTTGGTGGGTGGGTCCCGCACCCCAGGTTGGCTACCCTGGCTGAAGAGCGACTTGGGGCTGTAGTTCCTCTCATTGGATGGTCATCTCTCTGATGGGCACACCCTGACTCTGCCCTCGGAGTGGAGTCCCTTAGCCTTTCTGTTCTTAACTGTGTGGGAGTGGAGGCCTTACGCCATGACTGACTGCCTGCCTATCAATCTTCTGGCCCTAGTACAGGTCTCTCTCATTCGCTCTGCAAATTTATAAAGATTCCCGAGTAACAGAAGCCAAGCAGGCAAGCGCTGTAGGGCCTGCGGGTCGCTGTTCCTCGATTCCCCTAAGGGCCAGGAGCATCTAAGGTGCCAATGTTACAAGTCCCTGCTGTCTACCCAAGGCATAGCAGGGGAAGACTGGGGATGCTCCCTGGGCCCAGAATCAACAAACTTGCAGCGGCACTCAACCTCCTTAGCCATCCCACCATCCACCAACAGGTTTAGACAGGGACTTTTGACCACAGGCCCCATACTGATGTTATAAAGTATGAGCGAAAGGATTGACCACTGTGGGGACAGCTCCAGTCTGGAGAAGCCCACGGAGAAGCCCACTAGCACTAACTGGGAAGGTCTAGTGAGGCAGAAGATAATCCAATTTAGGATACGCTTAAGCACACCCAACTAAAATAGATGCTTTATCGCACAGCGAGCAGGATCGTCATGGATCCAGCCGGTTGCTGTGGTGACCCATGTACACCCATGGCATCTAAGGAATCTTAAAAAAAACATCAGTTGACTGTCATCCTAAGATTATTTTCCATGATTTGTTAGGCAGGCTTCATCAGATACATTGACGACATTCTGGTCATCTGGAAGGGGTCCACACCACAAATGGACGAGTTTTTGGAATGGCTTAATGTACAGAATGTTTTTCTAAAATTTACCTCATCATATAACAATCAGAGGGTAGACTTTCTGGACATCACGATTGTGGCAGACAACACCTTGAAGACACTTTTCGTTAAGCCTTATAATAAACCTACAGACAAAACCTCGGTCCTCCACTATGAAAGTTTTCACCCTAAACATGTACGGGATAATCACCCATTGGGACAATTCTTGAGACTCAAGAGAAACAGTTCAAGGAGAAGAGATTATAAAGAAGAAGCGAACAACATGCAGGAGCGCTTAATTAAACGAGGGTCTCCACAACATATTGTCGATACCGCTCGTAAAAGGGCAGACAATAACAATCGGGACTCACTCCTTCAATACAAGGAACATAGGGGCGAAAAGACAAACAATGAGCGTCTGGTATTCGTCAACACCTTAAGTCACATGTCAAACGCTATTAAACGTTTGATTTGTAAACATTGGGACATACTGGAGAAGGGTAGTGATCCCATTTCAAGACCGATCATTGCCTTTAAACGGAGCCAGAACATTAAGGAGCAGATAACTCGGAATGATATAACATCTAGACCAACCACCTCACCCTAACACAACTTTGGGGTTTACAAGCAGTAACAGGTCATTTCCCATGTGGAACATGTACCTGCTGTGCTTTTACTAAGAAAACCACTTCGATTGACATTGGGTTGAAAACTCCGTGGTTACAAAAAACGTTGACCAATTGTAACACGAGTTGGGTAATCTATGTAGTTTGGTGTCCATGCCACAAGCTATATATAGGCAAGACAGAGAGAAAGGTGAAATTGCGGATAGGTGAACACCGTAGCGGTTTAAAGAATTGGACTAAGAATGCCCCATTGGTAGAACACTGGGTAGAATATACTCACCAAGTACAGGATCTCTCCTGGTCGATTGTTTACAATCAGAAACCGAGTAATGACATCAACCGGGATAGACTAGCGTTGTCAAAAAAAGAACGCAAATTTATTTTTCTGACTAAAAGCATGCTCAATGGTCTAAATGAAAAATTCGACTGGGTACTGTAGAATTCCAGTACGGTCTGAGAGATGGTTTAATAAATATTATAAACCTTGTCCGTCACTCTGTGAGTAAAACATGCACGGCAGCTCTCATATTACATCGACCTGTTCATCTGGTGACGCGGCATTTCGTCTTCTCCCTCTGTGGCATGGATGGTGGTGGAGGCTTGTGATGTGCTCCGGGTTTTTCCTCCTGTTTTGGTTGTCCTGGGATGGTTCGCATCTGGCGTGCTGCTTCTTTGTGGGCGGCGATGGATCGGCGACCATAGAATAGAGATCGGATCGGACTGAATAACATTTCCGTGTTATCCAGTCGGGTCACATGACATGGTTAAGGTCACATGCTGCGATGGGCACTCTCTGATTGGCTAATCATGAGGCGCCTGTAATGAATTTAAAATCGGTTGGTTCCTCTGAACCGAGAGCTACGAACAAGGGGAACAACGGCAGTCACTAGGAAGGCTGTCGAGACGGACCAACGCAGTGAACGATCATACGCTGTGACGAATCCGCAAGTTATAAGCCAGACGAGGAGGCGAACCGAACGGAGCTCGGAACATCCAGGATGCGGTGTTAGACCCATATAGAGGTAAGTAAGAAGTCGGCTAGCGATAACCGATTGAGGGCTACTCAGGTGGGGAATAAGGAGCCAGACCTTACCAATACCAAATGCCACTTGCTGATACTGTTGTCTGTGTTGTCTTTTTTGTTGTCAACAGTGTTGACGCTCTCCGATGCTCCGATGTAATGGGGATAAGTTTGACCCCAAACAAGTCGCATTCTAGACCTCGGGTCAATTCGGCTGTGCGAATTCCGGCTACCAAACAGCAATAGTGGAAGATAATGGTTCAGCTTCCGCTGTAGCACGATTTATTCACCTTCTACAGGGTAAGCCAACCCCTATAAGAGCAATTAGAAGACGCTAAAGGCAAGAATGTGTCTGGTGGGGGGAACTACAATGTAACAGAATGGTTGCTAATTGTTGGCCATATCATCCTTTCCAGATCTATATTCTTGTTGACGTCCAGCGAGTTTGACACGTAGAAGGAAGGTTGCGACTATCAACAAAGACAGCATTTATTTGCTTAGGATAACGTGCCCCATTCGTGGGTAAGTTAACCATGGTTTTATGAGGAAACATGCGAGATGGGTGATTAATGCCTGTGTTAAAGGGCAGTGAGCTAAAATAGCCCCCCTATTAGCATTTCCTGTATGTTCTGTTATCTCCAGACGCTGTGTGCCTTTCTCTCTAGACGCTCTTGAGCTCTCGAGCAATTGTGTCTTTTTTATCGAGGTTCCTAGTTTTGTAGTTTCTCAATCTCTGGTGTACTTGTTTGCTTATGTATTGTCACACATGGGGTCGAGTTTGCAACAGGACAGAAACGCAAAATCCCTGACTCAATGGCAACTTTCAGACATAGAGGGGTGAGATATATATATAGTACTTCTCAATGGTGGTGGAGGGGGGTGTCTTTGGCTATGTGTCATGGTTGAAACCTTTATTGAGCTAGTCATGAGCTCTCGTACACTGAGTACGGTAACGACTATGTTTCTCAGGTACTGGTATAACCATAAGGTATACCTTTGTTAACAGGTAATTGATACACTGTTTTTATGCATCGCTCTCTTATAGGTGAAAATTATCTCGTGAAACTATCGACGAGCAATTCCGTGAATGCAAAGATTGGGATTGCCAGTTATCAAAGTATTTGGACTTTGAGGAGAATTTTCGAGTTCATTTAAAACCAATCACTGTCAGTATGCAATGATTCTGATTTTAAGTCTACCCCTGATGAATTTCCTAGAATATCCTGTATAAGGAAAGAAACATGTTGGGCCTGTTTTTATCATTGTTTAAAAGGTTTTTTTGGTGTGTATCTGTATGAATGAAACATAAGTTCTGTATGAGATTGTTTGGTACGAATGGTGAGGAGTGGGTAAATGAATAAGTGAACTGTGATCACATATTATCACTGTGTATAAGCCACTTTGTCATCTCGGCTCCCATTTACGGATAGCCATTAGTGAATTACGTTGCATCAGTGATATGGAGTGATTCTTCTTTGTTTATGTTCTTGTTCTCCCTTCTTTTTTTTCTCTCGTTTTGTACTCATGATTAATTCAAGGAGAGCATTTCTTAATTAGAATTTCTTAAACTAACTTTTTGAAATGATCTTTTGTATTGGAGATATATTAAATATGTATATGAAATTTTCAAATAAAATATGTAATTGTTTTTATAATGTTCAATGTTGTTGTTGTGCAATATTGATGAACGCGGTAGCTTCTGTTGACATGAGATAGCTTTTTTCCTTTCAACTTAAGAGAGCGGTACTTTTGCGAGTCACGAGCCTTTTTGTTATATGCCAAGGGTTCCACCCTTAATGTGAGGGTCTGCTTGTGACGCATAACTTTTCCCTCAAATCTCTCAGTGTTTTCTTTTGGGCTTCATCAGTAGGCAAGAAGCATGCCCTCACTTGACGTGAAACAGTCATAGTAAAAGGACCTGTTCACTTGGCAGTACAGTGGGTGTGGATAGGAAGATTCAGATTTCATTGGACAACTAGCACCTGGTTACAAGCCTGCTGTGAATTATATGATTATTGCAGATATAAAGAAATACATGTTATAATACCCTTAATAATAAAACACCATACAGACTGGTAGACACACTTCAAAGTTCATGTTTGTTTTTAGGTTTCTCAAAGAAAAACAATACTCTAGAGACCAGGGGTCTGCCACCTTTGGCTCTCCAGTTGTTTTGGACTACGTCCTCAATCAGCCCCAGCCAGCATAGTGGCACTTGTATCTCAAGTACCTGAAACATCAATATCACACCATGTAGACTTTAAATGACTGAAAATGATGCATTAAATCCTTACTAGGCCACCAAATTGGATCTACATATTGCAGTTTGCCGAAGAACCCCACCAGGGCAGTACAATCTACATATACAGGAGGAAAGGATTCGGGAAGTGAAACCAGAAGAGCAATGCTTAAAATGTTTTAATTACACTGCACAAACCCTGCACCCCCTCTTAGCAGTAGCCTAGAAAGATAGTGCTTTCCCAGCAGAATAACACACTTCACCAGGGCCCACATTTCGAGCGAACATTCAGTGTGCCATTACCCTGATTTCAAAGTCGGAAACAAAAATCAGTACCATGTTGCAAACAGAAATGTCCTCAGGGGTCTGAAACTCCAGGCCCCCAAAAGCAACAATTGCACCAGACGTGTAGGTTAACTACTGACTATGTATATTGCTCCCATTTAGGTTCATTGAGTGCAAATTTAAATTGTATGGATATTCTTAAACACGTGAATTTGGTGACCCTAAAGCCACACAAATTGTACCAAATGTGCAAAGGAAATTGCTTACCAACATCTACGTCTGTAAGGATACGATCAATGAACTGGCAAAGGATTTGGCGTGGCTTCTGAACAACAGTGTTATAGTCTTCTGGTTTGGCACTGATTTGGAGGAAAGTGGAAGAAAAAAAACATTATCATGTAGACCAGAAACAGAACTCTCTTAATAAAGAGAAAACCAAACTCTGATTAAACATTTCCCCTCATCCCCACCTTCCAAGTATTGGAATATGAGCTATGTGGAAAAATGTATATATAGGAAACAAGGCAAGAATGGGTTGTTTAGAAAAATTTGGGACAAATTTCTGACATTGTATTGATTCTGACAATTTCATATTATGTGATGTGTACCTGGCATCTGTAAAGGGGGGGGGGGATTTATGTGTTTGTAATTATGTATATAGTTTTTGCTACGAATTTCTTTGTTATTTCATGTTTTGTTGTTATAAGTAAAATGAAAATAAAACATGAAAAAAATATATATATGGAATCTGAGCTATGGCAGTAATGCCAATATATACATAAAGATGTATCCCACATACATAAACATACATAATACTTAAACCATGAAAAACGCAAAGTAGAAAGCTACCTTAAAAAAAAGACAAAAGAAAGTATGCAAGTGTACAGCTTTGGTATAAGAGCTTTCCATGTCTCCGGACATTGTACCCGGTCTAGGACAAAAAAACACTTGTATCCCAAAGACTTCAACTTAACTGTGCCCCGAGTGAAGGCAAACATCAACTTCAGGTTCAGATGTTCTGCACTGAAATGAGACAAGCCATACCAACACTTGGTTGAGAAGTAAAATGTGCTTACTCTGGGTAGCAATGGTTCTGATGGCTAAAGTCCTTCCTTGGCAGAGGATTCATCTTTGGAAATATTTCCAGCAACTTTGGAAACTACTTTTACTCTATTGGTGAAATGAGGGGCCATCACGCCCATAGAGCACGCCTGCATATCTATTTGCCATGGCACTTCCTGCAAATTACTATGAACAATCGGAGCAGGTAGGCTATAAGAACACGCCAGGAAGATTGTATCTGTCACCACTACCGTTAACAAAGGCATATTCTTTAAAAGTTCATATGATTAGCCGTCCTTGAAGAATTGTGCAGGCAATACTTAGATAATCCCCTGGAAGGCTACACCTTCAATATATCAAATGAACAATTTAAAAAAAGGATGGGATGGACAGCTGTTCTCTCCACCAGTGCTTCAGACTGATAACCGAATCCAGTGAATGCTCCCCATCCGACTCCCTTACCACGCACTCTAACCAATGACAAAGCAGCTTCTGTTTTCTTTTTACCTGAAACAGGGATTTCTTCACAGGCATCACCCAAAAACATGCCACCCTTAAGAAATTTTAAGTCTGAAGTCCACCAATGAAGATCTTGTACCACTTTCATTGACAAGTCTGTTACCATGCTAAATACGGGGGTTCCCCAATGCCCATTGAAGCAACTGCATTTATAGTCTCCTTGCGGAAAACATTTACTGTATAGAACAATCAGACCTAAATGGCAGAGATAATCACCCTAAGTAGTCTTTCGGTATAGAAAACAGACACTGTATGTTTAGGGGTTTGTCTGCAGGTGGGAAGCCACTATGCCCAAGTGTGTCAAATACTACTCTGACAAACCGATAGTCCTAAAAAAAACTAGAGGCCTTTGCCTGGCTGATTAAAATCCTGAGTCTGTGCCAAAGACACATTATTGTCTGAAATGAAGCCAACGCCTCCTCTTGGAAGACTAACTTTATAAGCAGAATGTCCAGACAGAGTAAACCCACACTTCACGGAGTAGAAGATGGGTAGCGATCACAGTCAACACCTTTATTTCACAGGCGAGGTGAAGCTCTGTTGATGCAACCCCCATGTTCCACTCGAATTGACCCTCTTCCCCCAATGATCAGTGGCATTCTTACAATGTTTAATGTAGCCTTGTTTACAAACACGTTTTAAAAAAGCTAAAAAGTAACATTTTAAATAACCTTCTGCGTTCCCATTTCCCGTTACTATGCTTCGTCTCTCCCCTCACTTAGCTCTTACATCTCCACAGCCTTGACTTATGTTCTCACTACACCTACAAAGTTTTATTCCCCTCTAAGGTTTTGCATCCCGTTTTTTGCCACCTTTTACAAACCACATTATATTGAATAGGACTTTCTGATATTTGAGGCTGTTGATCAGTCTCTTCCATGAGGCTGCACTATTTTGGCAACCCATCATTTGCGTTCTAACTGTCCTCCAATGCCACAGTATCAATTGCTTAACCACAATCGTCTATAGCAGTGCAACAGGATGGCTGGTAGGTCTCACTTTTAATATTTAATGTATTAAGGTCCACAAGTTCTGCCGAGACTTCGACAGGACCAGAGCACATAACATGGCACTGATCAAATGCACACCTCTAGCGTTCCCCCTCCCCATCTGCTCCTTTCACCTGCTTGTGCATTATGGCAGGCGTCCAGAGCCACTGATGTATAATCTTAAAGTAAGCAACCTTAAGCTTCAGCTCAATGTCATTATACTATCTGAATCCTTTACATCACATTGCCTGAGAAACAGATCTTCTAATGTGGCATTTAGTGTACGTTTAGTGTCGTCTGGATACACTGGTTTGAAGATTGTGTTTTAGGAGCCCCACCATCAATTCTCAAGGATTGCTATGTGTTAAGCTTCTTTTCTACTCGCGTCTTTCTGCAAACCGGAAAAGCAGCACTGCAGGTCAACATACCTCCACATCCGTTTTGTGCATACCTTCCACGTCTTAAAGTTGTGGCAAATTCGTCCAGATTCTTGAAGTCAGAATTTGAACGCCCTTTTCAATCCCCTTCACCACCACGACCACCACCACCTTACTTACCCACTCTTTCTGTATCTTCCTTTCCGATTTCTCCATATCGGGGCGCTGCTGGTTATTCTCAGATGCATTTCAGTGTTTTGTGTGCCCTTTGCCAGACTACACATTCATTTCCAATATTGGGTTGTCCGTGTTCTGTTTTTACACTGTATTTCATGTGTCCGATTTATTTACCCTTCACTATTTCCAACTCTTTTTAGTCCACCACGTTTTTTTCTCCTGCAGCATAACTGTCTGCTGAAACAACAAATAGTCCACGTAGTAGAATTTCATTTCACGCCCTGCTGCTCCCTGGTTTAGGAGGGGCATGTGGCTTATCCTCATAGGTCTGTGTCTCCCACTCACCCCGATGGAGAGGGTTGGAATATTATCTCAAACACAATTTACTGTGAGATCAGTACCCTCTTGAGCATCTAAACCATGCTCCACAGAGACAACTGAATCTTAATGCAACTTGCTAAGTCGAGTCTAGTTCCTAGAAAAGGCAATTTAACGCATCAACAGGTATTTAACATATGTTTACCTTACTACATGGGCATTTTACTTTTCCCATAACCCAATTGCCATTAATTGTGTGCCCGACTAACTGTGCAATGACATTCATGTTCAGGGAGATGATTTTCACATTTGCCATCATGTCATCTGTGCGTTATTGTTCTCAAAATCTGTCTAGTATGGGTTGTGCTGCTCACATTTCAGCGAGCAATATCTTCTTCATGGAGTGCTTGCCCTTATTGCAGAATGTGGCTTTCTCACAGTAGGCTAGGTCAATCCATGGTAGTGCATACTTTCCAATACGTTAGCCCAGCAGTGTCAGGAAGAGGCTTCCTATTGGCTAATGCTCAAAAGGAGGATCCTTATTTTGATATCCCAGGCTGACAGAGAGCAGAGGGACCATATTTTCCTGGTGTCCGATCTGGTAGCGCTTCCAGTTTCCGCCGGCAACCTACATCAAATTGGTACAGCAAAGTCACAACGGCTGTCCAAAAACACAGAAATGATAAAGAAAATGTGCCCCCAAGCCACATTCAAATGAAGATATTTGTGAGACGGCAGCTAATGGGAGTAGCAAGCAGAACTAGGCAGGCAGAGGGAGCAGCCATCCTCTTGGCTGTGTTTCCCCTCCTGCTCAGGCATAGCAGGGTTACCTTTTAATTCTAGTTTTAACTGAGTTTCTCACACACCTCTTACTGCGCCATACTCATTTGTCTGACACTCTCAATTCATACTAGTTGTAATCAGTTATAAAAGTCCTTTCAGACAAAAAGGGTGGCAAGTATTTATTTATGATCGAAGGCCTTTGTGATGACACGTGTTTCGACACCTATGTGCCTTTTTTCAAATCAGGGCAAGTCGTGTTTCTGATGGCCTATATTGATTTGCATTACGTCTGTGCTGTGCCGGCTTGTCCTGGGGTTAAATCCCATCTCTAAAGTCTCAGGTTTAGCGTCTCACGTAGGTTCCTATGGCTGCCAGGACTTTTATAACTTATTAGAACTAGTTTGAATTGAGAGTGTCAGACAAAAGAGTATGGCGCGGTAAGAGGTGTGTGAGAAACTCAGTTAAAACCAGGTTGTTCAACGAGTAACGGAACTCAATGTCTCCGTAGATTCCCACACCAATGCGACATAAGGTTTCGACTTAAAACCACACCAAGTGAATCTGGTTGTGGGGGTCCTTAGGTTCATATCCACCAAAAAGTTCCTTTTTAATTCTACACTGCCCAAACTTTGCTACTACTTATCACACCCACCTATTATGACCACAAATGTGTATTTATCAAAATCCCTATATAGCATTGTTGTATGCGGCTTTTATTAAAATCCATCAGTAGCTTTATCCCCTTTTCCTAATGCCACGATATCCTTCTGTGATTTCACAGCCGAGGTTTATGGAATTCATAATTACGACGATAATTGCACTGTCTTAGAGAGGTCCATTTGTTCTACTCCCACAGGTCTCTCCTTAGGTTGGAGAGACGGGGTAAATGTTGGGCTTTCATTGCTCCTACATTTACTACGCTCCTACGGTTTCTTTCATACCCTGTATGCGCCCTTCTTCTGTGCCTCCTCTCCCATGTGGCTTATTTCATTCTCGTGCTCCGACACTCTGCTTCCTTTGTTATATTTCTCCCTCGGCGTTCCTTCGTCGTTGCTGGGGTCATTACAAGTTTTACCTCTCCACCAAACCTGTAATGGCCATTTTACAACAGAGTTCCTAATTATTTTTTTATTCATTTGTCAATTTCGTTTACGTCTCCGCTTAATTTCTTTTCTCTGGGCTTTAATGACACTGCCAGTACATAAATAGCATAACCCATTCAAGTTTCACCTTTTCCCACCATGTCTTCTGTTGTGCTCTGCTCTCAGCATTCCATCTTTGGCGCGGTTTCACGTGCACGTCATACCATTATTCAGGCTACCACAGAGATTGTCAATGTGTCTGGCTAGATTACTCAGACATGCATGAATGCTTGACGGTGTGACCTCCGGGCCCTTCATTAGCCGGACGCTCGCTGAGACTAAAGGTCCCCATCAAATTTCCTTCGTGTCCATTTTTTTTAGTTGTATTTGAGGTGTGGGGGTGCCAGTTTGTTCTGAACGTTCTCTGTTCCCAGGCGGTCATTGGGTGCACTCTGGATGTGGAATTGTGGTCCCCTGGCCCACGCACGAGTTTTCTTCTTCTAGCAATTGTCATTTGTGACGACCACTGTGTGGTGTGGTGAATGCAGGCAGGGTAGGACTGGGGCATAAAATGTCTCGGGCACCAATGAAAAAGTGGCCCACGCTTGCAAATGGCAATTCATTCCTTTTGTGACAGACTGCTTGAATAGTAGCACCCAAAGGGAAGCGTTTTGATAAAATGTGATGCAAAGGGAGCATTTTAAAGAATATCTGTTCAGCACCAACACGGGTCAAACCACTAGCCGCATAATGAAGTAACCCATCAAACCTGCCCACATTGGCCAAAAATGTGGCCCACTTTCACCCAATAAACGGGTTTGCGGCCCCTTTAAACTCAGAAGTTTGAAAAGCCCTGAAACTATGGCCGCGAGATATTATTTTTTTAAAGCACAATGTGGTTACACATAAGCTTCTATGCTGTCACACACCAACATTAATTATAAAAAGCTATTTTTAAATGAACATTTACTTACACTTCCCGGCTCCGGCCTTCATTTCGTCGGAGACCGAGAGGATCGAGTAAGGAGTATGCTGACTGACGCTTGAGGGCCCATGCGAGTAACTGCACCCAACAAAGTGAACTACCACCGAGAGGAAGTGTGAAGCATAAGAGGGCACGAGGGGGCCACTGTAGGAAAGCTATGTGTCTAAGAGGGAGCTGGACCCGCAAGGGAGAAAACTGTTGGCGGGCCAATGGTGTAGTGTGCCGACATGAACCACACAACAGGGACTGGATGGACAACAAGCTCAGAGACCTGCTGTAAACAACCACTGTGAGGTCACAAATGCGACGTCACTGTAATAAACGCACGAGGTACAAAGGGTCACAGAATGATGGCAAAGTTGCTTTGTGACGTGTATCCTGCTAAGCCTCAGGGCAGGCTGCTAAACACTGATGTGCAGCGCGCAGCAGAGTGACCGCACCCTGGCACGCCATACTTACTACACATGCAACAAGGAGAAATGGGACACGTTCAATTTGAAGACTACCGATTTAGTAGCGACAAGCAACTAAGAGATTCACGTAAATGTAAAATGTACAGATAGTCTTCGAAGCATAAAAGCACATAAACATGAAAAATCGGAACTGCGTTATATAGCCATGTGTTGTGCGCGACATGACCAGGACCGAGCTTGGATCAGCACATGTACCACTTCTGTCAGGGATGGGACAGGAAACCAAAGGTGACCCTGATTTATTTTCCCTATGCCCCATATTAAACGTGTCACGTGGCACAGAGAGCACGCCCAATCTCGCCAAGAAGGGATTGTGTTGTTATGCCCAAAGAAAATATGGAAGAAATTACTGCAAATGGCGTATTTTATAGCAGTTTTTGTTAAAAGTGAGAAAGAAAAATAACATAGCGGAAGTTTTTTCCTATATTCTTTGTTTCAAATGGTATTTGGGTATGAGAGGAGATGGAAGGAATGACCGGGGGAGAGGATAGGAGCAGACAAGCAGGTGGAACCAGGCTTAAGTTTGCTGATTTAGCACTTAAAACTGCGCATGGGGAGCTTCAAAGTACTACATTAGAAGGGAGTGGAGAGGGGAGTTGGAGTGGGCGCCTATGGGCATTTAGGAGTATTACGTCATGGAAAAAAAGCGTTCAATGGTAGTGATAAGCACATTTCAAGCGTGTGCAAGTTCTGGTCCTAACCTTCAAAATGGCCTCCAAGAGACCTCTTCTGTGGCAACTCGCCTAAAGTTGCAAGAGATGATAGCAGAGAACAATGAGATTGCAGGTTTGGATAACTATGAGATAATCCTGTGACAGAAAGTTAACAAAGGCTGACAGTTAAGCAGTGTGTGTTTCAGGACAAGCAGTATCGGTTCAACCTGCGAGACATCTGGAATTCTGAATGTGAAGCAGAAGATTGCTCTCCAAAAGACACTTCTCCTTGAGAGAGAAGTCGGAGGAGTCCCTGGTGGAAACTTCAGCCACTCCATGAACAGAGTGACAGGCTTTAAGTCCTGCATCTATGTGTAAATTAAGGCAGAACCCAACGTTTGGTCTTGGGATATTAGGGATCCCTACCCCACAAATCTGTACTGGATACTGTGACGAATCAAGGGTATTGGTCCCTTGTCCCCAAGGGGGAGCCTCCCCCTTTGAGGCTAAGGGGGTGAGTCCGCTCTGCAAGACCCTCCCTAGGGGTCTGGCCAAGTGAGACCTCACTGGGAGAGACACCCCCATTAGGGGACAAAAACTCTGGTTCCTGTGAGGAACCCCCTAGACCATCCATCCTAGCAGCATATATGGGAATACCTGCCATGAAGAATGCTGTAAGAGCTGGGTGTTTGGCCGAAGGCAATATCGAAATAAACTATCCTGCAAGAGAAAAATAATCTGTCTCTTCAGTTTAACTGAGACAAGTAGAGTGACCAGAGTGAGAGAGAATCAGAAGCAGGGGAATCCCCCCCGACAGCACCACGCTTTGGCGAGGCGAAGTGGAGAGAGACAGAGTACCATAAGCAGGGGAAGCACCCCCCCCCCCCCCCGGACATCATCACACCTGGGAGAGGCAGAGCAGGAACGGAGAAGCCATTGTAAAGCTGCAGAAGGGAATCCTACGTTCGGGGAGGGGATGCCACAACGACATCGTGATCTGCAGAGGGCCCGGTGAACCTGGCCAAAACCACCTCCGTGGGGATTGTACGAAGGTCCACAGTGCCGGCACCCGGCAGCAGTGCGAGAGTAGACCGAGTAAGGGAAGCCGACGATACACGAGAAGCAACAGAGCAGAATTCGAATTAGAGGACCATGTACCGACCCCTACAGCATTACTCCGCAGACAAAGAGGTAACAGGGAGAATGGGAGAACTGGGAGGCCGTCAGGCATCATTATAAAGGAGGGGAGAACTTGTCCCAGTGAGACAGATGAGATACTGGTTGTAAGCGTGTTTAATTGGAACTGTGAAAATACAATAAAGAGAATAATGCATAAGCCTAAAAGAGAAGTAATTAAATATTGGGCTCGAATAACAGGGAAAGAGGGGAAGTGCCCCATGGCAGAAAAGAGCGGAGCAAAGCAGAGATAAAATTCAGGGTTTATGAACGGGACATTTTTATCTTCTAAATAAAAATTAGAGGAGAGACATT
Organism: Ambystoma mexicanum; assembly: GCF_040938575.1. Classification (NCBI taxonomy): domain Eukaryota; kingdom Metazoa; phylum Chordata; class Amphibia; order Caudata; family Ambystomatidae; genus Ambystoma; species Ambystoma mexicanum. The sequence continues at coordinate 679,009,273 of NC_090932.1, read as the reverse complement.
CAGAGTGAGAAATCCTAGGAGATGGGAAAGGTCAAACTGGAACAAGGCATACCCAAACTAAGGAAGCATGGGTTACCAGACTCAAGGCCTAGACGTTTAGACCAGAGTGTAAGAGGTTTATGAAGGAGAACTATGAAAAACCTATACCTAAAGAGGGAATAAAACCCAAGCATATTGTGAAGGAACTAGGGGGGGGCGTGGCCTGGAGCTCATGGTGTTAAGGAGCCAGAGAAGCGAGTTCCGGCCGAGGCGCCATATCCAGATCCTTTTAAGATGTTCAAAAGGGCACCATTATCTATAAAAAACAGCCGCAGGGGCAGTGGAAGCAGCGCCCGACACAGTGCTGCACTTTTGCAGAGAAATCGGACTTGGAGGAGACGGGTAACCCCGCTCAAGCTGATCCACCCCCACCACCCACTCCGAGGATGCATTCCAAATGGCGGCCGAGTCCTAGAGCCGGCATCCTCCAGCGAAGAACCGCCTGCCGCCTACACTTTAGGAGGCGGATAACTGGAGCCGACCTGCGGAAGGAGCCAACGCCAGAAGGAGTTCCATCCAGCTGCGCAGGGGCGACCAAGCTGATCCAGAAATCCGACCGCAGGAAGCCCAGCTGGAGACTGAGGAGGCGCAGTGAGCCCACCCTGGCGGAGGCGAGAGCGATTCTGGCGCCGAGGCAAGGAAGAAGGGTGTCCCCGTGTTTCTACGCTGGAGCTACAGGAGACCGCAGAGGAGAGCCCCTGCTAGAGGTGAGCCAAGGAGCAACCGAACACAACACTGAAGCGGGAAGGGAGGCAGACCCCACGACACAGCGCCGGAGCCAGCCGACCCCGACGCAGAGAATCCAGGCAAGCTTAAGGTGAGCCAGGCCGATTGGGGGGCACGCAGACTGCAAGAGAGCCGGGGAGACCTCACCCAACAACTCAGGGGCCCACAAGAACTGAGCAAGTGAGAATCCCCCAGGGGCTGTCCAGGGGACATCGAAGTGAGGCCCTGAGCCGCTACATCCAAATACCGGGTCCCCGCAACAGGAGTGACCCACGCAGCGCACAAAGGTGCCGGCGAAGAAACTACAGCTCACAGGGCCACCGCATCATCAGGGCCAGAAGGGCGTGGGACTGGTGCCCAGCCACGTATATACCTACAATAAATCAAGCTGGCAGCAGACGCCAGGATCTGAGGCCCTGAGCCCAAAACCAAGATAAACATCAGATCCTACGGCCACCGAACCACACCTCACAGCAAACCGCATAAACTCCATCATGTCCTCCAGGGGCAAGGGAAAGACAATAACTATGGACACATACTTTACCACCAAAACACAAGCTCCAACTCAAGCCCCAACCTCCTCCTCAGAACTCACACAGGCAAAAGAGAGGGAAGCCAAAGATAGCCAGGTACTAGAAGCTATCGCTTCACATTTATAGACACAAAAATCGATGAAGTGAAGGCTGACATGCAACTTATGCGCCAGGACGCCCGAAATCTCACCGAGAGAGTGACTAATGTAGAAACAACCCTACAGGAAACAGCAGAGACCTGAAGGCCAGGATGGCAGAACTGGAAAGGAAGGTGGCCACGCTAGAAGCAAGATCTGAGGAGGCAGAAGGGCAAGCCAGACGTGGCAAAGTTAGGATACTGGGGGTGCCTGAAGGAATTGAAGGCTCAAACCCAACGACTTACATAGAAGCCCTAATACAGCAGAAGGTCGAAGCAGGAAAATTAACACAAGGCTTCGCTGTGGAAAGGGCACATAGATCCCTCCAAAAGAAACCGCCGCCGGGCTCACACCCCCACCCGATAATTGCTAAAATACTTAATTTCCAAGATAGGGAAACCATTCTGAAACACTCCAGGGAAGGAGGAATTATAGAACGTGACAATTCCAAGATCACCATCTACCCTGATTATACTCCAACTGTACAAAGAGCAAGATATTCATTTGTCCCAATTAAAGCCAGGCTCCGACAACTGAAGAACAAGTTACTTTCTTACCTGGTAACGTTCTTTCGATGGGATGGTCCGACGACGTATTCCATATCTATGACATGTAATCACCACAGCTGTGCTGCTTCGGAAACTTTTTCGGCGTCTGCGTCCTGCGTCGATGACGTCGATGCGCCGTCGTCGAGGACCTCCTCCGACGTCCGACGTCATCTGATGTGATAAGTAGGACGCACGACGCCCATAGCCTCAGTTGTAGTTTTTTCCCCCAGAACGTGTGACATAAGTCAACTGCCAGTCAGACACAAAGCCTTGCGGAACGTAAGCTGCAATCGCAAAAGAAATTCTGCAGCGGGGAAGGCAGGGCGGGAGCGATATGGAATACGTCGTCGGACCATCCCATCGAAAGAACGTTACCAGGTAAGAAAGTAACTTGTTCTTCGAGGGGATTGGGTCCTCCGACGTATTCCATATCTATGACAGACTCCCAAAGCAGTACCAAAGCAAGGAGGAGGGAAAGAATTTAGAATCAAAATGTAGAATAGCCAATCAAATAGCAGAGCAAAGGACCGCCTTGCCAAAGGCCAGATCCTGTGCTCGGATGGAATCGAGGGAATAGTGACGTACAAATGTATGTACTGAAGCCCAGGTGGCTGCATCACAGATGTTGCGAATAGGAACACCCCTCTGCAGGGTAGTAGACGCAGCCATACCCCTGGTAGAATGGGCCCGCAAGCCAGCCGGTGGGTCCTTACCCGCCAAGCGGTAGCACTCCGAGATGGCCAAAATAATCCAGCGAGACAAAGTCTGTTTCGTCACAGCTTGCCCCAAACGCTTTCCAGCGTAACCAATAAAGAGTTGATCATCCACTCTGACCCGGGACATGCGTGAAACATAAAAGCTTAAAGCTCTCCTAGGATCAAGCCTATGGAGCCTCTCCTCTTCCTTACCAGGATGCGGAGGAGGATAGAATGCCGGAAGAACAACCTTCTGGGCCAAATGAAATTCCGTCACTACCTTCGGAAGAAAAGAAGGACGAACTCTAAGGACAACCCTGTCCTTGTGAAATACAGTGAAGGGAGGCTTAACTGAAAGTGCCTGTAACTCACTCACTCTGCGAGCCGAAGTAACCGCAACTAAAAACACAGTTTTCAGAGTTAACAGCCTCAAAGGGCAAGAATGTAAAGGCTCAAACGGAGCACCCATAAGAAACTTAAGAACAAGGTTCAAATCCCAACCGGGCACCAGGAAAGGTGACGGAGGGAACACATTAGTGAGCCCTTTCAGGAACTGTGAAATCAAAGGGATTTTAAAGTAAGAACACTCTTCAGACGAGCGCTTAAAGATGGACAGCGCCGCCAGGTAACCCTTAACGGTACCCACTTGCAAGCCCCTGTGGGCCAAAGAAAGTAAAAAGGACAGAATCATGGGGATGTCACATGCAAAAGGATCCACATTCTGAACTCTGCACCAGTCGCAGAACTTACGCCAACGGCAACGGTACAGAGACTTTGTTGCTGGCCTCCGGGCCGAAAGCAACACCTCCATCACGTCCTCAGGGAGGTCCCAATCCTTATACCTCAACCTTTCAGAAGCCAAGCGTGAAGGTTGAGGGATCTGACCTCTGGATGGAGAACCTGACCCCCCTCCCTTGAGAGCAGATCGTCTCGGTAGGGAAGACGACGTGGAGGGCAGATGGATAAGTCGAGAAGGTCCGGGTACCACGTCCTCCGAGCCCACGCCGGGGCAATGAGGATCATCCGGGAACCGAACTTCCGTAACCTCCGCAGCACTTGCGGGATGACGGGGACTGGAGGAAACGCGTACAGCAGCGGGAATGACCAATCCACCACAAACGCGTCTCCTAAGGCTCCTTTTGGAGGAAATTCCCACGAGCAAAACCTTTCGCACTTCCGGTTGACACTGGAGGCGAAGAGATCCACTTGAGGGGTCCCCCAAAGGGCGAAGATCTCCAGGAGAATCTCCTGAGCCAACTCCCACTCGTGAGAGATCGCGCTCTGCCTGCTCAGAGCGTCCGCCGTCACGTTTTCGGCTCCGGCCAGATGAACTGCCGAGATCGAAACTTCCTGCTGGATGGCCCAGAACTCGAGCTGCATCGCCTCCCTGCACAGAGGAAGTGACCCTGCCCCCCCCTTTTTGTTGAGGTAGTGCATGGCCACTGTGTTGTCCGTCAGGATCAGGACATTCTTCCCTCGCACAGACGGCAGAAAAGCCTTCAGGGCTAGCCTGACGGCCCTCAGCTCCAACAGATTGATATGGAGTCTGGACTCCGACGGAGACCAACGACCGCTGACTGTCAGCCCGTTGGCATGAGCTCCCCATCCCGTGAGGGATGCATCCGTCACGATCGTCACCTCCGGCCAGGGAAGCCAAAATGGAGCCCCCTTCATCAAGTTGCCTTCGACGGCCCACCACAGAAGGTCCCGGGCGACCGAGGACGGCACCTGAATCGAGTCCGACATCCTGCCGGAGGACTGCGACCATTGCGTCTTGAGTGCCCACTGCAAAGATCTCATCCGCAGGCGAGCCTCTGGCACCAGAAGAATGCAGGATGCCATGAGGCCGAGCAACCTCAAGAACTCGAACGCTGGGAGCGTCTGGGCATGCTGAAACTTGTGCACCATCTGCTGAATGTGAAGAGCCCTCACCTGGGGAGGAAAACACTGCCCCAGGGAAGTGTCGAGCACTGCTCCGATGTACTGGAGCCGCTGCGTTGGCGTCAAATGGGACTTCTTTAAATTGAAGGAGAAGCCCAGCCTGTGAAGGGAGCGACAGGTGACCGATAGATGATCCAGGACTTGCTAGGGAGAGCTCCCCCTGATCAACCAATCGTCCAGGTAGGGGTAGACGTGAATCCCCCCCTTGCCTGAGATGCACTGCCACCACCACCATGAGCTTGGTGAAAACCCTCGGGGCGGAGGTCTATCCGAACGGCAGGACCCGAAACTGAAAGTGCGAGTCGCCAACCGCGAACCTCAGGTACTTCTTGTGCTTGGGATGGATCGGCACATGGAAGTAAGCATCCTTGAGGTCGAGTGACACCAACCAGTCCTGAAGCTGAAGGGCCTGGAGGACTTGAGAGAGAGTAACCATCTTGAACTTGTCCTTCCTGAGGAGTTTGTTCAAACCGCGCAAGTCCATGATGGGTCTCAATCCCCCGTCTTTCTTCGAAATCAAAAAATAAGGGGAATACCATCCCTTGTTCCTCTCCGCTACAGGCACCAGTTCTATGGCGCCTTTCTCCAGCAGGGCTTGAATTTCCTGCGCAAGGCGTGGATCCGGACTCTGCAAACAGAGGTTCCCCGGTGGATTGTCGCGAGGCCTGTGCCGAAAAGGAAGACAGTAGCCGTGGGTTATGATCTCCAGAACCCACACATCTGAAGTAATGGCTTGCCACTCTACAAGATGCTGCGCCAGCCTTCCCCCAACCGGCGAACCATGGGACATGGCCTCACGACAGAGTGGGAGCGGCTGCGGCGTTACCTGAGGGCAAAGAGGCAACTGCCCGAGCGGCCTTGGCACCACGGGTACCCTGTCGTCCACCTCTGGTACCCCTGCGTTGGCCTCTTTGACTGCCAGCTCCTCTCGCTTTACTGAAGGATGAGTAATAGCGAAAAGAACCACCCCTCCACTGCTGTCCCCTAGGACGAAAAGGCGGAAGTTGGCGAACTGCAGCGTTAACGACTTCGCTGCAGCTTTTGAGGTCTGCAACCTCTCAAGGCTCTCGTCAGCCTTGCTGCCAAAAAGGTGTTCACTGTCAAAGGGCATGTTGAGGAGCCGGGACTGCACATCAGGAGCAAACCCCGACTTCCGCAACCACGCAAACCTGCGTATCACGGTGCTCGCCGCCATGGACCTACTGACGCATTCAGCTAAGTCCAAACCCGACTGAACGGACTCACACATGGCATCCTTACCATCCTGGACCATAGCAAGGAAACCATCCCGTTCGTCCCCTTCGGGAACATGTTCAGCCGCTAACGCAACACAGTTCCACAGAGTGTGCGTGAAACGTGACAAGGCACAAATGGAGTTGGCCGCCTGAAGCGCCATACCACCAGAAGAAAACACTTTCTTCGCCCAACCATCAAAACGTTTGTCGTCCCTATCGGGAGGGATGGTAGGGTACGATGCCTGCTTCGCCGGGGCCGTGGCCGCCTGCACCACCAAACTCTACGGAGTGGGGTGCCTGGTCAAGTAGCAGGGGTCGCCACTGGCTGGACGGTATTTTCGCGACAAGGATCTGCCCACCGCCGGGAGACTCTCCGGAGCAGTCCAAGCTGCCGCCACCCTTCTCTGTAAAGCCATATGGAACGGCAGAACCGGGTCAGTTGGGGGACCAACATCAAGGATGTCTGTCAGATCATCCTGCACAAACTCCCCTGGGGGAGCAGACCATCCCAAGTACTCAGAAACCCTAGCCATAAGGCGCCGGTACGAGGAATCAGCATGGGAGCCAGGCTCAGGCCTACAAAACTCCACCTCCGGAGAGGTGTCCAGTCCACTGGCATCATGCAGTGACTGTCTCAACTCGTCAAACTGACTATGGCCCGAGACAATTTCATCCGGAACCTGACTAGGAACCAGGCCATCAGAATCCTCATCTGCCTCTGAAATATAGTCCAGGTGGCGAAAAGAAGGCACTCGAGAGTGCTTGCTCTTAACCAGAGCCTTCCTAGGGGGTCCACCCGTGCCCTGGGGTACCTCCGACACGAAAGGCGTCGATGGCGTCGAACGAATCGGCGCCAGCGTCGAGAGAACCGGCATCGGCACCGAGAGGATCGGCGTCGACGTCGAGGAAATCGGCGTCGACGTCAGATGCAGCGCCTCCAGAATCGGCGGCGTCGACACAGCCCTCGAGGCCGGAGCCCCGAGCGTGTCCCTCGACGACCTGAGCGTCGACGGCATCGACGACTTCCTCGGAGCCAGAGCCTCGAGAAAGCCTGTCGACGCCCTCGACGCCACAGACGTCGATGCCTTCTTCGAAGACCTCACAGGAGCACACAGTCTCGAACGCGTCGAGGACCGGGACCTGGAACGGGTACGCCGAGAACGAGTCCCCTTGTCCGAACGGGACCTCTCGCGTGACTCGTGCCAACCACTCTTGCGAGCGGTGTCTCTCGACCTCACACGACCGACCCCACTCGGGGGCGCGGACGGCTGAGTACCCTGCGACTCAAGAATCGCCAGCATCTTCTTCCCGAAGGAAGCCCATTCCTCCGGCGTCGCACGGCTGGAGGGGTAAGCGACGTGCCGGGCAGAGCCCTCCGAAGAGGACCTGGAAGACGACCGGTGACGGCGCTTCCGAGAATGCCTCGAAGAGGCTGAGGAGTGGCGAGACCGTCTCCTAGAAGGAGACCCACGAGACTTCCGACGATGACACGGAGAGTCACCCCTCGAATCATCCGTCGAAAGCCCCGCAGACTTCGACTTCCGGGGCTTGGACACCCGACCTACCGACAACTTCTTCTTACGTTCGCGTAAGGCTTTGGACGTGAGCGACTGGCAGTCGATACAGTCATCCGTGTCGTGGGCCTCCCCGAGGCACCAGAGGCAGGCGTCGTGCGAGTCCGTCACCGACATCTTGGACCCACACTCCCCGCACTTCTTGAAACCCGGACGCGGGGTCGAAGACGAAGTAGACATCTTCAGAAGGATTTTCACAAACGAACAGGTTCGAAGAACCGAGATAGAACAGAACTCCAAAGAGTCGAGGCGTTTAAACCGAGAAACACAAAGCAACATGTTCGCGGAAAAAACGGAACTGAGGCTATGGGCGTCGTGCGTCCTACTTATCACATCGGATGACGTCGGAGGAGGTCCTCGACGACGGCGCATCGACGTCATCGACGCAAGACGCAGACCCTGAAAAAGTTTCCGAAGCAGCACAGCTGTGGTGATTACATGTCATAGATATGGAATACGTCGGAGGACCCAATCCCCTCGAACTTAAAATACATGTTACTCTACCCATCAAGACTGAAAGTGATCTTCAAAGGACGTGCAATATTCCTGGAGACTCCGGCAGCTGCCAATATGTGGATGGAGCACAATAACCTAGCAGATGGCAAAGACGCACCTTCCCAGGAACGCTGAGGCGGACACATAGAAACATAGAAAACGTGCAGCCACTTCCAACCCCGCACAACTAAAGCCGATAAAACACAACGACAAGCCAAGAATGCCATTATCAAATAGGAAAGCTAGATGGATATGGCCCTCGCTCGGCCTCCCACCGAGCACACAGCACAAACCCACGAAACAGACAAGTACAGGTCAGTTGCCGGTACGACCCCACTCGCACCTGAAACCCGAGATGGGTCTAGATAGCGCGAGAGCGCCTGAGCACCGTAGAAGAAATGCAGTCGCTGGGCGCACCAGTTTTAGTTACGTTCCTTGTTTTGTTAGTTACACTGTCTTCGAACCACAGAAAATTGGAGGGGCAGAGGATAAGAGAACCTCAAGTCCCACAACCAAAAAGACTTGGGAACCTAAGGAGAGACCCACATGCTGGAAACGACGGCCACCCAGAGGTTCCGACGGGTGCCAAAACAACAAAACCATCGCAGCTACGCAATGGCAACACAACTTAAGGTGATGACATGGAATGTGAGGGGGATGGGGTCGTACCTACGAAGGAACTGGATTCATTCCTACCTCCGCAGAAAGAAAGTCTCGATCGCAATGCTCCAAGAGACCCACACCTCACAGAAGAAGCCACGTCCAGACTATCGGAACGCTGGGGTGGACATGGAAGAGGAGCACCATACTCCAAATATGCAGGGGGATTTTTCACACGGGTGAACCCAAACGTACCATTCCAATTACTGGGGTCAGAAGCCGACAAGGAGGGCAGGTACCTAATAATGTGGGGCACAATCGAGCACATCAAAATATGATTGGTGAACTCCTATTTTCCACATCACGGCATACCCGCCCACCTCAATACACTATATGCTAAAATAGCACGCCACATGGAAGCAACCTTCATATGGGGGGGTGACTTTAATTGTGTCAGAAATGGATTCACCGACAGGTCCGACCTGCCATAACAACCAAACAACGCCGCCTCACAAGCCCTGAATAATATGACCCTGGTCGATGTCTGGAGAGAACTCCACCCCACAGAGAGAAGCTACTCTTATTATTCATCCCCACATTAATTACACACGAGGATAGACTATCTGCTCATCGACAGGGAACAACTTCCACTAGCGGAGTCCGCACTATACCTGGGCAGATCGATCTCGGTCCACTCTCCCCTACTTATGCAGTGGAAACTCAGGGCACCTAGACCGCCGATCCCGATGTGGAGAATGCCCACCACAACACTCACAGATCATGAGTTCAGAGAAGACCTTGGTAACAAGCTAGAAGAATATATAAACATCAACAAAGGCACAGTAGGTAGCTGGGGCACGCTATGGGAAGCCATGAAAGTGTTGACACGAGGGAAATCGATAGCAGGAGTGGGAGGTGTCCGGAAGCAACTGAAAAGAGAACTGGAGGAAATAATGCACCTGGAAGCCAACACTAGCATCACAGCAGAGGTGGAGACGAAACTGAAGGAAATTAGAGACAGCTGCCAATTAGCCTGGGAAAGATTATCCAAGTTCGACTTCACAACACGCACCGCCATGGCACACAAAGAAGCAGACAAACCAGGCAGACTACTGCCTTGGCTGTGCAAGCGAGAACACCCGAAACACCTACCGACCGAAATCATAGACGAAAACGGAACAACGCACAAGACGCAACAGGAGATCAATAACACATTTGCGTAATTCTACTCCAAATTATATGCCCACAACAGACAGGTGCCCAGAGAAGAAATTAAGGCCACCCTAGAAGAAATAGGGCTCCCGAAACTAACCACCGAACAAAGGGAGGCACTCAAGGAAGAATACGAGACAGGAACCTTACCCAACACCATGAAGGAAACAATCATAATCCCTATGCTTAAACCAAATAAACCAGCCAACGAATGGGATTCCTATCGCCCGCTGGCGATGTTGAATTACGATAGCAAGATCCTAACCACCATACTGGCCAAAAGACTTGCAAAGGTGGTCGGAACCCTAATCCACAGAGACCAGAATGGTTTCTTGCCAGGACGCAACACCACAGCTAACCTGAGGAGGCTCGAACATGTCATGGCGCAAACCCTAGAAAGGGATGAGGACTTGGCGGTACTTTCGCTCGTCCTGAGGGAGTTCGGTTTTGGTGAAAGCTTTGTGAGACAGGTCAAGGTACTGTATAACGCACCTGTGGCCAGGGTGAAAACTGGGGACACAGTGTCAAAACCCTGGGCGATACAAACAGGCACCAGGCAAGGATGCCCACTCTCACCGATGTTATATATCCTAGGACTCGAGCCCATAGCCATCTACTTCAGAAAGCAGTACTTTGATGCAGGGATAAAGCTGGGCAACGAATACTCTATAATGTCACTGTACGCCGACGATGTCCTTTACCTGAAAGACCCACAAACAAATGCAAAGGTCGCTCTAGACATTCTAGACAACTATGCACGCTACTTAGGAATTCTATTCAGCAAGCAAAAATTCTGCGCATTCCCACTGGCTAGACTCAGGGACTCAAAAGAGGCTGACCTGCCTGAAGTTGGAATCAAGAGGCAGCCTGAAATGTTCCGATACTTAGGGGTCAACATGAAGCACACACCAGAGCTTACACACAAATGCAACACGGAGGTCGTAATGAGAGGGCTACTTAAATCCATGAAATTCTGGTCTAAGCTCCCACTCTCGATTATGGGAAGAGCATCCATCACCAAAATGACCTCCCAAGATTCCTGTACTACTTTGTAAACATCTGCCACTACATCCTACCGCCCTTCTTCAGGAGACTAGAGGCTCAAGGACTTCTTATGGGGACCGACCAGACATAAACTACCCCTACCAATTCTCACACTACCATACAAAGAAGGAGGGATACAACTCCCCGACCTCCAGATGTACAATTTGGCGAGGCAACTTAGCCATGTGACGAGATAGCTGCCAGACAAACCAACAGCCGAAACAGAATTACTGCGACAATCACCGTCCCCACTATTTCCCAAGGAAGTGCTATGGAACTCAATGATTCAACCCCAGGGCACCCCTATGATTGCAAAACTAGGCAGGCAGATATGGTCCAAAACCTGCTCAATGCTACACCTGAACCACCCCTACTCACCCAATAACCCCATATTGGCTGATGCATGCAAAACCCTCAGCGACCTCCCGGTAATGAGGAGCTGGGAAAGAGCTGGGATCTACACATGGGGGGGACATGTTTGAGGAGGGCAACTTCAGGGACTTTGAATCACTACAAGCACTGGAGGGACTACCGAAAGGCCAGTTCTTGTGGTACCAACGAGTTAGGCATATCGCAAAAAAGAAATGGAACGTATGGCCCGAGGAACCAACCCGAGGCCCCCTCCTACAGGAAATCCACGACCTCACGGATGGCTGGAAACCAGTGGCCCAGCTGTACAGCCGACTGATGGACAGGCCCAACCCCCGAAGCGCAACTCTGAAAGAAAAATGGGAGAAAGACCTTGAAGTGACACTGAACGAAGAGGAGTGGGATGGGCACTACTTTACCCCAAAGAGGTGTCCAGAAACAATACATTCAGGCAAATACAACTAAACGTCCTGTACAGGACCTATATGACCCAGCAGAGAGTATCTAGCTTCAACACGCAAGCCACCTCAAAATGCCCCTGGTGCGGCAATGACAACGCTGACACGATCCACATGTTCGTGACCTGCCGCAAGACAATGGGCTTCTGGGCCAGAATAAAACAAACCTGCTCTGAGGCGGGGTTAGTCAGATATGGATGGGTCCTGAAAGAGTGCCTACTAGGTACACACCCCAGAGTAAGCAAGTATAAGCACATTGAAAAACTAATGGACATGTCCTGCATCCTTGCAAAGAGAACTATCGCTATGGCATGGAAATCGCCGGGGGGCCCGAGATACGCACACTGGATTAGAGAGATGGACAGATGGACAGAAGCAGAAACCAGAGCCTGGCAAGAAGGATCCACTGGAGGGGAGGAAGGCATAAATGACACACTCGAGTCATGGAAAGCACTACTAAGGGACATACACTTTTCTGCTGACCACAACCCCCCCCCCCCCCCCGACTCACACACTCCACCCAATAAGAACGAGGAGCTACACAACCAAGCCATCCGATGTACCCTCCAAAGGACCTCCCAATACTGGAACTCTCAACCCTCTATACCCTCTGCCTGCACTGAGGAAGAAATACAACACATCATAGTCCGAAGACAGTCCCTGTTAATTGTTATTTTATTGTTAGTTGTTAACAGTTAAAAGATAAAATACATTTTGCTATGCCTTAAGCTTATCATATTTCATGTCCAAATTGTATGCCTATACGCAAATGCCAATAAAATACTTTATAACGTGAAGGAACTACAAGAGTTTATGAAGCAGGTTTCAATAGACTATTGAAAGAGACCATTCTAAGGAAACCTTGGAACAAAGAAGAGACATGTCTAAGATGCAATCAGGCAAAGAGAGACATTGGGCCTCATTACGAGTCAGTCGGTCGGGAAATAACGGTGGCGGTAAACCCGCCGCCACCGTTGTTTCCAGACCGACTGATCTAGAGTTCTGCAGGCAGGAGGTGTCATTCCGCCAGGTCTGACCTGGCGGGTTTAATACCACCCGCCTGAAGGGACTCCATGGGAATGGGGATTTACCGAATTCCACCTCTGGAATTACCGGGTCACCGGGGTTGTAATGCCCTAGTGATTCCGGGAATCACGGAGACGGAATAGTAATACGAGTCCGGCGGTAACCTGCCGATTTTTCCGGCTCGGTTACCACCGGACTCTTAATGAGGCCCATTATTTTGGAATTATTTAAGTTAATATAGTGGCAGGGACAGTTTAAAGTTAGTGTGGACAGTGGGCATATTAATTTGGGACTTCCTGACCAGCAGCTTTAGTTTATTTAGACAGGCAGGGAAAACCCTCTAGAAGTAGGGAAAGATAGACCGTATCCTTATAATTTTTGTAACGTCAGTAAAAATGTCCTTAACGTGTATAACTCCTAACCCAGCACATAACCTAGATTTAAAACAAGTACAATGAGTTTCCCTGTAAACATGGAGTTGCCAACTAATACTTCTTTGTTACGGTATAGATGCCCAACACCAGAGACCTGCCGGTTTAGGGCAAGCCAAATCCAGGTCAAAGTATCCTGCTGAACATTCTTCCCATGCCTAGAGATATCACAAAGTCGAATGGGAGGGGGGGGGACATACGTTTGCAGCCTTTCTTTTGGAGAGGTTTTATTTCATTTATTTTATTGAACATTTGTATGGCACCTATACACAAGCGTTTCCAGGCACCACAATACAAAAGGAGGGGGGGGGGGGGAAGAATAACAGCAAGGAACGGTTCTACTAGGCATTGTGACATTCGGATTGTGCAAGTGCAGTGACAATAAGTGCAGTTGGGAGGGGGCAGGTCAGGGAGGAAGGGCTGGGGTGGGGGGAGGGAGAAGTGCAGGAAAGCTGGGGACCCAGAGTTGGGCAAGTGCTTAGTGGGTGCCTAGGAGGGCAAGTGCCAGGGGAATGGCGGGGGGGGTATAGACAGTGCGGGGGGAGGGGTGGACCAGAATGAAGCTAGTGTGTTGAGAGGTCACGTTATACTTGTGCTAAATAGCAATAGCATCAATAAGAATGTAATATAAGCAATGATTTCATGTATTACTTAAAGGGGCGAGGGGGAAAAAGGAAAAAAAAAAAAAAAAAAAAAAAATCGGTCTTGCACAGGTACTTAAGCGAAATAAGCTGTCAGCAGACAAAAAACTAAAATTGCCTAATAGTAGGGACTACATTAAGCTATATGATTATATTCTATGCTATTTTTGCAATTCCAATATCCTCTGAGCTCTTTAGATAAATACAAAGAAATCCTAAAATCTTGCTATCTAGCCACTTAGAAATCACTATCCTGGCACTTCACTCGCTTGCCTCTCAAGTAATCCCAATGATTGATTTGTCTGCTAAGGGAAACCTCCTGAATTTTGGGAGATTTCGGGAGCTCTTGTAAATTGATTCATCCCTGAAAGTCAGATCTTCTGAACCGCCTCGCGTTCAGACAGCACTCTGCATTTTAAAAACTAGTGCTGGCAAGTGAGTGCCTGCCAGACATTGAGTGCATCACGGAACTTACCAAAATCCGTATGTAAAAGATACACCATGCATACTTTCAGTTTGGCAACAGCTGTTAGGCCACACAGTAGTTAACATAAAAGTATGCCCAGGAGAAAATGTGCACATGCAGAAACTGAGTAACCATTTCTCATGCAGATTTCCTTTTGAAAACGTACATGGCAACAATGAACCCCTTTCTTATCATACAGCTGTCTATTGACACATGTCACCTCATTAATCAAGTATTGGAGAGTGATGGACTGTGTGGTGCAGCAATAGAAACAGTCTGCTGAAAATACATTCGTTTTAACAGCAACAGGTCTGCACGTTTATGAAGTGCCCCAGCAAATTTGCTCAATTCCGAAATGGAAACCTGTTTTGGGTGGCAAACCTGCTACAAAGGGGTGAGCAGTCTATTTTCCACCGCTCCGTTCTGGGGCATGCACCTGGTTTCTAGATCGCCCTTCAAGCGGCACTGGTCCACACGGCGTCAGACCCTATTTTCTTACTAATTTGTGGGAAATCGGGCTAGTTTAGGTATCGATATAGCAGGATCATGCAGGAGCTTCACAGATAGCCGGGGTGGGCAGTCATAATGTCGACAGTCAAAATGTCGACAGTCAAAATGTCGACAAATAAATGTCGAAAAACAATAATGTCGACAAACAAAAATGTCGACATTTTTCGATATTTTTTCGAAATTTTGTATTTATTGTAAGAATAAATAAATAAATATATAATTAGAATGTGTTGCGTATGAGGGGTGGGAGGGTGGTTGGAGGGGGTGTGGGGGGGTGGCAGGGGGGTGTTGGGTGAGGGTGGGTTGGGGGGGACCCCCCCAATAGTAAATGATACTCTTTTTGGTTATTTATTTATTGAAAAAATAAATAAATATACAATTAGAATGTGTTGAGTATGAGGGGTGGGAGGGTGGTGGTGGGGGGTGGCAGGGGGGTGTTGGGTGAGGTGTTGATAGTTTTAAGTGACATTTTTTTGTCGACATTTTTTTTTCGAAAAAATGACTTTTTACATTATAAGTATAGGATGTCGACATTATTATTTTCGACATTTTTTTTCGACATTTTGACTATAAACCATAGCCGGCTTCACCCCATAGCTGCTAGCCACACCCCCATACAAATAAAAGTTGTTGATATTACCCAACTAAATGGTACTCCTTTTATTGACAGTTTAAGAATGAAAGGCACAGAAGACCTAGATTTCAAACATGTGCATGCAGGTTGCACCAAGATCTCTGGAGATTTACAAGCATGTGTGCGTGGCTTCACAGGATGAACCCACTTGTCAGAAGTAACGTTTTTTCCCTGCTCCACTACAGTAATCAACATCCAAAGTAAAAGTTGAACAACAACTAAAATTGTAAAGCCCACTGAAGCCAGAAAACTGGACAAACCACTGCACACTTTTTTTTTAAACTTGGCATCACTTCTTCATTCACAGTGTTATTTCACAAAAATGACATTTTGAGTGCATATCATTTTTCATTCCATGCACATAAGTGCAGTACCACAGCTACCATAATACACAATTAAGTGGATATAAAAGCAAGGAGTGTTATCATACGCGACACAAGGCGACTACAGATGTATGCGAACGGTTGCTATGCATAGTGTGCATACGGTATTCCACTACACAAATAAGACGTTTTTGCACATGAAGCAGTTATCACGGTCCAATCAAATTTTAGTGCTTTAAAACCAATAAAATTGGCCATTCAATTTAGTTAGAGCTTGGGGAGCCAATGAGGAGCTTTGACATGCAGATAGTCCATCCCAGGGCTAATGTGCTAATTATCAATAAATGTGAGCTGAGACACAAGAGGAAATTGCTGCTCCTGAAATCTTTGCAGTGTCTGCTGCAGTTACTGATAACAAAGATGCCCGCTACAAATACATTGCTACAAAAAATGAATGCGAGGGGAAAAAGGTACAGCAAATCCCGAGGCACTGTTAGAAGAGTGTTTTTCAGAGGACAGGAACTCCTTGACTGCAGGATTCATATATCAGCTCTGAGGCCCCAGCAAACCATCGTACCCTTCACTTAATGTAGAACCATCATAATAACACTGAAGAGCACACGTAATGCATGTTTTTACATGTTTGCACAAACTGAATTTAGCCAACACTATATAAACTTCAACTAATAACTCAGATTTAATGAAATGTAATGTATCTTTTGTAAATTGAATGGTGCGGTCTTAATTCAGTGGAGGAGTCAGTAACAAATGTACATAGTAACAAATGTATCTAACAATGTACATTTCCTAATTTACTGACAAATCCCTACTGTTATGTTCTGCTGCAATTTGGTGGCCGTTGTAGGTAATTACAACAAAATCTCCTATATGAAAGCAGGCCCTAATAATAAATGGCTCTTGCAAAGCTATAAGAGAGGCATTACCAGGAGCTTAATCACCCAAACCAGAAGCTATTTAGCGCTCAGCGCCAGGTAATTTCTAACCCTGCAGTGTTCAGGGGAGAACCAGTGTGCCACATATGATGCTTGTGCTGCATTGTAATACCACTCAATGTCTGGTGGACCTAGTCTGCCCCGCACTAGATGGGCCGAATGGGCCCCTCACCAAACCTGTGGCTGCTTCCCAGTCCAAACAAACCACACCAGAACGGTCCTCACCTCCCCAAAGAAGGCCTTAGGCATGTCCAGCAGAACATTCAAAAATGGGGTTGAAAGCAATTTCAAAGTCTCTGCATAATCTGAGAGCTGTAACCTGCTGTGTCCAGATTTAAATAAAGTTGTTAAAAAATAAAAAAAACAAAAAGGTATACAAAAATCTCGGTAGAAGAACTATCTGGACCATAGAGATTCTCCCATATAGAGACAGTGGGAATCTCATACATCGCTCCATCACGCCCTGAGCATATTCCAGAATCCTCACATCCTTTTTCTGATATAACACATACGGAGTGCAAACAACCTCAACTCAACAGGTACCGCATGCTGACGGCATGCCATTGGAAACCCAACCCTCACGGAGCTGCTGTGTCCGATCCATAAGCGCGAACAACACCGATTTAGATGGGTTAACCCTCAGCCCTGACAAGTTACCAAAATCTAGTACATCTGTCATAGTGGGGCCCAGGTTGGTCTCTGGGTCTGTCACGTACAGCACCATATCGTCGGCATAGCGTGAAACCACCAACCGGTGATTGAACAACTGCACCCCTTTATACGCATGCTTGTCCCCAAGTAACTCAGCGAGAGGCTCTATGGCAATAGCAAAGAGGCGAAAGGGGACACCCCAGCCTTGTTCCCCTACCCATAGACACTGACTCACTAAGTTGCCCATTAACTCCAATTCGTGACATCTGGGACTTGTACAAAAGCTTCACCAGTAAGAGAAACCCCTCCCCACCAGGTCCAGCCTTCTGGGCCTGTTCAATCCCTAGCTATGAGAGGACACATGGCAAACAGATTAGTATATTCACCATATCACCTTGTACCACACAAACACATTTCTCTAAAGCCCTCAATGTATGTATGTCTGTGTATTTAAGTTCAAGACTTCTGCATCCTTTCACAGTGGTTTCTCTCTTGCAAATCTACTATCTTGCATGTACATATGAAGCGACTTGCTACCCAACTTTTAGGCACTAAGTGGCACACCACACACCTATATTGTGTTTATATTGCATCAGCAGATTTGACATTATCTTGTTGCACACATGTAAATCTAAAATGTATCAACTTAAACACAAAGTAACACTAACAGTAACATGTGTCCCTTCCTTATTAACTACACTAGATACATGCTAAATCTCACCATCTCACCAACATGGTCATCACCCCAGTCACCAATATGAGGCGTGCAAGGCAAACCCCTCTTTCTTGATAGTTGTCGATGAATCCAACTGCCTTGAAAAAAGACAATAAAGAAAAAGCCCTAAACTAGGACTGGGGACGTGAGCCAGAGACTCTATAAAGTTGAGCAGGAGTGTATGGGTCTCTGAGGTAACGAGCAATCAAATCTTGTCTCCGATTATGTATCTTGTACTATGACAAATGAATGTGCATTAAAAAAAACGTTGGGGTCAAAAACCCTTTTGACCCTCAAGAAAAACAAAAAACTAAAAGGTTTTTTCATAACTGTAGATGTCTAGCTTTTTTTATTTGAATTAGCTGAATTGAATCAACCTTTCAAAACTTTTATACATAAGAGAAAATCATCAAAATAAATAAATACATACAATATGATGATATACATATAAATTTGCTTGGTACTATGGACATAGTATTTGAAGGCACAGTAAAACATAATTCAGATTACACACAATCTAACATGTATTCAGGCCTTTGTCTAAATCTAGGCTTCTTAAAAATTAACAGTAGCAATTTGAAGCGGCAAGTGGGCAGACAAGAGAATCAACGCCCAGCATTGGTCAGGGTCCAACTCTCCCAAATATTTACAACGGCGGGCGAAATGAGTCTCCTTTGCAGGACGCAAAGCCACACATGCTGTAATCAAATGCTCTAATGTTTCAGTCACCCCGTCACCAGGACAAAAACAAACAATTGTCTGTGGATGGCAATAGCCTACGTTTACCAGAACTGACTTTGTAAGCCACAGTTCAAAACGCAAGCGCAGGATTCCAGAGTGATAATGCAACAATGGAGCATGCACCAAATATGGTGGAAGCGTGCCTACTTTTTTGAGTGGAAATCTATTCAAGTTACCACTTTTGTGTTGTAAACATAGGTTTCTTGTTTTGATCCAATCAACCTCAAAGATCTTGGTTTTGGCTTTGTCTGGGTTGTTAAGCAACTCGTCGATTGATACATTGGCTTCGGCTAAGATATGATACGCTTTTTGTGTGTGGAAAAACATAATTGGGCAAGGTTTTTAGAATTACATTTTGATCTGTTGACATCAGACATTTCCTAAATAACGAACATACACGCCACTGATGGAGCGCTCGAAGGGAAACCAGCCCCAGTTCATATCTCAACCAAACATTTGGAGTACATTGAGGGAGATGTAAAATTTGCTTCCAAGAAGTAGCCTCCCATTTTTCAAATTGGAAATTTGTATTGGTAGGTAAGGTTTCCAGGCCATATAAAAGACTTGGGACTATTTTCATGTTCCAAAAGAACCATGCTGGTTTAATTGAACATGTACCATATTTGAACAAGAAGATTTTCGCCTGACATATGGCTGTGGCTAGCTTCGATTCTATTCACTCCAATTGGGTCCTGGCATTCCTCTGGCCTTCAAAAGACATGCCCAAATAGATGTAATGTGGAACTACAGTTAAAGGTATTCTATTGATCACCCAGGTAAAGGCAGTTTTTTCAAATCTTTTTGGAGAATAAGTAACTATCTGAGTTTTATCTGTATCGATACGAAGTTCATTTTGGGTAATATAAGAATGAAAATCAGAAAGCAAGTTTTGTAAGCCTATTTGTGTTTTTGATAGGAGTACCAGGTCGTCTGCATACATTAATGCTTTTATCGGTTCACCATTAAGCTTGGGTGAGTCCGAGATTATATTTTCAAAGACGTACCGAACGTCATGGACAAAATAGTTAAATTTTGCAGACGCCAAAAGACAGCCTTGTTTCAGGCCTCGTGCTGTTGGAATGGATCTTGATAAGAGACCTTCAAGAGACAATCTGACTTGTATCGAAGTGTCAGAATGTAGAGCTTGAATGATATCATAGAGAGTTGTTTGACAAAGGTCTCTATTCAATTTTTAGAGGAGAATTGCTTGTGAGATGGAATCAAACGCTGCATTGAGTTCGAAAAAAGCAAAACAAACCAAGCTGTTTTAACCTCTGGCATTGATGTTTGATAGCATTCAAACATAATAGGTTAATATTACTGCCTAGACCTGCCACAAACCCGGTTTGATGTGGATCTCCGAGATGACATTTCTGAGTCCATACATTGAAATCTCTCAGGATGAGTTTGGTAAAGATTTTTCCAGGTGCGTCCAATAGAGCAATCGGACGATAATTACTGGGCAGACTACGATCCCCCTTTTTAAAGATTGGGATAATAATGGATGTCTTCCATGATATGGGAGCGCTTCTCACTGCTACGATTTCCCGGAACATTTTGTCCATGATCGATGCCCATACTGTCGGATGTGTTTTGAACATTAGATTATTGAGCACGTCCGCTCGAGATGAGCTAGCCTGCAGTATGACGTTATGAATAGTTTGCGGCGAGAAGGCTACTTGCCAGGACGCCGTTCAACAAAGGACATGGTGCATTTTAGTGTAATGGTCATCAGTATACAAGTCAGAATAAAAGGTGACCCATTGATGTTCTTGCACCCCATTAATCTGTGCATCGGCTTGCATGTTAGCAGAATGTTTTTTTAAAAATTGCCACATGCCTGCCAAATTTTTTTTTACATGGCTTGCGCCATATGTTCACTATCTTTTTGGAACATGAGGGCCTTCTGACTCCTACGCCAATTTTTATACCAGCATTTAGCGGTTTTAAGATCTTGCCAACACGTGAGAGAATTAGACTGCAAAAGGCTTTTTTGTAGCGGTCTATATTCAGCATGTCTGGCGCGAAGGGCCGGATCAAAAGTGTGAACATGACGGATAATATTATTCCAAAGGATGGAAATGGTATTAGTAAATGATGACAGTAAATCTGGATATTGAATTGTAAGATGACCAGAGATGTGATAGTATATATCTGTCTGGAGTGCAGCCAGATTACGTGGATTCCATTGTATCCTGGATCTCGAGGTATTAGTGAGCAAATCCTAATGACCTGTAGTGGGCCTTGGAATTGGAAGATTCCAAAGAATAGCTAATGAAAGAAGTCTGTGGTCACTTTCCTCCTGATCGGAAAGGAGCAGTTTTTGTATACTCTGTAATAATGGGGCTTCTACATTAGGGATGTAACGGTATTACGGTATACCGTTAAAGATACCGTGAACCACTTAATTGAGCAATAATAACCGTCACATTGTTTATACCGGTATACCGTTCATACCATTAAGTGTGCTTTTCAATCTAATTTGGAAAGGCTGCAGTAAGCAAGTTCTGTGCAGTCTTGGTCTTGCACTGTTGGATGTGCCGTCTGCCAAGTAGTTTCAGTTGGAGCAGTTTTTAATGCCATTCCATAAACCACACGTGCCTGACACAAAATCAATATGTTAGCAATACGAAGAATAAATACAGTGCCAAGAAGGAAAAGTGTTTACTTTGGGTTGGCGGTTTGGGGTTTATATATTTATAATGGATAATGTTTTCTAAACATATGACAATGGGGGATTTCTCTGGTTCCATCATTGAATTTACATATAACAAGTCACAGTGCGAAATGTACTCCTCTCTGTGGGTATTCTCTGCTGCCATGCCAAAGTGTAACATGTCCGTGATTACTGAACACCTTTTGGCCTGCAAGTAAACTGAAGGCTGTAATGTGGGGGGGGAGAGAGAGAGAGAGAGAGAGGGGAGAGAGAGAGAGAGAGAGAGGGGAGAGAGAGAGGGGGGAGAAAAAGAGAAAAAGAGAAAAAGAGAGTGTGTGTATATATATATATATATATATATATATATATATATATATATATATATATATATACTGCCATCAGACTCCATTGATCTATGGCATGCAGGTTATCAAGATAGCAACATGTTCATCTTCACCAGTAGCCAGTGGGGGGGCTAAAAGCCAAAATGACCACTTAAGAAAATCTATTCAGTTTGCTTTGCCAGTCGCAGCAGGGCTTCCCTCCGCCTCTCCTCTCCACACGTGTGTTTGTGTTTGGTGGAAGCAAGGGGTGGCATTTCAGTGGAAAGTATGTTGAAAAGCCCAATTCTGGCCCTAGGTGCCTGGTTTTGTTTGTGGTGATAAATCTGACAATTTATGACCTTTCAGAAAATATTTGTTAAGATTAGTTAACTCCACCTGCTATACCGCGATAACCATGATATACCGTCATTTGGCAAGAAGGTTATTGTACCGTCATAAAACTAATATCGTGACACCCCTATTCTACATAGATCTGCTCTTGCCCCTATGCCAGGTGTGTTGAGGAGGTAGATCGCCAGGAACCACCCCATTAACCAGGTAAAAGTTCCGCTCTTGCATAAAGGAAACCCATGTGAGCACCTCTTTAGTTGCTCGATCTTTGTGCCAGCAGTCAAGATTGCGGTCACCCATAATAATGGTATGCGTGATGAGCGCACATTTGTGAATCTCATCAAGAAGTCGGGCTAAACCGTTGTAGAATTTGACATCTGCCATTGCTACTGGATTACGATATAAATTCACTAGAGCAATGGCCTGGTGTAAAAATGATATGTTAACCAACTGAATGTAAGCACTTTCAGAATTCCATGTTGATATCGTCAGGCCTGAGGAGGTATTAACTGCCACCACTAAACCAGATGAGCGTCTGCCTTTGCCGAGAACTGCTGGAACCAGAACTGCATCATAATTGTCCCACCTTGGCATAACTGATAGCCATGTCTCTTGCATAGCAATGATGTGATAAAAGCCAGAAATTATTTTTAATAGAAGATTGCAAATGGGAATGGCCTCTTGTGTTCCAACATGCAATATTCAACACTGCAAGGGAACGTTGGGATGGTGGTTAATTATACGTGCAGTCTGGGGCCGGAAATTAACGCTCTGTGTGCTCAAATAAATATTGAGTTTGGAGAAAACCTGTTGTGGTGTAGCTGCCATGCGATCAAGGTCTTGTGCAATTAAGAAACCCATTGTGAACAAACACATTTTAGCTTGCCAAATGGTGTTCATGACCACGACAGAAGTGAACCATTGCCGCACCACTGAACGCAATGACTCAGAGATTAATTCAATTTGGTCAAGGTCACTTGAAACAACATCCTCCAGCTCCACCACATCACTGAAAATATTCAGGACACTGCGCCTATTGAGGTCATACGATGGAAACTGACCATCTCTACACTTCATGATGAGAGTATGGCATGGTGAGTTCACAGGATGTGCATGTCTCGACAAATTATTACACAAAAAATGTATTAGACAAGGTTTCCGCATGACAACGATGTATATTCATACCCTCCCCTTGTCTCATATGGCATTCCGTGGCCCAAGCTGCTACAAATGATGGTGCACGGATGCGCGGGCAGGCTGCACAGCACTAGCTGCATGTTGGCCCAAAGGTATTTGGTCAGTATTTCCAATTTTTGTGCCTCAGGATTAGCAAGTCATGCCGCAAGTTAAAGGTCCACCATGTGATGTAGATCTTTAATGGCGTTTTGGGTTTCAACTGCGCCAATCAAAGCTGAGGGGGCCTCAGGTACGGCAAAGGAGACTGCTTTTTTAGATGAGTTTAGCCTGCTTAACAACCTTATCCCCCTGTATGAGATTGTTCAGCGGTGAATAAGCAATAGGGAATGTGTCCTTCTCTGGTCGAGGTGGCACCGCAATAGCATGATCTTGAGAGGTATTGGTCACATTCGATACAGGGAGCACCATGGTACTCCGACCGGACTTTGTTTTTTGGGGCTTAGATGATTGCTCAAGTGCTTGAAAAAAAGCATTCATCGTACCACTTGGAGGTTTTGTAGAGGCCAGATTTTTAGTTTTCTATATAAATGTGCGCTGGCCTTTCGCTGCGGACTTAGTGCATTGAGGTTTTTGTTTTGAACCGCAAGCAGCACTAATGTTATGCTGTTGCGAGCAACTCACCCCCCCCCACCCCCAAGAAGGAACTGTGGCCATCCTAGGCGAGGATGGCGAAGGAGGGACAGAGATCCATGACTGGTCTCCCCTAAGAGGGACTACTGGGATCGGATTTTGCTCAATAAGGCGAATTATGTCCGGAAAGACTGGTAAATAAGGAGTGGGCATAGATGGCAGGAACTTAGAAGACCCTGCTACAGAAGCCAAAGGCAGCTGAACAGCTTCTTCTAATTGTGTAGAGACAGTGATCAGCACGTTAGACATTAAGGACGCATGTGTCGTGTTGACATAACACAAGGATTGATTGCCCTTTAAACATGTGACCAATTCCTCAACCTGAATGGTTTGTGTGGCAAGTTTACTATCCAAGGTTTCATATAATTTCACAAGGCTGACGAGTGTTGTATTAATCGCCATTAGTGCTGGTTGTAACATAGACAACTGGTGTGGAGTGGGGTCTCTTAAGAGGAGATTGTGGAGGTCTCGGAGTTGGTTGTATAAATGAGTCCACTAATGACTGAATTTGCGCCATGGATGAGTTCAAAGTGACAACCTCAGAACCTCATGAGAGACCCTCCTCAATAATTGAAATGGGCGATTCACACTGACTGGCGTATATGGAAATGCCAGAATAATCATGTGCGAGCATAGGAAATGCAATTGAAGAAAGAGAACAGGTTGGAGCTACCACAGGGACGTTTCCCTTTACTGAAGCCAAGATAGTATTATCAGATAGTGGATGTGAATTTGGCCTCTCACTGAGCGCCCTTGTTGACCTACATGAAACATTGGCTGTAGGTGGAACATGAGGCCTACTGGCCGCTTCAAAGCAAAATGAAGACACATTAGGAGGGACACATGATATTGGGGCACGCAAAGGAGCCCTTATCAGGGTTATACTAAGGGCAGATTGAAACATTGGAGGACTTGTTGGAGGATTGAAACATTGGAGGACTTGTTGGAGGATTGTGTCACCACCCTCAGCCCTGATCCCCACTGGCAAGCCCATTGGCCAGGTGGAATCAGGGCTCAGATCACCAATAAGGCCTGGCATCCACTTCTCGGGCCCTCTTGGCGCCAGTCCTGGTGCCTTTGGCGCCAGGCTCATCAGTAAGAAAAGATATCTGCTTGAGGAACTACTTTAGGCTTTCAGCCAACATGGAGGCATCCACATAGTTTGATTCCTAGAACCAAGCTATGCGGTCTAGTGTTTTGGGTGTGGTGGCCTAGGGACTACTTTACCTGGACTACTTTACAGTGGCTATTTAAACCACACCCGAACAAGACAACACGCTTCGCGTTACTTTGCTTCTAGCAACGTGACGCTCACCGTGTCCAGCTTTCTCACGAGCCTGGTGAATTCGGGACCTGCAGAAAAACCAAGAACATCGTTAGCAGCAGAATCCTACCTGCATTCATCATCCTTCACTGCTCGCAGCTCCTGAGCAGCTCTGTTGGTGGAGTTCACCGCCCGGATCGAAGGATCTGAGAAAAGGAGGAAGACATCATTAAAAGGAGGTAGTGGAGACATTACAACCACAAAGCGCTTAAAGACTTACCTGGTTGGTTGCTTTTTTGGCCGGCATAGCTCCGGAACTCCATCTGCGCTGGGAACTCACCGCGACCTACGAAAAGAGAATAGCACAGGTCAGTGAGGACAAGACATCGCTGCGCTACGCAAAGTGCCTCCTTACCGCATCATAGCGCTATAGCGCGCCATCATCCCCCGGTGAGAACCAGCATATCCAGTTCTCCAAGGGGACACTCCGCGCTCCTAGGGAGATAAAAAAAAGAGGCATTTAGAACAGAGAAAAGGCATGCAAGAATTACGACGCCATCAATCGCAATAAGACCTACCTGAAAGACACTACAAGGGCAGCAGTCAGTGAAGTAACTGGACCGCCCGCGCCCACAAAAGACAACGCGCCCCTGCCCAGAGAGCAGGACTGAGAGCCCACCGATTCCGACAACCAGGTGAGAAGAGAACCTGGAGGGGCTGGAAACACAAGGGAGGTGGGGGAAAACTTACCTTGGTCACCCAGACCTAATATAGTCTTTATTTCCGGGCGGAATCCCATCGACACCGAGACCACACCAGGGAATCATTGGGGAGGGCACCAACGACCAACTGGCTGGGTGGCGTCCCCGTGGATACCAGGTGATCGTAACAAATTGGCTACAAAATTAGCATCCGATATATGCAACGGCCTGTTCAAGGAAGGACCCGACATATTTGATTTCAAGGAGTACTTTGGATAAAACCATATCAATCCTGGTTAGGTCTGTTAGGGCAACTCCACCTCTTAGGAAGCTGATACAAATAGTACAAAACAAAATCAATCATACAGCAAGGCCGAAAAGGCAAGACCATTAGCCACTGCCTCGCTGCTTCGCGGCTAAGCAGCGACGCGGGTACTACAGCGGTGCTTACACGTGTGCGCGCGAGCAGTGTGCGAGCGTGCACAATATATGGAAGCACGGCCCTGCAGGGGGCGGACCAAACAGCAGCTGTAAATAGAAAGCACACAATCAGCTCCAAGATTATGTTTCCCAACGTAGCCAACGTAGCAATCAGCTACTTGGGCACTTGTTCACTGTGCACTTAATGCCTTCAGAAAGTCACCTGAGCTGAAACGAACTCAGCACCAAAGTCCACAGTCCAGTAATCTGTGTGAGCAGCACACAGCAGGAAACCGGCAGGGAGACCCGCGGCGAACTGGGTATTTCAACGGTGCTTACTACGGTGCTAGCTATCAAAGTGTGTGTAACTGCTCACCCCGATTATTGTGAGATTTGATAAGTATATACCCACCTGGGTAAATCAGGGCCGAGCCAGGAGCCCTTTCTTGTTAAACTGGCTGTTGGTTAGAAGACACAACCTTTGAAGATACAAGTCAGACCTATTGGTTAAAGTCCTAAGGTACTCCCTAAACTACTCACCAGGACTCTCTGCTGACTTGTGTGCATCTGATGCTGTGCGTGCAGATGAGAGTGGTGAATCTAACCTTCGCCCAGTACAATCTCTTGTGGACTAAAGGTGGTAATCCTTTCCTGCCTGATTTCTCAAATAAAACAGAACAATCGGCAAACAATAATACCAATTCTTATGCAGATCACTACACTACACATTTTAGATAGATGGACCTTAAGAACTCCATTCAACCACTCTACGATTCCGTTGGCCTGCAGGTGGTACACTGAACACAACCTGCGCATTATCCAAGAGTAAAGTGATTTCTGAGAAAAGGCATTAAAGAAGTGGGTCCCAATGTCAGACTTCAGAACCTCACAAGTTCCAATCATGGAAATACCTCCCTCACCAAAAATGTTGCTGCAGACAGAACATCAGGGTGTACGCAGGAACCAACCTCGAGACATATGGAAAATGGGCAAACAACAAGGTTGAGAAATTTGTTACATCTTTGAATCATATCAATACAATCAATATGGCACTCCCGAAATGGCTCAGAGGGCAGGGCAAAACTCCCCTTACCATCTTCATTGTGTTTCCAGGATTAAATTCTCTACAAACTATACAATTCCCTACAAATCTACTTTGCTGTACTTGGAGGTTTGGTATTAACCATTCCTCCTGGAGCTCTGCTGAGATTTGTCACCAAGAAATATAGTGTAGCTGCTATAGAGCCACAAGAAGCAGCTCTACAGGCATTACTACCTTTCCTCTAAGCTCCTGTCTCCACAGCAAACCTGTGGGCGATTTCCACAATCTGAAGCAAAGGTACTGCAGTGTACAGGGCTGGCAACTGTACCTGCTGGGACATTCCATTTTCTGGGAATTATTTAATAGCAAATACGTATCTTCGTTTGTCGCTCTGTCGGCGGCATCATTTCAAAGTGCTATTGGATCAGTACAGTTAGTACATGCAGAATACTTAACTATTCCTACCTCTATGGACAGTGTTAGCACTTAGATTAATCTGGTTAACAGCGAAGCATGCTGGACATGGGTCCCGTCCGATCTCCTGAACCCTCTTCTTGCCTCACTGCCAAGGCTGAATGTACAGTGAAGGTTACATACACACGAGTCAAAATAGTGATTGCCTTCCCCTTATTCATTTTCAGTGCCTCTGTAAGTGCCACTAGATCTGCCACTTGCGCAGAGGTATGTGAAGGCAACCGTTTCTTCATCCTGAACTGTTATTCCCCATCCACAAGGCCCACAACGGCCACACCCATATGCATCTCACCAGTGTCCTGATTAATTGTTGAGAACCCATCAACAAAGAGTACCTCACCTTCCTCCAAGGCATCCTCCTTAACATTCATCTTCTCTTATTCTGCTCCATCATAAGTCGCACAATCGTGGACAATGTCATTAAGTTTCACTATTTC
Source organism: Ambystoma mexicanum (assembly GCF_040938575.1). Taxonomy (NCBI): domain Eukaryota; kingdom Metazoa; phylum Chordata; class Amphibia; order Caudata; family Ambystomatidae; genus Ambystoma; species Ambystoma mexicanum. The sequence continues at coordinate 678,981,081 of NC_090932.1, read as the reverse complement.
GGCTACAAATATCACAGGATTGACTAGGTGACACCGTACTGGATGCATGGAATCATTTGATAGGATAACCTCATACCCAGAGACACTCTGCGTTGTCAAAATCGACTTGGACATTTCCAAGATCTCAAAGATCGCTTATGATCATGGGAGACATCAATTTATGGCTTGGTAAAGATACTGACCAGTTAGCCAAAGGACTTGAGGACTCTCTTACGAGCTTGGGTTTTACTCAACTTATTAATAAGGCTATTCATATAAAGGTTAACACCTTGAATTGGGTGGCCACGTATACTGTCACTACTAGCGAGCCCAATATCTCTGTGTATCTTTGTTCAGATCACTTCTTTATCCACTTCGAGATGTAATTTACAAAGAAGATAAAGAATAATGTAGTGAAAACAATCTGGATTACCACAAGAAATGTGTGGAAACTCACGGCCCAGGCTTTGGATCCATGGATTGCCCCTTTAACCGATGATTTAGTCAATCTTGAAACGTTCTGTGAGATGGTAAAAGCATCTAAGAGACAGTCACAAAAACAACTAATGCTATTGCCCCATTAAAGACAAGATTGTTGCCCGGCAAAGAAATGAATGTCTCGCTTTCTCCCGAGCTACAAAGGCTCAAAGTATTAAAAGACACATGTTTTTATACCTGGAAATGCACAGGGGCAAATAAAGACAAGGAAGCATACAGCATGGCTGCAAAAGGATATACATTAGCTATGATAAATGCAAAATGCATGATATATGAAACAAGGATAGTCGATGCAGAACACGATTCTCAAGAACCCTTTAAGATTCTTAAGAAGCTGGACAATTCATGTCCTAATAAACAGGAAGATCATAAAAAAAAAAGATATTGCAGGGAGCATGTCTATTCAAGAGGCAATGCTAGATAAGGTCAAACAAAATATAAACATCCAGAATAGGGTTGTCTCAGGAGAAGAGCAAGAAAGTAGTGTGCACGTGCTAAGTGATATCAAGCAGATACATGGAAACAATTCAGTTTTAGACCTGTCACAGAAGATGAATTGATTGCCATCATTACTAACCTGAAACCCACAAATTGCAAGGGAGACATTCGCCCTGCAATTACTGTAAAAGACTGCATACCTTTTTTGATTGGTATCCTTACTAAATTCATGAATGCATCCTTCACAGAAAATCATGTGCCAAATTAATTGAGAAGTGCATGGATGTCACTACTTCTAAAAAAGCAACCTGGGCTCGATCCCCTTATACCAACCAACTACAGACAGATTACTAATACCTAATTTCTGCTCGAAATACTCAAATGGGTGGCATACAAGCAGATCCTTGAACATCTGATGAACCACAACATTCTCAACAAGTGGCAATCAGGTTTTAGACTAAAGTATGGTACGGAAACCACTTTATTAGATTGGAAATTGAGTATGATGCAAAACATTGATAGGGGACAAATAGTACTTCTCATGCTGCTAGACTTGTCTGCCGCTTTTGATTTGGTAGACCACTCACTACTGATCGAGAGACATAAGGAAGTGGCAGACTTTACTGATAGTGCAGCACATGGGTGAAATCTTTCTTGGAAAATAAGACGAATCAGGGTCTGTAGTAACATTGCAGAAGCCAGCCCAGTCCACCTTCAGTACGGATTCCCTCAGGGGGCTTGCCTCTCACCATCTTTATTTAATATTTTCAATGTTGCTCTGTTCCAGTTGCTTGAGGAGAGGGGAATACGCTTTGCCAATCATGCAGGTGATATGCAGTTTGTTATTCCCCTATCAAGAATACTGAAAGAGGATACAGGTACGATCAACAAAGTATACAGGCTGATCCAAGAGTGGATGCTAAAAAGTGGAAAACAGAATTGATGGTGGTGGGTAAAGGAATCAGAGTTTAAAAGCTGGGCCTGGGAATGCTCACACATTCAGGTGGCAAGCTGTAAAATCACCACCAAACAGAAAGTTAAAACCCTGGGGGTCCACTTGAACCAAAACCTAAATATGCGGACGCACGTCAATAGCCTGGTGTCAGCATCAGCATACCACGAAAGGCTATATTCCTGATACGTCCTTACCTCACGGAAAAAAACTGCTAGACAGCAGGCAGGGCCATTGTCTGCACCAAGATCGACTATTGTAGTAGTCTTCTGGTTGAGGTAAGTAAAGAAGATTGTGCCAGATTACAAATAATTCAAAACAGTGCTGCGAGGGCAATAGTAGGACTAAAACAAATGAGATCACATATCAGAGGCAAGAAAAAACAACATTGGTTTCCCATTGACACCAGGATAGTATTGACTGCTACTAATATCCTTCAAGTGTCTAGCTGGATCTAATCCATCAAAATGAGCAGAAACATTAAAACGGAAAAACCGTGCTGAGCGCACTTGGATCCTACGACACCAACCTGTGCGTGTGGTGCCAAGATCTTAGTTTACTGAGGTCAGTAAAGAACACCTTTTTTGTAGCAGCACCAAGAGCTTGCAACGCCATTCTTCCTGACCTGAGAGAAACAAAATCACTAGACATGTTTTAAAAGAAACTTAAAACATTTTTGTTTCACTAACTATATGAATTCTGAAAAGGCCTGCTCTTTGTGACCCACTGGCATGTCTGGCCTTTGGGTGGCAGCATTGCACCAAATATGAAGTGTACTTATGGTGACATTTACTATTTTACAGAAAGCACTGGTAAATATTTTGTCACCAGTCACCATGGGGCGAGTGCGTTTCTCTTAGATCGAGTATGCAAACTGAGGAATTTGCCCTGTAGGTGTAGTGGGATCTTTAAGAATTTTAGAGGCCTGCGCTTTGGTTTGGTTCGCGGGCCACTCGTTCACTCATTGCAAGGGGAACACCCCTTTGACCCCACTTTTCCTTTTTTAACATTTCAGACCACATAAACCTTTACTGCAGAAAAATATCCACGGTAAAGTGATCCCCCATGATGTCCAGATGCTGAATGTGGCTACTGATACAGATTCTCCTGAGGTTCCGATGCCCAGCGTGACACTGGCGTGGAGGCGAGCCACGGGAGATGTGAGCTGGTTATTTGGTTTACCAAAACGTGAGTAGGGCGCCAGCATCATACCGTGGTCCCCTCCCCTCTAACCCTGAATGTGCTGCACACGACATGGGAGTTCATGTGAGGTTAGACTCTGCCTGCCTGGACCATTTGAATACCAGGTGCTCCTTGTTGAACACTGGTCCACTGGCAGAGGAAGTTAGGCAGCACACACCTGGAGGTTGATCTTGACAATGCAGTCTTTGGTCAATGCTGTTTGTGGAGAGATGCAAAGGAGGAGACCTGCACTCAACCTTGGTCAAAGTTGTAGTGGTGGAAGGGTGGCCATGGCATCTCCTCCAAAGCAGCCTTCACTAGGAGAACCTCTTGAGTGTACTAGAAGGCCATGTGAGTTTCCTCATAGAAGGTTTTAAGGCATTATTGTATACTAAAGGGCAGAGAGAGCTGTACAAAAGGTTGAATACATTGTCCCAAGGAGTACCACACAGTGGCGTGAAGATGTTGGTTCAGCCCACACCACAACCCCTTTGGGACAGTCAATCATGGAGATGCTCTGTAAAACATGGAAGACCACAGAGTGGATGAAGCAGTGTCAAAACTGGAAGGCCAGATTGATACGACAGAGTATACAGCGACTATGCTCCAAACTCGATCCATGAAACACACAGAAAAGATAAAAAATTACAGCAGCTACATCTTCCTTGATCCACAAGAATAAATAGCTGCAATCTCTTACAGTGACAAGAGAATATCCAGAAATATTCATCTATAAGCTTCATTGGTTTTCCGGAAGGTTTGGAGGTCAAATTTCAAAGATTCAAGTGCCATCTGGCTATGAGCGATTTGCCAAATGAGGAACCAGATTATGGTTGAATAGAGTTTGTGATGGACAGGGTAATTTTTGAGACGTCGACTTGTGCCCAGGTGTCAATTGGTGCAGACTTTCCTTTTCCTTGACATAAGAGCAATTACGAGCAATATAAGGAAAGAATGTGTGCCGATTCAGTGTGCACTTGTGAAGCAGGAATGATAGGAGACCCTTCTGTACCCAGCAAACACAGACACGTTTGCATTTGACACCTTGTCAAATGCTAAAGCATTTTTTGAGTCGTTGCAGGAAGGGGCTTTGAGGATCAACCAGCGATTGACAAAGCAGGATCCCCTGCATAAGTGAAAAAACAATGTGGCCTGGATGTGACGAGGATGGGGTTGCATCTTTTCTTGCAGTGTTTCATGGTATATATATTGTATATTACTGGTATCCTCCCTCCAAGGAGTCCTCTATGAGAAGAGTTTACTGTTAGTTCACTGCCAATCCGGCGGTGCAATAAATGCACTTTAATATCCTAGTAATGTTTCTCTAACCCTAATCTTGGGTTTTACATTGTTTCTTGGGAGGAAAGGAGGTGCTTGTGCTGACCTTTATTAATGGATGTTTTTCACTTTAATTGAGTTGTATGGAAAGTATATGGTCTTACGATACATTGCTAATAAAAAGGAAAACCTATGGATGGACAGCTTCATACTGGCAAAGGTGAAAGTATTGCCATCATCAACAGGGAAGGCCAAATTCTTATCTATATTAATAATATAGATATAGGCCAAAATATTCTATGTTAATAACTTTCAAACTTCATGTTTTTATAATCTTGGTTCTTCTGGACAATCGGTTTCCCTCTAGAGAGAAAATCACAGAGAATACTTTTAGTCTATTGTTCTCCAATGTCAATGTGCATGAATGCTTTTGTCATTTTTACATTTTTTACAAATGAAATGTGTCTCTACCTCTCATCGGTGCCCCTTCAGTGTATCTCCGGCTGGAGTAGTCAGTAATCAGGGTGGGTGACCCCTCTAGTATAGTGATTTGGTCCCGGGTAGAGGCTGGAGCTGAAGAGTTCTATAGGAAAGGATATGGGTCCATAATTCTGCTTATTAAAGTTTTACAAAATGTCTTCAAGGCTGAGTAATTCTCAGTTATTACTATTAGAGTCTTGTATAGGTAAAAAAGTGAGTCACTCGCCCCTTAATGCGAGTGAGGTCAGGGTATGCAGTGGTCAGTCCAGTACCCAAAATGGTGGGGGAAGGTGAGCTTGTCAGAGCAGGCGTTACCTGTAGGTAAAAAGCGAAGTCGGGTCAACCCTTATCCTGTCCACACAATGTGGAAGCTAAATCAAAGGAAATCCTCTAACCTTATATATTTTGTTAGGCTTCTTACCTCTCAGTTGCAGGTAAGTGTTCCGGGAAGGAGTCCGCGAATGCAAAGGAGCGCAGACATCCCGTTGTTATTACCTAGACGCGGCGTCGGTGCACGTCAGCGCGATGACGTCAGATGTAAACATCCAACGTCATCACGCCGCGCGTGCGTCATCACTCCAAATCTCTGCTAGGGGTATAGGGCTGGAAACGGAGTATACAATTTCATACAATCAATGTCAGGGCCATCTTGGATGATGGTATGAATCAGTCAGGTATGGAATACTTTACATGGAAAGATGCTACAGACTTTTGAGTGCAGTGATAGTATATTTAGGATATTGAGGAGTATATCGAACGGGGCACCTCTGCTCACAGTCTCACTAAGTTCATCTGTTGTCATGACAGTACATTTATTTGTGGATAGCATGGTTGTATTATAATCATATGATTCAGTCTCAGTTTCTTCCAAGCGCAGGCAAAAAGGCTACGAGATACTGAAGTGCATTACATAATGCTGTCCTTAGACTATATTTATCCGAAATGTGCATGGCAGATAAATTAAATATTACATACATGGATCCTTAGAGATGTGCTAGTCATTGTAATCACCTTTGCGAATAAACACTAAGAATTAAAGAACCTGATGAGTCTACAGCCTGATAGTGTAATGTTTCTGAGTCATTATTGGTTTGGTGTAGTAGGGATGTTTAAACAGTATGATCATTCAATGTCAGTCTATACCCAATGGGATTAAGGCCTGATCATATGCTGTCTGAAGACATTTTCGTCGAAGTGGTAGATACGTTTATGCATCCGCTGTTAGTGTTTCTGCTCATAGGAACGCTCCTAGGTGGAAATCTTTGTTCATTCCATATGGGCACATGCTGTCCAATTTATCTATCCAGTACAGCTTGCGTTGGTCCATCTTTTTTGCGTGGTTGCCTCCTCTTTGTGCTCTATGTACCACCTCCAAGATTTGATATCTCAGTTGGGCTACTGTGTGTTTTTTCTCACTGAAGTGTCTTGCAAATGGCTATCGTTCATTCTTGGTACGAACGTAAGATGAAGGAGAGATGCAACGAACACAAAAGCAACATTCGGAACAAGAGGAGACAACCACGCAAAAAAGATGGACCAACGCGAGCTGTACTGGATAGATAAATTGGACAGCATGTGCCCATATGGAATGAACGAAGATTTCCACCTAGGAGCGTTCCTATGAGCAGAAACACTAACGGTGGATGCATAAACGTATCTACCACTTCGACGAAAATGTCTTCAGACAGCATATGATCAGGCCTTAATCCCATTGGGTATAGACCGACATTGAATGATCATACTGTTTAAACATCCCTACTACACCATACCAATAATGACTCAGAAACATTACACTATCAGGCTGTAGACTCATCAGGTTCTTTATTTCTTAGTGTTTATTCGCAAAGGGATATTACAATGACTAGCACAACTCTAAAGGATCCATGTATGTAATATTTAATTTATCTGCCATGCAAATTGTGGATAAATATAGTCTAAGGACAGCATTATGTAATGCACTTCAGTATCTCGTAGCCTTTTTGCCTGCGCTTGGAAGAAACTGAGACTGAATCATATGATTATAATACAACCATGCTATCCACAAATAAATGTACTGTCATGACAACGGATGAACTTAGTGAGACTGTGAGCAGAGGTGCCCCGTTCGATATACTCCTCAAAATCCTAAATATACTATCACTGCACTCAAAAGTCTGTAGCATCTTTCCATGTAAAGTATTCCATAGCTGACTGATTCATACCATCATCCAAGATGGCCCTGACATTGAATGTATGACATTGTATACTCAGTTTCCAGCCCTATACCCCTAGCAGAGATTTGGAGTGATGACGCGCACGCGGCATGATGACGTCGGATGTTTACATCTGACGTCATCGCACTGACGTGCACCGACGCCGCGACTAGGTAATAACAACGGGATGTCCATGTTTCTTTGCATTCGCGGACTCCTTCCCGGAACACTTACCTGCAACTGAGAGGTAAGAAGCCTAACAAAATATATAAGGTTAGAGGATTTCCTTTGATTTAACTTCCACATTGTGTGGACAGGATAAGGGTTGACTCGACTTCGCTTTTTACCTGCAGGTAATGCCTGCTCTGACAAGCTCTCCTTCCCCCACCATTTTGGGTACTGGACTGACCACTGCATACCCTGACCTCACTCGCATGAAGGGGTGAGTGACTCATTTTTTTACCTATACAAGACTCTAATAGACATTACTCAGCCTTGAAGACATTTTGTAAAACTTTAATGAGCAGAATTATGGACCCATATCCTTTCCTATAGAACTCTTCAGCTCCAGCCTCTACCCGGGACCAAATCACTATACTAGAGGGGTCACCCACCCGCATTACTGACTACTCCAGCCGGAGATACACTGGAGGGGCACCGATGAGAGGTAGAGATACATTTGATTTGTAAAAAATGTAAAAATGACAAAGTATTCATGCACATTGCGATTGGAGAACAATAGACTAAAAGTATTTTCTGTGATTTTCTCTCTAGAGGGAAACAGATTGTCCGGAAGAACCCAGATTATGAAAACATTAAGTTTGAAAGTTATTAACATAGAATATTTTGCTCCTGAAGAAGGGAATATTACTTCCCGAAATGCATTGAGCTGTTTGGAACAGTAGTTAGGCCTCCACTGTACCTAAAATGCATATATTTTGTGATTGAAGACATGACACTATATGATGATCAACAATTGGTAATATTGCTGAATATAGCCTGGCATGTATTAATAAATTGTATTTTTCTACTGAAATCAATAACCAAGTGACTGCATAATTATCACCTCTACAGATTAAGAAAGCGTGTAAATGACTATTACCAAAGTGCAGATTGAGATAACCCCAGTTGATGGCTAATTAGCCAGTTACTCTAAGTCAACTCTAAGTTATTCCTCTTTGCTGTGTAAGCAGTTCAGACCAGAAATGGAGTACTGAAACATATCCTCAAGAGTATTAGAGAAACATTTTGAACAATTGATTGCCACTGGCAATAACCTGAGTGTGCAGGGGACGCAAGTGATCCACAGCCCGTGGACACTTCCTTTTCCTTATTTACTACTCTTAAAAACACTCAAAAGGCACGTATCAGTATAAAAAGATGCTCTTCGGACTTGCATCAGTAGCATTGTATTCCAAAGAATCATGGATAGACTCTGCAGGAATTAAGAGTGTAACAGTATTCGTAGTTTAAGGTAGTCTGAAATTGGGTGCGCTTGGACTCTAATGTGTTAATGTACAATAAGTTAAATGCCAGTATGCTGCAGTGCTGGTTGGTATAGGTCCTACCCTTGACATAACAAATGTGAACATGTATGTGTTATTGTTAACTAGCACTCGGCACTAACCATACGTCAATTAGCAGCAAGACAAAAGTAAATGACAAAGTCTTGTATACCACAACCAAGGGTTTGAGCTCGGAACACGAGATTAACGTGTTCCTTTAAGCTGCCAAACCATTGTAAGGAAGATGGTACATGGCGTAGCCCTATCCAGCATGATAATGATGATTATGTATACATATGATGCTATTATTACCAATCAATGTTTATTAGCAGGCCAGTTGGACTATGACAGAGTTAGGATTTACAAATCTTTGAGAACTTATGTTGAGAGGCAGATAGATGAAGCAACCACAATGCCAGACCACACCACAGACAACAATGGAATACTAGATACATTGGCTCACTTTGTACAGACAGCAGACTTGTGCTGTAAGGGGAGGAAGGGAAAACCCCAAATTTAACATGGGACAAACAGTATGCATGCATGTATAGTATTATAAATACAAACTCTGCTATCTTCTACGTGTAACAACATATGCAGAAATGTAATTGTGATCAACATGGCAAGGACACAAATGCAGACTATAGGTAGTGAGGATGACATGGGACCAGACATATGAATTGACAGATAAGAAATGCCCAGGAAAATATGGAGTGTGATCACTGTTTACAACGGAATAGATTGGGGAAAACCTCCAAATGAGTGGGAACTGATCCACGCCAACTTGAACAACCTTAATTCTACGCACATACTTCGAAGTATTGTTGTAAATCTTACGATAATGGGACTAAGGATCTAAAGCGTTGTCTTGAAAAGGGGTAATTGCTCCCCGGGACCAGCCCATATTAGCATACATTACCCACTTACAGGTACGCTTGTGCTGAGCAATGAACTCATGCGTGAGAAATGACACCTTCAGTATAAATTTAGCATTTATTAGACAAAAAGCATAATATAACAGAACAATAAATTTAGCAACAATTTGGAATTCAAGTTAGAGAAGATTACAAAGCTTCAGCGCTAGGAGTCCCTGGTTGTATTAAGCAAGCTGCTGCCAGCCCCTTCCGAGCACACTCAGTCCGCCGATGAATCTCCCGCCCAGTTCTGGGTGCTTGCACCTGTTGTGCTCTCGTGCCGTCAATCAGCATGACGCACAGTTCCAGAACCTTCTTCGTGCAAAATATGTTTACTGATGGAAAAACCCAATTCTCTCTGAGATGCTCCCTGCTCCTACCCCACCCTACTTGGAGCCCTGTCTGCGAAAGCGCAGGAATGTCTCTTATCAGTGTGTGCAAGGCCGTACCAGGCCTTCTCAGAGAGAAAAAGGATTTGTTTGCCAAACCTAGCAGAGCCACTGTGGCGAAGAGAGGAGCTGAAAAAATAATAAGCATCGCAATTAACCCCTCGCGAGCAAGCTTTACCAGGCCTGCACTCTGCTAGCTAGTGTCTATAGTGCTTCAAAGACTGGCTATCTAAGCGCTATATAGGTGCTATAATGCTTTAACCTCTCAAATACAGGTCTCTATTAGCTACTAAAAAGGGGCCTCTGCCCAGCCTTTCTATGCACAATGCATAATGTAACCTTCCACCCCTCTTAGGCTTGCACATTCGTTGTAGCGTACTAATGCCTAATGTAGGCGCTACCAACACATTACTTTCAGCATTTAGCACATACTCTGAATAAGCTATTAGTCTTAGCTGTCAATGCAGCCATCTAAGGCCCTAATATGCAAATATGGCACTTTGTATTTCACTACAAGCGTAAAACTACATTTTAACTCCAATCACCACCACTATGGGGATGATCGTAACGTCAAGCGCTAATATATAATAAACAAACAAAATGGCGGCAACGCAGAATCACATGCAGGATGCCAACGCAAAAGGATGAAGTCTTACAGACCATCCTGAATAGAACAATATGGTGAGTGTATATTGGGTGCCTCTGTTAATTGGATTCAAGTTGAGGGACTATAGTTTGTTTAAATGTTTATGGGGCATGATTACATGCTAAGCCCTAAAGGTAAATTGGGACATTACCAAGGAGATGCACTTTGCTATACTGAAACAAACAAGTTATTATTTGTGACTGTGAACACATGTAGGACAGGTGTACATGTTAGGATTCATTTTACATTATGTCTGGCTAATTGATGGGATGCCACGACTTTGCAAGTCAAAGTAGTATCAGAGCGCATATGTTATGGTGCTGATTATTATTTATAGTATACTATTTAAAAGATTATTTGAGATTGGGATTGGTCTGTTTATAAGGTCACCAATAGAATGTCTATGGAAACAATAGCAGCAAATTCATTTTACCAATTTGTTATTATTTTTAGTAACAAGATATAAGAAGCAGAGATATTAGATCGCAATTCAACATAAGGAGACTAGAACAGACAGTGTACTCAGACGATTTGAAAGACATTGTTGAGATATTGGGCGAGTTAATTACCCGTGTATCCAAAGCAACACGGTAGTGGATTATGAGCCTTTATCCTTTAAGGAGAACGGCATCATTATTATATTTTCAGAAGCAAGTTCACGCTATATGCCTAATTCAAGAATTAGTGATCGGAATATACCAAAAGAACAGTGTGGTAAGAGGTCAGACACAAAAACGAAACTTTATGGGGTTCCTCATAGCGGCCTGGTTGGCAATAGCACAAAAATGGAAACAAAAGACCCCCCCCAACGACGCAAGAATGGCTCCACAGGATATGGACATATGTAACGATGGAAAGAATAACGTATAACCTACAAGGGAACAGACAGCGATTCGCTACAGACTGGGGACACACCATAGAATACCTGCAAAGTGATTACATGCTCCAATGGTGCCCACATAACATTCGTATCTTAGATATGTTCACAAGCTAAGCCCGAAGCAAACATGGGACAGTAGGAACTGCAGAGAAACCAATACCGGTGGGGAGGGAGGGAGGGGGGCGGGAAGGGGAAGTTGGGGACAATGTTGTGTCCCGATGTTAATGCCTAAGAAATGTCAATAAAAAATCCATTATAAAAAAAATGGAAAAAAAAAAAAAAAACTGCCAAAACTTACTGATGCAATACATAAGAATGATCACAAGAGCAAATAGATGGAATTGCTGTATTGGGTTATCGGGACCACTCAATGGTACGATGATAGCAATATTTAAGAATGCCAATTTAATGGGACACAACACTGATGCAGTGCATGGGTGTTTGGAATTGCAGATTTTACATAACAGGGCAACCAGGGGATTTGCTTGTTGTGCATTTCGGCTGCTTCACCGTAAGCCACAAAATGAGGTGATAAAAGTGCACTTACACAATTAGCTTAAAAGCACGTATTAATTGTTGTAGAATGGTTCATAATTATGCTTTGTAATTTTTCTGTTTCCCTTCTTGTTTGATCTTGTCCCGTTTCTTCTCCCATTTGTGTATACACACACACACACACACACACACACACACACACACACACACTTGAATATGGGTTTTGATTGATTGTTTGGCTAACAAGTAAAGATATATTGGATACTTAATATTGTATTATAATAACAGCTGAACTGTCAGCCTTGAGAAAAACCACAGGTCGAAACACGCGTCGGCTACTGGCTGTTATATAGAACTAAAATGTTAGGGTGTTGAAAACACAGGAAATCTTCAGCTCTTTATTTGTTTACAAATGATGTAAAACATTTCCGTTCATTAGACCACAAGTTAAGCTATATTTAATGAAGAAGCATGTCAAATGCGAGTGCAATATAGAACAAGAAAATGTTTAAATGGTCTAAACCAGAAATCAAAAGAAGTGTGTCTACTACAAACATTTCACTAGGAAGCAACAAAGACATCACAGATGCAGTACCCATGGCATTGGACCAATGCCAACACAACACAATAACAACCAGGACAAAAGCATTTGCATCGTGAACATTACGACCATCAGAGAGAAATTATCCATTGATCAAAACAGAGTCTATAGCATGTGTGTGAGGTGTGGAATACTAGATCCTTTTGTGGCAACAATATAATTCAATCTGGACAATGGACATTAACTATGGGTACAATTTCAACAAAAGGAAGTCTCACTAAGGTATCCCAAAGACTGTCAAGACTAATGCTGAGATTGCATGAATATGAAGCATAAGAAACATTCTATGAAGAAAGAACAAGAGAATAGACGCTTTGTCGACCTTGCAAATAGAAGCATTTGAGGACAAGGAGAATAAAGATGACACATATGGGTTGGTCGTAAGTGAAGATAAATGGCAGTCTTGTTTGAATAATCTCATCAGTCTTGTACTTTTTACCCAAAGCTATGTCTTTAAAGAACCAACAAGATAACCGGGGGCTATGACTGCATGGCTCTTCACGCCAAGTGTAGTAGTGTAGTGTAGTAAAGTCCAGGAGGTGGAAAGCCCTAAACTGGGACTGACAAATCTCACTCTGAGGCCTTATCAGTGATGCACATGTGATTAATATTCCTGTGAGAGATCTTAAACCGTCCATGGTCAGGGTACATCAGTGACCCCGTTTTGTTCTCTACGACTACTCACACACGACTGGCTGCGAATGCTTTAAAATTTTGTGTCAAATTAACCAAATGTAGTTCGGATGCATAATGTATTCCAGAGGTGATTCTACCGAGCACCCTCTGCAAATCCAGCACAGTGAACTAGGCCCAGACCTGGTCTGTGCCTCACTCTGGAGCTGGCAGATGCCACCTAGACGACTGCAGAGACTGGCACACAGCAAGACTCTGCTCTCCATGGATACATTCAGCCTCACCTCCCAGATCCCATCCTAAGCTTCGGCCTCTGCCAGCTCTGTGCCCCACCATCAGAAGGCCATTACATTATGCTGCCTTTGTAATGCTTCTCTTCCTCAACACTGGAGTTTTGGCTACCAGGCCTATCACACTCTTGGGTTGAAGCATAAACATTCCAAATAAACATAACTCAATAGAGTATCTTTTTTTGACTAATTATTAGTGCTGTAACAAGACATTTACAAATTATAATCCTGTGAAGGCCTGGATCACATAGCTAAATGTTTCACCCAACAAGTTGTAGTGTGAACATTGGAGAGTCTGACGTGGAGCATTTTGGCATTCGACTAGTGTAATGTACTATACTTGTTCTGCCACACCAGTTCTAGGCCACATCGATACTCTTTTGCGGTAAATACTGACAGGTCTCACAGACTTCCCCCCCCACCCTCCTACCACAATGACCACACTGTGATCTTAAGGAAGGAGATGTGCAGGCCAACCCCAGGCAGGCAAACTCCTTGGTTCTCAGTACACATTCACCTCAGAGCTGCTCCAAACCCCCTGAATCCCCCCCAGCCCCCCCCCCCCCCAAGGACACCTTCACCAACAGGCTTGAATGGCCGACTGTCACAGATCGCCTTCCAAAGTATTTGGCATTAACCTTGTGCACTGCTGCCATCTAGAGAGTAGCTGCGGGCAGTCCAATACATGCATACAAACATTTTAGAAGGGACACTAGACCACAGGGTCGAGTATCATGAATATGGAACTTGACCCTGCTTAAAATTACTCCACTAGGTTAGTGGTCAAGTGGATTTTGCAAGACCTGCTCTTAAAGGAAATATCACCAAGAGGTCACCCAAATGGCAAACATTGCGTTAAATAAGACTGGTGCATTACATTTACTAAAAGAATTTCAACAGCTCCTCTTTAACGTGTGAATGCATGTTCTGAAGAACTATGATAACCACACATGAGCCAGATAAATAGGATATCCACAATCTTGTAACAGATTCCCTCCAATGCAAGGTGCGTATCTTGGCTTTATACGCATGTAATTAAAGCCATTACGGAGCATTTAATTTTCTTCTGCTTACCGTTTACGCTGCATTTATTTTCATTAAAAAGCATATTTTCCTCCACCGGATGGCAATCGGGGGCAATAATCTCCATATCTGAGTGTACACAACATCTTTTATTAAATCACTGAAAGTACAGTGGGGTTAACTAGATTTTTGGGACTTCTAGTTTACCATTCAGGCTTAACATGTTGATGTAAGGATTTACATGTTGCCATGTGGTGTTATTATGCAATTGTGTTTTTGGAAGTAAACTCTTTAAGACATCATTACTGTAGGCCTTGAAATCCAAACTATTTGTACTGAGTAACGCTTGGAAGGTATGTGGTCAAAATTGCATAGTGGATTAAAATCCCTGCTTCACTGTTCAGCCAAGGTTTGTGATCCTGGTCCCCTGTCCCCATACTCCACCCTGCCTCCCACCCCATCTGTCCGGCCATCCTACTCCCTCCTTTTTGGATGCAAGCAGAGGATCACTAGTTCCTTTTTTCCACTTCCACCACTGATGTGATTAGCGGTCATGGGCTGAATTTGCTGTGGTGCGTGTTATGTCCGAGATGCATCTTGGCCATCTAGGAGGAAACCTATCTGTCATGACCCACAGAACGCGCCCCTTCTGGACTTCCTGGTCCTTATCGCAACGGGGCTTGTATTCATCGTTTCTTCCAACATGGCCATATGACATGACACGCCTCGCACCAGCCTTCACAGCGGACGTTGTACGTCCCATAAATGTGCATCGGCCCCGTGCGTCTCAATGCTATTGCGAAGTAATGACCAGACGTGTGCTCCGTTGCTCGCGGTATTGTATCCTTTGTTTCTTCCAGCTTACCCCGTCCTAGTCCCTTTCCTTCCCTTCTTGGTTCCTGGACTCGTGTGCTTGTTGCGTGCCCTGTTAATTCCCCGGACTCCTGGATACCTGCATCCCAGGACCTTGAATGCACGCTGAAGTCGGAAGAGACTCGTGCAGCTTTATTCAAGACTCGATCAGTTCGCAAGAAGGCATCGACCAAGAAATCCAGCAAAGATCGAACTCAGGTGAGAAGGGGGGGGGACTCCTTGACAGTTTGAGACGCCACCCGACCGAACTCGATATGGACATGGAAGCGGCTGTCCATGATTTGATGCGTGGCATGCAAGAGCTATCAACCAAGGTGCAGAATCTAAAGGTGGAAAACGCTGGTCTCAAACAATTAGTTCTATCCCGGGATTCTGCCACAAAAAAAAGTGTATTGCTGGGCGGCATAGTGGACAAATACGATGGCTCAGCAAAAACCCTTCATGGATTCCTGGATTCATGTTTTGTCCACTTTACTTTTAAGCCCTATTACTTTTGAACTCCCAGGGCTAAGATGGGGTTCATAATTTCCCACCTTTCAGGAAATGCCTGGACCTGGGCTACGACCCTCGTTAATTCCGGCGATACTCTTCTGGATGACTATGATGGCTTCATACAAGCCCTTAAGACCATGTTTGACCGCCCAGAGCAGGTCTATAGTGCCCAGGAACGCCCGTTAGACTTCCAGCAAGGATCCCAGGATATGCTCACCTATTTTACCCGATTCAAGCAATTAGTCAAGGAAGCTGATTGATCCCGGAGGCTAGATTTACCCTTTTCAGGAGAGGACTGAATGAGATTAAGGATGAGTTGGCCAGAGTGGCTTGCCCAAACTCATTTCAGGCACTAATGGACCTTGCCTTGCAAATAGATTTCCACATCCAGGAAAGGAAGGCAGAGAAGAAAAAATCCAGAGCTAATCCTCTGAAGCGGTCTTTCGAGAATACCACCAAGACTGACACAAACCCAGGCTCAGTCTCTGAACCTGAACCCATGCAGATAGGAGCCTTCTGTGGACCTATATTCCCGCAAGAAAGAATGAGAAGGATTCATACAGGGTTGTGCATGTATTGTGCCTAAGACAAACACTTGGTTAGGGAGTGTCCTCTAGCCCCTCCTCGGCGTTTGGGAAACGCCAGCTCCCGATCCTAGATGGAGCAGAGCTTCGGGAGAGAGATGTTTGCTCCACATCAATTCCATCCTTGAACTCTCCTGGACAAAACAATTTGGTGATACTACAGGCCTTCCTGTCGCCCTCCAAGAATAAGACCTATACCATTCTGGCCTTGGTGGACTGCAGAGCTATGGGAATCTTCATTGATCAAGACTAGGTTGTTAGTCATCATATTCCGTACGAGACACAAAGCACCATGCAGCCGGTGGAAGCAATCGACGGAAGACCCCTCTCTTCAGGACCCATAAGCCTGCAGACAAAAGAAATCCAACTTTCCATAAACCATCACCAAGAGCGGATTACATTCGACATCATTAAGTCAGCCCATTACCCCATGGTATTGGGTATGCCCTGGTTACAAAAGCACAATCCGTATATCAATTGGACAGCAGGATCACTATTCCTGGGCTCAGAGTTTTGTATGTCCCACTGTCTATCCCTGGATCCCTCCTCGACACCTCCTAAAGAACCACTAAGAGACCAGAAAACACCACTCATAGTTTCCAATATCATAGAAGTCCCAGAGGCCTATCAGGGATATGCGGATGTATTTTCAACTGCCATAGTCCAGGCCTTACCCCCTCACAGACCTGAAGACTGCGCCATAGATACAGATCCCTCAGCAGGGATTCCCTTCGGCAAAATGTTAATTCTTTCTGAACCTGAGAAAAAGGCCCTCTGAGAATACCTGGACACCAATCTTGAAAATGGCACCATAAAACCCTCAGAATCTCCAGCAGATGCTTTGTTGTTCTTCGTTCCCAAGAAGGACACCAAGGAACTCAGACCTTGCCTCGACTATCGTGGCTTAAATCAATGCACCCTCAAAGATCAGTACCCACTGCCCCTGATCTCGGATATCCTGGAAGCTGTGAGAGGCGCCATAATATTCACGAAGTTGGATCTCCAGGGTGCCTACCATTTAATCCATGACCGGGAAGGAGACGAATGGAAAACAGCCTTTAGAACATCCTTTGGTCACTAAGAATATCTAGTCATGCCCTTTCGACTAGTTAATGCCCCCGCAGTTTTTCAACGTTTTATGGATAGGGTGTTTTCTGACATGTTATTCCTCTTCGTGATTGTCTATCTGGATGATTGATCTTTTCCAAGGATCCTCTAATGCATGAAGAACATGTAAAAGGTAGTATTACAATGACACTGTGAACACAAACCTTTAGCCAAACCCGGAAAATGCTTGTTCCACGTTACTTCTGTTCACTACCTAGGATTCATCCTTAGCCCAGAAGGAATTGGTATGGACCCTTCAAAAGGTAAAAGCCATACTGGCTTGGCCCGCTCCCACATCTGTGAAACAAGTTCAATCCTTCCGGGGCTTGCCAACTTCTACCGGAAGTTAATTTCTACCTTTTCCGAGATCGTTCAGCCGATCGTTGCTCTCTTGAAGAAAGACACCCCCTTTATCTGGTCTACACCGCAAGATAAAGCATTCCAACGATTGAAGACAGAGTTCACGGAAGCCCCCATCCTGGCCCAACCCGACATAAATCGCCCATTCCTAGTGGAAACAGATGCCTCTAACTACGCCATAGGAGCGGTCTTGAAACAGGTACTTGAGGATAAACTGGAACACCCCATTGCTTACCTCTCACAAACCCTGACTCCCAGTGAGAAACACTATTCCGTCCTGGAAAAGGAACGGTTAGCCATCCGCCAAGCCTTCACTGAATGGCGACATCTACTTCTGGGTGCTAGATATCCAGTTCAGGTCCGCACGGACCATCGGAATCTTCAAATTCTAAAGTCGTTGGAGTGCAGGAACAGTCGTCAGGGGCGTTGGGCCTACTTCTTTGCCCAGTACCAATTCCAAATCACTCATGTTCCCGGATCACAAAACATGATTGCTGACGCCTTATCTCGACGTCCTGACTATGTAACCACTGAAGACAAGGCCTATCCTAAGATGTTTCCCCACATGATATTTGTAGCTCAATCAGTCAACCTCCTGGAAGAAATCCAAGTGCAAACCCAGTCCTCTGACCTCTGGAAGGATATTTCAAGGAAGAATCCATGGAACCTAAGAGTTAAGGAAGGATATTTATTCAAGGACAATGCACTGGTCATTCCTACACAGAAATTACAACAAAGAATGATAAACCTCTGCCATGATACCCTTCACTCCAGACATTGTGGCATAACTAACACCCTCCGTCTTATACAAAGACAGTTTTGGTGGCTTGGAATGAAGACCGACGTACAACAGTACATCAAAGCTTGTACTGTCTGCAGTCAAAACAAACATGATAACAAGAGACCGACGCGTCTTCTACTGCAACCACCGCTGCCAAAAGGACCATGGGAATTCATTGCTACAGACTTCATTGTGGAATTACCACCTTCCCGAGGATACACAACCATCATGGTAACCATAGACTTGTTCACTCATATGGCTCATTTTACACCCCTGTGTAAGCTGCCATCCTCGTCCGAGCTTGCTGGAATCTTCCTGGAACACATATTTCGTTTACATGGACTTCCTTCCAAGATCATATCTGATCGAGGACCTTAATACGTCTCTCAATTCTGGAAACATCTCTGTCGCATTTTGGGAATCCAATGCGCCCTTTCGTCTGGTTATCATCCCCAAACCAATGGGGCCACAGAACGTGCTAATCAGACCCTAGAACAGTATCTTTGATGTTTCGCCACCAAGGTTCAAGATGACTGGTCGCTCCTGATACCCGTGGCTGAATTTGCCTACAACAATTCTGACCATTTAGCACTTAAGACCAGTCCTTTTTTTGTAGCCAAGGTTTCCATCCATCGGTTCTAACCTCTGTTCTCCCTCATCATACACCAGTACCTACTGTCGAATGCTGGATAGAAACCCTCATCAACGTTCACTAGGAGGCCAAAGAAAACTTAGACGGGGCCAGAACACACACTAAGAGGTATGCGGATTTAAAAAGGAGACCAGGTCCTTCTTATGCTATCGGTGATCAAGTCTGGTTGTCTTCGAAATTACTACCCCTGCATCTACGGCCAAACAAGTTGGTCCCTCGGTACTATGGTCCATTTCCCATCAAGGAAATGATCAATCCAGTTTCATACCGGATTAGACTACCAGACTCTTGGAAGAGAATTCACCCAGTAGTCCACACATCCTTATTAAAACACTACAACCAATCCTCCCGTAAATCCTGCCGACCTCCTCCTCTACTGGTCGACAACCAATTGGAGTATGAAGTATCCCGAATATGTGATTCCAAGTATAAACGAGGTCAGCTTCAATACCTGGTTGAATGGAAAGGATATCCTCCTAGTGAAAGAACCTGGGAGCCACTTTCTAATCTCAAGGCCCCTCGACTACTCAGAAGATTTCACCTTATACACCCGGGCAAACCTGGTGGAATAGGTTTTCGGAGGAGGCATGCTGTCATGACCCACAGAACGCACCCCTTCTGGACTTCCTGGTCCTTCTCCCAACGGGGCTTGTATTCATTGTTTCTTCCAACATGGCCGTATCACATGACACGCCTCGCACCAGCCTTCACGGCGGACGTTGTACGTCCCATAAATGTGCCACGCCCCTGCTGCCCCGTGCGTCTCAATGCTATTGCGAAATAGTGACCAGATGTGTGCTCCGTAGCTCGCGGTATTGTATGCTTTGTTTCTTCCAGCTTACCCCGTCCTAGTCCCTTTGCTTCCTTTCTTGGTTCCTGGACTCGTGTGCTTGTTGCGCAGCCTGTTACTTCCCCAGACTCCTGGATCCCTGCATCCCGGAACCTTGAACGCACGCTGGAGTCGGAAGAGACTCGTGCAGCTTTATTCAAGACTCGATCAGTTCGCAAGAAGGCATCGACCAGGAAATCCAGCAAAGATCGAACTCAGGTGAGAAGGGGGGGAACTCCTTACACTATCGGGCAATCAAGACTGCTCTCCTAGGATGGAAGTAGAAGATGGGGGAAGGTACAAACAAGTCTTTAATACTCAAGGAGTTCATGTGAAGTTATATTAAACAAGCAGCAAGGAGTAAGCCAAGAGACAAACTTTGTCATGTGCATTATATAAATGGTCACTACTATTAATGCTACAGGTCGAACAGTGGAACAGAGGCCAGTTAGGCTTTTTTAGTAGTACATAGTTGGAAATAAATCACTTGTAGTGGCAATTTCTATTTTTGCTAAAAAGGCACAGTGGCAAAAGTATTTGTCCAGGATCACACACTTTAGTGTAGAAGTAGGGCTTTGGGACCAGTCTTCAACTTATGCACTTGCCTGAATTATGATTTTTGGCTTTGTACACAAACAATAAACCAGTAAAACTATAAATATGCCTACCATAATGCAATTCAGCTTGCATGCACTTTTTGGTTATTTGAAGTGATATTGCTAACTAGTGTCTGGCGATCCACATTAATTTCCTGCAGCAGACAGCAGGAAAGGTAGATTAGCAGTTTGTGACTTTTGCTAAGATTATGTGTGCAAGTTCCTGTAAGTAAATCATATGCCAACAATTTCTTACTCACACTCCCTCTGCAGGCAATACATCAGTATCAATCTATAGTAGTTCTTAACAGAGTTTCTAGGCTCTATAATTTTGAAAATGAAGCTGTGTAAGTACCAGGTACTTGTAAGTTATTGTATGGCTGAATATTTTCCACAAGTGTAATAAAATGGTTAAAACCAAGCCAGACAACTTTGATCTACAACTCTTTTGGGCTACGGGTCTCATTTTACGTATGCATTGGGTGTATGTTGGATATGTTTTACTCTCTTGCAGAGGAAAAAACTCATTTTTACTCTCTTGAAATTGCATTTACGCTCCAATTTGAAAAATCATGCGTAAAATACTCCCACCTCAAAATCTTAACTGGAGCACTGACTCTATGGGAAAATCACTGATCCAAGTCACTAACTTTCTTGCCACTGGTCATTTTTCCAAGCGCTCAACTATCCTCAATCCTTCTTGACCTGTTGGCAGCATTCGAATGTTTATCACCCCTTTCCTCTCCAGATCCTCGCTCACCTCTGCATCTATGACACTGCCCTTGCCTGCACTGCCTCTTAACCTTCTAACTGATCATTCTCAATCTTCTGGAATGAAAACACCTCTGATCTCACCCACCTCCCAGTTGGAGTACCCCAAAGGATAAGTAAAGTAGCACATTAACAGCAAAACATTTGTTTTGTGCCCTCTGGACTCTGATTGAGTAAAATGTACTCTTCCTCACAAAGCAGATCAAGATTAAATAGTAAAGTGAGTTTTCTGAATCAATAATATATAATTTCCAAAAGAATTTCTCAAATCACATTTTCAAGAACACTTAATTTTAAAGCAATACATCATATTTAATTTTTCACAATTTCATTATTACATGTTCATATAAAAAACATCTCAAACATAAACTTCCTCTCTGTTTACAAACAATATTCAAATAGTTAATTCACAATCTCAAAAGGTTTCTTGTGTAAACTGTAATCTATAATCACAAACAAGTCTTGTAAGAATCTTTCTTCTTTAATGTAGGACCGTGGTGAGAATTACCCAACACATTTTGAATATTCATATTCTTCATCAGGGGGCAGTCCAACCTATTATTCCTATAAATCAATAAAAAAAATATTTACTTAATAGTCACTAAATGCTATTGAAAATTTTAAAAAATGTACCTCCACTCACGTTCCACTAACCTGTTTCCAAATTAAGAAAATCCACTCTTGGACGAGCTCCTAAAACTGGGATACATAGTTACGTAACAAACAACTAGGACTCATGCACCACGATCGCCGGCCCATCACAACAACCGATATAGGTCTCCACGCTTGAACGCCCCCCGCAACCATTCTCAGAAGAACACCCAACGGGAGGAAAACGTCATCGCCAAGAGAAACATTGAAGAACTCCTCCCAAAATCCACTCCATACCTCACATGGAAACTAAAACTGAACAAACACCAAACTCGACCCGTAACGAAAGCCGTACAAATCAAGTTGAAAATGCTGAACCTGAAGCAAAGTACATTGCACGCCGCTCAAGTAAACCAGAAACTGCCCAAACTATGGAAGCTCGAATTTCCCATAATCAGAAAAGGGAGACCATAAGGGCACCAGAAAATTCGAGCAACAAAGGTCAACTCCAACAAGGCATATGGTCCTGGCTTCCAAATGCTCTGACCTTAACCCGCAAGAAATAGCAACTCGCCGGTCGGCAATCTGACGACAGCGACGATTCGTCAGCCGACCAAAGTTCAAACTACTTAAAACTATGCTCTTGGAACACACAAGGCCATCTCCACTTGACAGCCCCGGGCGACGGAGTCTTGGCCTCCTTCGATGTCATTTGTCTCCAAGAAACTTGGTTGTTAGACAAACCAGTCCTGGACGGGTATGATCTCGTTTTGGCACCCGCAAGAAAAGCCCTTCTTCAGGCCTCCTTGAGGCGTGCCGTAATGGAAAAGGCCTCAGGATAAAAGAAACTCTCCACTCGAATCTTTCAGTGCTGACAGTCATCTTAGACTGGGAACGGACGTCGACAGCACCCAATACATCCATAGCAATTCTTAACACCTACTGGAACCCGGCGGCCATAAAGGCGAAACCTTATCTCGACATGATGGAAAAAGCGATCGATTACATTCACAGCACCCATCAGGTGGCTTTCCTCATAATTTGCGGCGATTTAAATGCAACATGTCAAAAGTCCTACGACAAAAATGGAAGATCCAACAAACCCACAGCGGCCGCCCAGAGAGGCCAATCATGAGCCAAGCTAATGGCCTCCAGACATATGCTGAATCTCGACCCCATCTTTGAAGATAACAACCGTCTCCTGACCTGGGAGCAGGGAGACCTGTGGGGTACTATAGATTATATCTATTTATCTCGTCCGTTTTTACAACGGACAACATCCTTTGAGGTTTGCAAAACGGTGGAAAGCGACCTCAACCAGCTAATAACAACTTGGTGAAATCACGTCTCTTCGGGTGGAACCGAACAACCAGGGAAACTACCTCAAACTTATTGCAGCCTTATTGACTAGGAGATACACCACCAGTGGAAGCCCTGATAGAAAATCAAAACCAGACTACGTGTCTCTTCTCTTACCCTATACAACTAAAGGTAAAGCGAATCGAAAAACATGCACTCCCTACAACTACTCATACAACGAGCAGCTAAAAAGCGGGAATTTTGAAAAACAAAGACTGGCCAAGTCTACGACACTCGAGCAAGCGGAAACAACAATACTGGCAGTTACCAAAGTCCATCGGAACTGGTTGAAAAACCACCGCTTTCAACTATACCAGAGAGATTCTGAAAACATACTGAAAGTAATCTGCGGCAACAAAGCCAGAGACCTCTGGTCACTAATAAGAACAACAACGCCCACGAGGAAAAACTCAATCCTAAACAGCATCAGTGAATCGAAATGGACCAGTCACTTATCGTCACTCTTTAAACTGCCAGGACCACCAATACCTCAACTTTGCTATCCCTCAATGACCACAAAGAAATTCTTGACCAACTCAAAAAAACTCAAAAACTCCCAAGCTGCCGGGCCCGACGGCATAACCAACATGGATCTCAAAAACAACCCAACGGAATGGGCAACCCTCCTAAGAACAATCTTTACAAGATGCGCGCAACAGAAACCCATCACAACATCATGGACAAAGGCAATAATTGTGCCAATTTATAAGAAAGGAAACACCAGGGATCCCACAAACTTGCGCCCAATAGCGCTTCTCGACTGTATTGGGAAAGTCTTTGGCGCCCTACTCTTAAAATGATTCCAGGGGTGGGGACGCTGTTACGTGCATCAGACATGGCTGCCTGAAAGGCGAGCTCCGGCTCGAACAAAAATCCTGATTTAAAATATCCTGCCAACGCCGCTCTACACTCTCAACAAACGAAGATTCCTGTGCCGGAAGATCTCCTGCACTAACACTGAAAGAACCAGGCGAATCCGTGGCTGTCTCGTTGTGCTACCCTGCCTGGAAAATGAAGCGGCTGCGAGGAGGTGGCGTGGCCGCCCGGCGGCTCCACAGGACATCTGCTGTGGGCCGGAGGCATAAAGGGGAAGACCCAGCCCCAGTGGGGGAGGGGCACTGCAGTGAACGCTGCAACGCGAAGCCCCTGGAAAGAGCGGAGCGCAACGGCACCCCCAGTCTGATGCATGGGAGCACCGCTGGAGGAGGACGTGAGTCTCCGAGGCATGCGAGGTGAATCCGGAATCCTATCAACCCGCCGGCTGAGCTCTGCGTGGCCCTGGCGTGTATTATGAGAGGCTGCGCCCGCTGCCTGGAGGCCGGGCCATGATCCCCCCCACTGAGGCACTCCGACGGAGGCACCCGGGAACGGAGCGGAGACACACGGAAGGGCGCACTCCGGCACCGCAAACAAGTAAGTGGGGCGAGGTGAGAGGAAGGCTCCCCACAGCTGCTGTAATACACTCCATGGCGGGAATGGCGCCCGGTGGGGTGTGAGACACGGAGGAAACCCCTACGGTGCACCTGGGGCTGGGGCCACAAAAGTGTACAGACAATCAAGAGGCCCAGGGCATGTAATATATGACACATGGTGAGGGAACATTGAAGTGAATATTGTGGGCCCGCACAGGCACTGAAAAGAGGACGCCGAGGGCTGCTCCCCCTGGCATACGTTGAGACAACGCTGCTTGATGCATGATAACCCCTGCGGTGACGTGGTGTGGCCTATGATATCCTGGGAGCACTAGGTAGCACAGGAACTGGACAAAAACCCCATCTGTCCCTGGGGAAATGCAGGGCGACGCCCCACCAAGAACCACAGTGAAATACACATCCTGATCAGACGGTGGGGGCCCGCCTGGTGTGGATCACCACTCCGTTAGCAGGAACAAGAGCAAGAGTGCTGATACCCAGTGCAAGTGGGAGAGGAGGTGGATATAGAGCCTATACACTACCCAGTCCCCTCCCACCTAAGTGGCAGATCATAATACGTGGGAGAACACAGTCCACTCTAAGGCCATATACTAAACCACATGGGCCGCACCGAGAGGAAGGGTACAGGAGGAAATAAGACCGGCCCAATGGACTCCTTCGCCAGCTCACAACCATGCAGGGCGACCAACGGGGTGCAACAGGCACCCGACTGACAGGGAGAGGACCCCTTGGAGCGCCTGGCCACACTGGTCCAGAATGGTTTTATGGCAGTTAATGTCAAATTGGATGACATAGTGGCAACGATCGGATCCCTGAAAGCTAGAGTGGAGAAGGAGAGCGTGCGGATCACGGAAACAAAGAATAGAATTAGCACAAACGAAGACACACTCTTGCAACATGACCACAACATAGCCCAACTCCGAACAGAACTACGCAAAACTCAAAGTAAGTGTGAAAATTTAGAATGGAGATCTCGAAGGAATAACATCCGGATCGTTGGAGTTGCGGAAACCTTTGGTAAAGGCGACATGGAGCAACAAGTGGAACACCTTCTGAAGGACATCCTAGGGGCAGAATCTTTCTCGGAACATTTCCTTGTGGAGAGGGCCCACCGCACTCTAGCTCCACCACCGAAACCTGGGGCACTGCCTCGCACGATAATAGCGCGTATCCTTAACTACAGAGACAGAGATGCGGTACTCAGACTCTCCAGAGAGAAATGCACTCTACATTTTGAGCATAACAGAATCCATATATACCCAGATTTCTCCGCTGGTGTTCAGGCGCTGTGACGATCCTACGAACCAGTGAAAAAACAACTGCGGATGTGCAATGTACCCTACGCTCTCGTCTTCCCTGCGAAAATCAAAATCCAACATGGTGGCAGAGCCCATTTTTTTGAAAACCCCACGGAAGCCATGACATACATGGAAGGCTTCTATCCCGTTGCCTCCCAAGGATAGGGCAAATGATCAAAATGCTGGACTCCAGCCGGGAGCGGAGATACGAGACGCAGCAGACTGACCGGAATATACCATCTAATCCTCATCACAGGAAAACTGGAACACTTGCAGTGAGCGGACTGGACACAGGTTTATTGTAGCTTCGAGCAGTGAGCCCCTGGAAGAAAGCTGTATGGCTGCAGCAGGCTACCCGCAGGAAAGTTCCAACAGTTTTGGGGAATGCCCATAGGGGAAGCTCCAAGAGCTACAGGGCAGCATCGTCATGTTGGGGGAGATGATGCAGGTGGGGGGGGGGGTCAATTTGCTATATGAAACTGCACCATGTTGAGTTGTGTGGGATTCAAGTTGGGGGGGGATGTGGTTCGGGAACCCAGTTGGGAGGGTTCTGCAAGTTAAAATTGGTGGTTGTGTCGCTGTACATGACATGCTTCCTAAGAATAACTGGGACAAGAAACACGGTATTAATACACAGTCATGCGCACGCCGAAGTGATGACTCAGGGGCTGAAGTTGAAACTTATTACAAGGAACGTTCGAGGTTGAACAATCTAACTAAGTCAAGCAAGGTGGGAGCCTATGTCACTAGGCATCATTCTCAGGTGATCATGCTGCAGGAAACCCATGCACTCCGAAAGGTAAACTTAGACTTCTTGAAGAACTGGGGGCAACATAGATACTACACAGACTACTCCACACAGGCAAGGGGTGTTCTCACTCTTATACATCCCTCTGTAGGCTTTTGATATGGTAAGAGCAAAATGGATGCTCAGGGTCGCTATGTCATAGTATGGGGTATAGTTGCGGGGAGGGAAATGGTGTTAGTAAATACCTATAGTCCGAATCTAGATGACCCTGACTTTGACATAGACGTGGTACATGAAATAGGATACACGGGGTGCGAACAGATCCTGTGGGGAGGGGATTTCAACACAAACCTGGATGTCACACTAGACCGCTCCACTACCAAACATCGAGCTCCCTCCAAGACAGCAGCTATGCTACAACCGATCCCATCACAATTGATAATGGTTGACGCCTGGAGGTCACTACACCCACACAAGAGGCAATACACATTTTATTCATCGGTGCATGATACTGAGTCCAGAATAGATTACTGGTTGGCCTCCACAACCCTCATGCACCAGATTTATAATTGTGAGATACTTCCCCGTACCCTATCAGACCACTCCCCCGTCACGATAGAAATGACATTAGGAAACACCAAACCCCCAGCTAGGAGATGGAGGATGCCTCCAGACATTCTCAAGGACCCAGCTATAGCCAAGGCACTGCATATAGAGGTGGAACACTTCTTTGACATCAACAGGGGTTCAGTGGATTGGAATTCCACCCTTTGGGAAACCTTCAAGGTCTGGGTGAGAGGAATACTGATTTCTAAATCCACGGGTATGCTAAAGACAGTCAGGGTTGGGCTGGCGGAGATGGAAAAACACCTGGGTAACCTGGAAGCGCGATACAAAGATACACATGATAGCCAAACCCTCTCTGACATCAACTGTAGCCTATTGGAATTCAATAAACTGGCAACTAGGGAACTGCTCTACATGTCCACCCCGCATAGAGAGCGCAGATATGGAGAGGGGAATAGAGCAGGTTGTACCTTAGCTAACCTATTAAAAGCCGGAAGACAGCACACGCCGATCTGAAGCATTCTAACCGTAGACGGTACAGTGGCCACTAGTGAAGAAGGGATAAACGAGGAATTTACCCGGTTTTATTCAGACCTCTATTCCTACCATGAATCGAAATCTACTGAGGATGTACAAAAGTACCTCGACAATATCACTCTCCCGACACTGCCCGTAGAATACAAACTCATGCTTGACCAGCCCCTGACCACTGACGAGGTCGCAGAGGCGATCAAATCATTATCCAACGGAAAGGCATCGTGCTCGGACGGATTAGGAGCAGAATCGTATAAGGAATTAAACGAGGAACGGAACCCGGTGCTGTTGTCGGTTTGGGAGGAAGCTATAGAGCTGGGAACCCTGCCACCTTCAATGAGAAAGGCCATAATAACAGTATTATTGAAACCTAGGCGACCACCCAACGAGATGTCCTCATACCGACCCTTGTCCCTGATAAATTGTGACGCCATAATCTTTGTTAAAATCCTGGCCACGAGACTCCTACCGCACATGCCCATATTAGTACATCCAGATCAGTGTGGCTTTATTCCCACCAAATCGACGGCTCTAAACCTTAAGAGACTGTTGGAGTCATGGCCCAGATAAAACTGAAGCCCAGGCGGTAGCGGTATCGCTCGACACTGAAAAAGCGTTTGATTTAGTATCATGGTTGTATTTGTTTGAAGTGCTTGAGAAATTTGGTTTTGGCCCATACTTTCTGAAATGTGTCGGTTTGTTATACTCGGACCCTGGAGCCAAAGTGCTGACTAATCACACGCTGTCCGACTGGTTTGGGTAGGGGCACGTGACAGGGATGTCCTTTTTCCCCCCATACTATTTGCTCTCACAATGGAACCAGTTGCAGCAGTCATCAGGGACAGAGAGGCATAACGGCGGCAGGCCTCACCCAATCAATATCCTTATATGCGGATGGCACACTGCTGTATATCCTTGAACCAGATATACATCTAGGTCCGGCAATCAAAACCATTCATGATTTTGCCGAATACTCAGGCTATAAAACCAATAGATCCAAATCTGAGATCTTTCCCCTGACCCCCGCCACGCGATGCCCGAATAACACACATGGCCTGCAGTGGTCTCCCACTAAAATAAGATATTTCGGCATTATCGTTTCCGGAGAAAGGGCCTCCCTGTACGCTGACAATCATGAACACCTATTGAGTAGCATATCCACTAAACTTCGCCTATGGACAAAACTCCCTATTTCACTTTTGGTCGAGTGGCTATACTGAAATGGAAATTCTGCCGAAACTACTATATATATATTCACTAACATACCGATATGGCCGGGTGCACAGTTTTTCACAGCCCTCCGATCCTTAGCGGTAGAGTTTGTATGGGGCGGGAAAGCAGCCAGAATGAAGTGGGAAAAAATGGTGGAGACATACAACAAAGGGGGCATAGCAGCCCCAGACTTTGAGCTATACTACCTGGCGGCGCAAGCTCAGTTTGTTAGTTTCTGGTATGATGAGCTGAACACTTCGCCTCACATATGTATTGAGAAACACTCGGCACGCCCAACCGACCTACGCTCCATAATCTTTAAAGTTAAGCATAAAGACGACGGCCCATTCGATCCAGTCAGCACAACAGTACATGCTTGGTCTAGACTCTACCGCAGACTCCAACTAGAGACTCCCTATTACTCGGAAGCACCCTTCTGGAACTTCCCTGGCATAGCACCATCCTATGACCCTGATGTCAGGAAAACTTGGGACCCAGAGGGGGAATTCAAAATTAAAGATATCTACCCTAATGGTAAATTCATAACGTTAGAGGAATTTAAGGTTGGGATGGGGAGGGATCAGTTGAAAATACTACAATATCATAGGATGCAAATGGCCTTCAAGGCCAGATGGCCTCTGTTCCCCGACGAGCCTCCACCACACCCATGCTTCACGGCTTTGTCCACACAGGCAGGAGTCTGTGTCTCTGGGCTCTATGCAGTGGTACAGGCAACCATGCCAACGACAAACAAGATTAAAACTTCCTGGGAAGCTGATCTGGGAACCACCATATCGGACAAGGCGTGGGAAAGATATTGTGAACTAACCAAAAGGGTATCTATTAACACAGGCCTCCGCCTGATCCAATTTAAGGTATTAAATAAGTTGCACTACACACCCGAGAAGATAGCTAAATTTACACGAGACGGATCGGACAGCTGCCAGAAATGCGGGAGCGACCATGCCGAGTCATTCCACATGTACTGGAGCTGCCCACCCATACACAGGTTCTGGAGAGAAGTAGCGTCCATCCTAGCAGAAATTACACAAGTCCCAGCTGACCTAACACCCCAGAAATATCTATTCGGGGACATTGGGAAGATCTCAGAAGTGACCAGAAGACTATTTAATGTGGCATGCATAGTGGCTAAAAAATGTATATTACAGAAATGGAAGAGTACACATGCACCACGCATTAATCACTTTCTCAAAGAATTGTCATATGTCAATGAATGTGAGGAACAGTACGTAATATCACTCCCGAGGTCCAGCAAACCAAAAGACATTTGGGCTCTGTTCAGAGTATACTTGTGTGAAATGGTGTCGGCTGGTGGCAGCCCGGCTAGACCTGGAAATGAACCGGCTGTGTAAACTTTACATGTTTTTACTGTGTTTGGATACTTGTTAATTAAATGACTGAATTGTATGGAATGCTATGTTGATGGAGCGACGTGTACCACCTTCAATAAATAACATTTAAATTAAAAAAAAACTATTCCAGGAAACGGGCAAAAACCGCACCATGCAACGACATTCTACAATCAGGTTTAAAAAAAATGTCGGTACAACAGCCAACATTTTAACAATCAGGACGCTAAAGAGTAAGGTCTTAAGAGGGAAGACCAAGAATATTTGTGGCTTTCATAGATTTATCACAAGACTTTGACCTAGTCGACAGAACTCGACTTTGGTCAAAACTAGGAGAGTGGAACTGTCAAAACGAGATTCACTCGCCTATAAAGGCACTACACACAGACACGACACGAGTGCGACTAACCCAACAAGGGAACCTCTCAGAGAAATCCCCACTGGAAGAGGGGCTAAACAAGAATGTCCCCTTGCACCGGCACTGTTTCTAGCCTACATGGGTGACTACGTGGGAAACCGAGGATCTTTCAAGAACATTTCCGCCAAAACTGGACAACGTAAAACTCAGTCGACTTCTGTATGCGGATGATCTTATCCTCTTCTACCAGACTCCAATTGGCCTCCAGAGACAGCTAAACAACCTGCTCCGCTACACCACAGAAAATAACCTGAAAATTAACAAAGGCAAACAAAAATAATGATTTTGGAGAATGCTCTGCAAAAAAAAAAGAAAAACAAACATGGTACTCGAAGAAAGCGAGATAGAAAATATAAGAGTTAAAATACCTTGGCGTAACTATCGACAGTTCAAAACAAGAAACCTCAACGCAGGAAAACCTTGAATGCAAAATAAAAAAAAACTGGCCGCTCAAGGAAAGGCAATCGATCTGATTTTCAACTATCCCAGCATTACAATTCTACAAGATGAAAGTGGTTCCATCAATCACATACGGTGCCGAGGCGATGCCCCTCATACCGAAAAAAGTCTGGCTAAGGTTGGAAGCACACTATTGGAGGACAGTTCTGTCCCTGCCTAAATCAACATTGATGCCTGCAATACGGCGAGAACTCAGTCTTCTGTCCCTTCTGGGAACAATAAACACCAACTCACTGCTTCTCTATCGAAAATGCCTCACCCAAACAATGTATGCATTGATATGTAAAGAAATGCAAGAGGAAACCGTCAAAATGTTATCTACCTGGAAGACCGACAACAAGTCCCTACTGAACTCTGTCGCATGAACTGAAGAAGATCTCATTACAAACCTTAATTCTAAAGCTGAAAAAACTAGACTGGTCGATAACCCAAGATGCTGCGGCTGCAAACAAACTGATCACACACCTTCCACAAAAGACGTGCAAGCTCAACGAGCTACAAGGTTATACAGCGAAATTTCCAAGTAGACCAGCTCACAACTACCTTCTCAGGGTCAGACTGAACCTAATGGAAACCAATGAAATCCTGAAAATACGAGGTTATCTCTGCAACCAGCGACTGCCGCTTATGCGGTATAGGAAAAGAGACGATTCGCCACCTGCTTCTGTGCAGCCCAAAAAAACAGTTGATCAGATATGCCTACCTAAAACACTTCCGCAACGATGGTCATCAGTTGGAAGAAGACCAATGGTGGCACAGAATGATAGGCGGAGACAGAGCCACCTGGCAAATAGTGCTAGTAAAGATCCTTCAACAGACTATGAAAATTATACCATGACTTTTAAACGCTTTGTTAAAAAAAACGATCTTTAAATTCTTCATTTTGTAAAAATCCAAATTGGATTACACACAAATAAAAAGACAAAATAATAATAATATCTATTTATGCCTATTAATATTAGGATTTTAACTCTGACTACATGTGGACTGCATGTGTAATTTCAACTAATAACATAACCACAACATAAAACACAATTAATAAAGAATTGTTACAAAAAATTGAGAGATAATCTGAAATGAATGTCATTCCATTTTCATTGTCACAATAAATTTCACATAGTGAATCAGGGAGTAATCTTTTGATAATTATACAATTTTTACAATATTCACATATCTTACAAAATATTTAGGTAAAGTCAATCGTGTCTTCAATTCATTCTTAGCAAGGATAATAATCCTCATTTTGTAAATCTAAAATAGGAGTATTCAGTCAATCAAAACTACTTGAATCATATTCTAAATGTATTCCTCTAGGTGATAAGAAATTTAGTTTTCTAATCCAATGTATTTCTTGGCTTTCTAACATCTGTTTGATATGTCCTCCTCCCACCAGTGGTGGGAAGTGTTATCGTATAATTATTCTTTTTTTTCAGAAAACGAATGTGTAAGATGTAATGTCCATTCTCATTAAAATGTTCAGCTACTGTGGATTTCTTATTACCAATATTTGACGTATGCTCTCCCCATCGAATTTTAACCTTCCTTGTCGTCATGTCTACGTAGTATAAATTACATGGGCATTGAAGTCTAAAATATATATGACATTACTGGTATCACAGGTATATGTATGTCTTAGAAACATGGTTTGTCCAGTGTATGATGAGTTACAGTGTTGCCGAGTAAGATATTAGAATTTGGCAATTTCTACATGGTAATGTACCTTTCATTCATGTTAAACTCTGTGTTCTACTAGTATATATTGCATGTACCAGCATATCCCTTATCAACTGACTTTAGCTATAAGCAAATGTTGGTAAAAGCTCAGATAAAGAACTTGGAGCAGGATCAATTTCCAAAAGAGCACCTTTCAGCCTGCCATGCCACAAAAGCTCTTCTCTCCATCCTAGTGTTCATGTTTCCAACTTTATTATGCACTTTCTGCCTAAGACTTCCTGCCAGAAATAACTAAACTGCTGTTTTTAAAATAAACACCAGGTTAAAATATGAAGGTTAAAAAAAAGCTAGAAAACTAATTTATAGAAAAGGGAATGAGACGGACAGAGTGTTTAGGCAGGTACGGTGCATTCCTGCATTGTATAAGACGATTTGGGATCTTCTTCATCATGTCCATCCCCATCCTGGTTAAACTACTCCAGCATAAATGACTTCCCATTCTAATGACGTTCCTTTTGGGCTCTTTTTCCTGGCTCATACTTCACACAAAACCTTGGCAAATCTGTGGGTGCCTCCATGAGTATGTTGCAATAGACTGCCACAAAAACTCTTAGCTCCAAACTTGCACTCATTCTCTCTGGACTATTGCTCTTTCCTACTTCAGGGTCTTGCACTGTTCTCTTTTGCCACGTCAACAACATGCTTACACTTTTGACAACCTCGGCTTCTCCTCTACTACCTCTCCTCAATGACTCCTTGTTGGCTAGACCTCGATGCAGCACTGCCACTTTTTTGCTTTTATTCTACTGTATTTAAAACTATCCATGGCTTAGCACCACCCTTACCTAGTCAGGTATCACCTGCAATTGCCCATTTCGCACCCTTCACTCTAACACCCTACTTCTCCTCTCTGTTCGATACCCCTCCAGTGTCTTCCACTCATTAACCCTCTTTGCCCCATTCAGCTGGAACTCCCCCATGTGCTTTCAACTACCTACCCCTCCTTTACCCCAGTCATATGGATCTCCCCCCTGCAACTGCAAATGTTACCACCAGCCTTACATTCAAAACAGTACTTGCTTAACAGGCTGTGGATCTATTTCATCACTGTGAAAAAATGATGTCGAAGCTGAAAATAATGATTTTTCAAGGGGGGGGGGGCTACAGCGCCCTACCCCCATTACCCCTATACCTTTTTTTTTATTAACTCAACCCATCCTCCCACGTATGTGTGGTAAAATTGGGGTCTCGAATGTCTGCTTCGACATGTTGGGCATGCTCTATTTTGGTATGACCCCAGGCTGCTAGCCTGCTGCCATGTGCTTATGCCTGTGCCATGCCTGTGCTTATGT
The DNA here is from genome assembly GCF_040938575.1 of Ambystoma mexicanum. Taxonomy (NCBI): domain Eukaryota; kingdom Metazoa; phylum Chordata; class Amphibia; order Caudata; family Ambystomatidae; genus Ambystoma; species Ambystoma mexicanum. The sequence continues at coordinate 678,946,646 of NC_090932.1, read as the reverse complement.
AAAGCACCCTGAGCAGGGAATGAGTTACGGTTAGGCTCATGAACTGTGTTTCTGTTCAAAGCCCTAACATGAAGAGTCCTGTTGCACTCATGCACTTGCAGGCTCTCTCATTCCTGCATCACGTGTTAAATCGTAACACTAATCATGCTGCAGCAACCCACAGGACGGCCTTTTTCTCTCCCTCCCCCTTGTGCAACAATAGAATTGTAGTTTTAAAGACCAACACGTCGGCTACGTGTGCCCTTCTGCTACCACACATAACTAGTGATGCAGTAAGGCTCCCCCTCACTCCTGCACAGGGGTTCACTGCACTACCCTGACTCCGCCTTTACCGCAGGTTCTGGTATTATCACGTCTGGTGTTCTCCCTTTAGATGTTGGGGTTATAACTATGTTATGCGGGAGAAAGAAAAAATATCAATATTTTTCATTGAAAAATCAGGAGTCGCCCACGAAAATCGTTAGAGTTGGCATGCATGGGTTTCCCTCAGCTGCCCCGCCCATTCTTCAGGTTAGTACTGTGGCAACTAGTGGTGCACTGATCAGAGGTCGGCTCCTCCTGTTGCATGATGCATGAGTTTTTTTCAGACACTCTCACTGTCAGTCACTCACCTCCCCAGCTCCCTCAGAGCTGGGATCATTGAAGCCATCTCCAACCCCTGCTCCAACATGCTTACTGTGTAGCGCTGTCAGCCACAACAGTAGTTTCGAAAGCCGGAAGCGACTGCAGCGTGCACTGCAGAGCGCCGAATTTTTTTTGGAACACTAGCTTTCAGTTCAAGGAGCCAATCACAGATGTTCCTAGAACAGAAACACGCTGCATTCAACCAATCAGACACAATGACACAGCGGTCTCTCTTGTACATGGAATGACTGCAAGCAAGTTACATACTTTTAGCAAAGAACTAGAGTGTTAACACTCAGTTCTGGACTATTGACAGAATATAGAGAGGCATTCACACAGGAGCCATACCCCGGGTTTATGAGTTTTAAAACGATGGCGCTTTCCGTATAAAAGGCACAAGGAATAGGGCTAAAAGAGCGTGTTAATCGTAGAGTGTTTTGTTTGCTCGTGCATTCTAATACAAGGAAGCCTGCAACATCCGTAGACATCAAAACTGAACTGTAATAAAGTGACATCACAATTACTCAGTAATCAGTTATTGTGCTTAAGTTGTTATGACCTCACAATGCCTGCTGCTTGAGCCAGTAAAGAACAGAATCCAGCCAGAATTCCAGCTGCCACCGAAGCACTAAACTGAAGCTGTGACGGTCTTTTTAAATTACTTGCTTGTAAAGTAATTTTCTGTGAGAATTTACAGCCACTAATTGCCAAAGAACTATTTATTGTAGCATGCTTAGTTTGTGCACTTCTGAACTTAACACACGAGAGAAAGAATCTACACGTTATTTCTTATTTCAAAACACAAAATGAAAACATTTTCCCATGCATTAGCCATTTTACTAAACTGTCTTAAGCTATTTTTGTGCAACACAGAAGCTACATATTAGATTTTTTTAATTCTAAACAGATTCTACATTGATTATATGAATCAACAAATGGAAACTCTCTTACATTAGATTAAAGTCATGGTCTAGTAAAATTTTTTATTGTCCCTACGGGTCGGCCATGTTTTTTTAAGCCTAAGTGGCTCGATTTTAGAAAACTTTCCTATTGACCTTACCCGAGTTTTCGTCCATTAAACGCACGCGAAAACAAGCACCAGGGAGCTGCCATTTTGTGATAATCCTATCATTTCCCCCATCGCCCTGGCTGACCTGCTTTTGCGGCACTAAATCATATCCCCCGCCACTGAGCCTGTCATCAGCAGACGCGTACGGCCCATTTCACAACGCCAAAGCACGTCTCGTGTCAACATTCGCTGCGCTTCAGCTAATGACGTGTCGCCATGGAAATGTCAGGACGCCTCTTTCCTCAATAAGTATAAACAGACCGTTTCACAACACAGAGCAGCAGATTTCCGATTCCATTCCTCTCTCTGTGCTACTTTGAGTATTCTGTGACTCGTTTCAGTGCTCTGGTCAGCTACCTTCGCCGCTTGTAGCCCGTGTGAACAGATACCAGTACCACCGCTATAAATTATTTTAGCTTGTTTAACACACAATGGCTACAATAATGCCCTACATGTACGAGCCCGAGTATACCGAGGAGGAACTACTGGAAAGGGAAGCACGCGAAAACGATGGGGATTCGGAAGGCAGTTGGCAGGACGAATCAACAGATGAAGAGCCTGGGCCTAGGCGAATGGACGCTGTCTCCATCTGGTGCACATGCAATCGGTGCGAGCTAATGCCAACTGAGGACAAGAACTGCTGCTGCCGAGAAAACTCGGGATGCCTGACCTACATTTCGGAAGGCGAGCCACGACCGCAATGCATCACCGAGCTGCCAGACTTCAGGGCAGCCTGCCTCACACAGGCCGTGTTGAGAATAATGATGGTACTTATGCACGAACTTCGAGCAACTGTTCGTCCTCGTAATCCGAGTAACGAGTAAGTATACTCTGCTTGTCATGCCACTCCTATTTCATGTTCTTCTACTATATCCAAAATTACTTCTACATATCATTGTAACGCATGTAAGTCGTTCAATAGTGTGCATTGTCTAGATAGCATTTGTCCGTGTAAAATGCCATTAGTTACAAGAATTGTCATTGACAACAGACGTTTATTAAACTTATCTTGGTCATTTAAAAACAGTTTGTTTCATTCCTTTTCACAGGTGGTACAGGCTGGTGGCCTATCTTTCCTTTACATGGTGGCTTCACGGGAGGCTTGGACACCGCGTTCGAAGAGTGATACCCGCCTGTGCCGTTCGTGCCATTAGAGAATCGTTCCCGAGTGACAGCGGTCAGTACAGGGGATTTTCTCTCGCTGTGCTGCCACCTGACCTGTATAATCTTTAAAGTCTTGTATTTTTGTGTCATGAAAATAAGATACAAAATAAAACACCACATTTATTTTAACAAAGGTTGTCTCGATTTTTTAAATGAATCAAGTGTGTCTCCATTCAAGGATGGACGTCAGACATCTGTGCTCCGAATGGGTGAAGGTCTGGTCGCTGTGAAGCAGGGTGGTCACTATCTATCTAAGCTAACATAACATATTCTCGATAATGCATGTACTAAATAACACTTGTTCAAAGTCTTTCAGTAGGTTAGGTCTCTATAAAAGTCACACATATATCTATACTAACAATTACCGTTGGATTATACAGGCCTAAGGGTCTTGACCACTATAATACACCGGTTGAAGTGTGGGTCTGTGCTCACAAGAATCTCCGGTATGTGGCATTTGTTATTGATAAGCAACGATATACTATAATTGATATAAAGGCGATATACTGTATATTGATATAAAGGCGGTTCGCGCCGGTGGATGCGCGCTGGCATGGGGGGCTGTCAGGGGCGCGAAAGGCCAAGGTGCCAAACTACATGTACACTTCAAAAGGTGTCCCACGCCAAGGGGCCATCGGTCACATGGCCTCCTCAGACCCCGTGTCTCCAGCCAGGCCTCCCCTTGAAGCAGGCCACCCCCCTGCAATCCACATAAGTGTGTCTCCATTCAGCAGTCTTCCTGTGCCTTATCTGCACGCCCCAGGGCCATCCATCCCACCCCCCTGTATTAAGGCGGTTTGCGTCAGTGGATGAGCGCTGGCATGGGGGGCTGTCAGGGGCGCGAAAGGCCAAGGTGCCAAACTACATGTACCCTTCAAAAGGTGTCCCACGCCAAGGGGCCATCGGTCACATGGCCTCCTCAGACCCTGTGTCTCCAGCCAGGCCTCCCCTTGAAGCAGGCCGCCCCCCTGCAATCCACATAAGTGTGTCTCCATTCAGCAGTCTTCCTGTGCCTTATCTGCACGCCCCAGGGCCATCCATCCCACCCCCCTGTATCAAAGGCGGTTCGTGCCAGCGGATGAGCACTGGCATGGGGGGCTGTCAGGGCACGAAAGGCCAAGGTGCCAAACTACATGTACACTTCAAAAGGTGTCCCACGCCAAGGGGCCATCGGTCACATGGCCTCCTCAGACCCCGTGTCTCCAGCCAGGCCTCCCCTTGAAGCAGGCCGCCCCCCTGCAATCCACATAAGTGTGTCTCCATTCAGCAGTCTTCCTGTGCCTTATCTGCACGCCCCAGGGCCATCCATCCCACCCCCCTGTATCAAAGGCGGTTCGCGCCAGTGGATGAGCGCTGGCATGGGGGGCTGTCAGGGGCACGAAAGGCCAAGGTGCCAAACTACATGTACACTTCAAAAGGTGTCCCACGCCAAGGGGCCATCGGTCACATGGCCTCCTCAGACCCCGTGTCTCCATGCAGGCCTCCCCTTCAAGCAGGCCGCCCCCCTAATACCACGACATACATACTTCATTCATTCACAAACACACCCCAGTTTCTAATACTTTAAAAACCACTCGATATGTCTCATGAGAACATCTTTGTGCTTTGCAAGTCAACTCCTGAACGTGCTACCTGGGAACCACTGAGATCTATGCTAATCTGCTCGTCGTCGTGCTATCCATGAACTTCAGTGACCGCTTCGAGCATACCCATCAGTGCGCTACCTGTGGCCATCCACCTATTCTCCCGCAGCATACTGCTCTGCTTGCTGAATCCAACTGTTTGTTGGTCAAGGTAAGGCCATGTATCCTGGTCATATTTCGCAGATTTTTAAATTTCTATCTATTTGCGAGTAGAGTACCCAATAGTGCTATGTTCATTGGTCTCATTGCTATTGACTTGAATTTCCATTGCTATGCTATCAATAGATCTATTTATTTTCATCTGTGTCGATTGTCATCGAATTGCATCCTTTGGGGATCCAGTCTATGATGTAAGCATGTTTCCTTCTCGTGCAATACAGAACATCCAAGGGATGAGTCACATGTTCAGTTTTTAGTCACATCATTTATACATTTCTGCAACTTATGCAAATACTAAGCCGCACATAATGGACTGGTATAGTTCCTGCGACCAAAACAAACCTTGCATTGATCATTGTATGATTCATTTACTTTTGTATCAAATCTTTATTCTTGAAGATTGTATAATAATGTCGATATTTACTTTTCAGATTTATCAACAATGCCTGCCTGTTCGATTAGCGGTTGCCCTTCGAAGACCCATGCGAAATCTGAAGGCACTACAGTGCATGTATTCCCGAAAACCGTTGATCGAATAAGAGAATGGGTCAGACATTGCGGATATCCACTGGATGAGCTGGAAAGTAGAGTCCAACAAGTCTTACAGGACAAGAGGGGTGATCGATACCGCATCTGCAGCCGGCACTTTTCCTTGGACATGTACACAACATCTTGGGTAACAAAGAAGAATAAACGGCGAAAGACACGGAAATTGCTCGAAAACGCTATTCCCACTCTATTCGTCCACATTCCGCCACCGGTGAGTCAAGTGTCCGGATTTAGCTTTAGGCCTTGGGGTAGTGTGTAGCTATCTGAAAGGATTAATTGATATTGTAGGTGTTCTATCCCTTGTAATAATTTCAATATTGATATGATTGTATAGTTTTTTGAATAATGACATTTACCAATATATTCTTTTTCGATTTCATAACCCACAAACGCAATGTATATATATATGGGGACAGGGAACTGTGCTGTATTGAGCATTTTTCAAGTATTCTGTCGCCTTACATGGCTATTTTTAATATTGCCATTTCATTATCAATCATTAATTGACCTTTACAACTTCTTGACTATCCCTTGAATCTGAAGCAAGAACATTCTACATCCTTGACGTGGTCGCAGCTATCAACCACTTCTAGCGCATATCAGGTAATCTTACTAGGCTAATCCGCTATTGTGCTCAATAGCCTCTCTGTGAAAAGTTGAATTTAGAAGTGTGCCCAATAGCCTCTCTGTGGAATGTAGAATATAGAAGTGTACCCAATAGCCTCTCCGGGAAAAGTTGAATTCAGAAGTGTGCCCAATAGCCTCTCTGTGAAAAGTGGAATTCAGAAGTGTACCCAATAGCCTCTCTGTGAAAAGTAGAATTTAGAAGAGTGCCCAATAGCCTCTCTGTGGAAAGTAGAATTTAGAAGTACATTTAGAAAGTTGCATTTAGAAGTGTAGCCAATAGCTTCTCTGTGAAAAGTTGAATTTAGAAGTACATTTAGAAAGTTGAATTCAGAAGTGCACCTAATAGCTGTGAAATGTTCCATTCAGAAAGTTGAATTCAGAAGTGCACCCAATAGCTATGAAATGTTGCATTCAGAATTGTGCTCAATAGCCTCTCTGTGAAAAGTCAAATTTAGAAATGTGCCCAATAGCCTCTCCGTAAAAGTTGATTTTAGAAGTGTCCTCAATAGCCTCCCTGTGAATTAGAAGTCTCTGAAAGTGCATGAAACCCTTCATATCTCACCAACACGCTTACTCTCTCCTTACATCACCACTCAACTAGAACACAGAGATACTATGACACCATTCGGTATAACTGTTCTCATATCAACATTCGCTGCTCACTCCACATCATTCTAAATAATCACTGCTGGCTACACACCCCCCAGCAAGGCGTTCTCCTCAGGCCTAACGCAGCCACATCCGATCTGGATTAATCCTGCCAGAACGAACACATACTCCTGACCTCTCAACCACCACACCTACCGCTAGAAAGCAGCTATTACACTGATACTGCACGAGCTGTACACATACCTGGTGCTCACACGCACCTTTTGACTCTCTCTACTCTCTCTACTGATATGAACTTCGGTTCCCAAGGGCGTTCAACCTACCAGCGCCTTCAGACCATACCAATGGTATATAAGGCGCTATATAAATGCAAAATAACAATAACAATAACATACTTGTTTTATGCATGTCAAGTAATAGTTTTATTCTATCGTGTAATTATTTTACCGAATGTTTGGTTACTGCTTTCCAATTGATATACACCTTAGTTATCGTCCACTGGTGTTTGTTTTCAGTTATAATTAGTGTTATCCATACTAATGCAAGTACTGTCTTTCAGGGAGATGCTGAATTGTCCGCCACATCTACAACATTTCTAGATGTTCTTCAACAGCAGGAGGTATGGATACTGACAGCTCCATCGAGCGTCATCATCAGAGCTGGAATTCTTGTTGTTTGATTGTTCTACACAATGTTTCATTCGTGGTTAGCCGTTGATATGTATCTGTGCTGTCGACCCCAGGTGTGTGTTATGTTTTCACAATTGTAATCCTCACTAATGCAAGTACTATGTTTCAGGCAGTTGATGGAGCGTCAACCCCTGCACTTGATGCAGAGCCTGACATTCACGTATACGAATCGGCGCAACAGCTTTCGGAAGTGCGCACTACATTTGCAACGTCCATAGATATTCTTCAGCAGCACGAGGTATGGATAATGACAGCTCCATCATGCGTGATCATATAACGTGATTCCATTTGCTATACTTTCTTCCCTATTAACGCAAGTGCTGTGTTTCAGGGAGACGACGAAACTTCCACTACAATCACAACATCCAATTTAGATGATGCAGATGTAAATAATTCATTGAAAAAAGTCGATGAAATGTGATCATATTTAGATTTTCCTCGATTCTTTTGGACAATGCATCATTTGCGGTTATCTCTTTATATGTACCTGTGCATTCGACCCCAAGTGTGTGTTATGTTTCCAATATTGAAAACCATACTAATCCAAGTACTGTGTTTCAGGGAGACGACGGAGCTTCCACCACAATCACAACATCTCATTTAGATGATGCAGATGTAAAGGAATCGTTGAAATAAGTCGATGAAATGTGATCATATTTGGATTTTCCTTGATTCTTTTGGACAATGCATCATTTGTGGTTATCTCTTTATATGTACCTGTGCCGTCGACCACAAGTGTGTGTTGTGTTTCCAATATTGAAAAGCATACTAATGCAAGTACTGTGTTTCAGGGAGATGCGGATGCCTCCTCTCCAATACAACCATTCATGGCAGTCCATGCAGAGCCAGAGGTATGGATACTGACAGTTCCATCGAAATAGATCATCACTGGTCGAATACTTGTCGTTTGATTGTTGCACACAATGTTTAAATCATGTTTGGCTATTGAGATGTACCTGTGTGTTCGTCCTCACGTGTGTTTTATGCTAACAATATTTTGATACATAGTAATGAAAGTATTATGTTTCAGGGAGACGATGGAGCCTCATTCCGTGCTGTCTATGCGGATACAGAAAATATAGTCGTTGCAGCGCAAGAGGAAGGGAGGACATGCGGAAACGAATCGGAGCTACATCGTGCAGATGTTGAAGGTCGCGTCAAAAAAGTTGCAAAGAAAAAAAAACAAAAAAAGGTTAGTTACAAACAGTTCATAACTTTAAAAAAATGTTTGTGCTGGGGACTATTTTATGTTTTTTTCCAGTCAATTCTTCTACACTCCATCTTGTGTTTAAACTGAACATCCCTTTTCCAATCTCTCCTCCAGTTACCCGTGGGTGTCAGAACTATGCACACACAGACAGTGAAGCGAATGAGAGATGTGGCTTGCCAGACCGTGTACACTATGGAGGAACTATTAATTGAGGCGAGGCGTGTTCAGGCTCGAGATGCTCAAGTCCAATGGCCAGAACATGAATTAACTGTGTTTGGAGACTACAGCAAAGTTGCATTGGACCATAGCTACAGTGCGACCGCACCACCACAAGAAGATGTTATTGAATGTATTGAAGATAGCTCTGAAGTAGTTGCAGATCAATTTACACAATCTACACCCGCCAAAGATTTGCCACCAAAAAACCTGTCAACATTGTTGTGTTCTCCCATCAATGTTGAAGTAATAGATGTTGAAATGACAGAGAATGAACCAGCCGCAGCATCCATAGACGCATCAGAACTTGATATCAGCGATATTACTTTCCAATGTGTTGAAATCTCCACAACGTCACAGGCCGAAACAACGTTGACGCAGGATGACAGTCTAATGAAAGAGAGCAAATACATTGTATTCGACAGTTGTTTGATGGAAATTATAAGTATGCTGAAATGTGTGCATTCCATTAGAGGGAAAGTATGTGGGAAGCCATTGATTAATGTGACTCGTCAAATAAAAGGCAGTAACGTCAAAATAAATGCCGCCTATCGATTAAATCATAGCTTCTCATGGTCTGCACATCCGATGCTGGGGAAACTGCCAGCAGGCAATCTACTGTGTGCAGCTGCATCACTTTTTAGTGGCTCCAGTTTTAGAAAGTTAGAGGCTTTCTTTCAGTTTGTGGGACTCCATTTCATTTCTAAAGCGCTGTACTACATATACCAACGTGATTATCTGTTTCCGGCCATTAGTGATGCTTGGAAAATTGAACAATTGTCTCTAGCAAGTACATTCGAAGGCAAACGATTCAGGCTAGCCGGCGATGGACAATGCGACAGCCCTGGATTTTCTGCCAAGTACTGCACCTACCACTTTCAGGACATGGATAGTAAGAAAATTGTGAGTTTGGTGGTAGTGCAGGTAACACAATGTACATCCTCAGTGGCCATGGAGAAACTAGGTTTTATAAAATCAGTGGAATATCTACAATCGAGGGGAATGCACATCGACCTCATAGCCACAGATAGACACGTTTCAATTGCCAAGACAATGAGAGAGCAGTTCCCACATATTAAACATCAATTTGACGTATGGCATCTTGCTAAATCAATCAATAAGAAAATCTCGGCTGCAGGGAAAAAAAAAGGTTTTGAAAGTATTTTGCAGTGGTCACATTCTATCACCAACCATCTTTGGTGGAGCTCAAAAACTTGTGAGGGGTCAGTGGAAATACTACTTGAAAAATGGCGGTCACTGATGCCCCACTGTACCAACGTTCACCGCTGGACAGCAAATGAACATTTCCACCAATGTGAACATGGCCCTTTGTCCCCAGAGGAGGCACGGAAGAAGAAGTAGTTGATTCCATCTTTGCCGACACACAAAGCCATTGAGAAGATTGTTTTAGACAAAACTCTATCAAGAGATTTGAGGGGACTGACAGAATTCTGTCACACAGGAGATTTGGAGGTGTTCCACAATATGTGCCTAAAGTACAGGCCAAAGCGCTTGCATTTTAGCTTTCGAGGCATGAAACATCGCACTCTACTAGCGGTCTATGCCCATAACAGCAATGTCGGACGTGAACAATCTAGGACTAGGGGTAAAGTAAGGATGCCTCGCTACACTAAGGTGTTTTCAAAACGAAGTAAGCAATGGGTGATCAAACCAGTCTATGATGAAATGCAGTTCGACTTTGTGAAAGGCCTTATTGTTGCTGTGTTAGAGAAGCACAGATATGGAATTTTGGACGTTTCTGTGCAGAGCAGTGATCCATTGCCACCGAACATTGCGACTGTGCCATGCCCACCCGGAGCACAGCTGATTGTGCAGTACAAATCCCGGTTTAAAGAATTGCAATACGATTGTCTTTTTGTAAATAAATGTTATTGTACAGTGTACCTGTAAACCTAACCCCTACCTTCACCATCATGGGTGGCAAACAAGCTGGGTGTCATCTTTGAATTCTCTCTATTCACCTCACATATGTGTATGTATATATTTTTCTCATGTCTCATCTCATGTAAATGTAAATGCTGCGCACTGTTAACGGTGGGGAGGCTTGCGTATTGCAAATAATAAAACAAACAAACAAACAAACAAACAATAAATCTCACTTTTAACTCAACTCCTGTGGTACTTTATACTTTCCCTGACCTTCCGCCAAAAATTAAATGTCTCAATTTGGGCTGCAAAGCTCGCAGACAACGGGGACAAAATTGGGGCACTTAGAACGCGCCAGCCAAGCGGGCCGTGGCATTTGGGAGAGAAGCCAGTTCGCATTTGCACATTGAGGCGCACTACATAGACGGATTCTAAACTTCAAGTTCTCACAGATGCCTATACTACGTGATGTTGCAAATAAAGAATGCGAAGGACAGCGCCCAGATGAGGCCCACAATTCGCACTGGAAGTATAAGGGTCTATTCTTTTTTGACCTTGAGACAGGGACAATGCCGAAAGAACTACATTTGAAGGGAGTGCGCAATAACGTAAGAGACGATAAGGCAGAAAATTCAGAAACTAGACCGAGTTTCATTTTAGGTCAGTATACGAAAAAATAGTTGTCAAGAGCACGGTCCGTTTTACAGAATGAATTACGAAGAGACACAATGGAAATTTCAAATATAATGTAAGTAAATCTTTACACGCTTTTATACCGGAATGAAGATTTAATGGATGGATGCATGAATAAATAAATGAATGAAGAGCTAGGAAAAGCAAGTAAAACTGTTCGTAGTGGGCACATGGGCATGCAGGTCCTCTGGTCTCACCCATCTCGGTCCTTGGCCCAGCCACTTTTCCCTGCACTGCCTACCTGCACTACGGGACTGTCTCTGTATCCTTCAGCCCCTTCTCCCGGCATTTGCCTTGCACTTGCCACCAGCTGGCCCTATTATTTAATTTGTATTCAACTAACCATGTACAGCCCTTCCCCGTGCGCGATCAGAAAGACACCTGGCCTAGTAGGATCGTTGTCTGGCTGCCCTTGTTCCCCACCTGCCTTGTCACGCCTAGAAACACTTGAGTATAGGCGCGTTACAAATGCCATATCATATATCATATCATTCCTCACGCATGTAGACTAACTGTCGTTTATCATTGTGTGTTGGACTCGATTTATCTCGTTACTTTTCGCATTGATTTTAGAGACGAACATAGTCCATTGAACTATCCTTGCAAGCAAATAGTTTCTGATCGGCCGTAATAAATAAAATGAGTAATATTAATGAAGTTCGGCTAGCGAGACTAATTATCATTTTTTTGTTTTCATAACAGGTATTTGATCCCATTCTGCCACTGCCATCTGTTTGAGACACCGGCGGATGGATTCTTCAGCAGACACCTGCAGCTTCGTGTCAACAACTGGAGCACGATCACCATATTATGGGACGATCGCCAAGGGCCCACATGCCCTTACGCTGTACTAGTGGCTAGAAGCAACATAACAACCTTTAGGCTGGACTAGTGCCTAGTTGATGGAACAGCCTTGCTGTTCACCGTGCTTCCAAAGTGATTCTTTTTACGAAAATGAACATCCTGTGTACCATAAAGGAACAGCGCGTGACCCAAGATGAAACGGAACAGTTATTGCGGATACAGATAAAAGAAAATAAATGGCTTCCGGAGTTCATATGGCAATTGCTGAATATTCTCTAAACATTTAATGTCAAATAAATGTACTTTACCAAATGTACCGTGTTGCTGTTTCATTTTAAAGTACAGTTTCATATTCCGAATTGTGGCGCACTGTGTTGTGAGTTGATCTGTGTTGGTTTCCGGGTTCTGTGTGGAGTCGCGCAGAAGACGACTGGGCGCGTTTGCCTACACAGCACAGTAACGTCACGGGGAGAGGTGGGAAATATGAATGTTTTGAAAATGTCAGGCTCAGGGGCGGGGGAATTGATTTAGTGCCGCAAAAGCAGGTCAGCCAGGGCGATCGGGGAAAAGATAGTATTATCAGAAAATGGCGGCTCCCTGGTGCTTGTTTTCGCGTGCGTTTAATGGACGAAAACCCGGGTAAGGTCCATAGGAAAGTTTTCTAAAATCAAGCCACTTAGGCTTAAAAAAACATGGCCGACCCGTAGGGACAATAAAAAAAATTACTAGACCATGCCTTTAATCTATTAAAGGGGATAACAGTATGTGGCCATGTATTATAAGCAATAAAGTATCCCCTTATTTATGTAAAAAGGATATTGCAAGTCATAGAGTTGTGTGACCCTATTCATGAACCTGGCCTTCAGCGTTTTTCTTCTATTTGGACACGGAACTCGATGACTGCAATATCCTTATACCGTACGGTATGGAGCAATTTACCCCATATATTGGCACCTATAAGGACTGAAAATACAAGTATAGATAACGCAAGGGATCCAAAGGAGTACCCAACATTTATTCCATACATTTACAAGCAACATTTATACAAACTAGTAATGATTGTGTCATGTCACATATCTCTTTCATACACCATAGGATGTGTGACACCTTAAGGCAGTCCTGGCTTTCCAGCCAGTAGTGCAGTGCAGTCTTGGACATGTACTTTCATTTTTCTCATTTGAATTATGAACTTTTAAATTGCTGTTGGCTTATAAGCACAGCAGGTTTTTTTTTAAGTCTTTATTTCTCGTTTTCAACAATAAATAGCAAATACAACAGTAATTACAGTTTAGGTCATTGGACTATAAACAACACTACAGTTTAAAATAGAATTCAAAGAAAACAGTAAACAGTAGCCCTAAAATCTACATAATGACCCAGACCGAACCTAAAACATAACCATGAGCAATAATCTGACATCCACAAACAATTAAGACAACACAAAACAAAATGCATAACAGACATAACCACCCTACCAACCCAACACACCCATTAGTCTCTTTTTTGTTGCTTTATTTAAAATTATAACATCGACAAATGAAAAACGCAGCAATCAAAAGAAACACAGTATTCAAAATACAATTTGCTCACAGCATGTAACCTGTACATATTTACAACCCCCCCTATCCCCCACTACCAGGGTTCACATCAAATCATCAATTAGAAATCAATACATTGCGAAGAACTTCCCCCATATTCTCTCAAATACAATGAGTTTCCTGTTCCTACGAAATATAACCCTTTCCATCTCAGCCATATCATGCATTTCATCAATCCAAACTTCAATTAGTACAGGGTTCATCGTCTTCCACCCTCTCAAAATAATTCTTTTACCTACCATCGCACCTTGATAGACCCACTTCTTTTGGCACATTGGCAGGTCCTCCAAAAGAACATTGCTACCGAACATCAAAGTCTTAAAATCAAAGTTGATCTTCTCATCCAACACAGCATCGCAAATCCTGATAAACTCAAACCAAAAGCCTTGCACCCTGGTGCACATCCAAAGCATATGCTCAACTGTACCTATATCTTGAACACATGACCAAGAATCTGAGCTGTCTATCATACTTCTATTGACCATCCTTTCAGAAGTCCAGTACACTCGATTGATGATTTTGATCTGTCGGGATCTCTCCACTAAGCTTAAAGAGCACAGTCTTGTATTAGCACACATACATAACCAGGGATCCTCTTCAATAGTACTCCCAATCCGTCTACTCCATTCCTCCCTCAACAAAACAGTTTCAATCCAGGATCACCCATACAGTTCATCATAAAATGCTTCCTTGTGTTGTTTATAATACATAGTCTTCTCATACCTTTATAGAACTTGCACATCTAAAATCCATTCCTCTACTGTCAGTTTCCTCCTTGTCTTCCAGACCTTTAATATCTGTTTAGTGGCACCAAAAAAACTTTATTAAACCAACACGATGTTACCCAACTATTGTTATGACCACTTCTTGGTAGATGCAGAATGACTGCTAAGGGATTGCGTGGATAAGTAATGTTCCAAATTTGGTTGATTCCTATCAATAACATCTTTCCAAAAATCCACCACCCTTTCACAGCTCCACAACATATGAAGCAAGCTACCCCTCTCCTTCCCACAACCCCAACAACAGTCACCATCAATCATCCCCAAAGCACACGTATTCCCTGGGGTCCAATAGATTCTGCCTAATATTCTCTGTTGAGTATGTAGTTGTATATCTGTTTTAGCATTTACTGGGACTTTCCAGACCTTTTCCTACTCTTCATGTGTTAATTCTCTACCCAAGTCCTCCAACCATGACAACCGTAATTTCTCCCATGAACCCAACCATTTCGCATCTGGTTGCATAATTTTCCAAATACTTGACACTTTCTGTGACCCACTGGTCAGTACTTTAAAGACCTCCGGTTTCTGCAAGAGTGGTGTATCCAACATCTGCCTCCTTTCAGAGATTAAATCTACCAATTCACTGTAACTTCTTAGCTCCCTATTTTGTAGCCCAAACTTCTCTACCAGACTCTCAAAGGGTACCACTCCTCCATCACCAATCGTTAAGATGCCTCTTCTAGTCCAACTCCTCCAATTCAATACCTCATTACTGATCTGTAGACCTGGATCATGCCAAAGAGAGGCCTCTTTATAAATAAATAATCCTTGCCCATTTCCCACTATCAATGAAGTCAATGCATCCTTTGTCACCAAAACTGTTTTTAAACCCTGCACCTTCCCGGGTAGCTTCCCAAAAGAATACAGGCACTTAATGTCATATGGTGAAAACTTCTGCATCTCAATTTGCACCCACCATGGCACCTGGTTCCGATCTCCGCTAGAGTAGCTAGACACCTTTTTCAACAGAAAGCCATTGCTTGAATTCTTTAGTATCGGGTACCCAAAACCTCCATCTTTAACGCTCAGGACCATAATGTGCAGAGGAATTCTGGCCCTTTTCCCTACTCCCATAGAAAATCTTGAAACCGCCTATCTATACAGCCAAGAGCTCTCTTTGTGACGAGTAGGGGCAACGATTCAATAATATGCAAGCTCTTTGCCAATAGAAGCATTTTAATTGCATTAACTTTAGCCCAAATGGTTAAAGTGATACGCCTCCATTTCATAATATCCTTTTGGAGGACCTTGATGATTCTATCTACATTATAATTGACTATCTTTTTAACAACACGAACAATGTGAATACCTAAGTACTTTACGCACGCATTCTCCCATTTACAGTTCAAACCTAACAATTGTTCACCACCCGGTTCATGGTTTTCTGAAGCACTACATGACTCACTGCAGCCTCAGAATGCTTTGACACTAATGGGGTCAAATCATTTATATGTTACTTTCCAAACTGGAGATAATAGTCCTGTACAGTCATACTGGTGGGTTTTATCCCACCCTCCGCTGCCGTTTGTATTGTTTCGTGGCTCTCATGTGGGTCTGAAATACAGGGATGCTGGGTTTGGTTACTGGGGAATGAGGGAAAATGGAAGATAGCTTTGTTGTGTTGATGCGTGAAGTTCAGAAGTACCGGGGTACTACATGCCTCCCAACTGTTTGAGTCACCAGGGCCTGTGAAAACCGAGGAGTTTGTTTTTGGGTTGCCAGATCCCATTGGAGTCCATGTGAATAGGTAAGGGGCTTGCCGACTGAGTGAACTGGCTCCCTGGCGTCAGAGGTGTAGACAGGGTAGATCCTCAGCGCAACACCGCTGTGTGGGCATTTACAGATGTTAATGTCACTGCGGTGGGCCCAACTACATTAGCTTCAGGCCCCATTTGTTAGACAATCCTAGCTACGTCTCTGCCTGGCGGGAGACACCCGCCAAACGCATGTGAGTTGAAAGGCTTGGTACTATGTGTAGACAGATACGTCATTTCACCAAAATGCCAGGGGTAGCGGAAGTGACAATGCACAACCCTTGACCTCTGGTGACATCACAGGAAGTGATGTCATTTGACCCACCCCCATGTGACATCACAAGAAGTGATGGCATACAACCTTCAGATGCATCTAACACCTGTGTTTCCACCCAGAACCAAGCACACACTATCGCATTCCTACTCATTCACCCACCAGTCACTCACTGATACACCTTCTCTTACATCCAATCTCACTGCATTCTCCACACAGGCACACACCCATCTAGAACATTCAAACACACACACACAATCACATTTCGTCTCATTCACCCACCACACACTGACACATAGCACATACATACATCTGACATACACTTCACACATGCAAAATACACATCATATTTAAAAAGAAAAAGTCTTCTTGCCTGTTTTTCCAGCTTCGGTCTGTCACTCCAGACCAGCCTCTGCTCCTCTGTGCTGCTCACAAACAACCAGGGAGAGCTTCCTGGTTCTTGTATATGAGCTGCAAGAAAGAAGCCAGAGGAGAAGGGGTTGGAACTGAATGTGGCACGTGACACATGCCACATGTCATGGTCAGATCACCCTACTGAGCGCTTCCTTCTCGAGCTGCAAGCCCCGGCCCAGCCTTCACCCTGATGGGTAAGGACTGGGCCAGGACCCGCAAAGACCTGGTGTAATGACCGTATTGAAGGCTGCTGAACACCTTAGTACCAAACAGAAATATGTTTGTCTGTCTGATTCCTTGAAAATAGGCGCAATGAGCCATGACTCATTGCGCTGCCGGCGATATAAAAACAGGGACATCATTTAGGGGCCGCAACTGTGACCTCTGAGGACTCCCTTGCGACCTCTAAAAAAAATGTTTTTTTTGTGATGCAAGCTCCTGGGCTGTGCCCAGCACCATGTGGCTCTTTACTTCTGGTTACGTCTGGAGTGGCTGGCTTTCTTGTTCAGGCCCCTTAAAAAAAAGAAGAAAAATAAGAACAAGAGTGCCACAAATCTAACACTTTCAGCACTGACCGTAAATAAGAAAGAATAGGTATACCAAATAATGTGTCTTTCTGGAATTCTATACAATAATTGCTAGACTCATTAAAGGTTTATTTCAGGCAAACTTCAGGGGGTGAGTCTCTGATTCAGTCTGTTCTTAAACGCCTCAACTCAGCCTTTCATCCTTTTGAGGTCGATAAATGAGTACCAACACAGGTTGGGTGATATTGGGTGTATATTTTTTCTATATAAAGTGCTTGAGCGTAAATGCTATATAATAACACATCATTATCATTTGGTCATGGACGTCTGCTTGCATTCACAGTAATTTGGTAATATGGGCCTATACACACTGATCTTAACGATACATATGGCGATCCATTCTTCTATGAAATGTACATCACATTATAGTGATATCGTAACCATATTTTTCGTAGTGTACAATGCTATGTGATTCCGTTTCCTGTTTTGTCAACGGGTGAAAGGTCGTGTTCCATCACTTCCCGCGATATCACTTCGGGGTAGGGTCAAATGGCATCCCTTCCTGTGATGTCATCAGCGGGTCAAGGATCATGTGATGTCACTTCCGTTACCCCTGGCATTCTGGTGAAATGACGTCCCTGACAACACCTGCAAATGCCCATGAGCCCTCCTTTGGCTTCTGGCATTCCTACAACGTGTTTTCTCTGCCGGTCAGGTTTCCTCTTCTTCTTCCTTGAGCCAGTTGGCTTCACAGCACTCAAAGCCACATCACAGTCTCTCGGTCCGTACTGAGAGAATCAGTGTTCTCCCTCCAGCAGCGTGCCCCAGTCAGCTTTGTGATGAATTCTATGGAGTCATCACGGATCCCCAGCCTAAAATCCCCTCCCATGTGGCCAGGAGATGGCAGCCACTACCTGATCCTGGTGTTGGTGTTGGTGATATGAGGGAGGATCACATGGGAGGAGATGGCTGTCAGGAAGATGTGATGAGTTCATCAGGAGGGATGCTGTATTCTTCTCCGCCATGTGGGGAAGACCCTACAATTCCAACATCCTTGATGGTCTATTGTTATTATACCCATCCCTCTAAATGTAAACTCCCCAAACCCCTTCTTGTCAAATACCCTCGACAGCATAGTATTTATACTTTACAAATACCCAAAACACAACTAACTTCTCCTATTTATGATGACATCATAATAGGCAAGAACCCCAAACAGAATCTCCTTAAAACCTCTATTTTCCCTATGGACTCCAACTGCCATAGTGCCCCAGGCACTGACACGAAGAAGAGGGATGAGGAGTTAATATGGATTGAGAGAAGCACTACTGGTTGTAAAATTAACTAGCTGTGTGGGACATTTAAAACGTACTTCCAGTGACAATCAGTAGGTGTATGTGGAGTCAGGAATGAGAAGGCGCAGTCTGGGTGAGGCGAAAGGCAAAGCAGCAGGAGGAGGCAGACATGCTGAAGCAGACCGTGTGGGAACAGGCAGGTGCTTTTGGACTACCGTTCATCATCCGGTAGTACCGGCGTGGCGAGAGACCCAGCAGAGCGAGGCAGGCTCCAGGGAGAATCTGCAAGGATATCAACAGAAGCAGGGAAGCTGTCGCAGGCGTGATGAAGGCAGGAGTCTGCAACGTTACCCGCGAGTGAACGTAGGAGGAAGAAGAACACAGAAAACAGGTCTGCCAAGCATTAGGCACCATTCTGGCCTTGAAACTTTGCCGCAGCAGGCCGGGGATGCAAGGAAACACCAGTGAGTTGTCCCGAAGATAGTGGGAACCCCAGGGAGTACCGACAATCACCCAGACAGTTAAAAGTGCCATTTGAATACTGACCACATACATTTGAAATACTGTGTTTGTTCAATTCCTCATGCCTGAAATGTCACTATTTTATTTATTTTGCGTTTGTATAGCGCTACAAACCCTCAGGCATCTGAGTGCTAGTTATTACCCAGGGTGTATGGTGCTCATTTATCGACCTCGGAAGGATGAAAGGCTGAGTTTGGCCCTGCCAGGATTCGAACCTGCATCAGCAGGCTCTGCACGGATGTCAAAGCGAGCACTCTACTCGCTGTGCTATCTGCCCGGCACTATGAGGAAAGCTGGAGCAAATGTGATCATAAGCAAGTGAATGTTAAGCTGATTTGCATAAGTCTCAATACATGAAGAGGTCATATGGGGAAAGTTGGAGCAAGCACAGTCCTAAGCAAATAAGTGTTGTTGAAGAAGTTCAGAAGTGGAACTTGAACACGTCTTCATGTGTGAGAGGTCAATATGGGGGAGCTTGGGACAAGTAAAAGCAAGCAGTGGAACTTGAACAAGTCTTCATGTGTGAGAGGTCCATATGGGGGAGCTTGGGACAAGTAAAAGCAAGCAGTGGAACTTGGACAAGTCTTCATATGTGAGAGGCCCATATGGGGAACCTTGGGGCAAGTGAAATCCAATGTTAAGGCAGTATAGACAGTATAAGAGTGCTACTGTGATATACTGGAAGATAAAGAAAGTGAACATTCTGGAGAAAGACCTGGTGAACAAAACACATCAGCCAACAAATGCTTTTGGAGGATGATACCTGGCAGGGGAGTACACCAGGGAATATGCCAGAGCCAGAAGGGGGGAAGTCCTGGCAGGCGAGTATACCAGGTGATCACTAAAACATACTGAATAATTCCTAGCAGGTGAGTACACGAGGAAACCATTGATCAAATAGTAATGAGAAAGAGACAGTTTACCATATTGTCATTTGTGAAGTAGTTGTGAACACTAGACATTCTTACATCATTTGAAATTGAAGAGACTTCTTTTTCACCTTTCAAACAGTATCCTGGGAAAAGGCATTAATGCTATTTCTACAATTATTGTTTGGGAAAATACACTTTTCTTTGCCATTCTTAAGAGACTGCTTTTGTGAAATAAATATCTCAACCACCCTTTAAACTCAGACCTTAAGAAAGACACTGTGGTTGACCTACCTGAATTAATCTGGGGGACGGGAACCCCTCCTGGATTCAAGGATTATTTGTCTTGATTTCTACACCCTTCTCATTAAATGAACATCAGAACATTTACCTTACACCTTTTGATTATCTGTTTAAGTGTGTGTTATGCGTCTGGGTCCCCGGAGGCTGTGGAACAGATACCGATGGGGCGGCCATTGAATGCTCCATCACGTATTCTTTCAATGAAGTGGTGACGGTCTAGCTTTCTTTCTTTCTCTTCTGACGCACGGCTAGCTGGGAGGTACTTTACACTCTTCCTTCCGGCTACCCGTTGCAATATCGGAGAACGCTTTCGCTTTCTCCCTGGTATTGTTTCAGCGCTCTACTATCTTACCTGTTCTGCAGTTTGTCCACCTTTCTTCCTACCTGCCTTCTCACTTCTATTTTTCTTCTCCTTCCATTATTGTGGCGAGTTTACTTTCTGCCGTTATTTACCCACCGGGTCCTTGCAGTGATGGCGGCTCTGTAGTAGTCTACATTCCCGCGACTACTTTCCTTCCCTCCTGGTTTTGTCCTTTGCTTCCGCTACTTCCATCCACGCATTGCAGTCGATATCTCTTTCCGCCTGCTTGTCATCTGCAGTTGTCATTCAGTGTTCTACACCGATTCTGGATCGAGACGGCACTGGATAGCATCCTTTACTCTAACTACAATAAAAACAGAAGAATACGGCCTCCAAAACATCCAACAACAGGGTTTTTTCTGCCTCTGGCTTTTTCCCCGGCATTTTCACCTGTCTCGGTAGGGGAGCCACAGGGCTACAGTTCACAGGTGGCCACTGTGGCTTCAAATCGGGACAGGTACCCACCACAAACGTGTTTTCAAGGACGTCAGTACAGAGAAAGCCCACTCCACTACAGATATGACTCCAGTTCATCAGGTGAGGAGGAGGGCAGTGGGTCAGAAGAGATCTAACTGATTTGTGACAGTGTGAGGGACAGATATAGTTTGGACACATGGACAGTTTATTAGTTTTGACGATGAGACACAGACTGATCCTTAGTTTTAGTTTCCTAGGTAGGGAAACTCTGGTTAGGATAGGGACAGAGGGAACTTTCTAAAACCCCTTTTCTTTAATAAAAATGTCTCATGTTGAAACTATTTGTGTCCTGTGAGGGGTCAGAAATGTGAGGTGGACAACTTTGTGAAGGTTTTTCAAAAGATGCCATTTATTTACTCAAAAGATTGGATAACCGTCTCACGATTCCTACCCTGGTGAGGATTTCCCTGCCTATCAAAATACACTAAAGGAAACACTCTAACAAAAGGTTTCTGTCCTTCACACTTATACATAGAACAAACTTAACAAGGCACCATATGGCAGTTCCAATATAAAAGAAATAGCAGTTATGTTCACAACCCGGCAACTGTTTCTCCTTATAACCTGGGTGAGTTCCCCTTCCTGAGATTCGAACAGGATCGTATTCAACAATTCAGAAAGGATACAGAAATACTGTCTCATAATAAAGTTCCAATAAAGTTCTTTTTGTTCCAACTTGAACTCCACCAACAGTTCACAATATTCAACAAGTGTCATCTTTCCACTTGTGATAAAGAGTTCAATACAACTTCTCATAAAATATGAATATTTTCACAATTCTTTAGGATCAACAGAAAGGTCTGTGTCAGGATGATTCTTTTTTACCAACTTTATTTATTTCTCAAGAGCATAAGTTACAGACATGTACATGAGAACGGTAAATGATGGCCCCATTTCCCCCCACCCCTGTCCGTCTCCATCTGTGTGCTCCGTCTGCTCAAGAGTTTTAACTATTGAACCAAACTTTAATTCAACTTCCCCCTCCCCCCAATCCCCCACCACAATAATTCTTCAGCATTTGGGTGAAACAGAGCGTCTCTTATTCAGCACACGTGGGAATTTTGCCAGCCGGACTGTCTTTTTAAATCATGGCTTGCTTTGCTAGATAATAGAGACTCTGCAGAGGAGCTTTGGTTTGAAGTACATATGTTCCCTGTCATCCAGGAACTCGTGAAGCGGCATCCAGGTATTCAGGAATTTACGAGTATGGGCCATACGCCATTGCCGTCACCTTTTCAATGGCCATCACCCCCCAGAGTCTCACCCACAACATGGCCACTACCGGCCCCTGTTTGTTCTTCTACGCCTGCACCAAGGTGATTCTGGCTGCACTCAGCATGTGGGCGATAAGGCAAGCCTTGTTTCCGGTGCTCGCCTAGCATCCTTCGAATGCTTCGCCCAGTAGAACTACCACCGGGTCAAAAGGCAATTGTGTCCCCACTATCTTCCTAATATGGCTCAGGATGTCCTTCCAGTAAGTCTCCGCCACTAGGCAGGTCCACCACATGTGGATTAGGTCCCCAGGTTGCCCGCATACCCTCCAACATGACATGGGATAGTCTGGGTTCATGGAGTGCATACTTTGTGGCATCATATACCACCTCAGACATAGTTTGTACGCCGCCACTTTGATTGAGGCACAGCTGGAGCCTTTGGCAGCTCAATGCCACATGCGACTCCATGCCTCGTCCGAGATTGGTTTCCCCACATCTAGTTCCCATTTCTGCATGTACGGTAGGGTCTCTTCTGGGTCCGCCTCCCCCATCAACCGATACAGTCTTGATACCCCTTTTTCCGCATTTCCCTCCTTTACAGTGAGTTCCAACCCTATTGGGTCACGAGTTGCTCTCTCCCGGACCTTCATGTTCGTAATCCAATGTCTAATTTGAATGTAATGAAAGTGTTCCCTCTCAGGAATGTGAAATTTAGCCTTACAACCCTCAAATGTTAGGGGTAACCCCTCCGCGTAAAGTTCTCCCAGTGCCAGGGCCCACTCCTCCCCTCCCCAGTGTGTCCAGAAGTCAGGCTGCATCCCTGGAGTAAATTCTGGGTTATGGGACAGTGGCACGAGTGCCCCCCTATTTTTACCCATTTTCCCTGTAGCGCTTTATCCCAGTACCACAGGGTATCCTTGGTTGTTTCCAGTAGTGTGCCTCCTCTACCTCTGTGCCGCGCTGTGAGGAATCCCAGATTTTCCAGGGGTATCTTAATTGCCTCCCTTTCAAGGGTCGCCCAGCGGTTTTGGTTTTCTCTGGGTGCCCATTGCAGCATGGGTGCTACCTGTGCTGCCCATAGATACCTGCGCAGTTCTGATACCCCCAGTCCCCCCAAGGCTTGTGGACGAAATAGGATTTTCCTAGAGACCCTAGGTTTTTTCTTCTTCCAGATGAAAGACATATCCTCTCTCTGTAAGTTCTTTATTGCTGGACCTAGGATGCATATTGGGAGGGCTCCAGTCACATACAGGAACCTGGGAAGAAGGGTCATTTTAACTGCTGTTATGCGTGCGAGCCATGATAGCTCCTGCATGTCCCATCGTTTGAGATCACCTATCAGCGATTTCAGTAGGTACAGGATATTAGCCCCATACAATCTCTCATAGGTGGGTGTTAAGTGTACTCCCAGGTATTTTATGGATTTCTGTTCCCATTTCAGGGGATATCGGCTTTCCCAATTTGACACGTGTTCCGGGACCTCGCTGATGTTAAGTGCCTTAGATTTGGGGTAATTGATTAGGAATCCCAAAACCCCTGCAAACCTGTCCAGTAGCTCTATAGCCTTTGGAAGTGAATGCATTGTGTCCTTCAAAAACATGAGGATATCGTCCACATAAAGGGCTACCTTCTCCGGCCCTCGGCGCTCAGTTCCACCCCTCTGATTCCTGGCTCATCACAGGCCTTTTGTGCCAGAGGCTCCATGGCCATAGCAAAAATCAGCGGTGACAACGGACACCCCTGCCTCATGCCCTTCCGGATAGGAATACTCTCTGTGAGCAGACCCTTAATGATTAGCCGTGTGGATGGGTTCCTGTAGTTAGCCAATACCATACGGGTAAAGACTGGTCCGCACCCAAATTGTTCCAGGGTCAGCTACAGGAACTCCCAATTCAAACTATCAAAGGCTCTGGAGGCGTCCAATGCCAGCACTGAGTACCGTTGCCCTGTCATTCTCCCCCATTCAATGGTGTCTATAGCTCTATGGATATTATCATAGGTGTGCCGTTCTTTCACAAATCCTGCCTGGTCTGGGTGTATTTTCTTCGGGAGGACAATTGCCAGCCTCCGGCCCAGAACCGTGGAATAGATTTTTGCGTCCCCATTCAGTAATGAAATAGGGCGATAACTAGCACATTCTGTAGGATCCCTGTCCGGTTTCAACAGGAATGCCGTAGTGGCTGGGCCCATGTCCCCCGAACCCTGCCCTGTTTCCCGTATGTAATTAAACAATTTTGTTAGGGGGCCTACCAGAATAGCCCTGAATGTTTTATAGTACAGGAGCTTTGCGTCCCTTCAACCCACTTATAACCACCCCCACTTCTTCCTCTGTTATGGTCACTTCTAGCAGGAGCCTGTCTGATTCCGCGAACTGCGGCAGGGTCACTTGGCCCCGGAAAGCCACCTGTGCTTCCCTCTCAAAATCTTCCCCCTTCAGGTTGTCGGTGTAATACGAAGATATGACTTCCATTATCTCTTTCTTCCTTCTCACTAAGTCCTCTCCCTGGCGTTTAAGTTGGGCGATGTAGTTCCGGGTTTTCTGATGTCTCAATTTAGCCGCAAGGAATCGATTGGCCTTATCCCCGTTTATATAGTGAGACTGTTTAGTTTGCAGTAGAAGCTCCAGGGCCGACCTGACTTTCTTAAGTTCACGCCACATTTTCTGTGTGCCCTTATCTTTATACTCCGCCTCAGCCTTTGTTACTTTAGCCTCCAAACCCCGCCTCACCCGCTCTTTTCTTTTAACATAATTTCCCATATGCGTGATAAACGTGCCTTTTACCACCGCTTTACTGGCATCCCAAATAGTGGCCCAGTCCATCCCCTGTGTGACGTTTTCCTGAAAATAATTCCTCAGAGCTCGTTCTATATCTGCTCTAAGCCCTAGATCCTTTAGGATTACTTCATTTAGGTGCCATGGCTTGCGGGTCTGCTGCCGCGGAGTAAGCGGCTCCAACTTTAGAGAGACCGGTGCATGGTTTGATAGGCACCGCACACCGATCTCTAATCCTGTGATTTGTGGGACCAGGGAATCTGAGACAAGCAGCATATCAATCCGAGAGTAACCCCTGTGCACCGCTGAATAGTGAGTGTATGTTTTCTCTTGTGGGCGAAAAAATCGCCATGTTTCTATTAAGTGTAGCTCCCTGATGAAACGCGCTAGGGCCTGTCTATATATGTTGTCACTAGGGGTAGCCGGGAGGGTTTTGTCCATTGCAGCATCCATCACACTGTTAAATGTCGCACCCACCCTATCAAGATCTGTCCCCTTCCCCAATTAGCAATTTTGGACAGCAGCCCCAGCAAGAAGCGATCCTGTCTCTCATTAGTGGCATAGATTGCCACCATGGTACCTGTTGACCCATCAGCGCCCCTCCCAGCACCAGGTAGCGGCCCTCCAGGTCCCTCTTTACAAATTGCTTCTCAAAGCTGATCCCTTTGGCCAGTAGGATGCCCAATCCCCTTTTTTTTGTCCCACTTGAGGCAAAGTATTGCATGGGGAAGGCCCTATGCCTTAATCTATGCTCATCTTCCGGGAGCAGGTGTGTTTCCTGCACCCATACCACGGAAGCCCGCATATCCAAGAGCCTGTTCATGATTGACTTCCTTTTAATGTGGGAGTTGAGCCCCTGGACGTTTAATGTAACGAAAGTTAAATCAGCCATTGTTGAGTTGTAACCACGTGCCTATCCCAGTGCTGTACTGCCGATCTATCCCCCTAAGTGTCCCAAGTGTGCTATATGTGGTCTTCCCCCAAAGGTCATTATCCTCTGTTTCCCCCCGAACTCCCCAACGTGTAACAACCCCTTGAACTTTAACCAGAATATTCCCCATAGCAATGCCAAAGGGACTCGCTGGGTCTACTTTCTCCCAAGAAATTTGGGATCTGGCCCCCCATGCCTCTGAATCTGCTACATGCCTGCTCAGTGCTCCAGTAGGCCACACAGTGGGGCCGAGCAACCCCATCGGCTCCAGGACCTGTAGCCTCTCCAGTTAGGCCTGATTGTTACCTTCACGACTACTGTTCATACGGGATCCGCAGCTTCAAGTTCCTAGTTGTGACTCCTTAGGCAGGGGCAAGCTGGTTTCCAAAATTCCCTTTCAGCTCTGCCTTCCCTCTCCCCGCCTCCAGGTGAGGACCTCTCTTTATCGTTGCCTTCACTGCCCTCTTCCTCCCTCATGTGCTCCTCCATGTCCTCTTCCTTCATGATCATGTGTCACTGTCCTTTCCACTCGAAGCGGAGTCCCGTCGGGAATGCCCACCGGTAGCGTACATTCCTAGTTCTCAGCCAGACTGTAACTACCCTCAACTGTTTCCTCTTATTGAGAGTAGCTTGAGCCAAGTCTTGATATAAGTGGATACGTGTGGACCGAAAGCTTATGGGTTCCTTTTTCCGTGCGGCTCGCATGATGGCCTCTTTCAGTTGGAATAGGTGTATCCAGGTCAGCACGTCTGGAATCAGGTTTTTATTAAGTTGAAACGTGGAGTAGACCCTATGTGTTCGGTCCAGGACTATATCTCTTTCGTCCTCCGTGCCCAAGATTTGCTGGAATAGGTCTTTCACATATTGTTGCAGGTCGGAGTCTGCCACTGACTTCGGAATCTCCAGGATTCGTATATTGTTTCGCCTGGACATATTCTCAGCATCCTCCTGTCTGTTGTGGACCCGCTCCATTTGCTGTTCGAGTTCCTGCACCCTTTTAGCTAGCTCATCTTGCTCTTGCCCTTGTTCAGCGACCGTGGTCTCCACCTCGTCGACCCTTCTCTCTACTGCCATGACACCTTTATTAAGATCTGTGATGGACTTGGCAAGGTCTGATGCGCTGTCTTTGATGTCCTTTTTTAGCTCTTGCAAAATTGCTAGCAGGTCTGATTTCCTGATTGGTGGGTCATCCGCCTCTCTTGGACCCTCTGGTGGAGGGGAGTGTATATGGGCCATCGCCTGTAGTTGACTGCGTTTCTGAGTCTCTGCGGAATGCATCAGGGTTTTGATATCTCCCGACATCGAGTCTTTTGCTTTTGTTGTTTGTTTGGACATTTTGCCTGTGTAGAGGAGGAGGAGTGCTCTCGCTTTCTGTACCGGTCTTGGGCACCGCTGCTGATATCCCTTTGTTACCTGCTCAGGGCAGATGGCGCTTGGGCTGTCGTGAGTCTTCCACCGCCGTGCACTGATAGGGGTGCTCCCTTTTCCCTATTTTTGAGTGCCCCTCTTGTGCTGTGTGCCCTCTTGAGGACCAGCGTGTGTGATCCGGGTGTTGCCGGACTTAACTTGAGCCCTATTTGTCACTCCATACAGTTCCACCAATTGTGCTGCTCCCCGGGGCTGTACATCTGCTGTAGGTTGCTGCCCGGGCTACCGGGACAGTGGCAGCCCTTGTCTTGCCGATTGCATGGCGCAATGGGGGTTGCCCTTAGTTGTTTCGCCCTCTTAGAAAGTGATTCAACATTCAGGAATGCTGCCTGTTATCTCTTCACCCTCCTAGACGCTTGTGTTCTTATAGCCAGTGTTAAGCCCTTCAACTGCTTGTCGCAGTGTGACTCGTAGATCTCTCCGCTTTCATGGGCGCTGTTAGGTTGCTGAGTACCTGCGGGCTATAGGGGTTTCCTGTTTGCACTGCTCCGACAGGATTGACGTTTGCCTTGTGCCCCCGGGGTGCGCCCGCCGGTCTTTACCCCTCAATGGGGGGCACACCTGCACTGGGGCGCTCCTCAGTGACTTTTCATCACTTTTGGTGCACCATTAGCTGATCATGTGCTAATTGTCTAGAATGCTTCCTTTTCCCAGTTGTTTTCACGGGCATATTGCTTGCTGGGTTGCTCCTTGAAATCTCGGAGCCTCGCCTTCCAAAGATTCTACAGCAGCTCCCTCAGAGCCGTCTTGCTGGGAGCACAGATGGTTCCCACAGTCTGCTTTGGGTTGCGCGCCTGAGCTAATGTAGTTTTGCATGCTGGGTGATTTTTGGGCATGGATCTTCTCCGCGGCTCCCTCACTGTCCTCCTGCTGGGGGCGCAGATAGATTTCTGTAGCCCACCCTGGGCTGTGCAGCTGTCGGCACGTCAAAGAGCCCACCGGGCAACACTAGGTGCTTCGGGGTCCTTGCTGGGGGTTGCAGATGGCTTCAGCAGCCCGCCCTCGGCCGTGTGGCTGCCCGCGCCCCTTAGTGCCCTCTGGGTGAAACTGGGCACGTTCGGGGTCCTCGCTGGGGGTGCAGATGACCTCCACGGCGCGCTCCGAGCAGCGAGGCTTATTGCTTCTCATGCATCTGTCCCTGCCACCTCCAGCATCTCCTTACTCGATTCTTCTTGGGCTCCTGTCCTCAGAACTCATCTTAAGGCTTTCAGCCTGCGAGGCTGGGGTGAAGGATTCCCAACAGGGCGCTTCGGCTTCGATCGCCGAGCTGGGGCACCCCGCACACAACTGCCGACAGCCCAAGACGGGGCACTTTCTGTGTGCTCGGGACCTCGTCTGGCTGACTGCCATTCAGCTACGTTCTTCTCCGGGGGCGATCTGGCATTCCCCCCGGTGCCAACGTCATGAGTCCTGTCGGCCATTTTGGCTAGGACCGTTGGGCTCCTCGCTTTTCCACTCGCTACTCCTCCATGAGAGCTCTGCTGCCTCTCAATTTGGCACAGCTTGCTCCCCAGGTATTTAGGCACCCGCTGAGCCGATTCCCTGGATAATTAAGTCTTTTTAGGGGTTTTTGGGGCCTTGGGACGGGGAAGGAGTCCCAGAGCTCACCGAAGAGGCATCCATCGGTGTCTTCGGCTAGCCACGCTGTGTCAGGATGATTCTTGTCAGGAATCCATGTTAACATAAGCCCACGGTTTCACATAAACTCACTGTGACATCTCCACACACTGTGAAAAGCTCTCTGTACATGGCTTCTCAGCCCCATTCCTCTGCCAGGCATTCCACACATATACACAGAGCACAGACCCTCCTGATGTGGAGGTTGCCGTGGTGACCTTGGAAGCCTCTGCATACACAGCGTCATGCAGGCGTGCTTACGGACACAATGGGGAAACTGTCCTTCGCGGTCACATGACACGCAGGATGTTACGTGATTCAAGGAATAAGTAATGTCTTCACCGACAGCTCGGCGCTTCTGATCAGAGTTGTTTCCTTGACTCCACACCTTCCTTACTACTTTTGGATTCTACGTTGCTGACCCGATTTTGTTACCCGGACTTGCCCCTGCTTCATCCCTGGAACTGCTTGACCTTCCTGTAATTCGACTCAGCTTGCTCACGGACTGTACTGCTCTACGTTTCTGCTTCTTGCTAACAACGCCGAGTACTGCTACGTCCCTGGATTTGCTTCGCTTACCGTTTATGCCTCATTGTTGCTTGCATATTGACGACTTCTTCTGTCCCTTGGAATTCTGTGCTGCTGTTTTCTCCGAACTATTTCCATCTAAGACGCTCTGCTGAATATCTTACCTGTGCTGGTTTCTTCTGCATTGTTACTTCGCTCAACTTCATTTGCTGTGCACGGACTAGAGACGATTGCTGTATTTTCAGCATCCCGTGCGTTCAGGCATCCTCGTGCCTTCGGGATAGGTCCAACTAATCACCCACTCTCCCATTCATACGTTTCTGAAATGAATCAACTGGACTTTCGACCTCCATTGCTTCACGGCTGATTCACTCCTTGTAAGAATCATTCCTCAGTATCTTATTGTCTCAATCCTACCCTCACTAAGTTTTACTTGTCTTACCTGTTTCTCCAGATAGCCCTGACCAACTTGGGAGTACAACGGGACCCCCGCTACACCGTACCACACGCATTGCTGGCTCAGTTTAGGAAATCATACCCACTGTAGAAGTTAGCTCATACCTACCCTTCTCAGCTTTTTGAGGAAATATCAGTTTGTGTTGCTAATTGCTGTTTTTCTGCATTACAGCTAGCGGTTTTTGTGTTGCGTGTTTCCTGTATCTTTTGATTGATTGATTCCTCTGTTCACATATTAACATCAGAGGGGTACATCGATAGGAAGAACTCGTCCTCGACTAGCGAAGTACTTTCAGCTCTGCTTCAAGCATTCAGAGACCCCTGGAGTGTCTCGGAGTCCTGGGAACCACTGAGGCGGTGAGTCATAACAGAATCAGAAGCCAACATGGACACTCCTGATACCTAGGCCACCATTGTTCAATTGGTCTCTGAACTACGGGCAGACATGATGGCGACACATGAAGCCACGCATTGTCATATTGACGCATTGCAGGATCTGACGCAGCAGCCCGAGCAGAGGCCCCAGCCACAGCATTGGCTTCTGGCTCTGGGTATCCGTTGCCCAGGCAGGATCCGGTTCCTGTGCTTATGTATGCTCAGTTCCCTTTGGCTCCCCTGGAGAGGTTCAATGGAGACCCTAAACAGTATAGGACCTTCATTAACCAGTGCAAGCTACATTTCCTGTGCTGTCCTGCCTCCTTCCCTGACTATACCACATAGGCAGCCTTTGTAGTGTCTTCTCTAGAAGGAATGGCTGCTACCAGGGCAAATCCGCTTCTGGAAAGCAACAGTTATATGCTTTATGACTGTGGCGCATTAATCACTGCCATGAGTCGTGTTTTTGACACACAATACAAAACACAGGCCACCGACCTAGAGTTACTGAGTCTTCAACAGGGCAATACACCCCTGTTAGCTTACGTGGCCAAGTTCATTCAGCAGGTAGCTGAAACAGGATGGCCTGGGGATAAAAAGGCTGCTATTTTCTATAAAAGCATTTCTGATTAGTTAAAGGACACTCCAGTTGTTCCTACAGCCTTCCCTGAGCTTCTAGATCTTGTGCTACAGATTGATGCCAGAAAGGCTGAGAGGAAAGGAGAAAAGAGACCGAATCCACAGATCCACGCACATACTGAAACATTAGTAACCGGGGATACAGAACCCATGCAAATCGTTGCTGTGCGCCGTCCCTGATCACCAGCCGAGAGAGAGAATAGGAGAAAGAACAACCTCTGTTTGTATTGTGGTTCTCCTGATCATTTTTTGCGGTCTTGCCCTAAAAGACCAGCTAAGAGGCCGACAATAGAAGGAGTCCGATTGTCAAGTACCTTGCCCATGGACTTCCCGTCTTCTGGTGTTATGACACCTTTCACAGTCAATGTCCTTTTTTGTTCCCTTCCGGCAAGTCCTGGAAGACTCTGGCAGATATCGACTAAGGCGCTAGGGGCAACTACATCGACTTGCAGTAAACCTGTGGGATGGGGATTCCGGCCATCACTACACCTCTACCCGAAGTAGTGAATGCAGTGGATGGGACATCCCTACTGTCATATTCAGTCCTTACCTCTTTGCTTCTGGTATCCTTTGCTGAGACGAGGTAAGGCCTGTCCTTCCAGGTAGCCACTGTGCAACCTGAATACAGAAGAACAGGTAAGCACTACGGCCACCCCGAGATCCAGGTCCCAGGGAAAAACCCCATTGAGGGGGGAAAAACTGCCGAGGCATAGAGAAGACGTCCAGGTAAGTATGATAACTCGAGAGTATGTCTCCACGACACTTAGAAGAAGGCTCCAGAAACGGGACGTGTAGATGGTCCAAACAATGAGGATGAAGCTATGAAGACTTCTGATTCCAATTAGCTGATGACAGGGAGCCGCCAGCCAGAGCTCCGAGAACACACGGGGGAAGGCCCCCGACGTAACGGGCCAAGGATGAGTAGCTGTCAAAACACTGTGGTTGCAGCTATGATATGGAATACCTCCGTCCCCAAGTACCAGCCAGGGAGAGGGTGAGTTACTCACTGGCCAGTCATTGAGGCCACAGGTGGAACTGGAACAACAGCAGAAAGTACCCGGACAGCTAGAGGGAGGAAAATGATAGTTAGACAAATGTGGCAAGTAATCATCCAACAAGGAATCAAACAGGAAGCCTGACACACCTATCTAATTTAGGGTCTGTAAGGGCCGTATGGGAAGGATGGATACCAGTCTCCAGGAGGCCTGGAGGTGCTTCCTTGCCCAAAAAAAGAGCTGTATGTGAACAGGGTTCCAGTGACCTGTGTAAGTCTGTGGGTGAAGAAGAGCCACAGCTGAGGGACCCTAGGGCGAAAATAACAGTCAGGTAGGGCTCAGGAACAACCCACAGACACAGTGTAGAATTTTAGCAGGGTGTGTGAGGGGCAACCGTCCCAAGACCAATCCACTGAGGAAAACAAAGAGATCAAAACATAGTAGTGAAAGGGAAATCCAAATGGTAATCCAGTCACAGCCGTGGCCAGGTAGCCAAGAAGAACACAGAAAGTCTACAATATCACCAAGTCCTTAGGGAAATCCAAAGCGCAGTCCAAAAAACAGGCCAGAGGTCTGGGAGGCAAAAGTACTGAGGATACAAACTATGAAGAGGTGAAGAGCTGCACAACCGCCAGAACGAACAGCTGAGAAGCACTGTGCTACGTACTTGA
This sequence comes from Ambystoma mexicanum, assembly GCF_040938575.1. Classification (NCBI taxonomy): domain Eukaryota; kingdom Metazoa; phylum Chordata; class Amphibia; order Caudata; family Ambystomatidae; genus Ambystoma; species Ambystoma mexicanum. The sequence continues at coordinate 678,913,897 of NC_090932.1, read as the reverse complement.
ACAGCTTTTATGGCCGTTGCCATGGGGACATGTCAGCTGATGGAGACGTTGCCGGCGAGTGACGACAGGCACCCTCCTGGCGTCCTGTAGTCGCCATGGCAACCTCCAACGTGATTGCTGCTGGGAAAGCAGAGGCTGCAGCAAGCGCGGCTGGAACTTCTCCTCCCCAGTGGGGACCGCGGAAATGGAGGACCGGCGAAAGCCAGCAGGAGGGACGCCGCCAGGAGCCTCGTGACATCGGGTAAGTGTCCTCATTCCTCCTTGTTGCTATAGCGTGACCGAGCCCCTCAGCCCCCCGCGTTGCTGTGGCGTGACAGAGCCCTCCTCAAAGGCCCTCGTCCACGTGGGCGGGACGGATGGGCACGGTGAAAGCAAGAAACAAGAAGAGGAGCCTGGACGTTGCTAGCTGGTTCCCACGATCTGTCCTCAGGCCCATAACCTTTCCAATCGATGAGTTACTGTAAGTGACCCCGGCAAACACGGGAGTCAAGAATGGCATGTACCTCAAACTCATCACCGGAACCCTGCACCAGCGGGGCAGGAGGAAGCACCAATCGGGTTGACGGCGGGCAAGGTTTCGACAGGGAGGTGTGGAACACCAGGTGAATATGCCAAGATGCAGGTAGAGCTAGGCGGTAGGACACAGGATTAATCACCCTCAGAACTTTATACGGGCCTACATATCTGGGTAACAACTTTCGGCAACCAGGGATGCGCAAGTGCTTAGTGGATAGCCAGACCATGTCGCCTACAGTATATAGGGGCACAGGGCTATGCCTCCTGTCTGCAGAGCAACACATAGCTTCCTGGGCTGCCTTCAGATGCAATAGGGTCTGCTCATGGATAACAGTGAGGTCCCTAAGACAATCGTCAGCTGCGGGCGTGGAGGAGAGGGGTAAATCAGTCAAGGGCAGGACACGGGCATACTGACCATATAGGGAGAAGAAGGGAGAGGTACCCGTAGAGGAGTGGGGTGCATTATTATAAGCAATGTAGTACCTGAAACCATGATTTTTGACATTGTAAACAAAGGCAACAGAGATACTGCCCCTAGGTTTGGTTCACATGTTCGGTTTGACCGTCCGTCCCCGGATGATATGAGGACGAAAAGCGTGAATCAATACCCAGTAGAGCTGTAAGAGATCTCCAGAAATGGGACGTGAACTGGGTACCCCTGTCGGAAATTAAAACAGCAGGAAGGCCAAAAAGACAGAAAACCTGACAGAAAAACAACTTGGCAAGCGTCGGTGCGGAAGGGAGGCCAGAACAGGGTATAAAGCGGGCCATTTTGGTGAAACTGTCAACTATTACCCATATAGTGTCAAACCCCTGGTGTTTTGGTAAATCAGTTATAAAATCCATGGAAACGGTGTGCCAGGGTTTTCGTGGTATTGGCATTGGTTGGAGGAATCCTAGTGGTTTACCCTTCCCGTTTTTACATTGCGCGCATATAGAACAATTTGAAACGTATGCTGTAACATCTTGTCGCATTGTCGGCCACCAGCACCAACAGTTAAGGAGTGAGATCGTGCATTTTTGACCCAGATTACCATTTATGGCTGCGTCATGGGACCACTCCAGGGCTTGTAGTTGGGTTTCTGACGTGGGCAAAAGCAACCGGTTCTGAACAAACGGGAGACCCTCCAATATGATTGCATTCCAGTCCTGCACTAGGTCTGGATGATCAGAAACCCAAATCCGTATGTCGTTTAACAATGTGGAAGGAGGTGTACAAAGACAGATAAAGTGTGTCTTGTCCAACAAGGAGTCAGGGAAAACAGGAAGGGAGTCCCCTCTTACCATACGGGAGAGTGTGTCTGCCTTACCATGTGTGGAGCCTGATCTATGACAAATAACAAAATCAAATGCTGAAAAAAATAAATGCCAACGGACCTGCCGACTGTTGATGCATTTGAGTGTGGCCAAGTCCTGTAAATTGCGATGGTCAGTATAGACAGTCATGGGCCATTTAGCTCTCAATAAATGATGCCTCCAGACTCTAAATGCGTCCTTAATAGCTAGTAATTCTTTTTTGGTCACTGTGTAGTGCATCTCTGCGGAAGAGAATTTGCGGGAACGGTAAGCCACGGGATGCAATTATCCGGTCATGGGACAGGACTGAGACAGGACTGCCCCTGATGCGAAAGACGAAGCATCAGCTTCCACAATAAAAGGCAATTCTGTATTTGGGTGCTGTAGAAGAGGAGCTGTGGTAAAGGCTGATTTAAGAGTCTCAAATGCCTCTTGTTGTGCTGAGGACCAAACATAGGGACGTTGAGGGCTAGTAAGTGCAGTTAAAGGAGCAACAATAGAAGAAAAAACAGAATGAAACGCTGGTAAAAGTTGGCAAAACCAAGGAAGGACTGTAAGGATTTTATATCACGAGGAACAGACCAATCCAGCACCGCCCTGATTTTGGTGGTGTTCATCGAGAGACCCTGAGGCGAGATGTGGAAACCTAGGAAATCAACTCCAGATACATGAAATAGACATTTCTCTGGCTTAGCAAATGGTGCATTAACCTTGAGGCGAGAAAGGACCTCAGTAACGTGTTGAACATGTGTTTGGTAATCGGGAGAAAAGATCAATATATCGTCCAAATAAACAATGACGTAGACATCCATGATGTCATGAAAAATTATATTCATAAAACGCTGAAAGGTGGCTAGAGCATTACAAAGTCCAAAGGGCATTACTGTATATTCGAAAAGGCCATGATGCGTACAGAAAGCAGTCTTCCACTCGTCCCCGCTTCTTATCCTAACGAGATTGTAGGCTCCACGGAGATCTAACTTGGTATAGATGGTGGCTTGACCTACTTTCTCGAGCAGAGGAGTAATGAGGGGAATGGGATATCTGTCCTTCACCGTGATCTGGTTTAACCTTCTGTAATCTACACAGGGGCGAAGATCGCCCTCTCTTTTGGGAACAAAGAATATGGGGCTGGCAGCAGGTGACTGTGAGGGTTTGATATGACCTAACTTCAGGGATTGTTCGATGTATTCCTTCAAAGCCTGGTATTCGGTGGGAGATAAGGAATAAATGTGTCCACAGGGAATTACTGCTCCTGGGATCAGATCGATAGGACAATCGAATGAACGATAAGGTGGTAACAACTCAGAGCACCCCTTGTCGAAAACACTGGTGTAGTCCCTGTATTCCCTAGGGATTTCAGGGACCACTGCTCCCACTGTGTGGGTCATAGAAAAAGGAGGCGGTTCCACTTCCTGAGGAACGTCAAGTTGGGCAATAGCTATCAGAGCCTGACACGGAATGTGAAGACCGCTACTTGCTTTCAAACAGTTTACCTGGCAATAGGAGGACTCAAAAGAGATGCGTCCTTGAGACCAGTTTAGAATGATACCAAATTGAGGAGAAGTGATTAAGTCAAAGAAAATCACTTCCTGGTGGGTATCACAAATGGTCAAGGTAAGGGGTTCAGTTTGTTGTCTAATGGGACCTGATACTAAAAAAGAACCATCCACTGCTTGGGCCGCTTCAGGTTTGTTCTTACTAAGTAGAGGTAAGTTCAAGGTCATGGCTAAGGTAATATCTATGCAATTGCCTGTTGCTCCAGAGTCCAGAACCAGGCGCACAGTGTGTTGAATGCCATCGGGGATCCTCAGGAGAGCTTGTAATGCCATGGGAGCTATGGAGGTAGACATGGAGGACCGGGTTGGGGATGTCACAGCTGGGCTTATCTGTGCTCCCTCCATCAGGGATGAGCCTTCTGAAAACCCAAGGGCTTCTTGGGACATTTCGGACAATCTTTCACAAAGTGTCCCTGAAGTCCACAATAAAAACAGGCGTTGGACACTCTGCGTCTTTCCCTCTCAGCAGCCGACGAAGGTCCCCAAATCCCTCCAATCTGCATGGGTTCTGTCATTGCTTCAACATAGGGTGAAAGATGTGCAAGAGCATTGGAAGTGGTCCTGCCGAATTCGGCCCTACGTTCAGCCCTGCAGGCGTCTACCTGTAAAGCTAGATCAACTAATTCGGGGAAAGCCACTGGTAGAGTAGGCACCACTGCAAGGGCGTCCTTCATAGTGTCACTCAGGCCTTTGTAGAAAACCACAGCCTTCTTGTTTTCAGGCCAGGAAGTTTCTACAGCTAACTGATTGAATCTGGTGATGTAGCCAATGAGGCTACCCTTTCCCTGATTCAGATCTAAAAGTTCCAAGTCACGGGATTGTGCCTTATAGCGAGTGTCAAACACCCGAGTCATCTCAGACACTAGCTGATCAAAGTCATAAAGAACAGGACTGTCCGTTTCTAGGAGAGGGTTAGCCCAAGCAGCTGCTATCCCGCTAAGGTGTGAGAGTGTATAGGCAGCTTTGGTTGTAGAGTCAGGGAAGGCCTGGGGCCGACACAAAAAATACAGTTTGCATTGATTTATAAAGGTGCAGAACTTTCTAGGGGCCCTTGGAAATTTTAAGGAGCGGCTAGAAGGAAAGGTGTGGGAACATAGACTGGGTTCTGTGGTGGGGTAGAAGCAGAAGCCGTGGGCTGTGGTGGTGTGTCCCCGAATTCAGGATCCGGAGGAAGGGCATGGCGTTCACTATATTAAGCATCTAGCTGTTGGTGTATTGCGACAGGAGCAGGAGACATGTCTGCTCTTAGTACTGAAATAGCTTGTACCAACGTAGCCACCGGATCCCCTGCCTCCATATCCACGCTGCAAAAATGGGCTTCTCAGTCTGTCAAAACACTGTGGTTGCGGCGATGATATGGAATACTCCGTCCCCAAGTACCAGCCAGGGAGAGGGTGAGTTACTCACTGGCCAGTCATTGAGACCACAGGTGGAACTGGAACAAGAGCAGCAAGGGCCCGGACAGCTAGAGGGAGGAAAATGATAGTTAGACAAATGTGGCAAGTAATCATCCAACAAGGAATCAAACAGGAAGCCTGACACACCTACCTAATATAGGGTCTGCAAGGGCCGTATGGGAAGGATGGATACCAGTCTCCAGGAGGCCCGGAGGTGCTTCCTTGCCCAAAAAAAGAGCTGTCGGTGAACAGGGTTCCAGTGACCTGTGTAAGTCTGTGGGTGAAGAAGAGCCACAGCTGTGGGACCAATACGGTGAAAATAGCAGTCAGGTAGGGCTCAGGAACAACCCACAGACACAGTGTAGAATGTTTGCAAGGTGCGTGAGGGGCAAGCTGCAACCGTCCCAAGAGCAATCCACTGAGGCAAACGAAGAGATCAAAACGTAGTAGTCAAAGTGAAATCCAAATGGTAATCCAGTCACAGCCGTGGGCAGGTAGCCAGGAAGAACACAGAAAGTCCAAAATATCACCAAGTCCTTGGGAAAATCCAAAGCGCAGTCCAAAAAACAGGCCAGAGGTCTGGGAGGCAAAAGTACTGAGGATACAAACTATGAAGAGGTGAAGAGCTGCACAACCACCAGAATGAACAGCTGAGAAGCACTGTGCTACGTGCTTGATTGGCTTTTATGGCCGTTGCCATTGGGACGTGTCTGCTGATGGAGACGTTGCCGGCGAGTGACAACAGGCGCCCTCCTGGCGTCCTGTAGTCGCCATGGCAATCTCCAACGTGATCGCCGCCGGGAAAGCAGAGGCTGCAGCAAGCGTGGACGGACCTTCTCCTCCCCAGTGGGGATCACAGAAACGGAGGACCGGGGAAAGTCAGAAGGAGGGATGCCGCCAGGAGCCTTGTGACATTGGGTAGGTGTCCTCATTTCTCCTCGTTGCTGTAGCGTGACCGAGCCCCTCAGCCCCCCGCGTTGCTGTGGCGTGACAGTAGCCAATGGGAAAGGAGCGGACAAGCCATGAGAAGGCAAGGTAAGGAAGGCAATAGGAGAGCATGGGAAACCTATGGACAGAGAGAAGGCAGCGCTGTAGAGAGGAGCGAAGCCAAGTGCAACACGAGAGGAAGCGCAAGGGAAATCGGGAGACCAGGAATGAACAATGAAGGAAGGAGAACAAGTATAATACAAGGTCAAAGAAAGGCAACTAGCGTACCGCAAACTAGTACAATTGCAACGTGGCGAGCCTTCCAACAGAGCTCTACTTATTTCTGGATGACAAACTGCCCAAACCACGCACGCGTAATGATGTCAGTGTGTGGTAAGAATGTCGGGCACCATCTTGAAGCAGGGCAAAAAACGAAAGTACTTTAGGAAAGAATCCTGGTCTGATAAGTGCCAGGGAAGCGAGTGCATAACATTATGCCCCCTTCTGTACCTGGTTCCCCCTGGTTTACAAGGGGTCTTCTGATAAAACTTGTGAACCAGGCAAGAGACGTGTACATTACCCGAAGTTTTCCAAGATGGTTCAGAACTGGAATACCCCTTCCAGTCTATCAGATACTGTAAGGTCCCATGATAATACATGGAATCACAAATCTTGTTCACTTCATATTCCACAGAGTTGTCTTCATGAGGAGGGACAATGTCTTTCCGAAGTCTCCCCTCAAAGGTCTTCACTAAAGAAATATGGAACATAGGAGTCTCTTGTTGTACAGCACAAAGGTGTTCCAAATGTTGTTCCACAGAAGGAATCGGGGTGACCACAGGAGCAATCCTAAGGAATCATGTGGATGGTATCCATATGAGCAAAAGAATGGTGATTTGCCAAGAGCGGAGTGAACCGCATTGTTATAAGAAAACCTTTCTACTGGATAACAGCACAAACCAGTTGTCCTGGGAAAGGTTGTTAAAGCACCTTAGGTATTGCTCAAGAGTCTGGTTTAACCGCTTTGTTTGGCCATTGGTTTCAGGATGGTAGCCAGATGACATGGCTCTCAAAATACCAGGTTTCTTGCACATGGCTGCCCAAAATCTTGAGGTGTATTGTACGCCTCAATCAGATATGATCGAATCTGGAAGTCTGTGCAAATGGAAAATGTCTCTTATAAACACAGCACTCATACCTTCTGCCGTTGTAATCTTTTTCAGCCTGGAAAAATGTGCTAGCTTGGTGTACATGTCTATGGCAACCATAATCACAGTGTAACCATGGGATTCCGGGAGATTGACAATGAAGTTGTTCGATATCTTTTGCCAAGGACAGTCAGGTAAAGTAGGAGAACAAAATCGACCAATAGGCAACTGACGGGGCGTCTTGTTTTGGGCACAGATGATACAAAGTCTAACAAACTTTTTCATGTCTTTGGATAGAGCAGACCACCAGAAGTATTGTCGTATCAATTCCAAGGTTGCCTTGTTGCATCGATGTCCTGCTACAAAGTAATTATGACTCAATTCTAGGATCCTGTGCCGAAAGGTGGTACTCGACACGTAAATTGCAGAATGATGGTAGAACAAACCGTCTCAGAGAGTGAGCACATTCTTGAGTCTTTCCGCTGGAGGTACACTGGTGGTATCCCTTTTAGTTGCTGCAACCAGGTTGCTACAGAGCACATAAAGGTAGTGGTGGGAAACATTCTTCTGTGTGGCTCTCTTACATCCATTTCGGGATAACAGATCTGCAATGACGTTTTTGGTTCCGGGTATACATTTCATGATCAGAGGTTAATGCAAGAAATAATGTGCCCACAGGGCCTGTCTGCTGATCTGACATTCATAGTTCTCTAAGGCCATCAGATTTCAGTGGTCGGTCCGTACTTTGGTGGGTAGTTGGGCACAGAGGAGAAGTTGTCTCCACTCAGAGCAAGCCAATTTGAATCTGAGCAACTCTTTTTCCAGGACGGAATAATTACATTCCGCCACGGAAAGAGTTTTAGAGAAAAAGGCTATCGGGTGTTCTTTGTGATCCTCGAATTCTTGTTTAAGGACGGCACCAACAGCTGAGTCAGAAGCATCTGACTATAGTATAAAGGCATGCTGGTAACCTGGTTGTTTTAACAAGAGTGCTGACGCAAACAGTGTTTCAGATCCAATAAGGCCCTCAGGGCAATCGTAGACCAGACGAACCTGGTATTCTTCTTTAGTAGAGAAGTCAAAGGGAGAACAGTACTCGGGAGGTTCTGGATGAATTTCCGGTAGAAATTGGCTATCCTAAGAAACCTCTGAAGCTCTTTGATAGAACGAGGAGGAGGCATCTGCATGACTGCTGTGACCTTCCGATTATCCATAGACACTCCATCCCCGGACAGGATGTACCCCAAGTAAGACACAGAACAGACATAAAATTGGTTCTTCTCCAACTTCACCTTCAACCGTTACGACTGAAGTTCCTCCAATACTTGACAAACGTGTTGTTCATGTTCTTTTTGAGTCCTGGAGAACACCAAGATGTCGTCTAAGTAAATCATGACTGAATGCATCAGCAAATCTTCAAAGATGTGGTCCATGTATCCCTGAAAGACAGCAGCAGCTTTGGCTAGGCCAAAGGGCATGACCTGATACTGTTAGTGACCAAAGTGCATACGAAAAGAGGTCTTCCACTCATCCCCTTTTTGATCCGGATCAAATGGTAGGCACTGCGAAGATCCAGTTTGGTAAAGATTTTAGCATTTCGGACTGCCTCCAGGTTGTGGAATGAGTGGTAGAGGGTATTTGTCTTTCTTTGTGATCTTATTCAGGCCACGGTAATGGAGACACTGTCTCGATTCGGTCAAATCCTTTTTAGGAACAAAAAAATAAGGATGGCCCACCAGATGATTTTGAAGCTGTGATGAGTCTGTTCTGTAGATGTTCATCAAGGTATTGCTGTAAGGCTTGTTTCTCCTTAGGCGAGAGCAGAAGATCTATGGTGCAGTCATCCTCTCTATGTGGTGGCAAGATATTCTGTTTCTTCAAACTGAACAGCTCCTGGTACTGTTTGTACTTAACAGGTAGCACTGTGGCTTTAGATGACACGGATGTGGGTGAGTTAAATGCTATGTCCTTTTGGTTACCGTGGGCTGTGGTTGCACAAGATCGCATACATTGCTCGGAAAGAGTGTTCTGGCTGACCAGTTTATGTAGGCATTATGTTTGGATAAGCAAGGTATGCCCAGGATAACAGGGTAATGTGCAGTGCGGATCAAATCAAAGCAGAGTTCTTCCTTGTGTTGTTGGATCGTCATAGAGAGTGGTTCAGGCTGGGCCCGCTGGACAATGGGGAGTCATCGGCACCTTCAACCAGCACTGCTGTGTCTTTACTTTCGAGAGGGATTTTAATCCGGCTTGCCCAATCCTGATTCATGAACAGACCCGCTGCCCCTGAGCCTACCATGGCCAATGTGAACATCTCATACTGCCCAGGTAAGGATAAGCAGATACGAAGAACCAAACATTATATTCCTGGAGTCCGTTCTGTGGTGGAGTTCTAGGGACAAGACAAGGACTCCCGAACGTAGGTCCCAACTACGAGCTGTTTCCCGACCTGCGAGGGGAAGCCAAAGGACAAACTCTGACCAGCTGTTCGCTAGATGCACAGTACATACACAAATGGTTGCCTCTTTGTGTCAACCCTTTGAGGCTGAACTTCCCAAAGTCTCTGATTTCCCACCTCCTCCTCCTCACCTGACAAACAGGAATCTGGAGTTGAAGATGTCAAGGGTCTTCGGGCTCTGTAGTCCTTCTTCTCCTTCTTTTCTTTTTTTTCCGAGCAAGTGTCTCTCTCCCGGAAGGAAGCCACAGTGAAATGCTATCAAACAGCACTACCGGTGACCCCTCTCCCGAGAGGGACAAAATGGGGAAAAAGCCTAATAGGCACAAAAAACCCCAACAGCCAAGGAGCAGAATCAGGCGTCGGGCAGTTTAGAATGCAGAGTGGAAAATGGGCTCTGTAGGCTTCCGGAGACGATGGTAATGATAGCCCTGATGAACTTAGCCTCGCACAGCAACAGGTGATTGGACTAAGCGCAGCGCGGATTGTCACCGAGAGTGACCACAGACTGAGGTAAGCCTGACGCGAATGAGAGAGAGTAAGACTGAATGGCAGAAAATAGCAGAAGCAAAGATACGAAGCAGAACTCCGTGGAGAAAGGCAGAGCGGAGACAGGAGAGACTGCCGAAGCGGAGCGAGAAACAGGTAAGCGGCGCATGCAGGTGGGCGCACCGCCTGGAGAGTAACAGGTATGCAGCGCACACGGAGGGGCGCACTGCCAGGAGAGAAACAGGAGTGAAAGAGGAAACCCCGTGAATGGGGGCAGCAGAAAGGACAGAGAAGAGAAAACACAGCATTGTAGCAACCAGGGAAAGCAAGCAGCAGCAGCCGCAAGGCTGACCGAAGCGGGTTGCAACACAAAGTGTCCAGGGAGGGCGTGGCTAATAAGCCTCCCTGGTCACAGCAGCCGCAACACTAGACCGCTACCCACGCAAGGCGGAAAAGCGTGGTGGAGTCCCTAATGGTGGCGAGATAGCTGTGTTCGGGACCACAGGGTCCATGCCAGGCGGCGCATGACACTTCGTCCCTGCCTCTCTTTGTTGGTCAAGGGCCCTAGTGCAGTCGCTATCTGCATCGGCTCTTCCTTGGATTTAGGCGCCGGAGCGGAAGATGGTGGAAGTGTATGAGGAGGCAGACTCCTGGCCTGCCGTTTTTCTAGTTTCTGTTCCTGTAATCAGTAGTCGATCTGGAGGATCAGCTTAACTAGCTCCTCAAGTGAAGCTGGGCGAGTTCATCCTTCAGTTCATCAGACAGGCCTCTCCTAAACAGGGTTACACAAGCCTCTTCTGGCCAAGTAGTCTGCTGGGCAAGTTGTTTACATTTGGTCACATAGGTTAGTACATCCAAGGTACCCTGAGTGAAGTCCAAGAGGGAGTCTTGCTTGGTATAGGTGAGTTCCGGGCGATCAAAAATGCCCGAAAAGGCTTCTATGAACCCTTTGAAATCGTCCATAAGTGGGTTACCAGAAACCACTAGAGAAGTTGCCCAGGACAAGGCACTCCCAATCAAATGGGAGATCACAAAGCCCACACGGGACCGATCGGTGGGGAAGGCACCCTGCCTAAAGGTGAATGCCACTGTACAAGCGTCCACGAACTCCCTGAACTTCTTTGGTTTACCATTGTACTTTTCAATGAGGGGACCTTAGTACTGGGATTGATCAATTGGTGGATTTCCTTGGGCCTCCGTTTTCAGCTTCTGGACCTCCAGGGATAGTCCTTGGACAGCAGCCACGAGCTCCTGCACCTGCTCCATGGTTTTCTTCTTCTCTTTCTTTTTCTTTGGGCGTTGTAAGCTGTCAGATTCAGTCCTTACCTCTTTGCTTCTGGTCTCCTTTGCTGAGAAGAGGTAAAACCTGTCCTTTCAGGTAGCCACAGTGCAACCTGATTACAGAAGGACAGTTAAGCACTACTGCCACCCCGAGAGTCTGGTCCAAGGGAAAAAACCCTGTGAGGAGGGAAAAAACCCCAAGTGTAGAGAAGATGTCCAGGTAAGTATGATAACTCAAGAGAGTATGTCCCCATGAGACTTAGAAGAAGGCTCCAGAAACTGAATGTGTAGAAGGTCCAAACAACGAGCATGAAGCTGTGAAGCATTCTGATTCCAACTAGCTGATGACAGGGAGCCGCCAGCCCGGAGTTCCCAGAAAACACGGGGGAAGGCTCCCACTGTAACGTGCCAAGGACTAGGACAAATGGGAAAGGAGCGGAGAATCCGCGAGAAGGCAAGGTAAGGAAGGCAATAGGAGAGCTTGGGAAACCTATGGACAGAGGGACGGCAGTGCCGTAGAGAGGAGCGAAGCCAAGTGCAACACGAGAGGAAGCGCAAGGGAAATCTGGAGATCAGGAATGAAGGAACAAGGAAGGAGGGAGAACAAGTAGAATACAAGGTCAAGGAAAGGCAACTAGCGTACCACAATCTAGTACAATTGCAACGTGGCAAGCCTTCCGACAGAGCTCTACTTATTTCTGGACAACAAACGTCCCGAACCACACACGCGTAATGATATCAGTGCGTGGTTAGAACGTCATGGTGTCATCTTGAAATGGGACAAATAACGAAAGCGCATTAGGAAAGAATCCTGGTCTGATAAGCACCAGGGAAGCGAGTACGTAACACCTACTCTCTGGCATGGTGATGGAATATACCACCGAGTTGGACATGACAACGGAGTGTGGACATTCTGAGTCTGTGTCTTTTGATTTAATTATCGCACCTCAATTCAAGGTTATCCTGGGCCTTCCGTGGCTCTCCCAGCCTAATCCTGCCATAGACTATTCCGATTCCCATTGTTTCAGTTCTGACATCGCACAGCATACCGTTCCTTGTCGTCCCCTTCTTGATACAGCGCTGGTCGTTGGGGCTATTCCGGCGACACCAGTCACGGCTCTTCCAAAGGAATACGAGACATTCAAGGACGTCTTTGACAAAGGCATGGCTGAGTAGTTACCACCACATAGGCCCTATGACTGCCCCCTAGACCTTATCCCTGGAGCTAAAGTACCCACTGGTCGCGTATACTCCCTTACCCAGAAGGAGTATATCATTCTAAAGGAATACATAGACAAGGCGTTGCGCATGGGTTTCATCCGCCCGTCGCGTTCTCCCACTGCTTCACCTTCATTTTTCTCCCCGAAGAAGGATGGTGACTTAAGGCCTTGCATCAACTATCAAGGCCTCAACACCATCATCCCGGGAGGATAGCTCAATGGCAACGTGCTCGCGTTGGAAGCAAGACAAAACGAAGCAACACTGGTTCGATCTCCGCATCCGCGCTTCGCAACCTCTGGGTATTAGGCGAGTTATAAATAACCTATCATATCATATCATTAGCATATCCCAGTACACAACCAATATCCCCTGCTTCTAATATCTGTTTTACTGGACCAGTTTGGTTAATCTGTTCACTAAGTTGGACCTACGCGGGGCCTACAACCTCGTTAGAGTCCGAGAAGGAGACAAGTGGAAGACCGCATTCAAGAACCACTACGGTCTATTTGAATACTGTGTCATGCCCTTTGGGCTTGGCAATCCTCCGGCCACGTTTCAATATTTTATGAACGACGGGTTCCGAGACATGCTAGACCAGTTTGTTATTATATACCTCGATGACATATTGATTTATTCCCCCTCCTACGAACAACATGTCTTACACGTCTGTTCTGTTCTTCAACGCCTCAGTGAGAATAAACTGTTCACCAAGGCCGAGAAGTGCATCTTCAACACCACGGATATGGAATTCCTTGGGTACAATCTGACTAGCACAGGGGTCCAGATGAACCAATCCAAGGTTAAGGCCATGCTCAAATGGACTTACCCGACGACATTGAAGGCACTACAATCATTTCTTGGCTTCGCCAATTTCTACAGGAGGTTTATCCAGTCTTTCTCATCCATGGTTGCTCCCCTCACAACCCTTAACAGCCGTAAGATACCGTTCTCTTGGAACCCCGAAACTCAGAATGCCTTTGACGCGCTTAAGGCTGCGTTTACTACCACGCCTATATTGCAACACCCTAATCCTGCCTTGCCCTTTATTGTTGAGGCGGATGCTTCCGGGATAGCCGTGGGTGCTATCCTGTCCCAGGAATGTTCGGACACCGGCATCTTGCACCCCGTTGCCTTATACTCCAGAAAATGTACATCCTATGAAAGGAATTACACGATCACAGAACGTGAACTACTGGCAGTATGCAATGCCTTCATGGAATGGAGGCATCACCTGTTGGGCGTGACCCATGTTGTGAAGGTGTTTACAGACCATCGCAATCTCTTGGCACTCAAATCCATCAAGTGTTTGACAGCCCGACATGCCAGGTGGCACGATTTCTTTTCTATGTTCGACATCACCATCACTTATCGGCATCTACACTCAAAAGCTGATGCTCTTTACCGCATGCATGGGTCCCCGGTTTCAAGCACTCTGCATGGTTCCCTCCTGCCCCCCAATCAGGTGGTCTGTGGTTGCACACCCCAGTCCTCTCTCAGGTCCTCCATCCAGGAATGGGTTTCAGTGAAACCGCCCAAATTATTCGAGTACAACATGGATGTTTTACATTCACTACCCTACATACAAGGCCGGCTCTATATTCCCGATGTTACCTCCCGGCAAACCATTTTGCAGAGGTGTCATGATTCTATGCTTGCTGCCCATCATGGCAGGAGAAAAACCTTAGACTTGTTACGAAGATGGTGCTGGGGGCCCCCCATGCACCGGAACATTGCGGAATACGTCTCATCCTGTGCTGTTTGTGCACAGTGTAAAACCGCTCTGCGCAAACCTATGGGGCTACTGCGACCTCTCCCGATTCCCCAGCGACCGTGGTATATGTTGTCCATGAACTTCATCCTTGAGCTCCCATCTGTTGAAGAATACACCACCATATGGGTCATAGTCGATTACTTTACTAAGATGGCTCTCTTTATAACATGTCGTGGTCTTCCCCCTGCCCCAGTGCTCGCTGATCTGTTCCTGGAAAGATGCGTTTTGTTTATTTGGGCTACCGGCTATAATTATCACTGATAGGGGATCACAATTCAATTTGCACTTCTGGGGGGCACTCACGTCTTTTTTTGGCATTGATGAACGATATACTAGTGTTAGGGAGCATTCTCATTCTATGGCTAATTTCCCTCACCTAGTGAGTCCATTTTCTGGGGCTGACTACTGTCCCCCAGAAATAGGTAAGGTTGGCATTAACTTTACATAGTCACTTTAAAACTGCAGACCCAATACACCCCATCTTACATGGAGTACTGGAAAGGGTTAACTCCTATCCCTTTTTGTCTGTGCCTCTCTGAGCTTTGTTTTGCTCTTTTAACATTTAGACTTGGCTGATGGCAGTGGTATCTACCCTAACTTTTCTACCGTGATTATACTATATAAACGTGGTAATGTTGTAGGCTATTATATTAGCCTTGAACATAAACCTGCTTGACCAAATATTCTTTCTTTTGGCTACGGTCGGGTTTATTCACCATTTCTTTTTGTTAAAGTCCTTCTTGTGTTTTACTTTGCGCGGCAAAGCCGGTTTGCCTTCTTTGTTCATCGTCTTTTGGCGGGCTTCTACGAAGAAGCCCTCTTTTTGGCGCCTGAGTGTCTAGGTGGGCTGAATGTGAGGGAGGGGTGTAGTCACCCCCTGCAAAGGATCGCCATGGAGACCCAAGTCGCACTTTGTGTCCATTGCTGGAGGGGTTGTCCGGGCTGGACAACCCCCCTGCTGTGTGATTGACAACTAGACTGTGTGAATGGGGGATTTTCGCATAAAAGGCAGGACTCTTGGGCTGGAAGTCAGAGTCGCCACTGGAACTGCAAGGAACTGAAGAGAAGCGGAGAAGAAGATGGCTGCTTCAACCCCGAGTCCCGGTGAAGCCCTGCTGCAGTCCTGAGCTATCTACCCTTCAACGACCAAAGAAGATCCAGTCCGGAGTCTTCTTCCCTTGAGTCTGGTGGGATCAACCAGCTCACCTTCTTCACCCAGAGGATCCTCTTCTTGGTCGAAATCGCTGCACACTGCTGTATTGGTCAGGATAGCCATCTGAAGAGCCTCTCCTGATTTAAAGGAGCGCACCTTTTATTCACCGTCGCTTTGCTGCTGCTGGCTTCATCCCTGGGTAGTGCAGATTGCTCCAGACGTCCTCTTTCTTGTCACCACAACTGAAACACCAGGAACCGTGAGTCTGCAGGAAACTACCAGGAACAACTGCTGTGGCACCAGCTCTTCTACGAATAAGGTACTGTGTCCGACTTCGAGGGACTAGGGTGAACCCCTTGTCTCCGCACCAAAGGTTTGTCCTTATCTTCCTTCCCTCTTATAACTTTTACTTCCCCCTCTGACAATATCCAAGTACTCCTGGCAATCCCGAATTGTGAACTGTACTAACCGTGTGATCCTCAGCAACAGGAACCGTGATCCACTTGACACTGACGCAGGCCTATTGATTTTGATTCACTTGTAGGAAAGTGCCCTCTGATTCTATCTGCCTTGACAAAAGTATTGCCTATGATTTTTATCCCCAACTCTCTTGTGTGGATTCATGTGCTAAGTGTGTTTTAACTCCGGTAACATTTCTTCCAGCGGGTACGTTTATCTTTAGTTAGACCAACTGTCATTACTGTCAAAAAGTGATCGCGTATGAACCCCCGGTAAATGCTTTGTTTCACAACACCGGTCTGTCAAATCCAAAAGGTACTTACCTTGAGTTGTTCTGCACAAGAGGAATTGGTTGTGTGTAGTGTATTTGAAGTGTGGTTTTAATTTAATAGAAGTGAAGTGTTTTGCGAAAAGATGGTTTAGAAATAAATGTACTTTTACTTTTTAACCAAAAACCTTAAGTCAGTGTTTGCTTGAGTCACAGTAATTGTAGTCCTTTGTGTAATCTCTACTACTGCTTATTTGCTCTTGAGATAAGTCTGGCTGCTCTGCTACTGCTACCACTCTAAACTTGTAGTACAGGATTGTACCAAAGGTGAACTTGTATTACCACTTGTAGTCTTAATTGTGTGTAGTGATCCCTAAGGGCACTGCACAGGATTCTGCCTAACAACTAGTGCTTACCACCCTTACACAGATGGCCAAACAGAGAGACTCAATGCCACTCTTGAACAATAGCTTAGATGTCTCATCTGTCAGCATCAAGAAACCTGGTTGTCTGTGTTAGGTTCTGCGGAATTCACTTACAACAATTCCATACACACATCGACTGTTTCTTTGCCTTTCTTTGCCCTTTATGGACAGAACCCCGTGCTTTTCCCTTGAATCCCGCTGTTCCCCTAGACAGTCCGGCTGCCCGTACATGTGTCAGGAAGTTGACTGGGCTGCATCAGGAAATCAAACAACATCTGATGGATGCCCAAGACCGCTCCAAGGCCTTTGCAGACCATCATTGTGCACCTGCCCCGGAATACCAAGCCGGGTTGAGGGCCTGGCTCTCTACTAGAACCTCCCTATTCTGGGTCAAAAGGTCTTGCTACCACGCTTTATAGGTCCCTATGTGATAACCGAAGTCATAAATCCTCTGGCTATACACCTGGCTCTACCTTCTCGTTGGAAAGTACATCCTGTTTTTCACGTCTCTTTGATCAAGCCATGTCTTCCTGGCACTCACCTCTCTTCTCATCCCTACCCTGTGTCTGTGCATGGTTCGGACGTGTACGAGGTCAACGCTATACTCAAATTCAAGATTCAAAGGGGGGGTCCCCTCACTATCTCATTGATTGGAAGGGGTATGGTCTGGAAGACCGGACCTGGGAACTTCTAGTTTACATCAACACCCCTCTGCTTCTAAAAAGGTCCCATGCTTCTCGAGGTGTGGAAGGCCCTTCGGGGGAGGATGCCGTCAGGAATCCATGTAAACGTAAGTCAAGGGTTTTCACATAAACTCACTGTGACATCTCCACACACTGTGAAAAGTTATCTGTACATGGCTTCTCAGCCCCATTCCTCTGCCAGGCATTCCACATATATACACAGAGGACAGCCCCTCCTGCCATAGAGGTTGCCACAACATCATGCAGGGGTACCTACGGCACCAAATGGGAAGACCGGCCCTCGCAGTCACATGACACGCAGGATGTTACGGGACATTGCGGCTTGGCGCTTCTGATGAGAATTGTTTCCTTGACTCCACACCTTCCCTGCTACTTTTGGATTCTACATTGCTGACACGATTTTGTTACCCACACTCGCCACGGCTTCATCCCTGGAACTGCTTGACCTTGGTGTAATTTGACTTGGCTTGCTCATGGACTTTACTGCATTACGTTTCTGCTTCTTGCTGTCTGAACAACACCGACTACTGCTGCGTCCCTGGATTTGCTTTGCTTACAGTTTCTGCCTCATTGCTGCCCGCACATTGACGACTTCTTCTGTCCCTTGGAATTCTGTGCTGCTGTTTTCTATGAACTATTTCCATCAGAGATGCTCTACTGAATATCTTACCTGCGCTGGTCTCTTCTGGAGTGTTACATCGCTCAACTTCATTTGCTGTGCACAGACTAGAGACGATTGCTGTAGTTGCACCATCCCGTGCGTTCAGGCATCCTCGTGCCTTTGGGATAGGTCCCACTAACCACCCACTCTCCCATTTGTACGTTACTGTGTTGGATTATCTGGACTTTCGACCCCCATTGCTTCATGGCTGCTTCACTCCTTGTAAGAATCATTCCTCAGAACCTTATTGTCTCAATCCTACCCTCACTCTGTCTTACTTGGCTTACCTGTTTCCCCAGGTAGCCCCGGCCGACTTGGGAGTACAAAGGGACCCCTGCTACACCATACCACACGCATTGCTGACTCAGTGGAGAAACCATACCCACTGTATAGGTTAGCTCATACCTACCCTTTTCTGCTTTTGGGGGAAATATCAGTTTGTGTTGCTAATTGCTGTTTTTCTGCATTACTGTTGGCGGTTTTCGTGTTGCGTGTTTCCCGTATCTTTCAATTGATGAATTCCTCTGTTTGTTCACATATTAACATCAGAGGGTTACATTGATAGGAAGAACTCGTCCTCGACTAGCGAAGTATGTTCAGTTTTGCTTTCAGCATCCAGAGACTTCTGGAGTGTCTCAGAGTCCTGGGAACCACTGAGGCGGGGAGTCATAACATTCTGCACTAGTTCACAAAATACAATAATGGTTTTGCCACTTCTTCTTCAATACTTTGAACCACACCACAGTACTCATAGACTTCCACCTGCTCCACTCACCTGCCAGGTCTACTACTACAAGGTCCTTTGCCCTGGTGTACTCTCCTGCAAGGACAAATGAAACTACTAACTACTAAAAGTACTTCTGTGGTAAAGATTTGTTTCAAACAATTTAGCAATGTCTTTTGCTTTTCCACAATATCAAGTTTAACTACTTCTTTTGGGAAGACAAGAAACACATTGGTGCTGTTTCACACAATTGTGATTGCCACACTCAATGCAGGTTATGCTCCAGTTCTTCTGAATATCCTCTGTCAGAAGGGCAGATTTTCTGCCACTCTTGTTTCCCCACTACTATATAACCAAATGCTGATATTTGGTTTTCTCTCACTCTTACACTTCTTTTGCTTTGCAATATGTGTTTAAGTCAGTTAATTTTATAGCCTCTTTTACACACTGTCAATATGATCTACAAACACTTGGACTCTCAATTGCTCGCTCTTGGCTTTGGCAATGTTGGTTCTTTTTAACTTGCCTTGATATTATTCTTTTTGCCTTTGGCAATAGTTGTTTTTATTGGTTTCTCGTAATATTGCCCTCTCTTGTTGCTGGCAATTGTTCTGACCCACACACATACAGTCACACCTTTCTTGTCTGCTTGCCAAGTGCTTATTCTGCCACTTCCTCCACTTTGAGCCAGTTTGGTTTTCACAAGGATTATTAGTCAGCTTTACATTAGTTCAGTATTCAAAATATTGTTTGTGTGCACTAGCACCTTGCAGCGTATAATGTGCTTGATGGAATTACCAATAATGATCTCAGACCCAAAGAACCAGACAGACTCAAAGAAAATGGCAGTGTTCTACTTTATTATCAGCTCTAATAAAGTAAGGCAATCTGGTGAACAACGAAATTTAGTCCACGCACCCACACTTAAGTTTTGATTATACAAAGTCTTCATACCTCAACATGCGTCATCTATGACATAATCCTGGGTGGCAATCTATAAAACCGTTTAAACAGAGGGATTGGTTAAGGGAACATATGTACCTATACATCATATAAGTATTAGTCATATCACTGGGGGGAGTGGCTAGGCAGCCATGCTGTAAGGACGCGTCCTCTCGAGCTCCTGCAGATCCGTAAAGATCCTGGCCTTTTATAGAGGCGTTTATGTGTGAAAATTATTCCAGCACAATGTTCGAGAGGTGAAACAGGAGGGCACAGCTGGGTGCAATCGGAATGTTGGAGGAGACTGGATTGCAGAAAATGAGCGCTGCCTGGCTGGCGACAGCACAGATAAGATGGTGGATACGGAGCTGGTGTCCCGGAGCTGAGAAAGACTTGCAGCGGGAGGCAGGTGGACCAGCTGGCCCCCACTCTTGTGTGGATGTGGGTGTTCATGCCACCCAGTGTCCGGGAAGAGAACGAAGGAGTTGACTGGCATAAGCGACACCTCAGGTCGTGAGCAGCTACCCCAAACAAAGGGCTGGAGAGGGCAAGAGTGGAAACGTCTGCTGAAGGAACAGTAAAGGTGCTGCGTACAAGGGGATAAATGCAGAGAAGAGCCTGCGGTCCGATGATCAGGGCGTAGTAAACTGTTTGAAGGGAAGCAAATGCAATGAGTCGGAAAATAGACCGTGACGACGGATGAGCGCCTGGAGCCGGCGCGCAGAGAAGGGGTAGGAGCCGAATGTGACATGTGGCACATGTCAAAGCGTGCCACAGCATGCCACCAATCTCTGGACTGGCTGATGTAAAATTTACAGTTTAAGGGATTTCAAACACATTCAAGAAGTGAAAAATACCCTCTCAATCATTGTGGGATTGTTTTATATTAAAACACGTTCAGCAAATGCATAGTTTAAGCACTTATCATGCCCCATCATGTCACCAATCTTGGGACTAGCTGATGGCAAATTTACTGTTTAAATGACTTCAAAGACATTAAACAAGTGAATACAAAGCCTCACAACCATTGTGAGATGTTATAAATCATTTTTTTTTAAAAAAAAGAAATTAATTGAATTCTGATATCTCCCTTGATCTCACAACATCAGAGATTATAGTCTGAAGTTCTACCATTGCACCATTGCTTTAGATGGGACATTTCTGGTGCTAGTTTTTTCTGATGACCTAATCAGAAAGCAGGGCCTGCAAGTACATTTTCAGTGTCAATTCTAACATGGCATGCCACCTAGATATTTCATTATATCTGCTTGAAATCTGTTTTTACATTGCTTCAAAATTACTTTATGCATCTCACCTCTTAGGCTCTTGTCTTATATTTCATAATTTACAGCAATTGAATGGTTGAAAGCACTTGGAACTCCAGCATGCCACAGCATGTCACCGCTCTCGGGACTAGCCAATGTCAAATTTACTGTTTAAAAAACTTCAAAGACATTAAACAAGTGCATATAAAGCCTCTCCTATAGTTCCCTTGAGCTCACAACCTCATGGTCTGTAGTCAGAAGTTCTACCATTACACCAAAGCTTTAGATGGGAAATATCTGGTGCTCATTCTTATGACCTAATCAGAAAGCAGGGCCTGCGAGTCCCGTTTCGGTGTCAATTCTAACGTGGCATGCCACCTAGATATTTCTTTATATCAGCTTCAAATCCGTTTTTTCATTGCTTCAAAATTACTTCAGGCATCTCACCTCTCAGGCTCTTGTCTTATATTTCATAACTTGCAGCAATTGAAAGGAACAGCATGCCACCAATCTCGTGACTAGCTGATGTGAAACGTGCAGTTTAAATGACTTCAAAGACATGAAACAAGTGAAGAAATAGCCTCACAACCATTGTTAGATGTTATAAATCAAATGTAATAATAAAAAGCATGTGCGTCACCTTGCGGCTGCTAGCTGTCTGTCTCCTGTGCATTACACAATATGGCCTGGGTAGAAGTAGAATCCTCTGACAGCAAGTAAAGCAGAGAAGGGCCTTCAAACATTCTGCAGGACCCCTCTCTGGGACAGCTGATGGAGAAAGCAGCATGGGCAGGTCTAGGGCCGTTATCCCATAAACTGGACTTTCTCCTGGGCTGGGTCACCTTTTCGCAAGGGCTGACAACTGTGAGGCCCAGAGCCTGCAAGAGACAATGGCAGGAGGAACATAAGGCCAGTGGCAAACCACTTCCTCAAGAAGGAGAACCATGCAAAAGGCACAATAAGAGCATTTAGAAATGCAGAGATAGTTCCCTGGTCGACCCCTTTCATCCAGACTTGCTACTCCACCCGAGATCCTTGGAGGGGAAGCCCCCTCTTAAGGCCAAAAGGTACTTGAGCAAGCGACTGCGCACGCCTCTAAATAAGGAGGTGAGAGTCGAATTGAAGGCACAATATCCCAGAACTTCTCTGCCGGATAAAGTAGCGGACACTCTGGAGGTGGACTCATTCATGGTGAAGCACACCAAGGACCTGAAAAGGGCATTGACCGCTCATGGATAGCATGCCAGGACACGCTCCCCGATTCCATAGGTCCATTGGCCAAGATCATTAAAATGGTGGAAGAGACCAAAGAGGCCCTGCCTATGGGGGTGCATATTCTGGCTAATTGTGCACAAAGAGCCGTTTGTTTAATAAGTAATACCAACTGTACGATAGCAGCGGAGTGCAGACGATCGATTGTAGTAAAGATCGACCTGAAACTCAGGAAGTTGGCATCCTCTGAGGCCGCTGCAGCAGCTAAAGGGCTTTTGTTTGGAGAAGCTTTTGTCAAAGACATGTCCAGATTTGTTAGCACCTTTGCTGCTCTGGAAAAAGGTCAGACATCGTTAAAAAGAGTGTTTGTGCCCTGTGTATCCGCCAGGGCGGCAGAAGCAGAGGCGTCTCCGCCAGCCGCTGAGGAGGCCAGAGGCCCTATAGAGGAAACAACTGGTGACAGCAGGAAGACAGAAGGCTGAATCCTTCCTTCTCCTCCTGTGGAAGAGGCAAGCATCGGGGCTGACACTGCAGCAGCAGGTGAGAGTACAGTCGTATGCACACAGCACAGCAGCAAGCAATACAATTCCTGTGATAGGTGGTAGGCTAGCGATGCACCTAAGCGCTTGGGGGGAGCTTACCGTGGACTCTTGGGTCTCAGAGACTGTGCAGGGGTGTTGTCTGTAATATTTAAAGAGCACAGACAAACAAAACTGCAGCAACCTTTCATAATTTCAGAGTGTTAGGCAGTACCCTTTGGGAACACTACATGCAATTAACACTACAAGTGTCAGTACAATTTCACCTTTGGTACAAGCCTGTACTACACAGTTATGTGGTAGCATTGGCTGAGCAGTCATACTTATCTCAAGAGTTTAAGTGAGCAGTAGAACAAGTTACACAAAGGGACCAACAACTACAGTGGTTCAAACAAACACTTACTCAAGGTTTCTTGGTAAAAGAATATACATTTATTTACACAGTCAATTAGAAAACATTACACTAGCAAAAGCAGCTTAATATCATACACTAATACACCACAATACACAACCAATAAGTTACTGAACAAGTTCAGCTCCCCTGAAGTGGGAGCAAAATGGCACTTCAGTTACTTTAAAAAGGGGTTGTGAACAAGTGGATGTGGAGGCAGGACGGTCTCTAAGTTTGACCCAGGCCGTGTCGGAATCAAAGGCGGGCCACAAATCAAAGTGGGAGGGACAAGCGGAGGGAGGTTTCTGGCCGGCAGACAAAGCGGAGCTCACCCGAGGAGCCGCGGCCAGTAAACCGAAGTTTCAGCTCGAATGCAAATGGGAGGGGCTTGCAGAAGCGGGTGGAAGCTCAGAAATGGGAACTCGGAACCACGAGAAAAGTGACCGGCGTCCCTGGCATCCGTTCATTAACAATGATGAACAAACAGGAACGGACGCAGAGCGAGACAAACGTGACACGGACTTGACAATACCAGCTCCCCGCTCCTGCATAGAAACAAGAAACTCACCTGTTAGTCGGTTCCGCAGCAACCCGTGGAAGTGGAAAGCCACCGGAACGGTGGATGAGACATCTTGGCAACCTTCATACAGAGAGGAAGGGGGCGGGCTTATGGGGGTATTTATAGACTTAACAACCAAGTCCCTTCTGATTAGTCAAAACCCCCCTGTCCCCTATTTAAGGAAGAAACTGACAACGGACTGTGTGTGTTTCATCTGATTTCTTTCAGAACACCCGAGCTGAGGGAGAGAGAGCCACTCCGGAGACGCTGTGGGCTTATGAGGATTAACCTAAGGAGACAACAGGTTCATCCCTACAAAGGAAGGAGCAGAAGACTGAATTGAAGTTCTTTCTCTTTTATTTTCAATACTTTTCCTTGCACTCCTGAATAAAAGTCTGTTTTATTTTCCAACTCACTGCCTTCCTGCCTCATCCTTAGAGGGGTAAAAAGACAAGGTTATAAGAAATGCAGCCCAAATACATTCATAGGTACGGTAAAGGGTTTCTGTTAACTACAACCAGCAATTCAATTCGATAGGCCTGGGCCAAAGTCAATGGTTCAGAGTCTTTGTATAGGATAGCATGGTTCTTGCAGATAACGGTTAAGTCTTTGCCACGGTTTTTAGAATAATTTGGCTAGGCGAAAAGTTAGACGAATGTTTAGGGAAGGACCAGCCTTCAAAGAGGGGAAAGTTTCACAAACGTTCTCTGTGGTCGAAAAGATTTCCGGACCGCGTTTGCACAGTACCTTTAAAGTGAAGAAGAGCTGTAGCTGAGGCAGTTGTTCCTGGCAGTTCACGCAGACCTCGCTGTTCCTGTGCTTCAGTCGTGGGAACAAGAAGGAGGACGTTGGGAGGTTCCTGCACTGCCCAGGGAAGAGGCCACAAGCTTGGATAAACGTCGGTTTAAGGTGTGAGTGCCTTAAAGACCACAAACGGGTATCCTTCCTACTGGCTATCCGGTTTTCCACAGCACTCTGTAGAAAATTCGACCAGGAGGGGACAGTTTTCAGGTGGCTTGTGAGTTGGTTGGTCCCACCAAACTCAAGGGAAGAAGTTAACCTTGAAGGGCTTCTCTGTCGATGGAGTTTCAGGCAATTTGGACCTGCAGCAGGGATTCACCGGTCGTCCAGGAGTTGCAGCAGTCCTCTTCCTTCAGCTCGTCTTCGGTTCTTTCGTTCCAGTGGTTGACTCTGCTTTCCAAGTCCCAGAGACTGGCTTTTAATCAGTTTTCCCCCATTCATTCCAGCCTGGCTGTCACTCACTCAGCAGGGTGGCTGTCCTTGCCGGACAGCCAGCCAGCTAATCACGCCAGAGTGCATTCAAGTCTCCTAGGAGACTAAGCACAGGAAGTTTCGGGCACCTCCCTTACATCCTGTCCACCCCACTTCAGCACTGAAACCCGCCAAAGGCCAACGAATAAAGGGACCAAACCTGGTTTGCAGTGCAGAGTTAAACAGACGAAGGACCTTTCCTAAAAGAAACAGCAAAAGAAGTAGACCGGTGTCTGTTTTCACAGATAGGTCTTGGGCGCCATCTTAAAAAACATGGCTGACCCGATTTTTTGCTACCGTTGTTCGCGGTCGGGTAAAATCATGGTAGTTTGATCTAAACCACTGCCACCAGCCATTTAAAGTAGGAAAGGGTAGCATTTGATTGTTACATGAGTGTTTTGACTCAAGGGATGCTAGGCAACCCCTCCAGCACTCTATAGGAAGATAGTGTGTGCTGGGTCAGTAAATATAAAGAGACTAGTAAAGTCAATTTAACTGTACATGCTCTGGGAGACGGTAGTCAGTCCCAGAGAAAGTGTTTAAACCTTGGGGAGTCTGAAAGACACCCCTGTGCCACTGCACTGAAGGTGCTGTGTGACACAAAGAAAAAGATTATGCCTATGGAGTTGTTTTAAAACACCATAACCAAAGAACACAAAAGTAAAACACACATCAAAATACATGGAAGAGTGAGAAAAAAGGCTCACACTGTTCCCAGGTAAAAAAAATCAAATCCTAGAAATCCAGCAAAGTTGCTGGGGGTCTCAAAAGGTAAGGAAAATTAGCACATTTTGAGAATTCTCCCTAACACAGAGGAGGAACAAAGACTCATGGACAAGGAAGTAGGAGAGTTTCTAAAGAAAATGGCGATAAGGCCAGCACAGCAATGTCTTACTGGTGAAACAGAAGCAGAAGTCCAGGCCTGTGATAATCTCAGACAATTTAACGCCTTTCTCATGTACCGACACTGCAAGATGGAGGAAATCCATCTCTTCAGGGACATTTTGCAGAGAGGGCACTGGATTTGAGGGATGCCTATTCAGCAGTACCCATTCCTGAGATGCACCAGCAATTTTTAGAATTCCTCTGGTGATGGCAAAGGTGGGAGTTTATGTGTCTCTCTTTTCGGACTAACTTCAGCACTGTGGTACTTCACAAAGCTACTCAGGAGTGAGACTGATTTTATACATCGAGGATATTTGTCTCATGGCGCAGGATCTGATGCGGCTGCCGGAGCAAATGGTCCCAATGACGGGTCTCCTAGAGAAGCTGGGGTTTCTCATCAATTGGGAGAAATCCGAGACCAGGCCACAGCAGAGAATGGAGTTCCTGCGGTTTATCACAGACTCAAAGCTGGGGCACTGTCTCTGCCCCTGTAGAAAATGAACAACCCTTTGAAACATCACAGTATTGACTTACCATTAAAGACTAAACTTTTCTTGACAGTCTTATATTTGCTCAATCACCTCTTCTGTTTAAAAGTTCTTTTAACTAACTGATCAATTTTCCATCAATCATATGTCATAACAAGTTGCATTCGTCAGTGATTTTACAGTCACTTTTCTAAGAAGGAATCTGCTGAACCTCCAAGGGAACCTGACAGCAGGTGCGGTCACTAAACAGGCAGACAACACAGGGTGGATCCCTGCCAGATTTGGAGGCGGTTCATTGCATGTTTTATTCTTCGTTATACCCTGTTCGAGATGGAGTCATTCATTAGGAAGCTACAGCGAGACAGTGAAAGAAAGAGGAATTGGGGATGAGGAATTGTGAGGTGATAGAACCATAACGTTGTGATTCATGGACTAGGACAAGTGTCATGTCTGAGGTAAATAGAGTTTCAAACTGCAAAGAATATATTGTCACAGAAAATGTTTTTTTCTTTGATTTTTGTGTAATGTTTTTTTCTTTTTTGAGATTGCTGCTTGAGTTTTAATGAAGAAAAGTACGCATAGTACGAGCCTCTGTGTCTTTAATAGAATCATGACTTTCCCGAAAGTAAGTATGGAAAATCTTGACTCTACCACGGTACTAACTGCCTTGGAGTTTACCATCAGACAGCATTTGTGGCTAGTCCGTTTTTTCTGGCAATGTATTCCATATCGTGTCATTAGGTGCCCCCTACATTTCTCTGTCAACAGAGTTGCCAAGTCTCCCTAAAATCGTGGGAGTCTCTGGCAAAAGGAGACAGACACCTGCACTCTCGTGTTTGAGCAGGATTTTCTTTCTACATCTGCAAAGATCTTCAGCTGTGCCTCAGACAGTCCCTTTTGTTTGTGGCAACACTGGGTTGAAGTAAGTAACACACTGCTAAACACAGCACTCAACAGCACATGCTGGTCTGACTGGGGCTAAGCCGTGTCCTGTACTCCTCGACTGCTGAATTTCCAGCTGATCTCAGTGGCAACTTTGGATAAAGAGGGATAAATGGGATAGATAAGATGATCATGTGTGTAATTTCAGCACAGGTGGTGTGCGAGAGGCTACAAAGCACATGTGATGGTCTGACATGCATATTCTGGCACACAAACATGACTGTAGTGTCTGACAGGGCATATCCTTGCTTTGCTTCTAAATTTGATTAGAAACCACATCCTGCAGTCTCATATGAAGCACGGTTTAGGGGTTCTAAGACAGACCTTTTGTTCTTTAATTTTACATCAGGAAAGGAGAGGACTTTGCAATTCTCTTATTGATTTAATGTGCAAGTTCATCACTACCAGGTCGGTGGTGCGGACCCCGGTCAACGTCAAGGGATAGGCTTCATGGAGGGACTACTTCACCTTAATGTCTACTTTCCTTAAGCTTCTGCCCGAGGAAAATCCAGACACTTCCCAACAGACTGGTCCCTCTGAATGTCGCTGTGGCTCATATGTCTCACACTCTGCCCGACCTCTATTGTCCGTCAAAGGCATGCATGAAATGGACAACAGCCCTCAGGGCCACAGCTTTATGGAAGAAATTGCAGCAATTATATGGCTTTTCCCCTAGTCCATGTTGGCAAGAGAGTAACAATATTCTTATACTGCAGGCCCATGTGAAATATAGCTTTGTATTAAAATCTATGTATCATATGCTTGTCCTTCTGTAGGCTGTTGATTTCTTGGAGTCATAGATGTGTGTGATGTGTTGCATGTTGATAGGTCATTCATTTTGTGAGGCCCATTGCTTCCGAGTCACATTTTAAATGTTACTGTGTGGGAACTCAGCAGTGGGTCAAAGAATAGAAGAAAAGCATGACAGGGTTTAGTTAAAAACAATATTTCCAGAGACACATGGGCTAGATGGAGCCTGGGGTCCCCTGGTATAGTAAACAGGCCAGACATTTCAGGAGCTACATAAGGAAAGAAGGAAAGCCCTTTACCCTGCAATAGGGGGTGCAGAGAGTGGGGGCTCCCAAAGCATTGATACAAACAGAAATGCGACATTCACAAATAGAGTGTGAGGTGTTCCTTGGTCTGTTGTGGTGTCGTCATGTCCACCTTTCTATTTTTGATCATCCTATCATGATCGTGATGGACCCAAAACCCCTACTGCCAATTTTCCATGGGTCATTTCTTCGCACACCACTCCCATTCGAGCTCTTGATTGCAACTGTCAGATTACATGGTCACTGTCCATTTCGATGCAGTGGCTGGCAACCCCATGGACTACCTGCTGGGTTATCCAGGTCTTTGGGCGTCGACATAGGAGGCAGTAGAAGTTGAGGCGAAAGCTCTGGTTAGCATTGTCAGATCGATGACTCCTCTAAAATATATGTCACTTTGCTTGTCCTGCTGTATTTAAATTCGTTTTCAGCTGTGTGCACATCTTGATTGTCCTGCTGCTTTTTAAATTCGTTTTCAGCTGTGTGCACATCTTGATTTCCTGCTGCTTTTTAAATTCGTTTTCATCTGTATGCCCATCTTGATTGTCCTGCTCCTGTTTACATTTGTTTTTAGCTTTGTGCATAACCTGCTTTTCATGAGAATGTGTTAACAAGTCCACCCCTCTGACCTCTGTCTAGTCTGCCACCGGTTCCCTCACCCTTCCTCAGTCCCATTGTCCCTCTGTGCTGTTATTCCCCTCAGCCCTACATCCGCTACCTCCCCTTCCTCTGCGTGTTCAGTTTTTCTGTGCATATTACCTCCCTCAGCTCCCATTGTTTTTCTCCCATTCTTGTTCCCTGTCTCCCCCCCCACCTACTGCTCTCGCTGCGCCTCTGTGGCCTCAGCCTGGTTAAGTGTACCTAACTCTCTGCAGTTTGCTATGGCGCTATCTATCTCTCCTATCTTCTCAAACTGCTTCTCTATCTCTTATCCTTCACCCCTTACTAAGACTGTCAGGAAGAACCTCAAGAAGGACATACTGAGCTCTAACCCAGGCCTTCCTATTGCAGGCACCTACGTCATTGCCTCTGCCAGAAAGACTCTCACAGACATACTCTATATCGTTCACTCACCCCTCCTATAGACTCTGCATATGATTACTCTTCTATCTCCTTTCTCTTCTTCACCCATCAATTGTAGCACCTGCTGGGAGGTCTTTCTTGCCCTCTCCACCTCCTGGGTCATCATCAATGTCTACTGCAATGGTACCATCATGGTCCAGGGTCCTCAACCCAACCTTCTACTCTTTGATAGGCTCCTCCCCCACCTTATCAACCTCCCTCCACCTTCTGCACCAGCTCCTTCAGCTGCCCTGGCTCCCATGCCAGCTGTGCCCACCTTGGCTCTCTTGTCACCTCCTAATCACATTTCTACCCTAGCCATGGCTTTCTTGCCACCACCCCACACATTGACAACCGTGTCTGCCGTCTCCTCTTGGATGAACCAGTCACCCACTAACACTGTATCTGGGGCTTCCTTGCCCCCTGTGGTGCCTCCCGCACTGGCTCCCTCCTCACCCATTATGGTCCCGGCTCCCTTACCGGCCTTGGCTCCTCTACCCCCTTCGACCCCTTCTACCTCTGTCCCTCAGGCACTATCGTCACTTAGGGGGGCCCACTGTCCCCTGATCCCCAGTAAGTCTTTCACTGATTGCAATCTGCTCCACATTGCTATGGTAAGCACTCGCTCAGCTGTCAAACACTCCTCTGACCTCTGCAACCTCTTTGAACTCCTGGATTGTGATTTTCTTGCCATCACTGAAACCTGGTTCAAGGATTGCTCTGTCACAAGTTTTGACACACTTCTCCCAGAAGGCTACACAATACTCTCTCTTCCTAGACCAAACAGACCAGGTGGGGGAGTAGCATTGATCGTCCCTGAGTGTATCCCTATGTCTGTCATTCCCACTCAGGCCTACTCATCCTTTGAGTGCCTGGTATGCAGGCTCTGCCTCTCTCCTAGCTCTTCCTTACTGCTGGCCACCTTCTATCAGCCACCTGGTCGGCCCTCCCTCTTCCTTTCGTAATGGGCTGACCTGGGCTCCTCTATCCTTTCCTCCTCTTCTCATCTCCTCCTACTGGGTGATCCCAACATCCATCTCGACTCACCTGATTCCTTAAGACCTTTATGCAACTTTTGCAACTCTCACTTTCTTTCCATCTTACCGTCTGGCCCAACGCACAATGCTGGCCACACCTTGGATGCTCTCTTCTCAACTGACATTCTGCTATCTATCCCTCTCACTACTTCTCTCTCCTGGACTGATCCTTTCTTCTCACTTGAAGCTCTCTTCTCCCCTTGCATAGATAAGCCCGGCACTGCCTCCCGTCTACAAGTTCATCCGACCCATGAAAAGAGTGTCAGTAGCTGCCTTTGCCTCCACCTATTATGCTCCTTCCACTCCTGCGACTGACTCCCACCCTGCCACAGCCCCCTCAAACTTTAACCTCTCTGTTTCCAAAACTCTTTATATTCTTGCCTCCCTCATGAGGGTACGACTGAAGCCTACCAAAAAGTGCAACTCTTGGTATGACTCCAAATCAGCTTCCGTTAAACACACGTGCAGGGCAGCCAAATGTAAATGGGATTCCTCTGGCGCACCCTTTGACAAACTGGCCTGCACCTCCTCCAAAGGCAGTATAGACTCCGCATCTGCTCCCAGAAAAGAGTCTTTATACAAGCCTGCATCTCTTATCCAATAACTCGGACACACTTTTCAAAGTCTGCAAGGAATTAGCCAACCCTACCACAGCCTCCTCCACCATTGCACCCACCCAGGCAATTTGCTCGGCCCTGGCTGCACACTCACCTCAAAAACAGTGGATATCCTATCCTCCCACTCTTCCTCACCACCTCATGTAGTACCACCCTTGGTCACCTCAAACCCTCCCCTTATTTTCCCTTCTGTCTCCCCTGTCACACCTGAGGAAGTTATTAGACAAGTCTGGTCTATGAAAGCCTCCTCCAAACATGTGGACCCCTGTCCCTCCAAAATCATCAAGGACAACATTGACTCTCTCACTCCAGCATTGGCTGACCTCTGCAGCCTCTTTTTTGCCACTGGAGTTTTCCCCACCACTGCTCTTAAGCACTCCCTTGTGCACCCTCTCCTGGAAAACTATTGCCCGATCTCTATCACTCCTTTCCTGGGCAAACTCCTGGAGTAGTTTGCTATTACCCAGCTTAACCTCCGCACTGAATCTGTTGGCTCCTTCCACGACCACCAGTCTGGTTTTAGACCATCCAGAGGCATGGAAACTGCTCTTCTGAACACCAGTGAAGATATGCTCTCAAATCTTGGTTCTAACTCTCCCTCTGTCCTCATTCTACTTGACCTCTACTCTGCCTTCGATACGGTGAACCACAAAACACTCATCGCAAGTCTCTGTGATACCCTGGTCATCACTGATCAGGCCCTGGTATGGCTAACCTCCTTTCACTCCGACAGCGCATCCCAGGTTGAACTGGGGTCTTTCCTCTCCCCTATCACTCCCTCTACTTGTGTTTTCCCCCAGGGATCTGACCTACCCCACCTGGATTTTCAATGGCTACATGGCCCTCCTGTCCAGTACGATAGCCACCTTGACCTCCAACGTTCAGTGTTACAAGGATGACACGCAGCTCTCCTTCAGGCTACCCTCGGCCTCTTCCTCAATAATACCTGACTGTCTGGCCACAATTCAGTCGTGGTGTGCTCCAAACGACCTCTGAACAGCATCCGCAGTAGAATCCCTCACCTGCGACAGCAATGAAGGTTTCATGTCCGTTTCAGCACCAGAGGCGTAGGCTTCCTCAGAGGTGTACTCAGAGACACCCCTGGCCAGGATGGTCTGTAGCACCAATGGATTCTGATGGGCTACCACACCACGTCCTCCTCCACTGCATCCAGTGCCTCATCACCTGCACAAATAAAAAAAAACATGAATACAAATGTTAATAGCATAGGCCACACACATAGGTATTACAATGTTGTCAGCCAACACATGAACCTGCCATGTCACACAAGACACAAAGTCAGGCACGCACGCATTGTCAATGAAAGGGAAGGGAAGCCTGAAAGCAGACATGGATGCATGTCAAAGAGCAAAATAACACATATACTGGATAGAACCTGCATCACACACAAGCATGTAACTTCCACAAACATGACTGATGCCAATACACAGATGGCACGTAGCATAGCCATGCCAGAATTGTCAACCAGCCTCAGATGAAGTTGAATACTACTGAGCAAGAGCCATGTACAATGCATGTCAGATGACATTTCATGGAATTCACTATTAGAAAACACACGTATCACAGGATGCAACAACACTAGGGTGTTGTAATTCAGTGAGGGCAGGCATACAGATTTAAAAATGCTAGGTCACATTGACATCACGCAAGTGAATAGGCATATTGAAGGGGATAACAGGGTTTAGAAGTGTGTGGGTGCAGTGCAGTACATCGGTACAGCCTCAACTATGAACAAAAACAGATCCAATAATGTCAATGTCGTGGCCTGATGGCAGTGTAAGGGTAAGTGCCATCATCATGTGTAAAGTGTTGGTAGTGGGTTGTAGGTATACAGTAAACCCCACCCCCAAGGGCGGGGGGACGCTGGGAGGCAGTGCATGGGTTAAAATGGTTGCTCAGAGGACCGTGTCGTAGCAGACAGTGTGGGCAGGTGGCAAGTGCATTCTTTCAGTCATCTGGGACTACAGCAGGGGAGAGGAGGACAGAAAGCACAACACTTGAGGAAGAATCAGAAGTGCCTGCAGACCCGGAGAAGCTACACCTCCAGTTACATAGAGGCAGGGAGGCTGTACCAGAGGGAGGCCCCAACTCAACACAGACGTGAACCACAAACTAATTTCCATGAGGAGCAACTGACCCTGAGGGAGTAAGAAAGGGATGATCAAAGACCATGAGATTGAAGTAAATACTGGAGGTGGAGTTGAAGAAATTGCTGGCCAAGGGCCCATAGGGACTTGCTAAGACTGCACAGGGTCCAGGAATGAACACACATAGCCACTGTGAGCCTGTGCCATCATCACAGTCCTAGGGAGGTACCTTGCACCAAGCCTAAAGGACTTTTCACACAGTCCAGGACTAGCAGAGTTGTAGAGGGAAGAGTGTAGAATCACAGAAATCCTGGTAAAGCCTGTTGCAGTAGTACACCATAGGAATTACCAGTCCTCTCGAGACAGTGAGCTGCTGGGGGATGGAGAGGAAAAGAAGAATGCCTCCGAGGAGGAGCAACTTGCAGGGTGATCTCACAGAGACGTCAGTCATGTGACAATAGAAGGCGACTGTTGAGTGGAAGATCATCACAGGCTATCCTAGACCACAGGTTGGAGCAAGAATAGGGTCAAGAGAGGCTGGACAGAGAGTGTCATAGAAGGAGGGAGCAGATGTGGTGATGAGGATTGCCTCTGTGTGCAGTACATGGTTTGTATGCAGTCTGCATGACAACAAGCACGTATCTGTCCAACATCACATGGGTCACACATGGCAGTCATGACAATGTAGCTTGAACTGGCAGACAATCATAAAACATCACCCAAGCAACATACACATGGCCTGTACACGCACACACATCACCACTCACCGGACATTCCCTCATACATTGGCAGGTCTCTCACGCCTTGGATCTGCTCCACTGTAAAGAAATCACTAGCGATCTTCTCATGTCCAGTGAGTTCTTCGTCCTCTGGTGGTGACCCACCCCACTGCCAGTCACCAGAGTAGAGGCGAACTTTGCAGCCAGCTTGTCTTTTGCTTGGTGTCGGAGGTCATTCCAACGCTTCACAACATCACCAGCTGTGTGCCTGTCATACCCCAAGGCGCTAATATGGTCTGCGAGGCACTGCCAATGGGTCATATGCTGAGCAGGTGTATGTGTGCACCCTGCCTGCACCAGCATGTCACGGCCGTGTTCCAACATGTAGTCCATGATCATGTCCAGTTCCTCATCACAGAAACTCCTCTTTCTCGACGTGTGGGACTCCTGTGTTGTGTCTGGGGTCTTAGCCTGTACAGCTGGAGCATGCTTCTGCTTCTTGTGAGGTGGTGCAGATCATGAGTGGCTTGTACCTCTATGGTCTGTAGGGGCTGGAGTATAGGTGGACTGGCCTATGGAATCAGCCATTCAGAAAAATGGGGGGGGCAAGGAAGAGAGTTATCAGGGAAATGCCCTTACTCTATATACTTAGTAACACGTCAAAATGGGGCAATTGCCAACTGTGGTATGATTTAGTTAAAACCAAACAACGTCTGATTTCTCTGTTCTCTGTTTCTCTGTTGCCTTGAAAAATAACTCTGCCCTCAACCACAGTAGTTTTATCCAAAAAACAGGTTGTTTGCCTGGTTTTGGAAATCAGACGTTGTTTGGTTTTAATTAAATCATACCACAGTTGGCTATGGAATCAGCCACCAATGTAACTACAGAAGGGCAGCTTGCAAGTATCAGTAGCTGGGTGCTGTTGCCAGGACTCTGCACTAGACGTGTCTTGACCTTAGTGACAAGGGACTTGGCCCCCGAGTCTCACTGGGCCGGGACCAATCCAGTCTTGGCTGGGTGACCCTGAGCCAGGGTGCCGGTTGCTACAACTGCCCCTGCAGCTTCCAGACCCTGGCCGGTGTGAACAGCAGATGACACTGCTGCTCCAGATCCCCGGGTGCCAGTGCCTGGAACTTGCACCACACATGTCTTGGCCTTCGGGAGATGGAAATTGGCCATTGAGTCACCCTGTCCCTGTGCCGGGACCACTACAGTCCGGGCTGGCTGACCTTGAGCCTGGGTAGTGGTAGCCGCAGCAGCCCCTGCAGCTTCCACACCCTGGCTGCTCTGGACAGCAGATGGCACTGCTTGTCCGGGACCACGGGTGCTGGGTATGTCAGCAGCTCCTGCATCTCCCTGACCTGGTTGGGTGTGGGGCATAGTTCTCCCTGCATGGGCCTGGACACCTTGCCCACGTGGACCACCTTGGCCACCCTAGCCACGTCACCCACCTTGGCCAGCTTGGCCACCCTGGCCATGTGGGCCACCTTGGCCACCCTGGCCACGTCACCCACCTTGGACACCTCTGGCAAGTCGCCCACCTTTGCCTCCCTTCCAACTTGTTGCCCTCCCAGTCATGGCACTGATGGACTAGCGCAATGGGAGGTGTAGCCAACAGTTGTCCTGGGCAATTGGAGTGAGGCGGCAGGGTACGTGATGTAAAACGTACCACTGTGCTCCAGAAAGGGTCTATGTGACCCGTGGTGAAAAAATAAGGGGTCACGCAATGCTCAGGCACACCAAAAACAAAAATCAACGTGTACGCTACCCCTCGGTAGCCCACATGTGCGTAAAAAACATCCTGCAGTACGCTGTGTCACCCAGCAACACAAAAAATGCATACGCGACGAACACGTAGGCTACTATGACTTCGAAAATGGGCTACGGGACACATAGGGGAAACCACAGTGGGAAAAATGCATGCACGACTCACTGTCTGTCTCGTAGAACAAAAAAAAATCACATGCGCGTGTGCGCGTAGGCAACTCCCCTTCCAAAACAAGAAGTACGGACTGCCATAGTAGTGAACTATTCGTGTGTGAACCTACAAATATATGAAGTTCACGCGTCCGTCCCCACGAAAAGCACATACAATGCACTGTTGTCCTATGCAGACCTTTAACCCGATACTGAACAGCAACGCCCAACATCCAGCGAGTGTCACTTACGCGCTTAAGGCCTTTCCTCTGATTACATGCTAACACGCTGTTTCCGCATGTGCTGAGTCACTCGGTTTCCAGCCGGCCCTGCAAAAGAACACGGAAAACCCACGCTCCTGCCTACAAGGCCATTTACCTGCCTCCAACTTCCCGAGCTGCCTCCTACGAGCCATCTGCTGCTGCCAGCCACTCTGTGTGCTTGCTGCCCACATGCCCTGCAGTTTGGTGCCTGCTCATCAGCCATTGCCAGTGATCCTGTTCTTGTGACCACCTCTGCTGATCCTGAAGACTCCCGACAGCCATACCACCGCTCCACACCCCAGCCCCAGGACCAACTTGCCCACCCACACCTGTCTCGGGTGTTGCCATGTGGTAAAATGGATTTCTGAACTCTGACCTGGAGGAGCAGAGGTGCAAAAGGCCAACCTAGTTTCTTGGAACAGGCTAACCTCTGGACAAGCCAGACCAATGAGGGTAGCTATGGCAGGCGGTCAAGACTAAGTCTCAAGAGGGGTGAGGGTGACTGAAAGACCTCAATGAGCACACAAAGCAAGGACTCTTACAACTTACTCCAGACAGGCGTTATATTAAAAATATAGACACATTTATTACAAGGCCTTTGTAATATAGACCATAGCAAAGAATCACAATAATACTGAAGTAAACCAACACATCACAATCAACACGATATATATACAAGACCAGAGGGGTCTAACGGATTAAGAAGCACGAAATATGTAGACCACCTAGACGGGGAGGAAAACAGGCAGTGCAAGTAATCTTTAGACCCAGTTACACATCAAGAATATACCTAACTAAGAGGTAGTCCAAGCCCTACGAAGAGAGGAGCCTTATGCTCAATAGTACATGCACTCGCTTGTGCCAAGGGACAAAATAGGGTCTCTTCAAGGGTCACTAGCAGCTCAGGAAGGCGGACAAAGTTGATGAAGAAGAAGTCCCCACTATTCAAGCAGGACCTCCACTTGCGGGCAGAGGCAGGTTGAGAGTGCCGGATAGAGTCGCTATTTCGCAACAGTGGAGAGAAAAGAAAGGGGCTCCTGCGCTAGGGGCCACTGGTTGGGGTATGGACTACTCACCAGTCCCCGAAGCAGGCGGACCTAGACTTCGCCAGTTCAGTTCACTGGCAGGTTCGAATGCGACAATCAGGACGTCTCGACACTGTGTAGTTTCCGCGGTAGCAGGCTTCAGGGTCAAGAGGAACACAAATGCAGCGAACTTGCACAGGTTGTTGCCACAGCAGGGCAACACGGTAACCGCGTTTACTCCGGTCCGGGCGCACTCGTCTCACTTCAGACCTGGGAATGCCAAGTGTACGAAATTCAGTGTGAGTGTGCAGTGGACACAGAGCAAGCAGTATACCAAGTTTCGAGGGCTTCCTCGAAACCGCAGTGGTGACAGAGCAAATGTCCTGTGTAAGTTGGTCAGCCCACTGGTTGGCCCAGGGACACTTCCGAAGAGGCTTACTTGCAGGGTTTGATGAAGGTGCAGAGAATAGTTGGTCCCACTATTCCAATGGGTCGAAGCGCCTTCGCAGACCTTCTAGGACAATCAGAGGCAGAGGGGTCTCGCAGGACGACAGCGGGCTCAGGGTGCCAAACCTTCCAGCGGGTCACCAGCGGTTCCTCGACTCGGCTTCTTATTGCAGATACTTGGCTTCTTATCCTTTGTTCGTGTGAACTCAGGAGATCGACATGGTAGTGGTGTTTTCGGGCCTCCTCTTATCCAAAGTTCCCTTCGCGCCAAAACGGAGAGGACCCAATGGGAGATATGCTCACAAACACTCACTCCATACGTGGACCAATCACGGACCACTGTGGTCCCAGGCATTCAGGACACTCCAGACTCTTTGGCACCCAGGATGTGTATTGGGAACAGACATCCCAGCCCACATCCTGGAGGCACACACACAAGGCATGCAGAAGCCCGCGAAAGCTTAGCATTTCGTGGAAAAGTGCATGACCAAATAAGGACTGACCCGGGTCGGCTCGACCTGGGGAAGGTGAAGGGGCAAGATGGCCAAAGGACAGGACATAGAACCTCGTGTCATGGCCATTTTGGAGCCAGGCCACCTATTCGTGCCAAACACGGTAAGCGCGGATAACATGGCAAAAAAGGGTTAAAAACATAAGATAAATGATAGCTGCCACCAGTCCTGTCCGTGACACATCTGCACAGTTCATAATAAATCCAGCAAGAGTTTCTAGGGCCTTTGGAATGACTAGAGACCCAAGAGTGGGGTAAAGTAAGTTACATTGCACTGTTGTTACATGTTGCACAAAAGCTGCAACATGAGGAAAGGACTAAGGGAAACAAAGTCTCCCAGTACTGACTGTCTTAAGGGCATGTCAGTTTCCCCATAAGAAGTGAGCGAAAGCCCAGAGGAGTGCGGCTGAGGGATGCGCTTCTCTGGCAAAGGTTAGATCAGGGTGTAAAACAGCAGGAAAAAGTTTGGGGGTTGACACATGGAGGGAAAGTTACATTCAAATATGAAATCATTCCTAACACTCGCCCCGCCCAGACTAAGGACAGGGGGAACTAATCCACCCCTGGATGAGTTTCTTGGTCAGGTCGGTTAAACATTCTGGACAACCCAATAGGGTGTTCCTTACCCTTCTCATCTACTTGTGATAGTACAGCTCCTATCCCAGTGTCAGAGGCATCTGTCTGCACAATAAAAGGTCTTTGGTAATCAGGGGCCCTGAGCACAGGGGCCTGGCACAAGGAGTCCTTTAAGCCATTGAAGGCCTTCTCACACTCTTCAGTCCAAGTTATCTTCTTGGGTTTCTTTGGAGTAGTGAGAGCAGTCAGAGGGGCAGCTATGGTGCCATAGTCTGCCATGAAATTTCTGTAGTACCCAGTGAGTCCTAAGAAGGCTCTCACTTGGGTCTGTGTAGTGGCGGTAGGCCAGTCTTGTACTGCTTGTCCTTTACTGGGTAGAGGCTGTATCCTCCCTCCACCTACTTCATGTCCAAGGTAAACCATTGAGTCTTGTCCAATCTGGCATTTACTGGCCTTTATGGTCAGGTGGGCCTTCTGAAGAGCCTGTAACATAATCCCAAGGTGTTTCACATGGTTTTCCCAGGTGGCACTGAAAACTGCTATATCATTGTCAAGACTTGATCTGTCGTGAAGAGTATAGGGGCCTCCATCCCCAAGTTCCCCACAGAGAGGAGTAAAAAAACACTCTCTGTGTGGTCCTTGAGGTCACAGGTGTGGATGAATTAATGATGGAACCACGACACGCTGATAACCCCAAGGCCGCTGTAAAGAAACCAGGTATTAGCACAGACAGGCCCAGTAAGAATCAACAGGCGTAAGAACACAAGGGAAAAAGTCTTACCTAAGACAGGGCTACCAAATACTGTAACCTGGGCCTGGGATACTTGTGGGAAGGGCGCGTGAACAGCAGCTGGAGTCGAACTGAAGGATGGCAAGAATCGACTTCACACACCTGAGCGGTTCTTTGAAGTTTGGTGCAAGGCGTAGTGTTTATGGATACGTAATACCAGTAGGATCAAAAAACAAGGGCTGAGCAAAGAAGTCTGTCTGACCAAAGTCCAAAAATGCTGGGTAGACGTTGGAGAGAAAAACAAAACCAGGAAGTATCCGAGTAGAAGTCCAAATGTCCGTAAGACGTGATCCGTGAAACTGTGAAGTCTTGAATGAATCAAAATGCCGAACAGAGTTACTTGAACAGCTGTGAAGCAAAGACCGCTTGTGCGGCTGTAGCTTTTATCCAGCTTGCTTTCCAATCAGGCGAGCCGGAATGGAATCACGTGAACGGAAGTCGGTGTAACAGCCTGACCCTGCCTGACTGTAATTTCCATAGCAGCTGCCAACGCCGGTAAGGAGATAACTGAGGCCGAAAACGGCCTTTATATCATGGCAGAAACTGTTCATGCAACCCCCGCAGCACAAGTGAGTTGCCGCTAACAGCTGACTGGGAATCCTTAGCAGAATGACTACCTGGACGGGAAGGGGATACTGAGGAACCAATCGGGGCGCTGGTGTTCTGTATGACAGAGCCCCGCCCAAAGGCACATGACCACGTGGGCAAGAAGGGTTATCCTGATGAAAACAGGAGACAAGACGTGGGGCAAGGACATCCTCAGCAGGTCCCCAAGAACGCTCCTCCGGGCCAAAATCTAACCAATCCACCAAGTACTGCAACTTCCCCCTAGAAATACGATACGGGAACCCAGGATCTCAGAAACCTCAAATTCATCCGGCCCACCCACAGAGATGGGAGCGGGGGAACCTCGGAGACGGGTAGAACCAGGACAGGGTTTCAGCAGGGATGTGTGAAAAACTGGGTGAATGCGCCAAGTGGTGGGAACTGAAAGCCGATAGGCAACAGAATCGATAACCCTCGACACCTTGTAGGGACCGACAAACCGAGGCAACAGCTTGTGACACCCAGGCAAACGGAGGTGGCGAGTGGACAACCACACTCTATCCCCTACTGCATACACGGGGGCAGAAGCACATTTCCGATCAGCAGCCGTCTTCTGGGAAGCCTGAGCCTCAAGGAGGTGAGTCAGTGTCTGGGAATGGACAGCAGACAGGTCCCGAACACAGTCGGTAGCAGCAGGGTTGTCTGAAAGCGTGAGGTCTGGGACGGGCAGTGTGCGTGGGTGCTGGCCATACATGGAATAGAATGGCGAAAGGCCAGTGGACGAGTGAAGAGCATTTTTATAAGCGAACTCCGCAAGGTGTGGGACACTGAACCAGGATTCTTGATGTTGCAAAATAAGACAGTGTAAGTTTTGCTCCATAGATTGGTTCACCCTCTCAGTTTGACCATCCGTCTCCGGATGATAGGCCGAGGAATACCACACCAAGGAGTTTCGTTAACGCCCGCCAGAAGCGGGACGTAAATTGAGAGCCCCTATCAGAGATGATGATGGTAGGTAGACCAAAGAGACAAAAAACGGATTTGAAGAAAAGGCCAGCTGACACGGGAGCAGAGGGAATACCTGAGTAGGGAATGAAGCGAGCCATATTTTTCGTGAATGAGTCGACCACCGCCCATATTGTGTTGAAACCCTGGATACGGGGCAGATCGGTCACAAAGTCCATAGTCAGGGTGTGCCACGGTCTAGGAGGCACAGGCAATGGATGCAATAGACCCAAGGGACGTCCCCGACGGTGTTTACCCTGGGCACATATCGAAGAGGTGTTCACATAGCACTCGACATCCCGTTTCATAGACGGCCACCAACACCAACGTTTGAGAAGTGCTAGTGTTCGTTTCTGACCGGGATGACCATTGATTGCAATGTCATGGGACCATTCTAGGGCGAGGTTGCGGGTATCCGTAGTGGGCAATACTAGCTTCTTCTGAACAAATGGCAAACCATCGTGAAACACAGGATCCCAATCGGACAATTGATCCAGATGTTGAGCCATCAATGTATGCATCGAAGACAAAAGAGGCACAGGGGGAGTACAGAGACAGATGATGTTCTTCTTTTCTGGAAGGGTCTCTGGAAACGTGGGCAAAGGAACCCCCCAGGAGAACGAGACAAAGCATCTGCCTTCCCATGCGCCAGTCCCACCCGATGTTTTATCTGGAAATCGTAGGACGCAAAAAACAGATGCCAGCGCACCTGGCGGCTATTGAGGCATTTAAGAGAGGCCAAATCCTGGAGATTGTGGTGATCAGTGACCACGGTGACGTGATGCCTGGGCCCCAAGAGATGATGGCGCCATACCTGAAAGGCATCTTTGATCGTCATCAACTCCTTTTCGGTCACCGTATAGTGACATTCAGCGGGTGTGAACATACGGGAATGAAAGGCTACCGGGTGTAGAAGACCCGAAGCAGGGCAACGCTGGGATAGGACAACCCCTAGCGCAAATGAGGAGGCATCTGCTTCCACTACAAAAGGCAAGTTCGGGTCCGGGTGTTTTAAAACAGGGGCAGTGGTGAAAGCGGATTTCAGTGTCTCAAAGGTAGTTTGATGTACTTCCGACCAAAGAACGGTACACTGGGGCTGGTCAGAGCAGTGAGAGGAGCTATAATGGACGAGAAACCATAGATGAACCTCCTATAGAAGTTCACGAATCCTAGGAAGGACTGTAGTGCTTTGAGATTACCAGGCTTGGGCCAATCCAATGCAGCCCGTACTTTAGAGTGATTCATGGCCAACCCCCCCCACCTCCCCCGGAGTGATGTGAAACCCCAAGAAATCGACCTTGTCAGTATGGAACTGGCATTTTCCGGGTTTGGCAATAAGGGAATGCTGACGGAGACGGGACAATACTTCTCGTACATGCACCACGTGCTCCATATTTTGTGAATATATAAGGATGTCATCCAGATATACTGCAACGCACATGTCCAGAAGTTCACTGAATACTTTGTTCATGAATCGCTGAAAAGTGGTCGGGGCGTTGCAGAGCCCGAATGGCATGACCGTATATTCAAATAGCCCATAACGTGTACAAAACGCCGTCTTCCATTCGTCCCCCTGATGGATCCTGACCAAATTATAAGCATCCCGGAGATCGAGCTTAGTATAGATGGAGGCATGGGTCAAGCGATCTAACAACGGTGTAATAAGTGCTATTGGGTACTGGTTCTTTATCGTGATGGAGTTCAGACGGCGGTAG
This sequence comes from Ambystoma mexicanum, assembly GCF_040938575.1. Taxonomy (NCBI): domain Eukaryota; kingdom Metazoa; phylum Chordata; class Amphibia; order Caudata; family Ambystomatidae; genus Ambystoma; species Ambystoma mexicanum. Next base: position 678,871,558 of record NC_090932.1, on the reverse strand, counting down.
TCAACACAAGGACGTAGATCCCCCTCCTTCTTGGGGACAAAAAAGATTGGGCTAGCAGCCGTTGAGGTGGAGGGACGGATGTGCCCTAGTTCTAAAGACTTTTTGATGTATTTCTTCAGGGCCTGATCTTCAGAAATGGATAGCAAGTAGATGCGACCCAAAGGTATCGAGGAGTCAGGGAGTAGGTCAATGGGACAATCGTAGGAACGATATGGCGGGAGTACCTCTGAAGAGCCTTGGTCAAAGACTTCCTGGAAGTCCTGGTAAACTGTGGGGACCCCTGTTGCGACAGCCCCTACTAGATGTGCGTTTGGAACAGAATTGTCATTGTCATTCAGTGTCATCTGAGCAACGGCGCCCAACGCTTGTGATGGCGAACCAACCCCTTCAGGTGGTGTGAGGCAGAAGTTCTGACATAACTCGGACGCAAAATGTACTTGCCCCGATCTCCAGTCGATCAACGGGTTGTGTTCTTTCAACCACGGAATGCCTAAGATCAGACCAAACTGTGGCATGGAAATTAAATCAAAGGTGATGGATTCTTGATGGGCGCTCTGGATAATCAAAGTGAGGGGGGCAGTTTGTTGTTTGATTGGTCCTGATGTCAGGGCCATGCCGTCCACTGCTTGAAGGGGCTCCGGACGGTGCTTATTTATCAACTGGAGATTCAGTGATGAGGCTAACATGATGTCGATATAGTTCCTGGTGGCACCTGATATCACGACCCACTTCCTGAAACCCCCCCGGCAGGCCCATGGGCCAGGAGGGGTCTCGGCTCAAGCCCCCAACAAGCTTAGGCATCCTTTGCCTAGGCCTTTGGCTCCAGGCTCATACTTAATGAAGACTTGTGCTTGGCAACTACTTATTTTCAATGCCAGTCAACATGGAGGCATCCACATTGCTTGGCTCCTTGGAACCAAGCTATGCGGTATAGTGTTTTGGGTGTGGTAGCCTAGGGACCATTTTACCTGGACTACTTTCTTGATGCTATTTAAACCACACCCGACTTGGAGAACACTCTTCGCGTTACTTTGCAATCCTGCAATGTGACGCTCATCGTGTTCAGCAGCATCTGTGAACCTCGGAAGAACATCACCTGAAAAACAAAAGGGACATTGTTATTAGCAGCAGTTTACCTATGTTTCCACCGCTAGCTGCCCTCAGCTCCTGCAAACAGCAACCAAGGAACAGCGAGCCTCCCAGACCGTCAGATCTGCAAAAGGAGAGAAACAAGACATTAGACATTTACAATCGTGCCGGCAGCTTAACTCTCAAGTCGCCCATCGACCAGCACCGCCTTGGGACTTCTTGCTCCGGATGAGCAACGCAACCTACGGGAACAAAAGACAACAGGTTAGCAAAGGCAAGGCATCATAGCGCTGCGCATAGCGCTTACTTACCGCATCAAGGCGCTCTCGAAACACCATCACCTGCCGGTGAGTCCAAATTCAGCCAACGTTCCACAGCGAACTTCCGCACTCCTAAGGAGAGAGAAAAGACATTATTGAATCCAAGAAAGGCTTACAGTATAACAGTAATAAGACCTACCTGAAAGACTCTAAAGGGCAGCATCAGTGAAGTAACTAGATCGCACTCGCCCACAAAGGACAACGCGCCCCTGCCAAGAAGGCAGGACGGAGAGCACGCCTGAGAAGGGCACCAGAGGCCCACAGCTGGGTGGTGTCCCCGTGGATACCAGGTGAGCATAACACCTGAATCAATGACAATAGTGACAGGAAGAGAGGTGTCTGGTGTGGGTTTCAAAATGGCTTGCACCAACATGGGCCTAATACGACCAAACACAGGTCTTGTTTCCGAGGAAAAACAGGGCATGCCCGATCCAGTCCCCCGGTCTAGGGTCGAGCACTCTGAAAAACCTGGTTCTTTAGCTTGGGACGTCGGGGACATGTTTTGACGAAATGCCCGCTCAAGCCACAATAGAAGCAGGCATTGTCAACTCTCCGACGTTCTCTCTCCGTGGGAGAGATGGGACTGCGAATCCCACACACTTCCATGGGTTCACCCCCCACCTCTGACGGGGAAACTTGGACTGTGTTGGAAAACCCGGCTTCGGTTTTCCGTTCCGATCGCCTGGCATCGATCTGTAAGCCAAGATCCACTAGTTCAGTGTACTGAGCCAGCAAAGAGGGTACCACTGCCATGGCGTCTTTCGTAGTGTTCCTCGGCCCCCTATAGAATAATACTGCCTTCTTGCTCTCAGGCCATGAAGTCTCGACTGCTAATTGATTAAATCGGGTGATGTATTCAATGAGGGAGAATTTTCCTTGGTGTAAATCTAGCAACTCAAGGTTGCGGGACTGGGCCTTATGCCTGGTGTCAAAAACATGGGTCATTTCTGCCACTAATAGTTCAAAATCGTACAGTGATGAGCTATCGTTTTCAAGTAGTGGGTTGGCCCAAGCTGCAGCCGTACCGGCCAAGTGTGACAGGGTAAATTCCGCCTTTACGGTGGAATCTGGAAATGCCCGGAGCCTGCACAGGAAATGCAGCTTGCACTGATTGAGGAATGCGTGGAATTTCCTAGGATCACCATGAAACCTCTCCGGGGCTGCTAGTGGGAACGGGGTAGGGATGACTACCGAGACCTGTGGTGTAGTACTTGGTACATGGGGTTGTGAAGTCGAGGGTTGGGCCACGGAATCCCCGAATTCTGAATCAGCAGGTAAGGGATGTTGAGCGCTTTGAATTGAATCGAGGCGTTGATGTATAGCAGTATTAGCTGCTGCCATGTCTGCCTGTAGTACTGTAATTGCCTGCACCAAAGAGGCCATGGGGTCATCCGCTGATCCCTCCATGCTCAAAACGACAATAAAGAGTATAGGGGCCTCCGTCCCCAAGTTCCCCACAGAGAGGAGTAAAAAACACTCTCTGTGTGGTCCTTGAGGCCACAGGTGTGGATGAAGAAATGCTGGAACCACGACATGCCGATAACCCCAAGGCCTCTGTAAAGAAACCAGGTATTAGCACAGACAGGCATAGTAAGAATCAACAGGCGTAAGAACACAAGGGAAAAAGTCTTACCCAAGAGAATGCTACCAAATACTGTAACCTGGGCCTAGGATACTTGTGGGAAGGGCGCGTGAACAGCAGCTGCAGTCGAACTGACGGATGGCAAGAATCAACTGCGCACACCTGAGTGGTTCTTTGAAGTTTGGTGCAAGGCGTAGTGCTGATGGATACGTAATACCGGTAGGATCAAAAAACAAGGGCTGAGCAAAGAAGTCCGTGTGACAAGCCAAAGTCCAAAAATGCCGGGTAGACGTAGGAGAGTACAACAAAACCAAGTATCCGAGTAGAAGTCCAAAATGTCCGTAAGCCGTGATCCGTGAAACCGTGAAGTCTTGAATGAATCAAAATGCCGAACAGAGTTACTAGAACAGCTGTGAAGCAAAGATCGCTTGTGCGGCCGTAGCTTTTACCCAGCTTGCTTTCCAATCAGGCGAGCAGGAATGGAATCATGTGAACGGGATCCCGTCACGTGATCCGGAAGTCGGCGTAACAGCCTGACCCTGCCTGACTGTAATCTCCATGGCAGCTGCCAATGCCGGTAAGGAGATAACCGAGGCCGAAAACGGCCTTTATATCGTGGCAGAAACTGTTCACGTGACCCCCGCAGCACAAGTCAGTTGCCGCTGACGAGGAAACCTTAGAAGAATGACTACCTGGATGGAAAGGGGATACTGAGGAACCAATGGGGGCGCTGGTGTTGTGCATGGCAATCATCCAGATATGAAAGACAGAATATGTCCAACCCATTCAACACATGATTCACAAGCCTCTTGAATGTGGCAGGTGCATTCTTCAACCCAAAAGGCATTACCCTGAATTGGTAAAGGCCCTCTGGAGTTGAGAAAGCTGTCTTCTCCTTGGCATGGTCTGCAAGGGCTATTTGCCAATAGCCTGCAGTGAGGTCAAACGTGCTGAGGTACCTGGAGGCACCCAAGGTATCCACCAGCTAATCTGTTCTAGGCAAGGGGTGTGTGTCTGTTTTGGTGACAGCATTCAGAGACCTGTAATCCACACAGAACCTGAATTCAGAAGTACCTGCTTTGGAACCAAAATCACAGGGCTGGACCAAGGACTACTAGAGGGTTCAATCACCCCAAGATCCAACATTTTGTTGACCTCTGTCTTAATGTAAGACTGTACTTTGTCTGACATTCTGTATCCCCTACCTTTGGTAGGTACACTGTCTCCTTTGTCTATGTTATGTTTGCACCAAGTTGTCAAACCAGGGGATGGTAAAAACAGGGGGGAAATTGCCTAAGCAAACTTCTCACCTCAGCCTGCTGATCAGAAGTCAGGTGAGAGGCCACCCGGACACCCTCAATGGAGTTATCTGAAGGACTGCTTTGGAATAGGTGAGGAAGAGGTTCAGACTCCTCTTCCTCAGCATCTGAAGCCAATAGCAGTGCTGCGATTTCAACTCTTGGGATGAAAGCCTTCAGCCTATTTACATGGAACACTTTTAGAGCCTGTCCCGGCCTTCCAAGGTCCACTAAATAGTTGACCTCAACCAGTGACTCCACCACTGTGTAAGGTCTGGACCATTTATCCTGTAAAGCCCTAGGCCTTGTGGGATTCATGATCAGGACTTTCTGACCAGGTGTAAAGTTAATGAGGGAAGCTTTCTGGTCATACCAATGTTTCACCAGAGCTTGTCCAGCCTTCAACTTGTCACTAGCCAGACCCATCAGGAGTGCCATCCTTTTTTTGAGCCCTAACACATAGTCCACTATGTTGGTAGTAATGGGGGGAGTGGGCATCTCCCATCCCATCTTGACTATGGCTAAGGGTCCCCGCACAGGGTGACCAAACAGAAGTTCAAAGGGGCTGAAGTCAACTCCCTCTTGTGGTACCTCTCTGTAGGCAAACAGGAAGCATGGTAAAAGAAGATCGCATTTTCTTCTTTGAGGTTCTTCCAGAGCCTCAATTATACTTTTCAAGGTTCTATTAAACCGTTCCACTAGACCATTGGTCTGGGGGTGGTATGCGGAAGAAAACTTATAGGTGACCCCACATTCCTTTCACATAGCCTGCAGATAGTTTGACATAAAGTTGCTGCCTCTGTCAGACACAACTTCTTTAGGGAAGCCAATCCTAGTAAAGATGCCAAGTAAAGCTTTTGCAACTGACTTGGCAGTCACAGTTTTCAATGGGATGGCCTCAGGATACCTGGTGGCATGGTCGACCAGCACCAGGATAAACCTATTGCCTGAGGATGTTTGGGGGTCAAGGGAACCAACAATGTCCATCCCTACCCTCTCAAATGGTACCCCCACAACTGGGAGTGGTACCAATGGAGCTTGGATTGTTGAACCACTCTTACCAGATAACTGGCAGGAGGCACAACTCCTGCAGTGACTTTCTACTTGCACCTCCATCTTGGGCCAGTAGAAGTGCATGGATAACCTTTGCTTGGTCCTCTTAATACCAAGTTGACCAGCAAGGGGCACTTGATGCGCCAGCTGCAGGGGGAAGGGTCTTACAGCAAGGGGAACCACCAACCTCCTATGGTCTCCTTCTGTAGACTCTGTAGGCTCACTATACAGGAGCCCACCTTCCCAATAAATCTGGTGCTTCCCAGGAGGTTCACCCTCAAGCTGGGAGCAGGCCTGTCTCCTTAGGCATTCCAGAGATGGGCACTCACGTTGGCCTTTACTGAATTCTTCCCTGTCAGGACCACCTTCTACTGACAAATCGTTTAGTTCAGGATGGTCATTGGGGTCAAATACTTCAGGCATCATCACCTCCTCATCAGGTCCGGGTGATTGACCAACTACCTCCACCTCAGTGGTAGGCGAGTTAGGGGGGATATTTTCTTTCCCTCTTTTTACTTTTTTGACTCCTTTAGCCTTGGGTTTCCCCTTTGGCTGGGGCAGGGCATTGGTCTTGGCCAGTCCTGCCTTCTTTTGAGACCTTGTGCAGGGTCTGTCAGCAGTGTCTCCCACAAGCTCTAAAGCTTGGAGATCATTGCCCAAAAAGAAATTTCCTGGGTCACTCCTCTGAATGCTCACTGGAATCCTGACTGCTGTACCATTGATAGTGTTACGCCTTGGCAGGGCCGCAGGAAGGTTATTGCCCTCCGTAAGGGTATGCGTCATATTGCAAACCCATTCTATGCCCACCTGCAACTGCCCTGGAAAATAGTGGCTTCGGCTCACTCCGCAGCACTCTGCGGCAAGTTTGGACTACAATTCCCAGCTTTCCGCCTCCCGATGTCAGCTCAGAGGCGATGATGCGTGAGCCTCGGTTTCGTCCGGTTCCGCCTTCTCCTTCCCGATTTAAACCTCGGAACCGGGCGAAACGCTGCTTCTGATTAAAGTTGCATCCCGGTATTTAGAAGTTCTGTCTTCAATCCTACTTTACTTACCCGTGTACCAGACCTGTTTCCTCTTTCACTGGCTGCTTTTGCCTGCCGCTTTTGGAAAACTATTTACCCGTGTACCAGACCTCTTTCCTCTTTCACGGACTGCTTTTGCCTGCCGCTTTTTGGAAAACTACTTACCCGTGTACCAGACCTGTTTCCTCATTCACGGACTGCTTGTGCCTGCCGCTTTTGGAACCTTGTGATCATGGCATCGGTAAGACTGTTCTTTTCACCACTTGCTAACAAGCACATCTCCTGTACTCATTGTACCTTGCCGCTGAACTATATCACCTGCAACACTCCATCTCAATTGTGTCCCTTATTGTTGCTGTTACCATCCTCTTTCCACAATCAGACTTCCATTGGACATTCTTCAGTAGTGCACAGGGAAGCTTTGCGGATAGTGCACCTACCCGACTCTAGTGCGGCCCTCGTTCCACCTGGGTTCAGTTTCCCTAAACTAACCTACCCATTTGTTATTTTGCACTTCCGTTTTCATGAACTCTTTGAACCTTACAGACTCAACAGCTCATCAGTGGTAAGGGTTTTCTTTTATATGATTATCCATTCTCCTTAGCTAATTGACAACTATAGTCAGGATAGGTTACATTCTCCTCTCTTACTTGTAGGTGGTTCCGGTTGCCTTGAAACAAGGGGAGGGCATAGTTCAGGTACTACTAGAAAGAAGTATCGAGGGAAAGGGATCTTTCTTAAATTTCCAATTGCTCACCTCTTGTTTTTTCCTTTACAGCTGGGTTCTTGGCAGCATGTCCTCCCCGCCCTTTTGAGCGATCAGTCCCTCTGCCTGGTCCTACCCAGCAGAGAGTCATATTGTTAAAAAGGTCTTGTGCCCTCACAGAGAGGAGGCTAGGTTGGAAGCCCCGACCTAGCTCTTCAATCAATAGTTCAGTCCTGTGCCTGCTGGCTAACGATTTGGTATACTTCCCGTCCGGTGAGTAACAAAATCAGAAGCCATGGAAGAAGCGGATCCGTTGGCCACTCTGGTTCATTTGGTATCCGAACTACGGGCAGACATGACTGCCGCGCATAAAGCCTTACACCAGTGGATTGACAACATGAGGCCCTTTCCTGCACCCCAGACTCTGGGGATTGATCCGTCCGGTGCTACTGCCTCAGGCTCTGGAGCCCATTCAGCCTCCGCCTCTGGGTTCACCTCTGGCCCTGTTCTGATGGCCACCCAATTCCCATTGGCCCCTCCGGAATGTTTTACCGGTGACCCAAAGCAGTATCGGACATTTATCAACCAATGCAAATTGCATTTTCTTTGTCGCCCTTCTGCCTTTCCCAATCCCACCACGAAGGCGGCCTTTGTCCTTTCACACCTTGGAGGGACGTCGGCAGCCTGGGCTAATCCCTTGCTTGAATCCAATAGCTATGTTTTGTATGACTGTGACGCTCTTATCACAGCCATGAATAGGGTGTTTGATACCTGGTACAAGTCACAGGCCACGGACCTAGAATTCTTGAATTTACGTCAGGGTACGTCTTCCTTGTTTACATACCTCACTAGGTTCAATCAATTGGCAGCTGAGACGGATTGGCCAGAAGAGAAGAAATCTGCGGTATTCTACAAAGGATTGTCTGAGGAGTTAAAATACATCCTGGCTACTGTGCTTGATTTGGTGGTACAAATAGACGCTAGACGATCTGAAAGGAAGGGAGAATGGAAAAATGTGGCTCCCGTACCCCTTTCCCTTGATTCCGTTAATCCTCCTTCCTCTGCTTCTTCTGAACCTATGCAGATAGGGGCAGTGCGTGGTCCGTTGTCTCCTGCACAACGTGAACACCGACGATCCAACAATTTATGTATGTACTGTGGTTCGTCTGAGCACCAACTCAAGGATTGTCCAAAAAGACCCTTTAAGAAGGCGGGAAATGCCAGAAACCAGCGATAGCAGGAGTCCCTACGCCGGGGGTATTATCTTTGGACTCAAATGTGGCAATTACCACACCTGTTAGTCTGCCAGTGGTATTTACCACTACAACTGACTGTTCTTTCTCTTCTCAGGCTATAATTGATTCCGGTGCTACTGGGAATTAAATGGATTATGACTATGCCATGAGCAATAACGTTCCTGTGGTTTCTAAACCACAACCTGAAGCCGTACATGCAGTAGACGGCTCTTCCCTGGTCTCGGGTCTGGTTACTCAAAGCATGTCTCTCGTCTGTATGCAGACAGACGATGGACATACTGAAACACTCATATTTGACCTAATTAAGGCCCCCCAGCTTCGTGTAATTTTGGGCATTCTGTGGTTACAGCACCACAATCCTGACATCGACTGGGCCAGGAAGGTGGTACAATTCCCTTCCTCTGTCTGTAACGAAAGGTGTTTTCAGACCAGTAGCATTTCCGGTACTTCCTGTCAAGCCCTGGTGGCCTCAATGGCCTTGATAGGTGCCATTACCAATGCCATCGAACCTCCTATCCCTGTGGAATACGCTTCTTTCCGGGACGTCTTCGATAAAGGTGGTGCAGACCAGTTGCCCCCACACAGGCCATATGATTGTCCTATCGACCTGGTACCGGGGGCTAAAATACCTGCTGGCAGGGTTTATTTGCTCACACTGCCAGAAGACAAAGTGCTAAAAGAGTACATTGACTAGGCATTGGCTACATGGTTCATCAGACCATCGAGATCACCGGCAGCGTCTCCTCTGTTTTTTGTTCCTAAAAAAGAAGGCGACCTTCGCCCTTGCATTGATTACAGGGCATTAAACGCAATCACAGTTAAGAACCAGTACCCTCTTCCCCTGATCTCTGTGCTCTTGGATCAGCTAGGTTCTTCTATAATCTTTACCAAACTTGACTTGCGGGGTGCCTACAACCTAGTACGCATAAGAGAGGGGGACGAGTGGAAAACCGCCTTCAAGACCCGGTACGGGTTATTTGAATACCTTGTGATGCCCTTCGGGTTGTGTAACGCCCCGGCCACCTTTCAGGCCTTCATGAACGATGTCTTTCACGATTGTCTGGACCGGTTTGTTGTGGTCTACCTAGACGATATACTGATTTATTCCTCATCCAAGAGTGAACACACCGAACATGTGAGATTTGTCTTACAAAGGCTGAGAGAGAATCGTCTTTTCGTCAAAGCCGAGAAGTGTATCTTCAATTCATCGGAGGTTGAGTTTTTAGGTTATGACCTTACCAATCGGGGCATCCGGATGAGCCAGTCCAAGGTTAAGGCCGTTTTGGAATGGCCTGTTCCTACTACAACCAAAGCCCTGCAGTCATTCCTGGGGTTCTCAAACTTTTACAGGCGCTTTATCTTTTCATTTTCTACCATCTCGGCTCCTTTGACGGCTTTAACTAGCTCAAAACAGCCATACCGATGGACACCAGAAGCGCAATCCGCCTTCGAGGCCTTAAAGGCGGCTTTTTCTTCAGCTCCAGTGCTGCAACATCCCGATCCGCTCCTACCCTTTTTTGTGGAAGCTGATGCTTCTGGGACGGCCATCGGGGCTATACTGTCGCAACCCTGTCAGGACTCGGGTGAGATTCATCCGGTTGCGTTCTTTTCGAGAAAACTGACACCATACGAGCGCAACTATCCTATCACGGAAAGAGAGTTGCTGGCAGTCAAGGACGCTTTCTCGGAATGGCGTCACCACCTATTGGGGGGCCGTCATCCGGTTACTGTCTTCTCTGACCATCGGAGTCTATTGGCATTCAAGTCAATGAAGTGTCTCACTGCCCGGCAGGCCCGCTGGCACCTTTTCTTTTCTCAGTTCAATTTCACCATCACGTATCGGCCAGCCCGTCTCAACGTTTGTGCAGATGCCTTGTCTCGCCTGCCCTCTCACCCGGAGCGAAGCAAACCCGATTGCTCTCTTCTGCTGCCTTCTAGGGTAGTATGTGCATGTACTCCACGCCCTTTGCTCCATTCTTTAATCTCAGACTGGGTGCATACACATAAAGAGGAATGTGTAGCCCTAAATCTTGACGTGGTACAAGGACTTCCCTATATTTAGGGCCGCCTGTTTGTGCCCCCGGGGAAAGCTTGTCTCCAGGCCCTTGCTTTGTCCCATGACTCCTTGATAGCGGCTCATCCAGGCCAAAAGAAGACTCTGGACTTGCTCCGTCGTTGGGCATGGTGCCCGTCTATGACTCAAGACGTGGTTAACTATTTGGCCTCCTGTTCTGTGTGCGCTCAATGTAAGGTCTCCCGGTCTAAACCTGTGGGTTTGTTGCAGTCACTCCCGGTCCCTCACAAGCCATGGTACTTGGTCTCTATGGATTTCATCGTGGACCTGCCACCGGTTGACGGTTTTGACACCATCTGGGTGGTAATTGATTATTTCACAAAGATGGCGCTTTTCATTCCTTGGCGGGTTTGCCCTCTGCTCCGACATTGGCCTCATTGTTCCTTAAAAACGTATTTCGTTTCTTTGGTCTGCCTTCTATTGTGGTTTCGGATTGCGGACCGCAGTTTACGTCACGTTTCGGGAGGGCTCTGACGGCATCTCTTGGCATCGATGACAGGTTCAGCTCTGCCTTCCATCCACAAACCGATGGGCAGACTGAACGGCTCAACGCTACTCTCGAGCAATACCTACGCTGCCTCACACTTCGTTTCCAGTCCTCTTGGTTGGCGTTGCTACCACCCGCTGAATTCGCTTATAACAACTCTCTGCATGCCGCTTCTGGTGTATCTCCCTTTTTTGCACTTTACGGACACCATCCGCGGTCCTTGCCCCTGGATCCTGACCTTCCCATTGACAATCCAGCGGCTCATGCGTGTGTTCGGGACCTCAAGTCCATTCATGGGGTCGTTCGTCAACACCTGCTGCATGCTCAGGCAAAAGCAAAGAAATTTGCAGACATGCATCGGACAACTGCACCCAACTACCTTGTGGGTATGAAGGTTTGGCTGTCATCACGCAATCTGAGAATACCTGGTAAACGAATGCTCTTACCCAAGTTTGTGGGTCCCTTTCCTGTCACAAAGGTCTTAAATCCAGTTGCTGTGCATCTTTCATTGCCCTCATCCTGGAAACAGCACCCAGTGTTTCATGTCAGTTTGCTGAAGCCTTGCCCAGCCAACATGCGGTTGCCGGTCCGCCCACCCCCGGTGCGGGTCGATTGCAATGATGAGTTCGAGGTGGCTGATATCCTGGATTTTCGACTTCGGAGGGGTCGTCCTTTTTACCTGGTTGACTGGAAGGGATTTGGCCCTGAGGATAGGTCTTGGGAGCCTTTATCTAATATCCATGCCCCGGTCCTGCTTCGCCGCTTCCATGCCCGTAGGGGGGTGGTGCCGCCTTTGGGGGTGGATGCTGTTACGGCTCGGCGGGCCCGCAGGAAGGCTAATGCCCTCCGTAAGGGTATGCGTCATATTGCAAACCCATTCTACGCCCACTGGCAACTTCCCTGGAAAATAGTGGCTTCGGCTCACTCCGCAGCACTCTGCGGCAAGTTTGGACTACAATTCCCAGCTTTCCACCTCCCGCTGTCAGCTCAGAGGCGATGATGCGTGAGCCTCGATTTTGTCCGTTTCCGCCTTCTCCTTCCCGATTTAAACCACAGAACCAGGCGAAACGCTGATTCTGATTAAAGTTGCATCCCGGTATTTAGAAGTACCGTCTTCAATCCTACTTTACTTACCCGTGTACCAGACCTGTTTCCTCTTTCACAGACTGCTTTTGCCTGCCGCTTTTGGAAAACTACTTACCCGTGTACCAGACCTGTTTCCTCTTTCACGGACTGCTTTTGCCTGCCGCTTTTGGAAAACTACTTACCCGTGTACCAGACCTGTTTCCTCATTCACACACTGCTTGTGCCTGCCGCTTTTGGAACCTTGTGATCACGGCATTGGTAAGACTCTTCTTTTCACCACTTGCTAACAAGCACATCTCCTGTACTCATTGTACCTTGCCGCTGAACTATATCACCTGCAACACTCCAACTCAATTGTGTCCTTTATTGTTGCTGTTACCATCCTCTTTCCACAATCAGACTTCCATTGGACATTCTTCAGTAGTGCACAGGGACGCTTTGCGGATAGTGCACCTACCCGACTCTAGTGCGGCCCTCGTTCCGCCTGGGTTCAGTTTCCCTAAACTAACCTACCCATTTGTTATTTTGCACTTCCGTTTTCATGAACTCTTTGGACCTTACAGACTCAACAGCTCATCAGTGGTAAGGGTTTTATTTTGTATGATTATCCATTCTCCTTAGCTAATTGACAACTATAGTCAGGATAGGTTACATTCTCCTCTCTTACTTTTAGGTGGTTCCGGTTGCCTTGAAACAAGGGGAGGGCATAGTTCAGGTACTACTAGAAAGAAGTATCGAGGGAAAGGGATCTTTCGTAAATTTCCAATTGCTCACCTCTTGTTTTTTCCTTTACAGCTGGGTTCTTGGCAGCATGTCCTCCCCGCCCTTTTGAGCGATCAGTCCCTCTGCCTGGTCCTACCCAGCAGAGAGTCATATCGTTAAAAAGGTCTTGTGCCCTCACAGAGAGGAGGCTAGGTTGGAGGCCCCGACCTAGCTCTTCAATCAATAGTTCAGTCCTGTGCCTTCCGGCCAACGATTTGGTATACTTCCCGTCCCGTCCGGTGAGTAACAGATAGTAAGATTTACAGGTATTACTGGGAACATGAGAGGTGGGCCATCAGCCAATTTAGTGGGCATCAGAGTAGCTCTGGCAACTTCCTCTGGGTTTACCAAGGTAGAATCCACTACAGTTCGACTGCACCCACTATCCCTAAGAGCTGGAGTATCTACTCCATCGATCAGCACATTGTCCTTTTTTTTAACTGTCCTTTTTTTTTCTTTTATTAGTGGTCCAGAAGATACACAACACAATTACAGCGTTACCTTAAAGCTAGAAATAAACATGAAAGAATAGAAAAGCAGTACAGATATCATACATCTCATCAAGGTGGTACATCTACATAGTTTCATCTTCATCGGAGATCATATCACACAAAAACATTCTGAGGGGCCCCCAAATGTCTTTAGGTCTACTAGCCGATGGGCGGGTGAGGACAAATTGTTCTTCAGCATCATTTACATATGTCAATTCCCGGAGGAACTGTTTTACAGTGGGTGGCGCAGCATTCTTCCATTGTTGTAGTATACATTTTTTGGCAACTACACACGAGACATTGAATAATCTTCTGTTTTTTTCGGAGCACTTGCCTATGTCTCCGAATAGATATTTCTGTGGGGTCAATGTCGGGGGGATTTGTGTAACCTCCTCAAGGAACTTCGCCACCTCCCTCCAAAAGCCAGCCACCAACGGACAACCCCAGTACGTATGAAATGAACCAGCCTGGTCCGCCCTACATTTGGGACATTCGCCTGGACTATCCGGAACAAACTTTGCTATCTTGGCCGGAGTGTAGTGTAATCTGTTTATAATTTTAAATTGTATAAGGCGTAGCCCAGTGTTCAGGGAAACCCTCTTGGTAAGGGAACAGTACCTTTCCCAGGTCTTATCGTCTATAGGGATTTGGAGATCACCTTCCCATTTACCTTTGATCAGGTTAGTCGAGGATGTGTGTGCCTGTATGATAGTGTACAGACTGGACACCCCCAGTTGGTCGGCCGCTGTTATTGTTATCATCTGCACGCATGGGTCCGTAGGCGGTTCATCAGGGAAAGACGCCCAGCACTTCTAGAAGGCCGATCTCATACGATAGTACTGCAGTGTCCTAAGAGGGCCCCCGCCAAGAGCCCCCCGAACAGTTGAAGGGTCGCAACTTTCCCCTCCACAAACATATCCCCCAGTCTCATCTCTCCGTCGGGATCCCAGGCCTCTCGTAGGCTAGCATCGTGTGTTGGTATCATATTAGGGTATTTCCGGAGGGAAACCTCGGGGTTATACGGGGCCAGTACTCCAGGTCTTTTAAATATAGCTTTCCATGTGCCAACAGTACAGCTCACCGGGTTGAAGTCGCATGAGTCCCTGTAGTGTGCATCAAAGATTACGAACTGTATGTTCGTGGGGGAAGTGGTGAGATCTTCTACCTTCACATGTGGGGGACCCTCTGTCATGATCTCTGCTTCCAAAAGGTCAGGGTTTTCCCAACTCCCTTGGAAGCAGATCCATAACCCAGGTTCCGAGTGCCAACCAGTCCCAATTGGGATCTTTTGGACCCAGTCCTGGTGCCAGTGGCACCAGGCTCATAAATATGCCCAGTCCCAGCGCTGGAAGCGCCGGGCTCATAATGCTTGGATGGACTTACCTGCAGCAGACAATGCTGCTTACTTGCCTGCCAGTTGAGCCCCTGATCCTCTTCTGTTTGGAACTACTTTTCCTGTTGGGTGGGGCAGGAGCCACTCCCTAGGTTCAGAACACTGGAACTCTTCTGGAAAGCAGGAACTCTTTTCTTACCTAGGCGTGGCTGTGGAAGGAGACACCTAAGCACTACAGGAGGCTATTTAAACCACACCCGATGGATGAATCTTGCTTTGCGTTATTCTGCATCCTCTGCAGCAGAACGCTCATCGTGTCTTCTGCATCTGATCCTGGGCCTAAGGAAAAAGGCTTACCATCCTGAATCCAGTCTTCAGCAACACCTATAAAGACAAGAAAGAACAGGTTAGCATTACGGTCTTCAGTGACAGCGCTTCACTTACCTGGTCCATCGGCTGTCACCAACGCCTCGCGCTGCATTCCGGCATCTGAAAGACAAAGGCTTACCTACTCTTCGTGCGCTCCGGAGGTCTTCGCACTGCATTCCGGCATCTGAAAGACAAAAGCTTACCAACTCTTCGCACGCTCCGGAGGCCTTCGGCGCTGCATCCCGCATCTGAAAGACAAAACAAGGTGCGGTTAAAGACATTGGGGAACTTTAATACTCACGTGCCATTACTCCTTTCCACATCTAACCCAGTGGGTATTCCGGCACCCTGCAGCCGCTTCGAACTTGTACCTGCAAAATAAAAAGACAGTTAGAGCGCATCGTGAAGCAGTCAACAAGCGCTTACTTACGTGCTTCCAGGGGCTTCTATTCATCACACGGGCTCCATCTTTAACTCACTTCAGCCCGTCATCCGCCATCGCCGGAACCCTGCAAAACAAGAGACATCATTACTAAAGACTTTAAAGACATTAGAATTACTCGAAATTTACCGTTCGTGCAGTAAACGACAGACAGCAGTCCTCTGAAGTCAAGAGGCCTGCTCCCCTTATCCAGTGAAGAAACTGGTTACAGCACCCTGCCCCGAGGCAGATGGAGAACACGGCGTTCACTTACCTAAGGTGAGAGCGTTAACCTCTGGGGTTCTACAGGAGAAGAGAAAGGGAAGAAGAGAGAGACATTCAATAACCCAGTTCATTAATCCCATATTTTCTATCTGCAGACATCTTACCCTTCGAGTCAGACATACAGTGCACAGAGGTCCAGCTCAAAGAGCCAGCCGTGTGTTACACATCACCTTTGAAGATACGGTATACGCCCAGTCAAGACCGGCGCCTCTACGGGAATCAGGTGAGCGTTACAGAACGCAAAGCCTACCGCAAAACTCCCGTCCAGGCGCTATGGAAACCTCGGATACCGACCACCTAGCCCAGTTACTTGGGGAACTAAGGGCAGAAGTGCATGCAGCCCGTCAGGAAACGAACGCTCTAAGAAGAGAACTGATTATTTCCAAGGAGCGAACAGATGATCTCGCTAGACAATTACTACAGTCACAAGCCGGACAGACCCCGTTACCCGCATCTGGGGGAAATCTTACTTCTACATCCTCTATGAATCCAGTGCAGATTAACCTACCTGGGAATGTACCTCTGGCTCCGCCTGAACGATTTTCTGGTGACCCAAAGAGGTTTGCAGTATTTATCAATCAGTGCCGGTTGCATTTCTTATGCCGGCCAGCAGCCTTTCCAACTGATCAAGCTAAAGTAGCTTTCGTGCTTTCGTACCTTAGTGGCAATGGGGCAGACTGGTCGATCCCTCTAGTAAATCAAGATGATCCGGTCCTCCATGATTTTCAAGCTTTTCAGCTCAGTATGGAAAAACTGTTCGCAAGATATTCACAGGGGCAGGCCTTGGACAATGAGCTTCTTTCGTTGCAACAAGGTAATCAAGACCTTTTGGCTTATATTGCGTCTTTCAACAGACTGATAGTGGAAACTCAATGGCCTGAGGACAAAAGGATTACGCTGTTTTATAGAGGTCTACGTGGAGAGCTCAAAGATGTGTTAGCCCAAGTAGTGAATCCCCCACAAGATTGTTCGGACTATATAGACTTAGTCGTTCAAATAGATCACAGACTGCAGAACAGGAAGGCCGATCGTTCCCAGTTTGATGCTCGAGTATTTTCCAAACCGCCGACTCCTTCCAAAGGAGTAGACTCCGAGGAACCCATGCAAATAGGGGGCCTGAAAGGTCCTCTAACACAAAAGGAGCGGGAAAGGAGAAAACAGTTGCAATTATGCCTCTATTGCGGAAACTCAGGGCATTTTCTTCGAAACTGTCCGGTGAAACCTGCCAAGAAGGCAGTAGGAGCTGCAGTTACTAAAGTTACAAACTCTGAGCAGGGAAACAACCTCGCCCGACAAGAATAGAGGTCCTCTTGCCGAGCGTGAAAACCAGTTCCGTGACCTCGCATTTCGTGATACCTATGGTCCTCATTAGCCCTGATAATCCGGATCGATTACATGCAATTGAAGCTTACGTCGACAGCGGTGCCATCGGCAATTATGTGGATCATGAAATGGTTTTGAGGATGAATCTAACTCTTTGTCCCAAGGCTGTAA
Source organism: Ambystoma mexicanum (assembly GCF_040938575.1). NCBI lineage: Eukaryota > Metazoa > Chordata > Amphibia > Caudata > Ambystomatidae > Ambystoma > Ambystoma mexicanum. The sequence goes on along the minus strand of NC_090932.1, from coordinate 678,854,430 downwards.
AGGACGTCATTACTACAGTGGATGGAACGGAGATAGCCTCCGGACCAGTAACGCATACCACTCAAGAAGTGACGCTAGTAAGTCAAGATGGACACCATGAGAAGATCGTGTTCGATGTGATCAAGGCTCCTCAGTTTCAGATTATTCTAGGAATACCTTGGTTAGAGAAACACAATCCTCTGATCGATTGGCGAGCAAGAACGGTCCAGTTTCCAGAATGTGTCTCTACTTGTCACCCTCCACCTGGTGTTGCACTGGCAGCAATTTCTTCAGAGACTCCCCAGTTACCTCCCGAATACCTAGAATACCAAGATGTTTTCCGGAAGGATCAGGCTAACTCTCTACCTCCTCATAGGTCTTATGACTGCCAGATAGACCTGATACCTGGATCTACTCCTCCTTGTAGTAGAATTTATGCCCTCACCGAGCCTGAGAACCTTCACCTTCGACAATACCTGGATCAATACTTGGCAAATGGGTTTATTCGTCCTTCCAAGTCCCCTGCTTCTTCAGCTTTGTTCTTCGTTCCAAAAAAGGAAGGAGACCTTAGAACTTGTATAGATTATCGCTCTCTGAACCAGATCACCGTCAAGAATAGATATCCGTTACCACTGATCCCTGAACTCCTGGACCAAGTCAGAAAAGCATGCATATATACAAAGCTGGATCTTAGAGGAGCCTACCACTTGGTACGAGTAAAAGAGGGCGATGAATGGAAGACGGCCTTCCGCACCAAATATGGGCTATTTGAGTATCAGGTCATGCCCTTCGGACTTTGCAATGCCCCGGCCGCCTTTCAATATTTTATGAACGATGTCCTCAGAGAGCTCATAGATGTGTGTGTTGTTGTTTACATTGACGACATCCTCGTTTATTCTTCATCGGAATCTGAACATCGGAAACACGTGAAAATGGTCCTCGAAAGATTGCGTCAACACAAACTTTTCGCTAAGTTGGAAAAATGTGTTTTCAACGTGACTGAAGTTGAATTCTTGGGATTCATATTATCACCTAGCGGAGTGCGTATGGATTCAAAGAAGGTCGATGCAGTTCTCAAATGGCCATCACCATCCTCTGTAAAAGGTGTGCAAAGCATGTTAGGCTTCGCTAACTTTTACCGCAGGTTTATCCCCGAATTTTCTCGAATAGTCCAGCCCATCACTGCCTTGTTAAAGAAAAACAAACGTTTTGAATGGTCTACCGAGGCGGAACAAGCTTTCCAGGATTTGCAGACTAAATTCATCTCTGCACCAATCTTAAAACACCCTCGCCCCGAACTCCCCTACATCGTGGAAACTGATGCTTCAAGCCTTGCCATGGGGGCAGTTCTATCACAAAAGGACCCGGTAACCAATCAGTTGCATCCCGTTGCATTTTGGTCCCGCAAATTCTCGCCTCCTGAAATCAATTACACGATTACTGACAAGGAACTTCTGGCTATCAAGTCTGCCTTTAAGGCTTGGCGGCATTATCTGCTGGGGGCCCGACACACCGTTACTGTGATTACGGATCACCGAAACCTGCAATATTTGAAAACCGCAAAAGCCCAATCCTCTAGACAACTACGTTGCGCATTATTCTTTGCCGAGTTTGACTTCATAATTACCTATCGACCTGGTACAAAAAACGGTAAAGCTGATGCCCTTTCTCGGATGGGAATGGAAGAACACTTGATCAACCCTAAACCTGTACCAATCATTCCCGAACAAAGAATTCTGGGTGTAATCGCCACACAATCCATAGAGGAAGTTAAGGATAAAGCCAGGCAACTTGTAACTCCAGCAGACATACAGAATTGGCATCTGCAGGGAAAGGACTTTGCAGTAAAGGACAACTTATTGTATTTCCAAGAACGATTATACCTGCCCAGCACAGATTTACAGAAAAAAGTAATCTCTTGTTATCACGATTCTTTAATGGAAGGACATCCCGGTATGGCCAAGACCTCAGAAAAGATCAAGCGTTACTTCTGGTGGCCGTCTTGGAAAAAAGATATCAGAGACTTTATAATGTCCTGTGGAGTATGCGCCCAAAACAAGAGTCAAAAGGAAAGACCAGCAGGCCTCTAAAGCCCTATTGACATCCCACCTCGCCCTTGGCATACGCTTTCTATGGACTTCATCACCGATCTACCTCCATGCTCCGGATACAATACGATTCTAGTAATCGTGGACTTATTCTCCAAGATGGCGCATTTCATTCCGCTCAAAGGCTTGCCAACAGCAGCAACTCTGGCCCGAGAATTTCTCGAAAACATCGTCCGACTGCACGGTTTTCCTTCGGTTCTAATTTCGGATCGAGGTAGTCAATTTATTTCTCATTTTTGGCGAAGTTGCTGTCGGTCGGCTCAAATTGATGTGAGACTATCGACCAGTCACCACCCTCAGACCGACGGACAAACCGAGAGGACCAATCAAACTCTGGAACAGTATTTACGCTGCATGCTGCAACAAACTGAAAAAACTTGGAAAGACATCCTTTGGATAGCCGAATATGCCTACAATAACTCTGTCCATTCGGGAACTGGGAAAACCCTGTTTTTTCTTTTATACGGCAGTCACCCTCGAACCTCGGAGTTGGATCCCCTCCAAGATCTTGAAACACCAGCAGTAGACTACCTGCATTCTACAATCACCCAAGCCTTTAAGGAAGCTGTTTCTCACCTTCAAAGGGCTAAAGAACAATACAAGAAAGGAGCAGATCAACATCGGAAGGAAGCCCCTCAATATCAAGTAGGGGCTCAAGTCTGGTTATCCACCAAATATCTACCTCTAAAAGGGCCACGCACATTCAACCCAAGATACCTTGGTCCCTATTCCATCACTACCATAGTAAACCCAGTAGCGGTCAAGTTGGACTTGCCCCCGCACATGAAGATACATCCGGTCTTCCACGTCTCTCTATTAAAACCTGTGCAACCTCAAACCCGACTAACTAAATCTCCAAAACCCATCCTAGTGGATGGAGAACTCGAGTTTGAAGTCAAAAGCATTCTGGACTCCAAGATCTCCAAATCTAAACTATTTTACCTAATTGACTGGAAAGGCTACGGCCCCCAAGAGAGATCCTGGGAACCTGCTGAATATGTCCACGCTCCTCGCCTAATCAAAAGATTTCACCGAACATTTCCTGACAAGCCAAAACCCCCGGAGAAGCCCGGTTTGGGAGGGGCCTTGAGGGGGGGTACTGTCATGATCTCTGCTTCCAAAAGGTCAGGGTTTTCCCAACTCCCTTGGAAGCAGATCCATAACCCACGTTCCGAGTGCCAACCAGTCCCAATTGGGACCTTTTGGACCCAGTCCTGGCACCAGTGGCACCAGGCTCATAAATATGCCCAGTCCCAGCGCTGGAAGCGCCGGGCTCATAATGCTTGGGTGGAGTTACCTGCAGCAGACCATGCTGCTTACTTGCCTGCCAGTTGAGCCTCTGATCCTCTTCTGTTTGGAACTACTTTTCCTGTTGGGTGGGGCAGGAGCCACTCCCTAGGTTCAGAACACTGGAACTCTTCTGGAAAGCAGGAACTCTTTTCTTACCTAGGCGTGGCTGTGGAAGGAGACACCTAAGCACTACAGGAGGCTATTTAAACCACACCCGATGGATGAATCTTGCTTTGCGTTATTCTGCATCCTCTGCAGCAGAACGCTCATCGTGTCTTCTGCATCTGTTCCTGGGCCTAAGGAAAAAGGCTTACCATCCTGAATCCAGTCTTCAGCAACAACTATAAATACAAGAAAGAACAGGTTAGCATTACGGTCTTCAGTGACAGCGCTTCACTTACCTGGTCCATCGGCTGTCACCAACGCCTCGCGCTGCATTCCGGCATCTGAAAGACAAAGGCTTACCTACTCTTCGTGCGCTCCGGAGGTCTTCGCACTGCATTCCGGCATCTGAAAGACAAAAGCTTACCAAATCTTCGCACGCTCCGGAGGCCTTCGGCGCTGCATCCCGCATCTGAAAGACAAAACAAGGTGCGGTTAAAGACATTGGGGAACTTTAATACTCACGTGCCATTACTCCTTTCCACATCTAACCCAGTGGGTATTCCGGCACCCTGCAGCCGCTCCGAACTTGTACCTGCAAAATAAAAAGACAGTTAGAGCGCATCGTGAAGCAGGCAACAAGCGCTTACTTACGTGCTTCCAGGCGCTTCTATTCATCACACGGGCTCCATCTTCAACTCACTTCAGCCCGTCATCCGCCATCGCCGGAACCCTGCAAAACAAGAGACATCATTACTAAACACTTTTAAAGACATTAGAATTACTCGAAACTTACCGTTCGTGCAGTAAACGACGGACAGCAGTCCTCTGAAGTCAAGAGGCCTGCTCCCCTTATCCAGTGAAGAAACTGGTTACAGCACCCTGCCCCGAGGCAGATGGAGAGGACGGCGTTCACTTACCTAAGGTGAGAGCGTTAACCTCTGGGGTTCTACAGGAGAAGAGAAAGGGAAGAAGAGAGAGACATTCAATAACCCAGTTCATTAATCCCATATTTTCTATCTGCAGACATCTTACCCTTCGAGTCAGACATACAGTGCACAGAGGTCCAGCCCAAAGAGCCAGCCGTGTGTTACACATCACCTTTGAAGATACGGTATACGCCCAGTCAAGACCGGCGCCTCTACGGGAATCAGGTGAGCGTTACACCCTCGTCCTTGGAATACCAATACTTGGAGAACTGGGCCTGGGAAACATAATAGTACAGTTCAAAGTTAGGTGCTGCTAAACCGCCCGCAGAGTACGGTTCAGTTAACTTTTCCATCAGCACACTGTCCTTAAAGTAGTGCTTGGTGTTATCTGGAATCCTAGCATAAGCCTCTGAGACTTTAGGCTCCCAGGAACCCAGGGAAACTAAAACTACCTCAGCTTCTATCCCACTGGGAAAGGAGTCTGAGGAGAAGGATGCTCCGGTAATCTCTTCTTCCTCGTAGGAGGAGAAGGCCAGATTAGCAGAGTGGACCCCCAAGGTTTTGACCTTACATCTGAGATCCCCCTTCACGTGGTCAGTCGCTCCACAAGCAAAACAAGATCCTTTGGGTCTGTTCACATAGGGAGGCTTACTATAACCAGAGTTCTGTTTCGGAGGCTGACCTTCACTACCCTGTGAGTTCTCTTGTGTCTTACCCTTTCTGAAGAAGATTTATCAGTTTCCCCACCCTCCTTATCTTTGGACTTTTTCCCTTTCTCCGGCTTACCAGGATGAGCCTTGTCCTTATGGGATACTCGATGTGACACCCATAAATCAGCTGCAATGGCTAGCTTCTTAGGATCTATCTCCTTTGAATCGGCCAAATGCTGCTTAAGCTCACGGGAAGAAGATGCAAAAATATGTTCCAGCATGACAAGAATTATCATACCTTCAAAGGTAGAAACCTTATAAGCTTCAACCCAGTCAGTCAAGTTTTTTAAGGATTCAGTTACATAAGATATCCAAGTACCACCTTCTTTTTTCTTATACTCTCTGAATCTTTTTAAGTATTGGGCAGGAGTCTTTCCAAACTTTAAGATTAGAGTTTGCTTCAACATTGCAAAAGCTGCTCTCTCAGCTTTCGACATTTCCATAATGGCACTGCAGCCAGAATGGGGTAGTCTGCTAAGTAACCAGGCAATTTTAGCAGCATTGTCAACTTGTTGAACTTCACATGCATACTCAAATGTATTCAGCCAGTCCATAATGTCATTCTTTTCCTCATACACACTGAGCAGATCTTTTGGAAACCTTGGATGAGAAGAGGCCCCGGACCCATGTCCAGGACCCTTGGATCCATTGGCAACTTGAAGCTTGGCCAGTTCCAACTGGTGATCCCTGTCTTTTTGTTTTTCTGCCTGCTCTATCTTTAGTTTGGCCATGTTGAACTCAAGCTCCTTCTGCCTAAACAGCAGCTCTTGTTTCTTGAATTCAAGTATGGCCTCCCCATCAGCACCGGCAGAGGAAACATTCGACATTACATTCTACATGTCATCATGGTCGCTGTGGATCAGTGCAGCGGTAGAACCATCAGTTCTACCAGTGAGAGCAGCCCCACCTCCTTCTGCACTGTCCTTGGAAGCTATAGCTCTAAGCTGAGCTTCTTGCCAGTCCATCATTCTCTGGATCATTTCTACTTTTGTGCCTTGAGAGGAAACACCTCTCTCAGCACACATCTTTCTTAATGTGTCAGATTTCGAAGCATTTAAAGTTAACAAGGTACTTGTTTCCATACTGTTAGATAGGACTATGGCCTTTTAAAAGTTATACTACGACAATTCACTATGTGTCCTGGTAGGAATAACTCGAAATGCCTTGGCCCGTGCGCAACACTGGATTCCTTCAGACCTATCCAACTGCTGTACACCAATTTGTTAAGATGGATTTCTGAACTCTGACCTGGAGGGGCAGAGGTGCAGAAGGACAACCTAGTTTCTTGGAACAGGGTAACCTCTGGACAAGCCAGTCCAATGAGGGTAGCTATGGCAGGCGGTCAAGACTAAGGGCCTCATTATGACCCTGGCGGAACGGGTTAAACGGCGCCGTAAAAGGCTGCGGCGCCGTTCAACCCGTTCCGCCACATTACGAGGTCCCCTCGCGGGACACGTTAAGCACGCCTGGGAAAACCAGGTGTGCATACCGGGTCCCGCGAGGGGAAGAGGGAGCAAACAACGGGCCATCTCGTAATGGCTCATTGTTTACTCCCTCTCCCATTCCCATTCAGCCCTATGGGGGCTGAAATGGAAATGGGGATGAACCGTGTCCGTGTCCTCGAGTGAGGAATTACCGGGCCATCCGAACTCGGAATGGTCCGGTAAATCCTCATTCCGAAGACACGGACACGGATGCGGTTTTGCCGGAAGTCATGCCGCCAATAGCGGCATGGCTACCGGCATACCTCGTAATGAGGCCCTAAGTCTCAAGAGGGGTGAGGGTGACTGAAAGACCTCAATGAGCACACAAAGCAAGGACACTTACAACTTACTCCAGACAGTTGTTATATTAAAAATATAGTCACATTTATGACAAGCCCTTTGTAATATAGACCATAGCAAAGAATCACAATAATACTGAAGTAAACCAACATATCACAATCAACACGATTTATATACAAGACCAGAGGGGTCTAACGGATTAAGAAGCACGAAATATGTAGACCACCTAGACGGGGAGGAAAATAGGCAGTGCAAGTAATGTTTAGACCCAGTTCCACATCAAGAATATACCTAACTAAGAGGCAGTCCAAGCCCTACGAAGAGAGGAGCCTTATGCTCAATAGTACATGCACTCGCTTGTCCCAAGGGACAAAATAGGGTCTCTTCAAGGGTCACTAGCAGCTCAGGAAGGCAGATAAAGTCGATGAAGAACAAGTCCCCATTATTCAAGCAGGACCTCCACTTGCAGGCAGAGGCAGGTTGAGAGTGTGGGATAGAGTCGCTATTTCGCAACAGTGGGGGTAAAGAAATGGGCTCCTGCGCTAGGGGCCACCGGTTGGGGTATGGACTACTCACCGGTCCCCGACACAGGCAGATCCAGACTTTCGCCAGTTCAGTTCACTTCGCTGGCAGGTTCAAACGCGACAATCAGGACGTCTCGACACTGTGTAGTTTCCGCGGTAGCAGGCTTCAGGGTCAAGAGGGTCACAAGTGCAGCGAACTTGTACAGGTCGTTGCCACAGAAGGGCAACACGGTAATCGCGTTTACTCCGGTCCGGGCGCACTCGTCTCACTTCAGACCTGGGAATGCCAAGTGTACGAAATTCGGTGTGAGGGTGCCGTGGACACAGAGTAAGCAGTATACCAAGTTTCGAGGGCTTCCTTGAAACCGCAGCGGTGACAGAGCAAACGTCCTGCGTAAGCTGGTCAGCCCACTGGTTGGCCCAGGGACACTTCCGAAGATGCTTACTTGCAGGGTTTGATGAAGGTGCCGAGAATAGTTGGTCCCACTATTCCAATGGGTCGAAGCGCCTTCGCAGACCTTCTAGGACGATCAGATGCAGAGGGGTCTCGCAGGACAACAGCGGGCTCAGGGTGCCAAACCTTCCAGCAGGTCACCAGCGGTTCCTCGACTCAGCTTCTTATTGCAGGATACTTGGCTCCTTATCCTTTGTTCGTGTGAACTCAGGAGATCGACATGGTAGAGGTGTTTTTGGCCTCCTCTTATCCAAAGTTCCCTTCGCGCCAAAACAGAGAGGACCCAATGGGAGATCTGCTCACAAACACTCACTCCATACAAGGACCAATCACGGACCACGGTGGTCCCAGGCATTCAGGCCACTCCAGACTCTCTGGCACCTAGGATGTGTATTGGGAACAGACATCCCAGCCCACATCCTGGAGGCACACACACAAGGCATGCAGAAGCCCGCGAAAGCTTTGGGTTTTGCGGGAAAGTTCATTACCAAATAAGGACTGACCCGGGTCGGCTTGACCTGGGGAAGATGAAGGGGCAAGATGGCCAAAGGACAGGACAAAGAACCTTGTGGCATGGCTATTTTGGAGCCAGGCCACCTATTTCTGCCAAACGCGGTAAGCGCGGATAACATGGCAAAAAAGGGTTCAAAACATAAGATAAACGATAGCTGCCACCAGTCCTGTCCGTGACATATCTGCACAGTTCATAATAAGTCCAGCAAGAGTTTCTAGGGCCTTTGGAATGACTAGAGACCCAGGGGTGCGGTAAAGTAAGTGACATTGCACTCTTTTAACATGTTGAAACAAAGTCTCCCAGTACTGACTGTCTTAAGGGTATGCCAGTTTACCCATAAGAAGTGAGCGAAAGCCCAGAGGAGTGCGGCTGAGGGCTGCGCTTCTCTGGCAAAGGTTAAATCAGGGTGTAAAACAGGAGTAAAAAGTTTGGTGGTTGACACATGGAGGGAAAATTACATTCAAATATGTAATGTTTCCTAACACCATGTCTGACACCACACCATCTGAGGCAAGTGGCAACCCTCGACAGAGAGGCAGAGGGCTGTCAGCTTCTCACCCAGGGAAGTTGGCATCCTGGTTGAGCAAATCCTGGGGCATCTTGATGCCCTCTTCCACGGTCCATCGCAAGTTGTCAATGAAGGACGGAAGAAAATCTGGGGGGACATCGTGGGTGCCCTCTCCACGGAGGGGGTGGCACCCCGCGACTACCATCATGTCCACGAGCTCTGGGAAGACTCCAAGTCCAGGACCCACAACAAGGCCTGGTTCCTCATCAAGGCTGGTGATGATCGAGCGGGGTGCCGGGGCCGGTTGACCACCGACAAGATGAGGGTCCTGTAGCGCTTCTACCCACCGCTGTACCCCAGGTCTTGGAGTTGGTACTCTGTCTGGAGTCGACTGGTAAGTGTTCATTTGTTCTTGTCCACCATAGTGCATGTGAATGTTGACATGTGGCTGGAGTGTGCACCTTGGCCTTATGTCTGGCATTCCTCCTGTACAGATGTCTGTGTGCATGTTCCTGACAGTGCTGCATGTGAGTCCACTCAAGCGTGTCCCACATCGATGGTGTCTGTATTGCAATGCGTGAACCGCACCGGCATGTAACAAGGTGCACATGTTTGCATACCTCTGTCTGGTCTGGGGCATGCAAGAGGTGTGACATATTGGGTGCTTATGTCACGATCATGGACATGCATGGTGTACATGTGCGTGTGTCTGAGTAGTGAGTGTGTGACTGCCCAACAGTCCGCATGTATGTTACTTGAGTTCTTGAGATTGCCTCCCGCTGCCAATTTGCCCTCGAGTGCACTGTGACGTGATAGCTCCATGGCCTGCCTCATGACTAAAGCATTATACTAGAACGAGACAACTGACTACCCCGCTCAATGTCTATACAGACCAGGCTTGGTGATCTACAATATTGTCTTAATTATTGCTTACACCTTCAAAATAGGTGAGCCAAATTCATGTGACCAATGCCACATACTTTGTGAAGGAAAAGAACCATCCCACTCATATCCATTCAAAAAACACTAAAACATTACCATTCTTAAATAAGTCCATATGAATTTATTAATTTTTAAGACCAATTTAGAAAACTTAAAAAAGAGAGAGAGCAAGACAACATATATGTCAATCAAACAAGTCAACAATACATGATCTTCTCAATCTATTCTTAAAAAAAGTATCACCTGTAAGGGGTTAATTACATTAATGGAAACAACTATATTCAATTAAGCAGTTTAAAGATACAAGACTTCATCAATTCAAAAGTCTGTTGTCATGTGTCGACATGTTTCGGCCTTTTATGGAGATTAAATGTGTCACAGGATGTGTCACATGAGCGGGTCAGGGGAGAATTTTTAAAGGGGCGGCAAACAATTGTTTGTTTAAAAAAACAAACAAACAATGACAGCGTGACAAAGCAAAGTCATGATGGCGGACCAGTATCACACAAAAACGCATCCCGTGATCACTGAGACCAGTTTAAAAAGACCAATGTCCGCACAATCGGTACTCGACCGCGAGAACACGACTGATCGGGTGCTGTGTTTCTCCATGCTGGAGGTTTTCCAAGAAATAAGGTGAGCCCTGGCTGCAGTGGGAAACTGCTGTTTTGGTGTTTGCACTCTCCCTCTTCTGTATGAGTGAGGTCCCACCGCAGCAATTTTTTGGGGATGCCCCTCTGCTGTGGGAAAAGACTGAGTTGTATTAGTTAATGAAACTCGCCTGTCATTCGAAGGAATGCGGACAATTGCCCTCATAGTTATGTGTGTAACCAAACATGAGAACGTATGATGTTGGGTAACAAACAAAGTCATTGTTGTGGTTGTGCTACACCGTACATCTCCAGTAATAGTGAATCATTAAGGTGCCCAGTAAAAATAAAAATATTCTAAGGCTCAGTTTGTTGTCTGTGCTTTCCCATAGGCAACTGAGTGAGGTGGACCCCTACATGCACATTTTCTGGCAGTTTGGAGGGTTTTTACTTCTGAATGAATGCAGTCGAATTCAGAGAACGCTGCAGTTCATAAAGGTTAATAACAAGCAGGAATGAAGTAAGTTTTTCTTCCATTGGTGTTGCTTGCCAGTAATTTATCTGCCCGCAATGCATAGTTTTTAAGGTCAATTAATGTGACAGGCCACCCATTTCTAAGATTAAATGACTTTGAGAAAGAGCATGTAGAACACAAATGTTGGGCACAAGGTTTTAAAAAAAGCAAATATAGCTATAACTAAAAGGCCATGAGTAAAGTCTTGTACAATTTTGAATGTTGTTCAAAATGAATTAAATAAGGGTACGGTCTCCTTGTCTACTATATACAACAGGTTCCTAACACAGTCTGGGATGCCTGAATAGACCAGAGTTGATCTGTGAATACTCGGCGATAGGAATAATGACCTGTCACGGCTATGATTAAGCCGGTGTTGAGCTCATGTCCATCCAGGATGTAAGAAGGCTGGGTGGTAAATATGTGTAGAAATATGCTACTCTCCAATACTGTTTTGGATAAAATATGTGTAAAAACAGTGTGAATATGAGTAAGATGATGAAGTACTTAGCATATAGGAAAATCTCTTGAGGGAATTGAACCATTGTTATTTATAAACTTGTGTATGTTTGTTTTTAGATATTGCTAAACTTGTTACGGGGTATTTGAAAGAGGTTTCCATCACTTGAAAAGAAATTGCCTGTCGTGAAGAAGGCCGAAAAAAACATTGGGTTTTGAGACACTAGGGATAGTGTTTTAATCTCCATAAAAGGCCGAAACATGTCGACACATGACAACAGACTTATGAATTGATGAAGTCTTGTATCTTTAAACTGCTTAATTGAATATAGTTGTTTCCATTAATGCAATTAACCCCTTACAGATGATACTGTTTTTAAGACTAGATTGAGAAGATCATGTATTGTTGACTTGTTTGATTGCCATATATGTTGTCTTGCTCTCTCTCTTTTTTATTTTTTCTAAATTGGTCTTAAAAATTAATAAATTCATATGGACTTATTTAAGAATGGTAATGTTTTAGTGTTTTTTGAACGTATATGAGTGTGATGGTTCTTTTCCTTCACAAAGTATGTGGCATTGGTCACATGAATTTGGCTCACCTATTTTGAAGGTGGAAGCAATAATTAAGACAATATTGTAGATCACCAAGCCTGGCCTGTATAGACATTGAGCGGGGTAGTCAGTTGTCTCGTTCTAGTATAGTGCTTTTGTTTTTGTTCTCCCGTTTTGAGATACTGAACCCCCCTAAACAAAAAACTTTGGGAGATTACCTTTGTAGAGGTAACTGCCTCATAACTGTCAGCTGATGTGTGTGAATGAGGTGTGTATATCCCATGATGTGTGTGATCTGAATACACAATTATTACCTTGTGTCAGTGCCTTGTCCATGGATGTGAATGTCTGTTGTGAATGACAGACATGTTTGTGAAAGTGTGTGAATGGCACTTCCCTGTTTGTATTGGAGGGTGATGATGGTTGTGACCTTTGACAGTGCCACTGATGTACATTTGCATTGTGACAAACACACATACCCACATATGTTGAGTAGCCTGATGTTTGTGTTCTATGTTTCCGTATCCACAGCGACGATGGAAGAAGAGGGCGGAGAAGGCGCTGTGGTGCACAGCAGCTGGGATGCCTCCACCAGGCACAGACGCAGGGCCCAGTCCTCCTCCCAGTTAGCGTTATCTTCCGGGAGCGAGGAGACTGGTGCCGGGTCCACTACAACGGCCACAGCTGTTAAGGGGAGGCCAAAGAGGGTGAAGTTGGTTGTGGGCACCTCAGCAGTGGGAGGGACAGGTGAGCCCACACGGGCAATCCGATGTGGAAGACAGTGGGGAGTCATCCAGGTTGGTGGTGGTGGAGGAGGAGGAGGCAACATCAGCCCAGCACATGGGGCCCGGCAGGGGTGATGAGGTAGGTGTGACTGGTGCAGCCTAGGATCAGGGGCCGGAGGCAGTGCAGGTCACCATGGAGGGGCCTGTGACTGATCTTGTCCCTGGAACTGCGACTGCACCAGTATGCACCTGCGGGCATGCCTCAGGCCGGACCCATCCGCATCTGGCGGATGTACCCATGCAAATGGATCTTCCACTACCTGCGGATGAAGCAATTCGTGACAGGGTGGAACCGTTGCTAGCCAGTATTGCGAGGCGTACAGCCAGCAAGCGGGAGCTTGCACATCATCAAGATGAGGTCTGTCGCCTCATTAACTGGCTAGCTCAGTTCCTGATCACGAATCTGGTACGTGTGCTGGCCACTGCTGCAACCCCCTCCTCCTTTTCCTCCTCTGTGTGTCAGTCATCCTCCCTGCCGTCTTCCACCCCAGATTCCACCAGGGCCCCCTGTGTTTCTGTCCCAACCCCGGCAGCCCGTCTGGTGGAGATCACATCCCTGCCACAGTCGGGAGTCGAAGGAGGATCAGCAGAGGTTGTCACTGCAGCGACAGGAGCTGTAGCGATGGAGGAAGTGCAGGCACCGAGCAGCAGTGCACGTGCACGACGGCCCTGGGTGGTGTCATCATCCCGGAGACTGTCCTTGTGGCGCAGGCACCAGGCATTTTGGTAGCAGCAGGCTCAGGGTAGGAAACAGGACTCGGGCGTTCATCATCAGAGGGGCAGGTATGGGCCATCGGGCAGGAGGCAAACATGGACCTTACGACAAGGATTTCTTCTGTGTTGGAGCGTTTGGGCCAGCAAATCAGGGCAGAGCGGCAGCGGGCACAGGAGGAGCACCTCACCATGGCCAGGGCGGAGAATTCACTGCATCGGACAGAGAGGCGGGCAGAGGTCCTCAAAGAGACTTGCAGGGAGTTCGAGAGGAGCATGGAGGCGTCCCTGCAAGCCCTCGAGTGGGAAGCCGAGGCACGCCTACTGGAAGTCGGCCCAGTGTTCAATGAGGCCCTGGCGTAGAGTATGAGAGAGCATGGCGAGGAGATGGACTAGCCGCTGCCTTTGTATACAGTTCTTTAGGAGTAGGTTTAATTTGTTTTTTCTTTTTATCTGGAGTTCCTGGACTTTGCTCCGCATCTTGTATATAGTTATTTTTATATTGTATTTTTAGGATTTTTCTACATGTTTTGGGACCATGGACCATGGACCCTGGATCTTTGTAAATATTTGGATTTTAATTTGAACAGTTTTTTAACCATGAAGGAATGGTTTTCACACAATGTGTGATTTCATTTGCACATAGTTTAATGGACAAAGACCACATTTTTGACTCTTTCATTTTGGTTTTCACTTTCTTTTGATTTTTGATTTGGTTCATGCATGTTTAATTTGATGTTATTACTGTGTGTGAATTAGATACATATTTTCTTAATATAATTTTTTAACATTGAAATCGAAGTGGTGTCTGGTCTCAATGGTTTAGTGCATGTTTCACTCCTCCATGACTCATTTGCATGTCCCTGCTGTTCACCAATGTTTTTCATGTGGGTGCACACATGCATGCATGTGTGATGTTAGGATTCACTTGACATGGTGCATGTATTAGGGAGCATGACCAATGGAAGGGTGTTGGGGTGCACCAGGGGGATGCAGCGTGTGGTGGCCTTTTAGTTGGCATGTGCTGCGTGATTGTATGTTGGTCCAATGTGTTTTGGGGTAGGGGGCGGGGGCATGTGGCGGGGCCTGCCTGCAGGTTGCCGTCACTGGTGGGGGTTGGGGGCATGAGGTGGGGCCTACCTTCAGGTTGCCGTCACTGGAGAGGGGTGGGGACATGAGGCGGGGCCTGCCTGAAGGCTGCTGTCACAGGTGGGGACATGTGGCAGGGCCTGCCTGCAGGTTAGCGTCTCTGGTGGGGGTTGGGGACATGAGGCGGGGCCTGCCTGCAGGTTGCCGTCACTGGTGGGGACATGAGGCAGGGCCTGCCTGCAGGTTGCTGCCACTGGTGGGGGGTGGTGAGCCTTCCTGCAGGTTGCCATCACTGGTGGGGTGTGGGGACATGAGGCGGGGCATGCCTGCAGGTTGCCGTCACTGGTGGGGGGTGGGGACATGAGACGGGGCCTGCCTGCAGGTTGCCGTCACAGGTGGGGACATGTGGTGGGCCTGCCTGCAGGTCTCTGGTGGGGGTTGGGGACATGAGGCGGGGCCTGCCTGCAGGTTGCCGTCACTGGTGGGGACATGAGGCGGGGCCTGCCTGCAGGTTGCCGTCACAGGTGGGGACATGTGGTGGGCCTGCCTGCAGGTTGCCATCACTGGTGGGGTGTGGGGACATGAGGCGGGGCCTGCCTGCAGGTTGCCGTCACTGGTGGGAGGTGGGGACATGAGACGGGGCCTGCCTGCAGGTTGCCGTCACAGGTGGGGACATGTGGTGGGCCTGCCTGCAGGTTACTGTCTCTGGTGGGGGTTGGGGACATGAGGCGGGGCCTGCCTGCAGGTTGCCATCACTGGTGGGGACATGAGGCAGGGCCTGCCTGCAGGGTGCCGCCACTGGTGGGGGGTGGGGACATGAGGCAGGGCCTGCCTGCAGGTTGCCGTCACAGGTGGGGACATGTGGTGGGCCTGCCTGCAGGTTGCCATCACTGGTGGGGTGTGGGGACATGAGGAGGGGCCTGCCTGAAGGTTGCCGTCACTGTTGGGGGATGGGGACATGAGACGGGGCCTGCCTGCAGGTTGCCGTCACAGGTGGGGACATGCGGTGGGCCTGCCTGCAGTTTGACATCACTGGTGGGGTGTGGGGACATGAGGCAGGGCCTGTCTGCAGGTTGCCGTCACTGGTGGGGGAAGGGGACATGCAGCGGGGCCTACCTGCAGGTTGCCGCCACAGGTGGGGACATATGGTGGGCCTGCCTGCAGGTTGCCATCACTGGTGGGAACATGAGGCGGGGCCTGCCTGCAGGTTGCCGTCACAGGTGGGGACATGTGGTGGGCCTGCCTGCAGGTTGCCATCACTGGTGGGGTGTGGGGACATGAGGCGGGGCCTGCCTGCAGGTTGCCGTTGCAGATGGGGACATGAGGCGGGGCCTGCCTGCAGGTTGCTGTCACAGGTGGGGACATATGGTGGGCCTGCCTGCAGGTTGCCGTCACTGGTCGGGGGTGGGGACATGAGACGGGGCCTGCCTGAAGGTCGCCTCACAGGTGGGGACATGTGGTGGGCCTGCCTGCAGGTTGACATCACTGGTGGGTTGTGGGGACATGAGGCGGGGCCTGCCTGAAGGTTGCCGCCACTGGTGGGGGGTGGGAGGCCTGCCTGCAGGTTGCCATCACTGGTGGGGTGTGGGGACATGAGGCGGGGCCTGCCTGCAGGTTGCCGTCACTGGTGGGGGGTGGGGACATGAGGTGGGGCCTGCCTGCAGGTTGCCCTCACAGGTGGGGGGGGACATGAGGCGGGGCCTGTCTGAGGGTTGTGGTCATGGGTGATGGGGTGGCCATGCGGGGTATGTTCACAGGGGATGGTGGGGGTCCCATGTGGCGTGGGCTGCCTGCGGGGTGTGGTCACGGGTGATGGGGTGGCCATGTGGTGTGGGCTGCCTGCGGGGTATGTTCACGGGTGATGGTGGGGGTCCCATGTGGTGTGGGCTGCCTGCGGGGTATGTTCACAGTTGATGGGGGGCCATATGGTGTGGGCTGCCTGCGGGGTATGGTCCACTGCTCGGGTCTGGCTGTCCCGTGAGGATGCGTCTGCTCCCATGGGAGTTGGGTGTGTATCGCGGTGTATACACAGGCCTTCCCGCGTGATTCGGCTGGTGCGAGCAGGGTATGCAATTTTGCTGAGGTGCAGACGGGGTACTTGCGGGCCTTACCACACGATTTGACTGGTGCAAACAGGGTATGTTCTGATTTTTCACACGACTAAGATGGGGGGGGCTGTGTGCTGGGCCACGGAGGGCGCGGGGCCTTGCGCCGTATTGGGCATTTCACTGGCTTTTTCCTGCGGATTGGGGCGTGTTGGGGGCGTTACTGGCACTGCTTGGTGTTCATTGCGCCACGGCGACTGATGCCTCAGAAAATCCATGAATACGCGTGCTGTGGAATTGCTGGTTTGCGCCAGAGCTGGCGCGCGCGTGGCACACGCTCCTTATCGGCGCGCGGCACTTGCGCTGCTTCTGTGCTGGATTCTATGAATTGGGCCCTAAATCTGAAGATTTAGCAACATATGTAATATTTAAGATTGCGACCATACTGTTTTGGAAAATATGTACACAATACATGTTTGACATTTACAGCCTTACACAGTAACAGATTTTGGATTGAACCGTTTAAAAAAGGGACAATCATTGAACCATGTGACAGTTCACATCAGAGGTAGAATTGGAACAGCTCTTGTTGCGTGCCGTAGTGGTTAACGAGCTAGGTCCGATATAACGAAGTCTCGAGTTTGAATCGGTGTGGAGCCTTTCAATTTTATTTTTACAAAAAAAGGATTATAAATGGCGCTTCTCATTTTTATTTTTAAAAAGGAGGTTTATAATTTGAAAAACAAAGAGACAGACGCCACATCTGGTATTTGTTTTACCGTGGCACGTGAGACCTTTTTTTGGGGCATGGCATGTGACACCTGCCAGTGGCACATGTCACTTTTAGTGGTGACATGCAGTGGCACGTGTCACTGGCATATGACACATGCCATATTCGGCTCCTACCCAGGGGAGCCGACTTATGAATTTCCCGGGGGGGGGGGGGGGCAAATACAGGAAGTGACATCATTGGCAGTTATAGGACCGCAAATTTGCATGTAGTCGCCAACTTGGTGCAAAGGCGCGCGGGGGGTGGAGGCGAGCGCGGCGCAGATCAGTGGAAACATTGGCTAGCATGTACTGCATATACTAAAGTCAAGTAAGAAGGAGATTTAAGCCTTTGAGTTGCATTCCAGTAGGCCATCACAGCCCCTACTCCAATCATCCAGGTTGTAGTAGCCCTCAAAAGGCAGAGCAACACAACTAGGATGGGAGAACAAAATGCTGTCCCATCATGTGAGTGTGTCAAACGTCAGAGCAAAGACTGTGCGTGTGCCTCCTACCTTGGAGCACAATCTCACTAATTTGGTGCACATCTCGCAAGTGGGAGCATGGGAATCCCCTGCGTGTTGTGGGCTGCAGACCCCGGATCACATGCTCACTTCTTCAGTGTGAAACTCTGGCCAAGGCTCTTTGTGCAAGCATTCAGGATGGGTCTCACACCTACAAACAGTGGGATATATTGAGTGGGCACCTCACTCCTTGGAGCATAGAATCAACCGTTGCTGGTAATCTCACAACGGAATGTACAGTTTCACTCTTGGTCATCTCAGTGACCCCATGTATATTAATGGAGTCTGTCTCCCACTTGGGAAGACAATTATATATCTGTTAAAACACTCTGAATTGTCACTCCAGTTTTCTTGATCTATAGATCCATACCATATTCATTCAATGTGTGTGCAGGGGTGATAACTTGTGTCTGAGAGAGCTCATTCTTTCATTCAGGAGAGATAAAGGGGTAACAACCCCGTGTATGTGGGATCAGGCTCATTTTGCCCCATGGCCCCTCCAGAAGGAGTGAGCAGGTTTTAAGACCCTGCTGATTCTGCTATCGGACAGGCTCAAGCCTTCTATCCCTTGCTCCATCACGGCTCCCAACATCCTGAGTGGAAGCTTATGGACAGCAGGCAGCTGCGTACATGCTGTTGCCAATTGAATGTAGACATGTCTACTATTTAGATACTGGAAGCATGCCATGAATCCACATTGGTGGTGAAGAAGCACTCAACATACAGAACACCAATGGTATAGTGTTGCAGTCCTGCTGAGAAATGACAATTCTGAGCATGTGAGCAGTAGGCTGGATCAGTGCTGTCCCATAAAAGGTGTACAAGCATCTGTGAGAAGTGGCAGTACTGTCCCAATGGTGAGAAGTGTAGTATTTTCACATTAACTATGCTTAAGAACTTTAGGTTACTTAATAGTGCTGCTACATTCTGCGTAATACCATCCCTTTAAATATACAAGCTCTTGTATAACCACAACAGTGTTGAGTTATTCTGATGATGACAGACTTGCTCAATAGTTCTGGTTCTGTATCATTAAATGTACTTCAGATCTTTAGAGTATCGGAAGGATAGCTCAGGGGCAAAGTGCTTGCCTTGGAAGCAAGACGACACAGAGCAACACAGGTTCGCTCCCTCGGTCCGCGCAACACAAGTTCGCTCCCTCGGTCCACGCAACACAGGTTCGCTCCCTTGGTCCACGCAACACAGGTTCGCTCCCTCGGTCCATGCAACACAGGTTCGCTCCCCCGGTCCACGCAACACAGGTTCGCTACTTCAGTCCGCGCTTAGAAACCTCTGGGTAGTACACGCATTATAAAAAAACAATTAAAATAAAAAGAAATAGGCTAGGGCCTTGTCAATATGAGTGTAGCAGCTCAACTGAGAAGTGCTGATGTTGTCCCATCAAAAGTATAGCAGGCACACTAAAATGAACTAGCATTGCCTCAACAAAAGCATATTATTATCGCTGAGAAGAATCAACAATTATAGAAGCCCTGTTACAGCAGTACTATCCCATCAAGAGTATAGCGAGCTAACTGAGGAGTACCAGCATTGCCCCATTTCAAATATGGCAGCTCTACTAGAAAGTGCTGGCTCATACGCCTCCGCTCCCCGCCCATAGCATTCACCCTCATCACGTGCACTCAGAGACATGCAAACAGTCTCATTTGCCCTCTCCCTGCCCTGCTCCCTCGCTTTGCATCTGTGCCTCCATTTCTAAAAATTGTTTTGGGTTGGGTGTACCTCTACATCTGTGCACCGTTCTTGCCAACAGGGGTGCACAGATGTACAAATACACCAAACCCAAAACGATTTTTAGAAATTGAGGGACAGACTTGTTTTGCATCTGTGCCTCCATTTCTAAAAATCCTTCTGGGTTGGGTGTACCTCTACATCTGTGCACCCCTCTTGAAAAGAGGGGTGCACAGATGTACAAATACACCCAACCCAAAACGATTTTTAGAAATTGAGGGACAGACTTGTTTTGCATCTGTGCCTCCCTTTCTAAAAATCATTTTGGGTTGGGTGTACCTCTACATCTGTGCACCCCGGTGCACAGTTGTATAAGTATACCCAACCCAAAACGATGTTTAGAAATTGAGAGACAGATGCAAAGCAAGAGCCTCTTGCTTTGCATCTGTCCCACAATTTCTAAACATCGTTTTCCCTGGGCCGCCAGAGAGAGACACAGTATGGATGGAACAAAGGGCTATCCATACTGCGTCTCTTCTCTCCGGCCCGGGGGGGGCTCAGCCCCGACTTCATTCTGCCGGGGGGGGCGTGCCCCGCAGCCCCCCTACTCGGCGCCCCTGCTCCTACCCCCTCTATGGAAACAGGTTTTAATATTCTGTACATAATCATAGGAAAAATAGTGGCTCTAGAAAAATAGCGGCTCTGTACAACACGACAAAAAGGCAAAACACAGCCAATCCACCGCGCTCCGAGATAAGACAGCGATGCATCCAGACTGAATTAATGCGAGGCCACGATCGCACATCAAATACATACGGAAATGACATAGTAAAACACAATAAGGGACCTTGTCTATTATCTGGATCCCCCATTAGACACCTCACACCCCTTGTGGCCAGTGTGTTATAATTATATCAAGCACTATCCACCTCCGCCTCAACCTCTTGTTCTGCTCAATTTATGCTTAGTTCAAAATGGCACGGGAGCACAATGCATTCTGGGAGTGCTCGGAGCCATGTTGGATATTTACTTCACTCCGCAGTGAAAGGCTGCACACATTTTGCTGAAGTGTTAGATTCACAGTGCTGAGACAAACATGCTTTTTCAAACTTGGTATGCAGTCAAGGCCATTTCTGCTGGGAAAAGCTAACGTTGTTATGACTTGCCACTGTTCTCCGTGGAGCATGTTTTTAGAGCAGGGAGGCCCTGCATTCCTTAGGGGGGAGCTCTCAATTGACCCAGCTGGCAACCGACAGCTGTCCCTCAAGGGCACAGGTGCAATTCCAGAAGGTTCGAGAATTAACTCCTTTTTTTTGGAGTGCCTATATAGGCGGAAACCTGGAGGGGTCATGTGAGACTTCAGCCAGAGAAGGACGCTCCGTCTGGCCTTCCTGTGAGCTGTAGCACTCTCTCCCTGGCTGTCCCCCCGGAGTCTTCCAGCCGCGTCTGGACGAGATGAGGACAAAATTTACGTTCACAGTGATGTATTTCTTTTGCTTTCTTTACTTATGGCCATGTTAGTTTTATGAGTTATTTCTATGTACCTGTAATCTTTGAATAAATATCCGTAAAGAGCTGATTATCTTCTAAAGGGTGCGTGGCTGTGAGTTATTGTGTCTGTCTGTTTTTGGGTTGAAGTATTTGCTCTATAATTGCATTGGTGATTTATGGTAGTTCCGTGTGCTTTTCAGAGGAGAGCAATACACCTCTCCAGCGCCGAACAAACACAGCCCCACGCCAGCAACAAAGTACGCCGCCTATCCAAAATCGGCCGCCACACTAGTGTGGTGTCACATGCCGTGGAATAGCTGGTCACGTGACACTGGTGCGACACGGAGGAAAATAAACAAAACCTCGGAACTGACGTATTAACGGCAGTCCGGGTGTGTGAATACGAACAAACAGTCGTGTGTTTCTTTACTGCGCTGCGACGCGCTGCTGACTGGAATTTTAATTAACAGTTATCCGAGTGCGGATGAATTGAAAACACCACACTGGCGACGAAGGTGGAAGATATGAACCCGAGAAGCTAACATGAAAAAAAAAAGGTGGAAACTGAAGCACCTACGCAACGAAGATTCATGAGGTGAGAGGCTTTTTGACTGACATTATAATTGCGCATATACAAGGAACTGTTTTCATGCCCCCAACAAATATCACCGGCTGCAACGTGCAAATGTAAACAAATTTATAGTAAGACCTTAACAGTGTTACTCAAACAGCCTGAGGAAAAAAGTGCCTTATTTTCAACAAACTAAGACTATAAATACAAGTGAAAGAAAGAGAAGATATTGGGCCTCATTCCGAGGTTGGAGGTAAGTACCGGTCGTTTCCGGCATGACGTAAAGTACAACTCCGCCAAGGTTACAGACCGCTAATTGCGTCCCATTCCGACCTCGCGGACATGCGCTTTTCGCCATGCCGGAAAAGTACCTAGCGGCATGCCGCAAAACCCCCCGAAAAACCCCTACCGGCCTGCTGCGACACGTACATTACAACACCGCCATGGAAGCAGCAGCGACAGTAAATAACGGGGACCGTAATTTACGGATCCCGTAAATTACGGTCACCGCAAAACAACGGAACCGGAAATTACGTCATCGCACAGGAACGGGAAGGAGCGCGGCGGCCATCTATAAAAACACAATCCATAGCCATCCTCATCAGGCAGCACCCTCGGGAGCAATCCGAAGTTGGGGAAAGCATCAGGAACCCAGGAACTAAGAAGTCTGCGGACCGGCTCCGCAAGAAGCGATTCTGCCCTGATGAGCTCCAGGTCATGGTGGACCACCTGGCAGAACACGCTGACGTGGTGTTCAGCCCAGACATGCGGAGGGACTCCACCATCCGCAAAAAGAACATCTGGGCAGAAACCGCCCAAAGGGTGAGCGCTGTAGGCTCCACCCCTCGCACCCCCAAGGACTGCCGCAAGCGGTGGGATGACTTGCGGGTGCGGGTGCGGGGACTCCTCATTGCCAACAGGAGTCAGGCCATGCAGACTGGAGGGGGCCCAAGTTCCCCTATGCAACTTGAGGCATGGGAGGAGACATGCGCCGCAATGATTGGCACGGAATGCATAGAGGGCATCGGTGAAATGGACTGCGGGGCAACGTCGTCTGCCGATGGAGGTGAGTGTCCAAAGTCAACACTGCCAATGGCAATTGCATGATGTAGACTCCCCCAAAGGCACCTTGTCATGTAGCCACCCCCCCATCCAACTAATGCAGAGTCAACTGCAGCGCAATCAAGGGCCAACTGCAAGTACATAACACACATCAGCCATAGTGCAGTAACTTTCACATTCCATCATGCACATTGTGCATCAGGTTCGGCAGTGTGAGAGCCAGACTGCAAATTACTATGGCAGGATGAGTCACTCCGACACATGCGTACACATGCGTACATTCAATTCACATTCATATGTACTAGTACTGTTGCAACGCCCATAGGGCCACAAACCCCAAATTACAGAAATGTTAATGCAGCGATCTATGCAATTAGCGCATCATACAATCACTCATGTTGTCCCTCTCCTCTACCCCCACAGGCACTGATCATGACAGCGGGGATACCCAGACGACCCGTCCATCCACCTCCACGTGCAGAGGCCGGTCCCGGAGCATTCCCGCACGGAATAAGAAAACCACCCAGGCACCACAAACGCCAGTGGAGGAGGCACCACCACAATCCCTCCCTGCCTCGGCACCTGCCACATTAGACACCCCAAGGTCGGCCGAATCAAGCTGGGGAGTTGGCAGCTACGGCCACCCAGGAGAATGTGGACAGCCCCTTATCGATCTGTGGTGCCACTGAGGAGGACTTTTACCCCACAGTCCACACCCCGGAGCCCACCAATGTCCCCCTGCCATCAAGCAGTGACTCTGTGGAGCAGGAAACACCTGGATGTAGTGCTCCGGCAGATCCTGGACCTATTCCACAAGTTGAGTCCATGCCAGGCAGGTAGGCCCAAGACCCGCCAGGAATGTACCTACATACATTGATGAACCACGTGCACATCAGCTGACGGCCTCATCAATGCCTTCATGGAGGACACCCGCCAGGGCAGGGTGGAGTGGGTGGATGAGCTAAGGCAGATGCGTCAGGCGGTCACTGACAGCAGCAATAGGTTGTGGGCGGTCCTGGGACGCATCGCAGATGCCCTGGAGGCTGCACCTCCCACACGACAGCCCCAGCGGGAGGACACACCGTCACAGTGCTCCTCCACCCAGACCAGCCCGCTCCGACGCTCAATGCGTACATTGCGCCGGCCCAACATGGATCCCCCTGGCTCTGGGGGCACGCCTTGAACATGCTGGCACACACATGTGGCCTATGTTGGCCTTATGGCACTATTCTGGGGTTGTTGTGGGTGAGGGGGAGGGGAATGAGGGTGTGTTTGGGAGTTGGGGGGAGGGGAGTGAGGGTGTGTTTGGGAGTTGGGGGGAGGGGGAGGGGAGTGAGGGTGTGTTTGGGAGTTGGGGGGAGGGGGAGGGTGGTGGAGGTTTTGTTGTACACGTTTCATGTCAATTATTCAATACACTGGTTGTTCATAATGTAAAACGGAGTGGACATTGATCATTGCGCAGGTGTCATTTGATGTCTCACAGTGCATGGAAGGCAACATTTGCTTCCTGGGGAGTCCGTGGTAGGTATATGTAGTCCCTTGTGTGCTTGAGGAGGGCATCCAGCTCTTGGTTCAGTATCCGGGTAAATAAGGGTTGTGATATACCATGCATGTGCCCCACTGTGTGCTGGTAGGTGCCTGTGGCAAGGAACTGGAGCACAGTCACTACCTTCAGTGGAGGGGGGATGGCAGAGCTTTATTCAATGAAACTCACTATGTCGTCATGTATCAGGTCCACTATGGTGGTGATGGTGTCATGGTCAAGCCGGTACAGGGTGTGGATCTGATGTGGTGTTAGGTTGAAGGAGGTGGCTCAGATGCGAGGGATTGGGGGCTGCCGGCGTGGTAACGGTGGATGCACTGGTGGTGCATGCTGGGCCTGTCTCACCCTCCGTCTCCTCCTGTGCGTCCTCTGTGGTTGGGGCTGTGGTTGTTGTTGTTACTGCCTTGCAAGCAAGGCCTCCTGCTCCAGTTGTGCCACTACTATTGGTATCATCTTGGTGTGGGAGAGGGTGTGGTGTGTGGGTATGCTCATTCTGTGCTTTTCCAGACTCCATTGGCTACACCTGTGCTGATTGTGTGCACCTGTGGCTGTGGAAACCACTGCTCTGTGTTCTTAACTCCTTCTCTGAGATGCCTGTATGTACTCCATGCCGGTAAGGTACGTTACGGCCTTAAGGGGACCGTTATTTACGTGTGCTCCTTACTTGCGATCAGCTCCGGTTTACGCCATGGCGTTAATTACGCCATGGTGGTGTGCGCGCGCGACCCAAGACCGTAAATTACGGCATTGTTGTTTACGGTGCAGTAATTTACGGTCAGAAGGGTCGGAATGGCATGGAGCGGAAATCCATGCCGGTAAATCATTACCGGCATGGTTTGTACCTTACCTCCAACCTCGGAATGACCCCCATTATCTTTCAAAGTTCCTCAAAAGAAAATGATTTTTTTTAAAAAAAAAGGCAGATATAAAGAGGTCAAAAAGAATGCCAGTTAACACTGAATAAAGACACTGCAGTCACACTGTCAATGATTTTTTTTAACAAGAACGTGATGCCAATTCTGCATGTTAATATTTCAAAGTAAACCAGTCAGAGATGCACACCATTGTTCACTACTAGATTTGGTCAAGTTAAAGTGTTTTCATTTTGAAATTCAGATTACCTTTGTGAAATATCAAAGTGCTAACCATGTCCAGCACTGAAACAAGCCCTGCGAGAACCAACACAAGTGTATCATCAAGAAGAAATGGTACTTTAGATCACCCAGACCCAGCACTGACCATTCTTATCCGACCGTTTGACCCATTCACCAGACGTGCAGCTATTCGATGGGAAATCTGGCTACAACAATTTGAAATGCACTTGGATGCAAGAGAAATCACTTTACCAAAGAAGAAACGCACATTTCTTGTACTCAACATTGGTGCAGCAGCATTACGTCTATTTAATTCAAACCCGGACCGGGGAGATGAAAATAACTATGATATCGCAAAAAATGTTCTCACTAATATGTTTAAGCCTGAACTTAATCCAGATTATGAACGTTTCCATTTCTGTATGGCGAGACAACGTGAGAAAGAGACTGTTGACAAGTTCCATGCACGTTTACGTGAAATGGCTGTTGGTTGTGAATTTCCAAATGGAGAATTTGCTATCCGCCTTCAAATAATAAATGGAATTTCATCTGAAAAACTGAGGAGAGCTATCCTATCTGAAAGAAACATAAGTTTGGCCCGTATCTTAGAGATGGCCCGCTTGCGTGAACAAACAGAAGTCCAAGTGGCAGTCATGGAAGCAGCAATACATAAACTCCCACTTGACAACCCAAAACCAACAGAAGATGTTGCTACATCGAGAAAACAAAGTAACCGAGATCAGAATAAGTGGAAAGATAGAAATTCAAAAACACATACGTTCCAAGGGAAAAACAAGGCCTGCAAATGGTGTGGAGGCCCATGGCACAAAGGAGAAACTTGCCCAGCCTGGAGATCGACGTGCCGAAAATTCAATCGACTAAATCACTACACAGCTGTGTGTTTAAATCCACCAAACTAAGATGTTCGAGAACAAACACTGTGGCAAAGTGAGGAACGCCAGAATAAATTTGGGCCCAGAGAAACAACTCGCCAACCAAGAAGAAGAGGGAGAGCGAGAGCAATAGATCGTTCACAGTGGTCGCCAAGCACCAGCAAAAGTGAAGATGGTGCATCACTTGATAGAGATGAACCTGCCAAATGGAGGAAATCCAAGAAACGAGTACATCACGTGTACCTCATCTCAGCTGTAGACCCACAAAGATCTAGAAGACGGAAAAGGCCATCATGCACTGTCATCTCTGATGGAGTACACTACGTGTAGTCATAGATACAGGAGCAACAGTCATTGTAATGCCTGTGTCAGCATTCAACAAGTTGGACCCGAAACCCAGACTCCAAAATAAGAAGGTCAAGTTATATGCATATGGCTGCCAGAAACCTTTACCAGTTCAAGGATCTTACAAATCTGATTTTGCACACAATAAAGCAATGTGTCGAGCACGAGTTTATGTGGTGGATGCTGGCTGTGAAACACTGTTAAGTTGTAGAACCGCAAAGAAACTCAAATTAATCCATTTTGCTTTCAACATTCAGTGCAGAGAAATTGATGAACTGTTAAAACGTCATCACAGAGTATTCCGAGGTATAGGATATTTAAAAGGCAAGACAATCAAACTCCACATTGGTTCCACCATCGAACCAAAAGCAGTGCGCCATCGTAGAGTGCCATTTCATATGAGAGAAGCTGTAAAAGAAGAATTGGATAAACTAGAAGCAGCAGGCATCATAGAGAAAACATCAGGACCGACCCCATGGGTATCCCCCATGGTGGTCACAAGGAAACCAAAACAACCAAATGCAGTAGGAATCTGCATTGATATGTGACTTCCTAACACAGCTATTGAAAGGGAACGCCACATCACGCCGACCATAGATGAACTCATTGTCGACTTAACAGGAGCAACCATTTTCAGTAAACTTGACCTCAGATCTGGATACCACCAGCTTAAGTTAGCTAAAGAGTTGAGATATATCACTACATTCTCATCCCACCTCGGATTGCGGCGATACAAAAGGCTACATTTTGGAATATCATCAGCGGCAGACGTTTTTCAACATGAAATTAGAAAAGTTCTTACTGGCCTGGATGGGATGATGAATATTAGTGATGACATAATTGTGTATGCATCCAATGAAGGTGAACACCTCAAACGCCTGGCAGCAGTTCTAAGCAGGTTGGAAGAATGTGGATTAACCTTGAATGCTGAAAAATGTGAATTTGGAAAAGAGGAGTTAAGTTTCTTTGGATATATTTTTAATGCGAAAGGTGTATCAGCAGATCCCGACAAGGTCAATGATATAAAAACAACTAAACCACCCACCTCAGTTACTGAAATAAGAAGTTTTATGGGAATGGCGACGTATTGCCCAAGATTTATTCCAGACTTAGCCACGATAGCAAGTCCTCTTCGTGATTTAACAAAGAAAGATCAAAAATGGGAATGGTTGCATACTCACCAACAAGCATTTCAGCAAATCAAGGACACACTGTCTGCATCCACAACGATGGATTTCTTTGACATCAAGAGACATACTGAATTTATAGCTGATGCCAGCCCAGTTGGCCTACGAGCCGTGCTTACTCAGACTGACAATGATGGGAACGTTATCCAATTGCTTTTGCCAGTTGGGCTCTGACGAAAACAGAAAAGAATTACGCACACATAGAGAAAGAAGCCTTAGCAATATTGTGGGGATGCAGGCACTTCAAAGTATACTTGCTAGGCAAGCAGGCAAAAGTATTTTCAGATCACAAACCACTCATACCAATCTTTAAAGGCTTGTCGCCCCATCCACCGGCACACATTCAGAAATGGATGCTTCAACTTCAGCCGTATAACATAGAAGTAGAATACAGACCTGGAAAAGGTAATCCTGCAGATTATCTATCACGCCACCTGCGACCTGCTACAGAAGAAGAAGAACACCATGCAAAAGAGACAGAAGAGCATGTATGCCATGTGGTAGCTTGTGCCCGCCTGCGAGCGTTAACATTGCAGGAGATCGCTAATGAAACTGAAAGAGACGCCATTCTAAATCATACCATAACAGCCATCCAGTCAGGAAATTGGAAAAACTTCCTTGCATCTATGACTCAGCGCATGGCAGCGGCACAAGTCAAGCTTCAATCTCTTTTTGGAATCTGTCATGAACTTACTGTAGCTCCTGAAGGAGTGATATTAAAAGGTCATCACATTGTACTACCCAGTTCGTTAGAAGACAGAGCCCTCAGACTAGCGCGTAGTGGGCATCAAGGTATTGTGAAAACAACAGCATATTTAAAGTCTAGGATGTGGATGGCGAACATGCAACAACGTGTGATAGAACTAGTAAAATCTTGTGCAGCATGCCAAGCTACACAGAGAACAGAAAACCCAGAGCCTATTCAAAACGCCTCAAGAAGTACTAAACGATGGGAAGCTATCAGCGCAGATTTTTGCACCATTGCTGGGGAAGGTTATCTTCTTGTCTTGATAGACGAATTTAGTAGATACCCAGAAGTGGAGCATGTGAAGTCCACGGATGCTGAGACCCTGATTTTAGCACTTGAGAAAGTGTTTGCTATACATGGGATCCCATCAGAAATTAAAAGTGAAAATGGACCACCTTTCACTAGTCAAGAATTACGTCAATTCTTTCAAGATCTCAATGTGAGGCACAGGATAATCACCCCTGGATGGCCACAAGTGAATGCTGATGCTGAACGGTTTATGGGGTCACTCAACAAAGTCATCCGAATCGCTAAAGAAACAAAACATTCATGGTTGAAAGCAGTGTATCGATTCTTAAGGACTCACAGACAAACTCCACATTCCTCGACAGGTATAAACCAAGCAGCACTCATGTTTGGAGTACCTAAACAGGCTGAGCTCCCAATACACCCTCGATGGATAGCACCTGAATCAGATATTCCAGTTATTGAGGCCAAAAGAAGGAAACGGAATGAACGAGAGAGTGCCTCTTGGCGAGCCAATCACCGAGGGCTAGTACCTGGAGACACGGTCATCGTCAAAAACCGTGCCACACCCAAGAAAATATCTCTTAACTTTCGAGTATCAGCCTTGGACAGTAAGCGCAGCCAAACATAGCATGGTCACCGCCACTCGAGGAAATGAAACTGTGACAAGAAATATCTCACATTTCAAGAAAGTACCTTCGAAATTGTGGGAGGAAAACCAAGAAACTACAGGCGAAGAACCTAATTCGTCACACCGACCAATCAGTCAGTCGTTGCACTGACCGGAAAGCCAAGAAACCACAAGGGAGGAATCACATACTGACCACTCAGTCAATCCCCGTAACAGCTAGTAAACCACTTGACACCAAGGCATGATGAAACTTTTGGAATGCCGAACACTCCTGCTATGCAAGAAAAAACTGTCAGTTCGGAGAGCTTACCTGAGAATACCCCGGAAAGATGCAATCCAAGATACCACTTAAGGTGAAGACCAAAACCATTGTCCCGTTTGCAAGGATATGAGAGACTGGAATCCACTAATCCTGTTTGACATTTACTGCTTTGAAAAGTTATTTATTTATCTTTTTTAAAAAATAATAATAATTAAAGTTGGAGAGGAATGTGGTGTCACGTGCCGGGGAATAGCCGGTCACGTGACACTGGTACGACATGGAGGAAAATAAACAAAACCCCGAAACTGACGCATTAACGGCAGCCCGGGTGTGTGAATACGAACAAACGGTCATGTTTCTTTACTGCGCTGCGACGCGCTGCTGACTGGAATTTTAATTAACAGTTATCCGAGTGCGATGAATTGAAAACACCACAACTAGTAGCAACCCAACGCGTCCCACATTCGCCTCTACCTACTTCCAAGAAGTGCTCCTCCTCTCTATCCCCCCGTCTCCTGTGCCCACCTGTCCTCCCTCCTCAGAGCAGCACAGGAGCCTCTCCCGGTGCTGAGAGTCCCGTAGCTCAGTGAAAGTTAAACTGAAAGGCACTCGTGGAGCTAGTTGTGTCCATGGCCATCTGAAGAGTTTTTTAAGGCCCCCGCCACAAACATTTCACCTGAGGAACCAGCGAAATTATGTCTGACATGCTAACTGAAATCATTGTTTTTCAGGAACAGTCTCTGGTGATTTCAAAGTACATCTAAATATTGTCCATCGTGCACAATTTTGGCCTACTCCATGTTGTGGGCTGCCTCCGGTCTCCGGGGCAGCCAGCCGATGGTGTTGGGATCACCCAACACGGGAGTCGAGCCGGGTAGCAGCCGGCGAACCTCGTGTAGGGGAGCACCCTACAGCGCCTGGTGCCCCCAGGCGCTAGACTCACAGTGTGGGGTTGCCAACCCCAGTTTCCACAGCCGCGGCTCCGAGATCACTCGGGCTGCGGTACACAATAGGCCACGTCCACGTGGCCGGCCCACACACAAGAAAAACACAGGCACGAGTTGCCACTTCCTGGGGCTCTGCTGCACTGCCCTTGCACCGCCAGCAGAGCCCCTTTTATTAAAGGAGCATATGAGCGTCATGACACAGTCACGGCGCTCACGTTTCCCAACAACTAGACCCCAACACAACATCCCTTCTTTATTATAACCAAACAAATCAAACAAAAACCTACCACAAACATTTGGTGCATTCCAGACCATTCACCACCTAACCGCTACTCAAACATTTGGTGCATTCCAGTCCACGCACCACCTAACCGCTACTCCAAACCACACATTTTTGGCACCTCAAAACAAAACAGGTGTGGTCCAGTCCCCACACCATGGGGCCCCATAACGGGGTCCTCCCACTCAGAAAATCCCGG
Organism: Ambystoma mexicanum; assembly: GCF_040938575.1. Taxonomy (NCBI): domain Eukaryota; kingdom Metazoa; phylum Chordata; class Amphibia; order Caudata; family Ambystomatidae; genus Ambystoma; species Ambystoma mexicanum. Next base: position 678,823,355 of record NC_090932.1, on the reverse strand, counting down.
GATCAAACTGGCCCTCGGCGCCGCTGCAGGACAAGAAGAATATATTCTGTTCGTACTCCTCCCCGATATCATACGGTGCTTCTCGGAGACTCTCTGCCACCTGGACCGCCGCCACCTTGGGGGTACTTCTCCGCTTCATCTCACTCCCCCCTGATGCCCCTGCCATGCCGGCTGGGGCTGGACTAGACACACTCGTTGTTAGGAAAGATTTTGTAATTGTAGGTAATTTTCCTTCCATGTGGCAACCCCTAAACTTTTTGCTGTTGTTTTTCACCTTGTTCTTGCCTTCTGCCGCACTCCTCTGGGCTTTCGCTCCTTTTCTTATGGGGAAACTGACATGCCCTTAAGACAGTCAGTACCAGGGAACGCTGTTTCCCGTAGTTTCTTTTATCATGTTGCGGCTTTAGTGCAACATGACACAAGAGGGCACTGTAAGCTAAGTTACAGCTCTCTTGGGTCTCTAGCCTTCTAAAGGCCCTAGATACTCGTTTAGGATTGTATTTGATCGGTGCAAGTCATTCAAGGACTGGAATGGTGGCAGCGATCGTTTTGTGTAATTTGAGCTCCTTTTGGCGTTCTAAGCGCGTTTTTCGCGCTGAACCCAAAATGGTGGCCTGGCTCCCAAAATGGCCAGACCACGAGGCTCCTTTGTCCTGTCCACTGACCGTCTTGCTCCCTTCACCTTCCCCAGGTCGAGCGACCCGGGGCCTTCCTTATTTGGGCATGTACTTTCCCGCGAACCACGGATGCTTTCGCGGGCTTCTACATGTCTTTTGTGTGCCTCCAGGGTGTGGGCTGGGATGTCTGGTCCCAATACACATCCTGGGTGCCAGAGAGTCTAGGGTGGTGTGAATGCCGGGACCACCGTGGTCCGTGATTGGTCCACGTATGGTGTGAGTGTTGATGAGCGGATCTCCCATTGGGTCCCCTCCGTTTTGGCGCGAAGGGAACCGTGGATAAGAGGGGGCTGGAAACACCACTACCAGGTCGATCTCCTGAGTTCTCACGAACAAAGGAATACAGGAGCCAAGTATCCTGCAACCAAGAGGCTGGACCGAGGAATCGCTGGTGACCCGCTGAAGGACTCCTCCTTTGCACTGCTGTCGTCCGGGGAAACCCCTTCCTCCTTTGATCGAACCAGAAGGCCTGTACTGGTGCTTCGACCTTTGGAATAGCAGGAACAGCTATTCCCGGCGACTTCATCATCTCCTGCCAGTAAGCCTTCGGAAGCGTCTCTGGGCCATCCAGTTGACTGACCAGCTTACAAGGGAGTCCTGCTCTGTAACCGCCGCCAGGTTGTGTTGTATTTCGAGTCCTGGTCACTCTCACACGCTTCGTACACTTGGAGTTCCCAAGTCTGAAGTCAGTGGTGTACGTTTGGCTTGGATACACACGGCCGCTCCGTTGCCCTGCGGTGGTGACAAAACTGTGCAGGTTTCTTCGATTCCCACTCGTTTTTCTCTACACGACGACGAGGCATTCCCGGCTCTTCTGAACCTGCCAGCTGCTGAAACTAACGTGGAGACGCCTGGGTCTGCTTGCATCGGGGACTGGTGAGTAGTATTGCTAGGATCTGGTCGCCCTCCTGCAGTAGCCCATTGCTTTTCCCCGCTGTGTAAAAACAGCACCCTTTTGTCCGTACTCGCGCTCTGCTTCTGCTCACTGTGGAGGCTGCGCTTGAGTCGCGGAACCTGTTCTTCTTCTGTTGTGCACTAACCCGAACTGCCTGACTTCCTCCGAAGAGCTTCTCCTTTTGCCCGTTGTTACCAGCGTGTGCAGGTACTTTGAGCACAAGGCTCCACTCTTCGCAGGGCTCGGACTTCCATCTAGTTAGGTGCCTCTGAAGGCGAACTGAGTCTAAAGCATCATCGCACTGCCTGTTTTCCTTCCCTTTCAGGTGGACTACACATTTCGTGCATATAACGCTTGCGACTGTCGTATTTGTATATATATTGTGTTGATATGGTATGTGTTGGCTTAATATTGTGATATTGTGATTTTCTCGCTACGGTCATTATTTTAAAGGCCTTAAAATAAATGTGTATATATTTTTGATATAACAACTGTTTGGAGTAGTTTGTAAGCGCTCTTGCTTTGTGTGCTCATTGCAGGCTTTCAGTCACCCTCACCCCTCTTGAGACCTAGTCTTGACCGCCGCGATCGCTACCTTGATTGGTCTGGCTCGTCCAGAGGTTTCCCTGTTCCAAGTAATTAGGTTGGCCTTCTGAATTTCTGCGCCACCAGGACAGAGTTCAGTAATCCGTCTTAACACTCTTGTGAAATGGTCTCCTTTCCCGCACCTTCCACAGATTTGTCCCATCGCCGGGCAGTCCTGCGGGTGGGGCATATCCCACCCACACTGATGACACATTGTGGCATTGGGGTCTCTCTTCGGCCAGACTCCCCTCCTCATCACTCTTCCTCCTGGCCACCTGCCGACAGCTGCCACCTCCTCAACCTTCACTCGCTGCGTGGGGACCTCCACCTTTAGGTGGTGTCTAGAGGAATCCATGGCCGAGGCCCGCACCTCCGCCAGTTCCTGGGCCCGGCCAAGCTCCAGTATTCAATCGAGGGTCAGCGCTGGGTCCCTCAGAAACTGCTTGCGCAGTTTGGTGGAGCTGCAGCCGTAGATGATCTGCGCTCTGACCTCGTCTTCCTCGAAGTTTCCCAGATCGCAGGACAGTGCAATGCCACGCAACTTGCCGTGAAATGCATCGAAGCTCTCCCCTTCTTCCTGCCTGGCACACCTCATTCTGAATTGTTCGTAATCCCGGTTGACCATGGGTTGGAAGTACCCATTTAGGGCCGTGATGGCAGCGCCGTAGGACTCATCCGCTGGCCTTAGTGTCTTAAACAACCTCTGAACAGCCAGTCCGGCGGAGTACAGGAGCGTCGGGCGCTTGGCTGCATCCTTGATCTCCATCGCAGCGAAGTATAGCTCCAGGTTCTCCACCCAGGCCACCCACCGGGCCCCCAGACTTGCAGGCGCACCCAGGACATCGAAATGGGTTATTGGTGCCAAATGACCCCGACATATCCCCTCGTTGTCCGACATGTCTAGTATTGTGGGGGATGCCAGCCGCAGACACCGGCGTTGAGGGATGCCCGCAGTCCCGTGCCTCAGGTAGCTTGACCGCCTTAATGGGAGGTCTCTTGGCAGCACCCAAACATTCCCGGGATAGTGGTTTCCCTCTCGGGGGTGTCGCTGGTGGCAGACCGGGGCGTCCCTGCTGCACTATACCCCAAACACGGCACCCCTTCCTTTGTCCTGATGGCCATGCTCTTTCCCACCCGTGGTTGACTGCCCCGGGGTCGCCCAGTTCCTCCTCCCCAGGGGCGCATGAGCACTCCAGATGAAGGGCAACCCCTAGGGCCCGGTCAGGTACAACTGCAGGGTTTAGATGATGCCCCTCTTTCTTTATATGTCACTGGGGTCAGGGCCTGCTCAGGCTGGTCACCGCCGCAGCCCAGGCATGGTAATGTCTCTCCCCCTCTTCGGGCGAAGTGGAGGGATGGCCCCACCCTTTTCCTTTGTTCGCCGGCGGTGCCTCGTGGGCGGGCCATGGACCTCTGGAGGCCACACCTCTTTTCCAGGCCGCTTCGTCGGCCACGCGATTCACCTCCTCGGAGTCGGGTGACAAAAAAAAAAACCTTCCGGCAGTCACGGGCCAGACGGAGGGTTGGCCCCACCCCCTCCTTTGTTCAGGAACGGACGAGGCTCCTCCTCCCCAGTCTGGACCACGCGGGCACCACCACCCGCCGGGTGCCCCGCACGGCCGACGCTGCGATCAAAATCAGCCACCTCAGCTGATCCCAGGCGACCCGTGCCGATGTACCGCACGAGGTCCCTGAGCCGCCAGCAGCCCAGCTGACACGCGGCTGCAGCCTTTCCTCCTCCACGCACGTGGCTTGTTGCCGCTTCAGTCTGGCTCCAGCGGGCACCAGGCGACCAGCGCAGGAGGACCGCAACAGGTCCCGGGGCCACCCGCACTCCTGCGGCCACCACGTGCCTCTTCTACACGGCCGCCGATTGCGGCCGTGTGCGCAGTTCCGTTCTTACGCCCACAACCATCAGCAGCTGGCGGGCACGACCTCGTCACCAGTGTTGTAGGCTGCCTCCGGTCTCCGTTGCAGCCCACCGATGGTGTCGAGATCAACCGACACGGGAGGCGAGCCGGGTAGCAGCCGGCGAACCTCGCGTAGGGGAGCACCCTACAGCGCCCGGTGCCCCCGGGCGCTAGACTCACAGTGTGGGGTTGCCAACCCCAGTTTCCACAGCCGCTGCTCCGAGATCACTCGGGCCGCAGTACAGAATAGGCCACATCCACGTGGCCAGCCCACACACAAGAAAAACACAGACACGAGTTGCCACTACTTGGGGCTCTGCTGCTCTGCCCTCGCAGTGCCAGCAGAGCCCCTTTTATTAAATGAGCACATGAGCGTCATGACACAGTCACGGCGCTCACGTTGCCCAACAAGTAGACCCCCACACAACACTCCACTGACCATCCCTAACAACCGCATACGTCTCTCTTGACTGCAGTCTGCTTGCTAACTTTGTGTCCTTTACAACATTCCTGCTTCCCGCTCACTAAAATTGCTCCCGACAATCACGATGACGTAGAAAGTCACATGAAGAAAGGTAGGCGGGCCGTTTCTCGGATGGCAACTAACTAGACACTACCCTGACCAAACTAATGATTAAGTGCGCACACCTGAAATTTAGCAGATGTCATCACGCAGAGCTCATTAGCATAAAAGATGTAAGGCAAGATGGCGGCCGGCTTTGGCGCTTCGAGGCCTTGGGTTTCGGACGTCATCATCATGTAAACAGAGTCAGGCTGCAGATGAGAACAGTGGGTGGACTCAGGCAGGGCGGAGCGGTAACTGGGTGGAGGGTGCTGGGCTCAAGGAGGTGAAGTGGACTCTCAAGGATGGGGCTGGGGGTGAATGTGCTCAAAGGAGGAGGTAAGGATGGGTAAGGAGAAAGGAAAGAAAAAGGAGGTGGAGGAGGGGGTGAAGAGGGGGAGGACGATGACTATAAAATCTACATCTGTGGAAGGAGGGAAGGAGGAGAGTGTGGGACAGGATCGCAGCAGATCCCCGAGGGATGATGAAGGGGGGCTGGCCCCGAACAACACTGGGTCGGTAATCCAGGAAAAGTGCATTTTGGAAGGGCTTTAGGGAACGGTGGATCTGGGGAAGAGCTGATGCAGTGTGACAGTGTGTGGAAGGTGGTGTTGAAGCCTGAGAGTCGAGAGAAGACGTTTCTGGGGGTGAATCAGTTGGAAATTGCTAGATGGGTGGAGGCGGCTGTGGGGGATGTTACTCGGGTGTTAGTGGTGGCTGGGGGCCGGTTGTTGGTGGAGGGGATGGATGCTGGTAGCAAGGCTAAGATTCTGGAGGTGCGTTGTCTGGGTAGGCATGCAGTGGAGTGATTGATCAAAGTGGTGTGTCATGTAAGGGGGTGCTGTATGGAGTGCCAGTGTCTGTGAATATGTCTGAGGTGGAAAAGGAATTGGCGGATGTGGGGGTGGTGGAAGCATGGAGGTTGGGGAGGAGAGATGCACATGGGGATGTGGTGTCTACGACTGTGGCAGTGAGGTTTGCGAGGATGGAGTGTCCGGAAGTGGTGGAGTTGGGATATCAGAGGTTCCGTGTGAAAGTTTATGTAGCATTGCCCTTGAGATGTTATAAATGTCAACAGTTTGGACATGTGGCGAGAGTATGCAGGAATGAGAGACACTGAGGGAGGTGTGGTGGAGATCATGATATTAAGGAATGCAAGGTGGAGACCCTGGAGAAGTGTGTGAATTGTGGGGGGGCATTCTACCACGCATAGGGGGTGTGAGAGTCACAGGGTGGTGAGAGAGGTAGTGCAGGTGAGGGCGGCGGAAGGTTTGTCTTATGCGAAGGCTGTAGCAAAGGTGAAACCGGCACGGGTAGTGAGTGAGGTGAGTGCGAAAGAGCCGGTGGTGGATGAGGCTGTGGGAAGGAAAAAAGTGGTGGGTGAGGTGAAAGGCGTAGAAATGGTGATTGTCCCGAAAACTGAGTTTATGTGCTTCATAGTGAGTGTGCTGGAGCTGGTCCGGGGAATGTGTCCATGATTGTGTTGGATCTTACGAAAGCAGTGGTGGAAGCGGGAGGAGGTTTTTGAGTGTTGTGGATGTGGTGGAACAGGATGTGTTTAGGATGGTTGCTAAAGTGCGGAAGCAGAGTGGGGTGCCGGCATGAGGATTTTGCAGTGGAACGCAAGGAGTTTGTTGAGGAATGGACAGAAGTTGAAAGCGGTGTTGTGTGGGGAATTGAATGTTGATGTGGTTTGTATTCAGGAGACGTGGTTAAGGGGTGATCTGAGGTTTGTGATTCCGGGTTTTGAGTTGTTTCGTAAAGATAGGATGGAGGGGAGAGTAGGGGGTGTGGCTCTAGCAGTTCAAAAGGGGTTGGTTGCAAGGGAGATTGTGGTGGATGGAGCAGTAGAGGCGATTGGGGCGGGGATTTGGGTAGGTATTGGTGCTGAATTATTATAATCCGTGTGAGGTGGTGGAAGTGGGTGTGCTGTCTGGAGTGATAAGGGGACATGTGGGACCTTGTGTTTTGTGTGACGATTTTAACAGTGCCAACACGTTGTGGGGTAGTGATCGGACAGATACGAATGGGGAACTGTTGGAGGACATGGCGGATTAATTGAGTCTGGTATTGCTGAATGATGGTTCGGGTACGCGGTTGGATGTGAGGACTGGGAAGTTGTCGTGCTTGGATTTGACCTGGGTGACTGCTGCAATTGTGGGTGAATGTGATTGGGAGGTGCGTGAGGATGGGGACATGAGGAGCGATCATTCTGCTATTTTGGTGACTGTGAGGGGTGAGGTAGGGATCAGGCCACATATGTCTGGGAGTCAGTTGAATTTTAGGAAGGCTGATTGGGAGGTGTAGGGATTTGATTGTTCCATGGGGAAGGGATTGGGGGTGGATGAATGGAATGAGCTTCTGGTGCAGGGAATGAGAGCAGCGTCTGTGGTAGCAATTCCGGAGATTAAGAAGGGGAAGGGTGGAAAGATCGAGGTTCCTTGGTGGTCGGTGGAATGTTCAAGAGCAGTGGCGGCACGGAAGAAGGCTAGGGCGAGGGCGGTGAGAACGGGAATGTTGGTGGATCTGGTGGCATATAAGAAGGCTAAGGCGGTGGTGCAGAGGGTGATTAGGGAAAGAAAGCGAGGACATTGGAGGGGCTATTGTGGGTCCCTGGGGAGTGATTCTGGTGTGGGTGAGGTTTGGAAACAGTTCAAGTGGATGTCTGGATTGATGAGGCCGCAGGGTGGTATGTCTGTGTTGTTGAAAGGGGAAGAGGTGGTCAGTGAGGAAGGGGAGGAGGCAAATTTGTTGGGGGAGTATTTTGCGGAGGTGCACAGTTCAGGGAATTTTCCAAAAGCGGTGAGGCTAGGTATGGGTGTGGTTGAGGAGGAGATGCGGGAGTTGTTGGCAGATGTTGGGCCTTGGGAGGAACAGTACGAGGTTCTGTTTTCTATGGTGGAGTTGGATGGGGCGATTCGGAAAGGGAAGGGGTCTAGCCCAGGGGTGGATGGGGTCATGTATGTATTTTTGGAGAAGTTGCCAGTGGAATGTAAGTTGGAGGTATTGGCGCTGTTCAATGAGATCTGGAAGAGTGGAGTTTTGCCGAAGTTGTGGAAGAGAGCGATTGTGGGGGCGATTTTGAAGGGTGGCAAGGTTCCGACGGAATGTAAGTCGTATAGGCCGATTGCGCTGACTGTTGTGATGTGTAAGGTTATGGAACGGATGGTGGTTGAGCGATTGGGGTTTTAGTTGGAGTCGAATGGGCGATTGAGCGATTTCCAGAGTGGGTTTAGGAGGAATCGGTCAGTGGCTGATCCGTTAGTAAGGTTGGTGACTGGTGTGGAGGAGGCGTTGTGTGATGGGGAGTTGGCGGGGGCGTTCTTTTTGGATTTGGAGAAAGCGTATGATATGGTATGGAAGAGCGGGTTGTTGATAAGACTGTTGGAGATGGGTGTGAAAGGGAGGATGTTTCGGTGGATTAGGGCGTTTTTGGCTGATAGGACCTTTCAGGTGAGAGTGAGGGGGGTGATGTCTGAGGTTTGGAAGATGGAGAATGGGACGCCGCAGGGGAGTGTGATTAGTGCAATGCTGTTTAATGTGATGGTGGATGGGTTGATTCGGGCTTTGGCGGGAATCAGATGTCAGGTGGATTTCTTTGCAGATGATGGTGTGGTATGGGTAAGTTTGTTATTGGTGCAGAGTCGGCTGCAAGCTGCGATAGTGCGTATGTAGGAGTGGTGTGGGAAATGGGGCTTTTCGGTGTCTGTGGATAAAAGTGTAAGTATGGTTTTCTCGAGGAAAAGGGTGCAGCAGGAGTTAGAATTGGTTTTGAAAGGTGTGAGGGTGAAGAGCGTAGAAGAGTTTCGATACTTGGGGTGATTCTGGATAGGAAGTTGAACTGGAATTTGCAGGTGGATGGTGTGGTGGATAAGTGTAAACGTAGGTTGAATTTGTTGCGGGCAGTGTCTGGGAAAGAGTGGGGTGCGCAGCAGAAGTGTTTACGAATGTTGTATAAGGGGTTGATTTTGAGTGTGATGGATTTTGGATGTCAGGTGGCAGTGGGTTTCACAGCGAGTCAGAAGTTTCGGTTGGATAGGGTGCAGGCGAGGGCATTGAGGGTGTGTTCGGGTGTGATGAGGTCCTCGCCAGTGAATGCAGTGCAGCTGCTTGTGGGGGAGATGCCGTTGGGGTTGAGGAGGGATGCGTTGAATATGAGGTGGTGGGTGAAGTGCAGTGCGAAGAGTGTGGCTCATCCGGTGCGTGAATGTTTGAAGTATAATTGGAGGTTTGACTACTATAGGGACCGGTGGAGGAGGAAGGGGGGCCCTTTGGGATTTCATATGTGGGAGAAAGGGGAGAAGTGGGGTGTAGGCGAGTTGTTGGCTGTGACGGGTATGGATTTGGTGAGATGGCCGATGTGGATGATGGGGTCTCCAAAGGTGTGTTTAGAGTTGGCGAGTGTGGTGTCGAAGAAGCGAGGTTTGCGGGGTGAGATCAAGGCTTTGGGTCAGGCGTATGTGGCAGGAAAGGAAGGATGCAAGGTGTTCACGGATGGTTCGAAAGATCCTGTGTCTGGGAGAGTGGGTATGGTGTATTATTTGGAAAACACTGGGGAGTATAAGGTGGGGCGACTGATGAATGATGTGTCTATTTGTACGGCTGAGTTGGTGGCGATTGCATTGGCGATTGTTAGGGTGTGCGAGTTGGGTTATGAGAAGGTGGTGGTGTTCTCGGATTCATTGAGTGGGTTGCAGGCGATTGTGGCAGGGGATGGTGATAGGAAGGATGTGATTTTGGATATGAGGAGGAAGATTGATCAGTGTGTGCGTGGGGGAATGGATTTGGAGTTGGCGTGGGACCCCAGTCACAGTGGCATTTTGGGTAATGAGTTGGTGGATCTGGCGGCGGGTGAGGGGATGAGGAGGGGAGCGGTTGATGTGAGGTTGCCTTTGAGTGTGGATGAGGTGAAGGCTGTGATGGTGAGACGGGTCATGGATGAGTGGCAGGAGAGGTGGGTGAGTGGGGTGAAGGGCAGGTGGATGTTTGGTGTTCATGGGAAAGTGTCGGTGAAGGTGGATGCGGGGAGTCTGGAATGGAGGAGGAGGGAGGAGGTGATGCTGAATCGGTTGAGGATAGGGCATGTGGGGCTGAACGACTGTTTCGAGTGGGGAAGTGTGAGTCGAGGGACTGTGCGGTGTGTGGGGTGCCTGAGACTGTGGGACATCTGCGCTAGGTGTGGCTGAGCTGAGTGGGAGGACTTTGCTGGGAGGTGACAGGGTGAGAGGCAGGAGGAGGAGCAGTGTGATGTTGGATTTTGTGAGGCAGACAGGGCGGTGGGAGGAGTTGTGAGTTTATGTGAGCTAAGTATTGATTGGTGGGTCTGGTGCACATCATCCTTTAGGATGGGGAAGCGCCCACCGTGCTCTCAGGTAAGCCGCTTAAGCAAACCATATGATGGTTTGTAGTAGTTAATTGTGAACTGGAACCGAATTAGGCACAACATCACATATTGAGTCACTAAATATTATACTCATACCTGCCTACATTTGAAAATCAAAATTCCTGATATTTATGCCCCGCCCACAGCCACACACAACTCCGCCCATTTGCACACGGCTCCGCCCACACGCCCCGCCCACCTGTCAAAAAGATAAACTCGGGTGTTGTAGTCTTCATTTTGCTTACTAGAGCATTGAAAATAATTAATTCAATGCTATAGTAAGCAAAAGGAAGGCGGCGCCGACACCGAAATAATAGTGCTTTCAATCCAATTACATGGATTTAAAGCACTATTATTATAGTGGTGCAGTCAGTGGGCACGATTTCGCAACGTTTCCGTGTTCCGTCATATTCTCCACCTGAATGGCTACCGGCGGCAGCCAATCAGGTGGAGAATATGACGGGACCGGAAAGAATCTCAAAATTCCTTAGATTCACTGGACTTTGCCGGAGACCCGGTGAAATGCTTAAAATTTCTGAGTCTCCGGAAAAATTCCCGAGGTTAAGCAGGTATGGTTATACTGTAACTTTGCTTTGCACATCCATGATCTTTTACTGCCATGCCTAAACCAAACCATACCGCTCTCCCAAGATAGGCCATGTTAAGTTTCACAGTTCTTAGAGCGACGTCCACGTGCCTTCCTTATGTAATGACACCAAGATTAAGAATAAACGCTTTGTACAGCACATTTCCCTCACTTGGAACCACGTATTCCGATATGCAGCTCACTCTTCTCCTTCGGTGGAAACTCTGCGGGTGTCTGTTCTCTTGCGGTTTTGGGGAATTGCGCAACACCCCTGTCTTCACGGCGGAAAGGCAAGTGGGGCATCTGGTATCCGTCCAGGTAACACTACGCCTCTGTCGGTGTCTTGATTGTCGCCCAGGCTCTGCACGGTGCTGCATGTGCAGGTAGGTCTATCTCTGGCGTCCAGGCGAAGAGGGTGGCTTCTGCTGGAGATTACCTTCCCACGCCCAGAGTGGAACCGAGCCTTGCTTTGTAGGGGAGCCGACCGGGTTTTTCTCTCGCTTCCAACCTTTGTCTCACTTGACTTTGGGAAATTCAAGGAGTAACGGAGATGGACATTTTTCCTAATGTGTGTTGTTGAACCGAAGCAAGACGAATGCATTGGCTGATTGAAACGAAATGCAAGGTGGATTTACTATAATCTGGAGCTCTGCATTTTCCAGTCTTGCCTTTCATTAAGGCAATCTGGTTATCAGGTATGTGTGGTCCCGTTGGTAAAAATTGGAAGGGGACCAAAACTGAATCTCGCAGAATATTTTTTTTTGTTTCTGGGCTGGAAAATGTGTGGTGAATTATTCGGGCCCACCTAGTGCCCAGGGGCAAGATTCTCAAATATACCCTGCTGCAAAAAAATGGGAGCAAATTAATGCAATGTTCTTGCTTAATACGAAATGGAGTGACTAGGGTTGGGCTCTCATCTCTATTGTTTAAGGATCTTTTCACTAGGGTGGAAACGGAGCAGGCTGTTTTGTTTCTTAGGTTTGCTGCTAAACATGGAAAAGGTTACAAACATATTTTTTTATGTGGCAACCATAGTAGTTTCATCTGTTGTCCTAGTGCAGACGCTTATTTCATAGTACGGCTTGGGGCTGAACCTGTTTGCTTGATTCCTTATTTTGTAAGCTTTTGCTCAATTTTCAGCACTGGTGCACATGTTGGATAATCTGGCTTGAGTATGGAATTGTTCATTCTGCCATGCCCTAGATGTTTGTTTGCACATAGCCTGCATCACATCTAGACAGGATGTGAATTGGCCAGTGCCACTTTGGATAGAATTGTGAATATTAGCCTGTCACGTCTATATGGGATTTGTGAATCTCGTCCTGGGCCACATCTAGAAAGAATTTGGAAATTAGCATGCATCACATCCAGATAATGCCACTAATGACAAATTAAAAATCCTCCTTCTGCATACTCCTCTCAAACTCTAACAAAATACCAAACAGCAGGAAGTTTACTTAACTGCAATAATAGAACACAGCGACTAGCAACCGAAAACCACATTTAAGTTCAGCGAACAGTGTTAACCGAACTGAATCTGCCAACGCACATCGCTGCTCTCTTGCACTTTTCCTGCTCGGTACTAACTCACCCCACCCCCTTTTTTCAGATCCGCCAGTGGACCACTCAGGTGGTGATAGTGTGCGGTCCAAATGACTTTTAACATTAAAAAGCAGTGCTTAGCTCCTACAGCGACGTGCACGCTCCTTACTTATGTAGTGATGGCCATATTTTGAATGTTGCACATCCCAGTTCCCTCACAGGGGAGCACAAATCAAGGCATTTCTTCACCCAATCACAACAGTGCCCAAGACAGTCAAGGCAAAGCTTGGTAGAGCTCAAGCTTCACAATTAGGTAAGAAATGGAATTGCACGAGGACCAGCTCCCATGCCATGGGTGCCATCTATATGGGAGAGGCTTTATATGCAAGTAGAAATGAGACTTGGGGAATAGTGCTCTCAAAATCGTATATCGTATAAATAATAGTACAACTTTGTATTTAGAATTACAGAGGCTTTTGCTTTGTCTCCCGGACTCCCCCGGCCAGGGGGGGCCCATGAGACTGAAAGCAAATGCCGGTGTAATCATAAATGCCCAACGTATTTATAATTGCCATGGTCTGAGCCTGGAAAACTTAAAAAGAGAAAACCACTGCAATCATAAACACAACGCGGTTGTATTTGATTGCAGTGGTTTTCTTTCTAAGTTTCCTGGGCTTCTCTGGCTCGGGGAACTTACAAAGAAAACCACAGCAATCATAAATACAACAGTGGTATTTATAATATAAAAAGTGAACAACACTTAACAGGCAGCCTCCCTGCCTGCATTCTCTGCTCTTCATGTCTCACTAATGAAGTAGAGGCTGCTGCTGTAATAAAAACCGCCAGCAGGTGGCTTTTGCTTCATTACTGTTGCGAGGGAAGATGTTCATGGTTTAATTTGTATTATTGCCCATGTTTTAAGACAAAACAATTTTGAGCGCACTATTCCTTTAAATCCTTTTCCTTTATGGTCGGTGGGGGGGCGAAGCTGTGTAGATCCTTAGCCTATGTGATTTAAAATATTACTTTCCCATTTGGCAGAACACTACGGGAGATAGTATTTTCTTAAAATTCAAAATTAACTCACTTCCTAGTGTTCGCTGAAACTATAGCCTATAATTTAATTGGGCAATCCCAAGGCATAAAATAAGCAGTGATATATAGCAATTTGCTATGCAATTCTGTAGGTTTGCTTTGCTTATTAAATTGACACCTGTGGAGCAAAAATAGATATTTAAGTTGCCCTGGTCAATGAAAGCACAGCTCACCCTGCATTCCTCTTGCCTTCTGGTCTCTCTCCACCCGTTTTCCCTCTGTTCACTGCAGTAATCGTCTCCTCCACTAAGTGCCAAAGGCCTGTGTAGGAGCAAAAAGCGATTACATTTTTTTTTTTTTAATTTTAATAATTGCAAGTCAGAAGTAATTGGGTTGACCTTTTTATCAAGCCAACTAAATCCTGTCTGGAAAAGACAGTATGTGTGAGTACTGCAATTCCATTCCTTACATAATGCATAATTGTAGCATTGCTAAAGTAAAATGGGCAGTGTCTCCATGCTTTACAGTAAAGTTTAGGTTGGTATATCTAAATCTGTCAAATAGATTTCGTTTTATTGGGGAAGATGCATTACATAGGAGTGACATTTTGAAAATGGAAACGAGTACACAGCCACATACTTTGGATTGCAAACTTAGTTCAGTGACCTACTGTTCATACATCTGAAAGTGGTGCTGAACCCATACTCCTGTACATTGTATCTTATCCCCCTGTTGCTTTATACCAGCTAGCCTGAATGTGAGATGGCCACAAAACAACATTTTCCACCTAGCTTGTCCAGTTCTGTCTAAACCATCCACTCTTAGTCTTACTGTCCTTCCTCTTACATAATGAATACGCAACTAACTAGATATGTACACAAAGTAGTGATCAATAGTTCCATCTACTGTATTTACCCTCCAGAGCTCACTTTGCTCTGATTATGATTGCCTTGTATAACGGCACACACATGAGGTGCCAACTGTTTTCAGAGCCTGTGTATTGTATCTGTGTCCATTCATGGGGCTAACCTTTTACAGAAACTCATCCAGGGCACGCAAAGTCTACTTGCCTACTCAAGTCGGCTTTATGAAGGGCAAGTACCATTTGCAAGGGACCTTTGAGACTTTGAAACTTTGATTTCATATTTACATTGTTTGCATTAAATGTCCAACGTTTCACTGTGCATGTTTGGCCTCTGGGTGGCCAATGTGTGCCAAACATAATGGGTTTTTGGTGACTTGCACAGTTTTACAGAAAGCGCATTTACATCTGTTGCCATGTGTCAAGTGCATTTCCCTTAGGTCGAGTAGGTACACTTAGTTACTAGACCCGAGGGTCTAGCAGAATTTTAAAGAATTTGCAAGGCCTGACTCTTTTTCAGTAATGTCTTGCTCCAGCAGTATACAAATGCTGTTACATGTTTTATGGCTTGTGTACAAACAACTTCTAGCGACAATAAACATATTAGTATACCATTGCTAATCAAATGTCTTTGTTTGCTAATCACAATATGTTAAATAGCAAACTCTAGCAATCAATTTTTGAAAAAACGTTATGCCTTGAATCCCTTTGTCCTGTTGACCCCAATTTCTTTAAGGAAGAGGGGTCTTTTTGTTTATGGGTCAGTCTAATCTTTTTGTCCAACTTCCCCCTAACACAGGCCTTTGAGGGTGGCTGAAAATCCTAAATTCTCAAATCATCCCAATTTTTACCATCCAGCTTCCCCCAACGCAGGCCTTTCAGTGGAGGGCAGTCTAAAATCATTCCAGTTTTCGTTTTAAGCATGCAGGAAAATATTCCACAGCATTACATCTATAAATGTGTTCACTGACCAGCACACATTTCTTGAAGTGAAATTTGTAGAAAGTAAAGAATTGTGATTTGTGTTGTCAACTCACTTTTGTGATTTATGTTGATATGTTTGTGTTATGCCCCGGTTAAAGTGATTTCAGTGAATTTCAGTTAATTTCAGAACATCTACCCCTCTGCCTTTTGACTGGCTGCCTGCTCCCCATCACCCTTTCTAGTCCCTGGACTCTTATCCCAAGTCCATGCTCTGTCCTAGCCTCTTTCTTGCTTTAGTACTTCCTTATATTGATCTCTTCCTCCTCCTCCTAGTGCTTTCTCATTCTAGTACATCTCTTTTCGCTGGCCCATTTCCTGTCCTTCTTAATCATCCCAATCTCTTTTGTCGCTTTGTGTCTTATTCCTTCTTCCTAGTCCTTCATCCTAATCTTCCTTCCATGTCCTATACAAATCCGTTTTCGTTTCTTGCCTATCCTTATTTTATTCTAAAAGTTCCAGCGCCAAACCCATAGGTCTTGCATTGCCAGCAGTTTATTCCCCAAATACTGGTTTTAATTTCAAACCTCAATTAAATGTTTTGAGGTTTTATTAAACCAACACTTAAACAGATTGTTCACTGTAACTCAACATACAAAAGAGAAAGTTCTGTTATTTCTAACTGAACAAGCAAAGAAAAAGCCAATACGTGTTTCAACCTGTCTCATGTTTTCATAAGGGATAAATTGAGACATTATCTGTAGATCTCTTTCCTTATCTGCACCAAATACAAGCTGAATAACTTGCACTTGAATTGATATGATGTGGCATTTATAACGCGCCTATACACAAGTGTTTCAAAGCGTGACGAGGCAAGGGAGGGGTAACAGAGGGAAGACGGACAACGATCTTACTAGGCCAAGTATCATTCAGATCGCTTAAGTGCAAAGGAAGGGGGACGGGGATGGGGGAAAGTGCAGTGCATGGGATAATAGAATAACAAGAAAAACTGCCAGCAGAGGGCAAGTGCAGGGTGAGTGCAGAACATGAGTGCTAGTGGGGGGACTGTCGGTATACAGAAAGCAGTCCACAGGTGCAGGGGTTACCAGGGAGGCAGTGCAGGCGTGCCTGAGATAAGATGGGTGGCCAGGTAACCAGTGCAGTTTTGGTAACAGCCAGGACTTTAGCAGGGGAGAGGGGGAGAGAAAGCAGAAGCAAAGAGGAGGGTTTTCAGGTGCTTCCGGAACCGCAGGTGGTTCTCAAGTTTCAGGGAGGCTGTTCCAGAGGGAGGCCCCAGCCGAAGAGAGATCTGCCACCAACACCAATTAACTTGATATTTAGGGCTTTCCTCATGAGCACCCTTGAGGAAAGCAGTCTGAGGGAGCATTTTATTTTCAAACTTGTTTATTGGCATTTGTTATCATACAATACACATATCAAACTGAATGTGTTCTTAGTAGCACGATTAAAAGTATTGCTTAATAAACAGTAAAGTTTTTACTTTTATAAAGTTAACTTAACAACATTCAACTGTCTCCGAGTCTCATTGTCTTTACTCAAATTCGTGGGGATCGGTAGGGTGGGGTATTGGGAGCAGGGGGGAGTTCCGGGGTTTCTGGGGTCTGACCCAGTCTGTGCTTGCCTCTGCATTGGGTGTTGTGTACTTGCAACGCGGTATGGTCCAGTCCGTATTTGTTCATGGGGGTTTATCATCTGGGGAGGAAAGCATGCTACTGCTCATTCCTTTCCATGACTCCAGGGCAGAGCTTGATTCGTCGGTCGACCTGGTGACGCTATCCTCCCATGCTCTATTTTCCGCCTCGATCCATCTTTCCAACCTGTTACACTATGCCTTGTAGTTTGGCCCTGCTGGTCTTTTCCAGGCCATGGCAATTTGTCTTTTTAGCCAGTATACAGGTTAAATCCATAAGTTTCACCCAGTGTTTAAGTTTGGCCGGCCTAGGGTGTGTACCTAGAAGGCACTCCTCTGGGGACCACTTGTAGCTTGAGGTGCCTGCTTTTTCAAATGTCTGTTTAATTTTCATCCATAAGGATTGCACTGTTATTACATTCCCAGAACATGTGGAGTAGGTCTGCTTCGTCTGCTTTGCACCATGGACACTGGGACCCCGTTTGTCTATTTTCGCTAGCCTGCAGGCAGTCAGATATGTTCGATGTAGCATGTTCATTTGTATGAACTGGAATCTGTGGTTTCTGGACACAGCTTTAGGGTATGCTAACGCACTGTCCCATTCTCCTTCTGACAGTTCCCGTCTCAGATCTGTCTCCTATTTCTTTTTCATTGTCTCACTTTTCGGGTTGGGGGTATCGCTGAGGTGGTTGTATATCTGGGAACCGCTCTCTGTCCATCCTCCAAATTATACAGCAGCGTTAAGAAGGGAGCTGATTCTGGTTCCTCTGGCCAAGTATCCAATTTTTTCTTTGCCGTTTCTCGTATCCTGCGATACCAAAGGAATTGACCAGCGTGTATGTCATCCTCCCTTCGAAGTGATTCAAATTCCCTGAAGGAACCTTCGTCGTACAGGTCTCCCCAAGTGTAAACGCCCTTCCTCTCCCAATGTCTGAGGTGCAGTAGGTCCGCACTTGTTTTGCACATGTCTTGGATCATGGTATTTCCGGAGAATACAGGTGTTTTAACTGAATTATCAATCTCACCCTTTGCCATATTTGTCTCCCCAGAGTGGCTATGAAGGGTATGCCTCTTAGTAGGTGTTGTGGTGCCCATATAAGTTCTCTCAGTTGTATGGGGGAAATCATGGATTGCAATAGGGGGGGTCTCGGATGTGGTGTCGTCGGCCAACCATTTGGACACAAAACTGAATTGGGCAGCTAGATAGTATTTTTCAAGATTCGGAAGTTGGATTCCCCCTTGTGCATATGTCAATACCAGGTTAGAGTGTGCTACTTTGTGTCTGTTCTGCCCCCAAAGGAATTCACGAATAATCGATTCAAGTAGGCGAAAGAACACATTTTTGATGTAATATTGCACATTCAAGGAACTTGTATAGGAACCGGGGGAGAACAATAATTTTAACCACAGAGGCCCTGCCCATCACTGATAAAGGAAGTTTCGCCCAGAAACTCATTGATTTGCATAGTGCAGGTATCGCCGCTTTCGTATTGTGTTTGTGCATCAGTTCCGGGTGTGCATTATTTGGATTCCGAGGTAGCGGAACGCTGTGGTCTGCCATTGTATTCCTAGCGCTGGGAGCTCCTCCGTGTCTCTGCCTTTTAGTCCTGCTAGAGGGAACAAACAGGACCTCCAACATAGTAGGAACATTAAGGTGAAGGTATCTAACGTCTAACAGGACATCATCCGCGTAGAGCGAAATGATGTGGTCTGTCCCACCTAGTCTTATCCCTGCATCAAAAAAGTGTTTCCTGAAATAAATAGCTATGGGTTCCAACCCAAGGATATAGAGCATGGGGGATAGCGGGCATCCCTGCCTAGTACCCCTACATATGTCCCATATCTCTGACACATCTCCCAGTTTTTACACGAGCCCTTGGTCTGGTATATAGTATTTTGACCCATCTAACAAAACCTGGGCCAAAGCCAAATTCCTTTAGGACCGCCAACAACCATTCCCAATATATAGAATCAAATGCCTTAATGGCATCTAGCGACAGTAAGGCGTAGGGTTTGGGATTCGGGTCCGTTTGTTCGACAATATGTTTGGAGTCTGCGTAAATTCATAGTTGTGTTGCGTCCTGGCACAAATCCGCATTGGTCTATGTGGATAATGTCGCCTATAAGTCTGGAGAGTCTTTTAGCTAGGATTGTGGTCAGTAATTTAACGTCATAATTAAGCATGGCCAAGGGTCGGTATGAGTCGCATTGTTTAGCCGGTTTGTTTGGCTTGAGGACTGGGATCACTAGGGTTTCCCTCATGCTGTCAGGTAGAATGCCTCGCTTGTATGTTTCTAGGAAGACCTCGTGTATTAGTGGGACCAGAGAGGGGCCATACGTCTTCTGGGGGTAATCCGTCACTGCCTGGGGCCTTGCACGTAGCTTGTGATTTAATTGCTTCAGCTATATCTTCTGCAGTGATGTCAGCATCTAAGGCTTCGGCTTGTGTAGGGGAGAGTCTAGGTTATCATATCTCCTCTAGGATGTCCATTATCTGGTCTGAAGGGATTCCATCGCTATGTGAGTACAAGTGTGCATAATAGTCTTTAAAGGTGTTTATATTGTGTTGGGTTAGGTGTATGTTGCTGTCTTTGTCTTGGAGTGTGGTGATAGTGTGTCTGGGATGTTCCTTTCTGCAGAGCCAGGCTAAAAGTCTGCTGGGCCTGTCAGCTTCCGTGTGCGCTCTGTTTGTTTTGGTAGCGTAATCAAACTTAGCCAGTCTATCCGAGGCCTTCGTACATTCAGCTTTAAGGGTTTTGAGTTTGTCTTCCCGTTGCTGTGGGTCTGAGGGACTGGTGTCAAGCCTCTCTATCTCCCTTTCTCTTTGTGTCAGTTCATCTCGCAACTGTTTTCTTACACCTCCAGCCTTCGCTATGACTTCACCGCAAACCACTACTTACAGGGCTTCCCCTGTACGGTGCTCACGAGGTCTACACTTCCCATATTTAGCTCTATGTAGTCGTCTATCAAATCTTGTAGTTCATCTTTGAAAGCTTGGTCCTTCAGGGCTTCCACCGGCATTTGCCACATGGGAATGGGTGGTCTGGGGCCAGCGTGGTTCCATTCTACCACCAATGGGGAGTGGTCAGAGATCGTTCTACCCAGGTATTGTGCATCTTCCATTTGGGGTAAGTGTTGCCTACCTACAAAGACATAATCTAGTCTTGTGTGGAGGCCATGGGGGGACGAATAGTAAGAGTAGTTACGTGCCTGCGGGTGCATTTACATCCACACATCAGCCAGGTACAATCTACCCGTCATGGTGTTTAATGAGGTCGTGGCCACTGATGGGCCTTTGGGTAAGGGTAAGGATCTATCCAGTTCTGGATTGTGGATGCAATTGAAATCCCCACCCCATATGAATAGGCTGTTTCTGTGTGGTGTGACTCTGGCGTACATTGAGTCGAAGTGGGCTGGAATATTATTATTGGGGAGGTAGGAGTTCACTATGCACATTTCTTGTTGCTCTGAGTCCCCACAGTATCACAACTGCCCTCTGGGTCATTTACTGCTTTGGTTAATTGAAATGGAAGTTGGTGGTGGGTCCATGTGTAGACCCCTCTAGCGTACTTAGAATAGGCAGTTCCGTACCCCTGCCCACCCTAATGATCCCGGAGTTTGGCCATAGACTCTGCAGTGCAGCGTGTTTTCTGTAGAAGCGCTATCATTACCCCTTTTCTGTGTAGATGGGACATGATTCTATTTCTGCGAAGGTAAGTACTAAGGCCTCTTACGTTCCAAGTCATTATTTTTATTCTCATCGTCATGTCACTTTACGGGGGGTGTTGTGGTTTTCGTAATCTACCGGGTGGGCTCCCGGAGTCAGGGTGTTTTGAACAAGGGACTTTGTTTGTTTGCCAGGGTTCCAGGGGCATATCAGACACGGGTGCGAGCCTGGTGGAGGGCGTTTTTGGAGGGATCTGTGGGCAAGGTCTACTGAGAACCCTTGCAAGAGTTTTCCTGCCCCAATTTCTTGCTGTAGCATTGTCTCTATAAATTCTGTAGGGTCCGGGCCTTCCATATCTTCGGGAACACCTAAAATCCCAGTGTTTCGCCTTGCGCGACCTTCTGTGTCCTCGGATCGGGTTTCTAATCTTGCCACTTTTTGTTCCAGGTCTTGGACTCGCTTCTTCAGATCTGTGGTGCTTTCAACATTGACCTGTAGAGTGGCTTTGTTGGCGTTCACTTTTTCGGTCAGGATGCGTGCGCCTTAACGCATAAGCTGCATGTCAGCTTTAATTTCATCAGTCTTGTTTTCAATGGAGGTGCGGAGCGCTGCAATGGCCTGGAGAACATGTGTATCGTTAGTCACTGTTTCCGTATGTGATGGTTCATCAGCGGTTATGGGTTCAGGCTGTGGCAATTGTTTGGGCCTGACCGTCGTATAAGAGTCCATTGTTGTGGATTTCGTTTTGGTTCTAGGTGGAGACATTGTTTCCTTCGGGGCCGCCGTGTCGACCGCTCTATTCAATGGGTGCTTATATAAATGTTGGATTTCAGTGATGCACTAGAGATAGAACCCTTCCCTGTTGCGTGTTCTGGTCGTGTTGGGTTGGGTTCAGCTTTTCAGACTACTGCTAGTAGTGGCCCAGGGGGTATTCCTGGTAGTGTTGGGTTGTGCTCTCAGCTACGGCCTGGCTCCGGTGTGGCTGCAGCGGTGTGGTGTCTCTCACGTTCAACCAGGCCAGAGGGATCTCAAGCCAAGAGTACGTGCGTTAGAAGTTCTCCGAGGTTGGGTGTGGGGGGGACCACAGGTCACCTGCAATTGCGTGCAGTTTCTCAGTTTGTGGTTAAGTAGAGCTCCGTCAAGGGTACACTAGCCGCAGCCCGCCCAGCGTATTAGCGAGCTGTGTCGAGGTGTTTACTTTGTGGGCTGAGGCCATGGATTTCTAGAGGTTGGCCTAGCAGTTAGTTCAAATCCCCGTGCTCACACCTCATGCTGGTTAAGTGGGCACACTCCTGTATAGTCCCACTCTTTCTACCTATATGTCCATGACAGCAGGTGGGGGAGGATGTAAGGGAGCCACTCACTGTTTTTGGTATTGGGGTCCAGCTCCAGGCCGCACGCTTGTCTCTGCGGTCCGGTTCGCCGAGAATAGATTTCAGGTCCCGTTGTGCGGGGCCGCTCCTTCGTGCTTCTGGACTTTCGCGGGGAGCTGATGGCTGTTCCCTCACTCTAGGTCACCAGTTGCAGACGGAGGGAGTCCCAGCGTCTTGTGTGGTCGGGCGGCAGAGGGAGGTCCACACCTCCAGCTCCTTCAATATAGCCCGCGCGTGTTCCTCCTCCCTCCCAGTCGACAGCAGCAGACGATCTGCAGGTCCCAACTCTGCGCAGTCCCGTAGTGACTCCTCCAATCCTCGTGGGACCGAGGTCTGATTAGGAGCCGGGAACTAGATCTTCACTGCACGGGGAGGGGAAGGCAGCCTCCTCCGGTCTCGTCGTAGCTTCGTCGCTCACTCGGTGGCACTCAAAGCTGTAGCGGTCGCCGCCATCTTGGATCTGCAGGGGCGCCTTTGTGTTCGGCTCGTTTGAGGTGATGCCGACTCTGATTTTGCTCGGGAGTCAGGTTGCTGCAGCGGGGAGAGGTTCCCCTATCAATATGAGTGCCTTTTTGCTAATTTTGTGGGTATATTAGCCCGTTGCAATCAGCCAAAGGATCCAGGGCAGGAGCTTCGCAGGATGCACGTCTTTACGCCATACGTGCTGGCCACGCCCCCCAGTCTGAGGGAGAGTGAAAGAGGTCCCTCAATATAGAAGCTTGGAACACTATTTGTACATTGCAATAGGTAATGTACCTGGACTGTAGTGACCCCAATTAGGACCAAACCATTTTCACTCGGCATCTAAGGCGTAGAAGACGGTCTCAGGAACACAGGCTACAATTTATTTCTTTTCCATTAGGGCGGAATGTTCTAAGTATCAAGTTAATTCAAGTACAATCTATTGATCTTGTATTCGTTGCAAATTATGAAAGCGATCTACAGATAGTGTCAATTCGGCCAAGATAACCTGTGATGGGTTGAAACGCATGTTGGCTTTTTCTTTGCTTGTGCAGTTAGAAATAACAGAACTTTAACTTTTGTATGTTGAGTTAGTGAACAATCTGTTTATAGTGTTTGGTTTTTATAAATCCTCATAAAGCATTTGATTTAAAATTGAATACTGAGTGGTACATCAAAATACAACCAGTATTTGGGGCATAACCTGCTGGCATTCAAGACCTGTGGTTTTGGTACTGGATCTTAACATTATATAACGACTCGGAGGTTGTCTTGTTATGCTCCTTGGTACTATCCAGCTTGCCAACCATATTGCTTTCAGACGTCTGTTATCTGACGGGCCTCCTCCCACACCGCCCTTCAATGCGATAACAGTTGGGTGCTATATAATTATCAAATTACATAACATAAATAATTGCTGATGTGTTTCTTTGCTCCCCATGCCTTCTCTAGAGCACTTTTGCAACACTCTGAATTTGATCCCTGGTCCCGAAGTAGTGCTTTGCACATTTCACTATACTATCCTTTTAAGCTTTTTTTTTTACCTGAAGTTCTTTTGTATCCTTTCCTTTCACTTTTATTTTGTATTTGTATTTAGTTTATTTATAAAGCGCAGCCAGGCCCTGGGGCATATGGGCGCGTAAGGTAGAGCTGGTTACAGGGTTAAACAGAGTTACGTTACAGTTACAGGAAGGATACAGTTACATGGGTATGCAATCAAAACAATACAGTATGCAATCAAAACAATACAGTCGGCCAGGTTCCAAAGTAGTTACAGGTAGGAGCTGGCATAATAAACAAGTGCATGCGCGGAAGTTAAACTGTCAGGAGTCCGTGTTATGGAGCCAACATTTCGTGCTATATTTGAACCGGTTGAATGACGGTTCTGCGCG
Organism: Ambystoma mexicanum; assembly: GCF_040938575.1. Lineage (NCBI taxonomy): Eukaryota > Metazoa > Chordata > Amphibia > Caudata > Ambystomatidae > Ambystoma > Ambystoma mexicanum. The sequence continues at coordinate 678,799,853 of NC_090932.1, read as the reverse complement.
TAGATGTGGGGGGATGGTGTTCCATAGTTTGGATGCTTGTACCGGGAAGCTAGCTCCACCCGAGTTGAGGAGTTTAAATCTCGGTATGGTCAAGGTGTTAGTTTGGGCTGCTCTAAGAGGTCTCAAGGCGGAGTGTGGTGTGAAGTGGTTAGTGAGGTATGCTGGAGCAAGGTTAGCCCTGACTTTGTGTGTGAGGGCAAGCGTTTTCAGGGATATTCTGTGCTTGACAGGGAGCCAGCGTAGGTTACGTCTGGTCTCAGATATGTGTGCTTTTTTGGGGATGTTCAAGGCAGCTCTGATAGCATTGTTTTGGACTACTTGTAGTTTATTAATATTTTTATGGCTGGTGCCCAAGTAAAGGGCGTTGCAGTAGTCTATTTTGGAAAGGACTAGAGCTCTCGCTAGAGTGATACAGTTGGGTGTGGAGATGAATGGTCTGCATGCAGTGATAAGCTTGCAGGTGTAAGCAGCTGATGACGCTACTGCGTTGGTTTGTTTAGAGAGGGATAAGGTAGCATCAATGTATATACCAAGGGTTTTAGTGTTATTAGAGACTGAGATGAGATTGCCATCAATGGTAAATGCTTTGAATGAGGGATTGAGATTTTTAAGTTTGGCATGAGTGCCCAAGATAATCAGCTCGGTTTTATCGTCATTGAGACACAAGCCATGGTGTGCCATCCATGCTTGTATAACTGAATAGATTTCATTGAGGGTCGTACTGTCTATTTCGTAGTCACCCGTGATAGGAAAGAGTATCTGGGTGTCGTCCGCGTAATTGGTATACGTGACACCCAGATAGTCTAGGATATCGAAGAGGGGTTTCGTGAATATATTATAAAGTGTCGGGGACACGCATGAGCCTTGCGGGACACCACAAGGTACTGGGGCCGGCTCGGCGGAATCTGTGGGAGAGAAGACCCTCATGGTTCTGTTCGCCAGGAAGGAACTGATCCATGCCGTGGCTGCATCTGAAAAGTGGGCTGCAGATTTCAGGTGTTGGCAGAGTGTTTGATGATTAACCAAATCAAACGCTGCTGACAGGTCAAGCAATAAAAGGAGTGCAAGTTTGCCATGGTCTTTCAAGGTTTGGATCTGGGTGGTAAGGTCAATAAGTGCAGTTTCCGTACCGTGTCTTGGTCGGAAGCCTGATTGCCTGAGCCCTAAGAGGTTGTTGGCTTCTAGATAAGCCTGTATTTGTAGGTAGGCTGCTCTGTCCAGTATTTTTAATAGGAAAGGTACCGTCGTTATTGGTCTGTAATTAGACGGGTTAGCTGGGTCAAGCGTAGGTTTTTTGAGGAGTGGAATGACCCAAGCGTCTTTAAGATTGTCAGGAACTATTCCAGATTTGAAAGAGGCATTGATGAGATTGGTAATGAATGGCGCCAGATCGTGTGCAGCTGCTTTAACAATCGGGGCAGGGCAGGCATCGCCTTGGCAGTTTGAAGGTTTCAGTTTCCTGATGATGTTTTCTACTTCCCACGTTGAAAGGGGTGAGAAGCTGAAAGGTTTACAAGTCGTTTGGAGGGTTGGAGGTATGTTAGGCAGTTGTTTGTGGTTAGGGTCTGCAGATAGCACAGATTTTTTTGCGTTAATTTTGGATTGTAGACAAGCTATTTTATCTAATAAGGCTTTCTGGATGTTGCTGCACCATAGTGCGTCAGTAATACCTTTGTCAGTCGGGGCAATAGGGGATTCTAATTCTTTGAGTATTTTGAAGAGTTCTTTAGTATTGGATTCCGCTTGTGTAATCCTTTTGTTATAGGAGTCTTTTTTGGCTAGGAGTATGGCTTCTTTGTAGCTAGAGGATACTAGGGTTAGTTCAAATTTGTTCGGTGCTGTGGGATGTTTTTTCCAAAGTGCCTCAGCGGTTCTTTTGGCTTTACGTAGTTCTCTTAACTGAGGCGTGAACCATGTGTTAAGGTGACGCTGTGGTTTCGGTTTCCGCAGTTTTAGCGGGGCAATGGAATCCAGAGCTTTAAGTATAGCCTGGTTGTAGGTGTCCACTAGAGCTGTAGGGTCTGCATCTGAATCAATGTTATTCAATATGGGGAGTAGTATAGGTAGGAGTTTGTCGGGAGTAATGTCTTTCTTATTTCTCGTGCGGATGGCACGGGCGATGGTGGGCGCTGAGTGAGTAGTGTTAGCTTTGATAGCAAAGGTTAGTTTGTGGTGGTCTGACCAGATGCATGGGTCATTGGATAGGAGGTCAATAGAGCAGTTGATGTGTGAGAGCCAGTCTAGAGTTCTACCTTTAATATGGGTAGATTCGTGGATGATGTGCGTGTGACCCAAATCAGATAATGAATTGGCTAAGTCAAGGGCATTGGTGTCTTTAGGATCATTGAGACCGAGGTTAAAGTCCCCAAGTAGGATGGTTTGCGAGTTAGGTTTGGTGTTTATGGATATAAGTGATGCAATGTCCTCTGTGAAGGAGGCGATGGGTCCTGGTGGTCGATAAATGAGGTGCACGGTGGCCGTGTGGTTGGGTGAGAGGGGTAGCTTAATTGACAAGGATTCGGCAGACGGGATTTGCGCATCTTGGATGATTTTGATGTCGAAGGTATTTCTGTATATGAAGGCAAGTCCGCCTCCCTTTGTTTGAGTGGTGTTTCTGTCAGATCTTATGATGGCATAATCATTAGGTATTGCGAGGGCAAGAGATGGGCCGGATGCGGCATTGAGCCAGGTTTCAGTGACTGCGAGGACATCAAGGTTTTCATAGGTTATAAAGTCAGCAATGTCGAGAGCATGGGCAGGAAGAGACCTGGCATTCACTAGTGCTGCTTTGATGAGTTTGTCTTTTTTGAAGTTTTTTTCAAATGTTGGCGGTGGATGCCATCAAACGGAATCTAATTCTAAATACATACATCTATTCATTTTCGGCAACTCTCGATGTGCCCAATAAAAATGAACCCTCACCATATGCCAGTTCTTAGGGTCCTCTGTTTGGAGTGATAGGCAGCACATGCAGACCCACACTGTATGCGCTCTAAGTAGTCATTCTCGTTAGACTCACAAACTGAAGAGAATGTAGTAGTGGTCACTTTATGCAACGGCTTCTTTGGGTGATATGTAGGTGGTCATGATTAGCAGAACTAAAAGTGCATATTCTCCCTTTTAAATCTCCACTTTGTTTTTTAGGGAAGTGGAGGAAGAAGGCTCCGCCCTGGTAGGTATCTATTTTTTTTATTGGTTATAATAAGCAGTCTAGGTTTCTGCCCCAGATGTGGTAATTATGAAGCTTCCATGAAGCTTCATCTTGGACCAACACCTTGTATGCTTACCCATGAACCTTTATTGCTTGGCGGTCTGCAGTATGGACATCTGCCTTGGTTAAGTACAAATGTAAAGCAATATGTTAAAAAAAAACTGCAAGACATGGAGAAAGATACCACTACATAGTCATAATTATGGTAGCAGGTTCCTCTGATATTAATGAGAATACAAGTGGCAATTCTGTAATTACATCTTTGCCTCTGATTGAGAAGGAGGACTTACAAAAATTGCATTCAGTAAATCTGACTTAACCTTGGAGGGGGCTTTACAATTCACAAAAATAGGTACTCCGGGTTAGTTTGTTTTACTCCTGAACAGTATGTTCTGAAGGGTTATTCTGATGTACTCATGACAAGTCGGGAGTAGGCCACAGGTTGTGTGCCTCTACTTTGGGATCAACCTAGTAACTTCTTTGTGTATTTGCCTCCTGATGTTCGTTTAAAGTCCGTAAAATGAGCCCTTTTAAAAAGTAGAATATCAGTGTGCTATGTCTTAAATGTAACCGTTAAATTGTGCAGCTGAGTGCATGAAGTACATTCCGCCCCCCCCTCACCAAAGTAGAACCATGAGCTCTCTTCTTAGTGGGACATACTGCCGCATTGAGGGATAGAACATAATGAAAGAACCACACAAGTTGGATACTATTATGCACATCATATTAAGCATTTCTCAGATTGTTTTTTAAGTTTACACAAGGACAGTCAGTGAATTCATAACTAGTTTTTGAGGATATTCATTAAAATAAGTGAAATGCAATTTCAATGATAACTCTGTAGAATGTTTGAAAATCTATTTTTTCCTCTTGGGTTTATCTTGTTTCGTACGATTGTTTCTAAGATTTAATGCTTTAAATGTTGAAAAGTGTAAACTGTTTTCCCTACTTTTTTTATAAGTAGAATGATAGCTCACTAAATTGTCTTTGCCTGCGAAAATTATCCATCACGAATCATTCAGCTCAGTGCAGACATTGTAGTTCACTAAACACAAATATTTTACATCCAGGGGCTCTTACTCAATGTTTTTGGAAATGATTCCCCTGCAGCTGGCAGCTTTACCACCTGCCATGCACCCCTCCCTTCACATGCTAGTGGCCCCTTACATATATCTACTGCCTAAGCTGACCTACCTGCAATTAATGTTTTTCCACTTAAAGCCCACGTAGCTGCTCAGTGTCCCTTTTTTGTCTTTCGATATTTTTTACTATACAGTCCTTTTCAGTGCAGTTTATGCTTATTTGGGTTTGGGATGCTTTTATTTGTATTGTGTTTATATAGCGCTTTAATCGAAAACACTTTACACTTTAACTGGATACATATAACATAAAAGTCGAAGCAATTTACAATTATGAATCAAACCAACAAAACAGTAAGTAGAGCAATTAAACTCTGAGGGAAGGGTGAGGAAGGGACGGAGGAGGGAAACAGAAGGGGAATAAGGGCGAGAATGGGGGAGTGTACGGGGAAGGGGAAGGTAGAGGATCATAGGGAGGATTCGAGGGAATGAGGAGGGGAGGGTTTCATGGCAGGGTATGGAGAAGGAGAGATTTCAGGGAAGTGCGGAAGGAAGAGAAGGTAGGTATAGAGTGGACTGAGAGGTAAGGAGTTCAGTGCAGGGGGGCAGGAGCTGAGAGGAGCGGAAATGGGAGGGGGCACACAGGGAAGGAGGAACAGTGAGAAGGAAGTGGTCAGCTGAACGAAGGGAGCGGGAAGGAGTGTAGAAAGAGAAGAGATTTTTTTGTTGGTTTCTAAAAAAAAACATTCTTTTGTATTGCTTTCATGCTTTATTGGGCATTTGCAATGTGCCAACATACAAGAATTAACCTGTTCTCATGCTTGAGCGGCCAGAATAGAGTAAGATATTTTAAGAAGGGAGATGGGGAAGGAGGAGTGCAGATTGAGGGGAGATTGGGTGTGACAGGATGAGCAAGTGTAGGGTAAATACAGGGCAGTCAGTTCTCAGTCTTAACTTCTTGCTGGGTGAGAATTGCCAAAAATGTTCCATGATTGGTGCTCCGTTGGGTAAGTGCCAGTTGTTCATCATGAGATGGGTAGGTGTGGTTAGTATGGTGTGTTTTGGAGGTTCAGGATGTGCAGGAATGTTCTGCTGAGGGGCCTTTGTGTTTTTGCTTGGTCTTTTACATCTTTTAGGGTCATGAATTTTGAGCCTTGGCTGGTGATGACTTGGTTTGAGACTAATCTGGCCTGGTCCTAATTTTCTAGGACTTTGCAGTTGCACTTGTTGGGAAGATGTTGAACCAAGGGATCTAGTAGCTATGATAGTTCAACAAGCTGGCTAGGTGTTTTGTACATTGCAAAAGGCCTTGTGAGTCAGACGATTTTGTGGACTATTTGTGGCACCATACGTAGCATTTATGATCTAAAGCATGAAAGGCGTAGTCCCTAAGTTTTAGGCCTAAGATCGCTTGGGGTGAGATACATTTTGCAGTCCTGTGTACCTGTGACTGATATACAGGGTGGGGCATTTGTAAGCAGGTGACATTTATTAGGAGCATTCCTCTTAATCATTATATTCCCATGTCATAGTACCAGTCTCTTAATAGTCCATGTTCTGTGTCCTATTCCCTCTTCCTAGTCTCCCTTCCGTGTCCTAGACCAGTCATTTTCATTTCTTACTCTTCCTCCTCATTCTTGATCTTCCTTGCCTATCCTTATTGTAAAAAGTCTAAAAATCAATTTCCATTGATAAACCCATGGGTCTTGAATTGCCAGCAGTGTATGCCTCAAATACTGGTTGAATTTTGATGTCTCAATTCAGTATGCAATTCAAATTGCAATGCAATTTTTAGAGGTTAATACTTAATAGATTGTTCACTGTAACTCAACATACAAAGGAGTTATTTCTAGCTGATCAAGCAAAGAAAGCCAACACATGTTTCAACCTATTCATCAGGGCTAAAATGAGACAATATCTGTAGATTGCTTTCTTAATCTGCACCAAATACAAGCTGAATAGTTTGCACTTGAATTAACTTGATAATTAGGGCTTCCCTTGTGGGCGCCCACGAGGAAAGCCATCGGAGGGAGCCTAAAAAAAGGTCCCTCCAATACAGAAGCTTGGAACACCCTCGGAATCGAAGATTTAGAAGAGTCTCAGGAACAGACATTTTATTTTCCATTAAGGTAGAATCAAGTTAATCCAAGTGAAAGTTGTATTTGTTGCAGATTAGGAAGGCTATCTATAGATACTGTTTGAATTTAGCCCTGATACCTGTGATAGGTTGAAACAAATGTTGGCTTTTTCTTTGCTTACTAACAGTACTTTTGTATGTTTTAGAGGGAACAATCTGTGTTGGTTTAATAAAACCTCATAAAACATTTAATTTAAAATTGAATACTGAATGAAACATCAAAATAAACAGTATTTTATGCATAAATAAGACTAATGCTAAATGGAACTTGAGCTTACATATTTGGTATGATCCTTATCTCCAGCTTGCCAACCACATAGCTTTCAAATTGTAGATTTACATATATATTACTAAGGGGTGTAGCTCAGCTTTAGTTCAACTGCTTTCTAGACTAAATTATCATTATCCTTATCGTTGTGGTCCCTCTTCCTTATCCTACTCCCCTTAATCTTCTCCGACCTAGTTCTTATTTTTTGTTCCTTTTACTAGCCCTTCCTCCTTGCCCTGCCTCCCAGTTCTATGCCCTCTTACTCATCCCTATTCCTCACCCTAGTCCTGGTTCCTTTTCCATGCCCCTGCTCTTTTGTACTTGTCCCTTCTTTGTATTTCTAGTCTCTTCCGCTTCCTCCTAACATCCTTATTTTTAATCATCCTAGTCCCCCGTTCAGTGCCACATTAAGATGTATATTAGACGATCACATGTAGACTGGATTTGTGAATCTCAGCCTGGGCCACATTTAGATGGCAATGCAGATAGTCACGCACTAAATATAGAAGCAATTTGGATATTAACGCGCATCACATCTAGATAGCAATGCCACTAACGAACCCACTGAATCTCAACCTTCATACACCTCAAACTCTAACCAAACACACCAAATCACAGCAACTTCACCAAAACCAATCACACATAGCCGTGTATAACAGAACCTGGCGGCTACCAACCGAAAGCCACACCCAAGCTCAGTGAACAGCGCTAACCGACCTGAAGCTGCCAACAGCACATTGTTGCTCTCTTGCACTCTTCCTGCTGTGTTCTACTAACTCACCCCAGCCCCCCTTTCCTTTACAGATCCTCCAGGGGACCACTCCAGTGCTGATAGTATGCAGTCCATTGACAAGCTGAGCTACAGCGACGTGCACGCTCCTTACTTATGCAGTGATGGCAATATTTAGAACCATCGCATTGCATTGCACATCCCAATTACCTCACAGGGGACCACAAATTACTGCATTCCCTCACCCAATCGCAACAGTGCCCAAGGTAGTCTAGGCAAAGCTTGGTAGAGCTTAAGCTTCACAATATGTCAAGAAATGGAATTGCATAGAACCAGCTCCCATGCCATGGGTGCCACCAATACAGGAGAGGCTTTCTACGTAAGTAGACCTGAGCCCTGGGAAACCAAAAGGTTGGGGGTGGGGGAGAGAGAGTCTGCTTACCTTAAGTCCTTTCCCTTTATAGTGGTTAGTGGGGGAGGGGACTGTGGAGCCTTAACCTATGTTTGTTTTATTACTTGTATTGCGCACCAGCCCCAAGGGTATCGGTGCGCATTGCACAAGACAGCTCACAGCTTTGTTATAGATAAGTACATGTACATAATACAAAGAATAAAATGCAGAGTAAAGTAATCCAAAGAATAAGATGCAGAGTAAAGTGAAGGCACATAGGCAAAATACATAATACTAGATACAGTTTTAGTTACATTGTCATATACAAAGGCGTGAGAAGGTTGGCGGGTTACTTGTCAGAATCTTTGAGCCAATTTATAAGCTTCTGCTGGAAATGAAGGTAGGATTGATTTACTCGCAAGGGAGGGGGTAGGGAGTTCCACAACTGAGCTGCTTTAACCGAGAAGCTGCGACCCCCAACTCTCAAGAGTTTAAATCTTGAGACCAAGAGGCAGTTAGAGCTTGATAGTCTGGTAGGTTTTATATGGGTTTTTCTGGTGAGTCTCTCAGTCAGATAGGAGGGTGCCATATTGTTTAGACGTTTGTATGTGAGAGGCCACTTTCAACTGGATTTTATCATGTGTGGAGAACCAGTTCTTCTGGTTTCAGAGATGATCTCTCCTGGAAATTCCAAGTGCAGCTCTGAGAGCATTGTCCTGGAGGAGCTGGATTTTTTTGATGGTTTCCTTGTTGGCCCCAATGTAAAGTTACAGTAGTCCAGGTTCGACAGAACCAGTGCTCTGGCCAAGGTAATGCAGCTGTTAATTGACAAGAAATGTTTGCCTGCTCTGATCAGTTTGAGGGTGTATGCTGTGACTGATGCCATTGCATTAACCTGTTAAAGGAAAGGGTCGGGTCAGGTAGAAACCGAGGGTTTTAACCTCAGTAGTGACTGATGAGGTTGCTGCCAATGTTGAAGGTGAGTATCTGGGTCCCGATTTTTTGAGGGTTGAGGAGGTGTCTTGTCGTCATTCAGGCTTAGTCCATGGGTAATCATCCATGCCTGAATGACGATATACATTGTTCACCAAGGCCAAATCCTTGTCATCACCAGTAAGTGTTAAGAGAACCAGAGTATCATCTGCATAGTTTGAGTAGGTGATACCAAGATGGTCCAGATCATCGAAAAGGGGCTTCGTGAAGATGTTGTACAAGGTAGGAGAGACGCATGATCCCTGAGGCACTCTGCATGTGGTGGGGTCCGCGGTCGCAGTAGGGGAGTAGACTTGCATGGTCCTATTAAGAAAGGATTCAATCCATACTATGGCTCCTTTAGAAAAGTGAGCCGCCGAATCCAGATGGCTGCAAAGAAGCCCTTGATCTACAAGGCCGAATGCAGCCGATGGGTCCAAGAGAAGGAGGCCTGATTTCTCTTTATCCCTGAGCTCGTCCATTTGGGCTTTTAAGTCTAAGGCTGTTTCAGTCCCATGTTGAGGCCGAAAGCCTGACTGGCGGGCACCAAGCAGATGGTTGGATTCTAAATGTTTCTGTATTTGTAAATAGTCCATTTTATCTATAATTTCAAAAGGAAGGTCACTGTTGAGATCAGTCGGTAGTTGGTGGGGATGGCAGGGTTTAGCATCTGTTTTTTTAAGTAGTGGGAGCACCCAGGATTCTTTAAGGTTACTCTGTATGGTGCTGGAGGAGAATGAAGCAGATAAAAGGGGCCAGATCCCTGGCAGCGTCCTTTATCAGTTAGGCAGGGCATTGATCTCCCTGACACAGGGTTTGAGCGATAGGATTTTTTCAGTCACGATGATGGACTTTGGAGAATTTAAAGCGGGGAGGGCAAGCACTGTCTATAGATGAAGTGGTAGAAGTTTTGGGGTAGGTAGTTGGGATTCGTGATGCTTTTTTCTTAGCAATTTCGGCTTGTAAGGTTGTGACTTTGTAGGATAAAGCTTGCTGTATGTTAGAGTACCAGGGTTTATCTTTTATGCAATTGTCAGGTATTGGAATAGGGACTTCTAATTCCTTCAAGATAACAAAGTTCCTTTATACTTGAGTTGGCTTGAGCATTTCTGGTGTTATAAGTTTCGCATTTAAGGCAGATAATGTGTGGAGGTTCCATTTTTATTTTCCTTGGAGAGTAGTAATCTCCAGGATACCTTGCATTGTCTTTTTGAGCGCAGAGTTTTCAGGTGTGGTGTGTACCAGGAGTTAATCAGGGCTTTGGGCTTGCTAGGTTGCAATTTAAGAGGCGCAATTTAGTCTAGTGAAGTGGACATGATTTTATTGTACTCGTTCACCAAGGCCTCTGGGCCCAGATTTTCCAGCAGAGAATTGAGGGTAGGACGAATCAAAGAGTAAATTGTCAGGGGTAGTGTTTTTTATCCCTAGTTGGAATGGGTCGGGCCAACTGGGTGGTGGTAGAGGTAAGTCGTTTAGTTGCTAGGGAGAATGGCACAAGATGATCTGTCCAGATTTAAGGGGAGATTGACGAGATGAAGGCATTGCAGTTAGTCTGCTACCCAATAAAGTATTCTCCCTTTGGTATAGGGTGGAGTACTCTCTTGGTGAGGCCAAGGTCAGTCAGAATGTTAGCCACTCTTGAGGCGTCTGGGTCTTTAGGGTCATTGAAGCCTAGGTTGATGTCACCTAGTAAGATGACTTGGGTAGAGTTTTTTAGATTGGCGAGGATAGTCGAAATATCCTCATTTTCCAATCTGGCCTGGGGGTCTGTAAATCAAGTGAATGGTGAGAGTTTGGGAGTTGTATATAGTTTGGCTGTGAGAATTTCGCATGATTTAATATCGAGAGGGGCTAGACTTATCGAGATATTTGATTTGACAATGAGGGCTATACCTCCTCCTTGTGCTGTTTCTATCGGCTCTTAGAATGGTGTTTCCATTGGGAATGGCCATAATGAGGGCACGGCCAGCAGCAACATGTAACAGGATTCTGTGGTGGCCAGGAAATCATAATTTTCAGATTGGATAAGATCGGATATCTCAGTGGTGTGAGCAACCAGTGATCTGGAGTTTAAGGCGCCTGTAAGGTTGCGGGTAGTGGTAGCTGTATGGGGTAGTGCTGTGGATTGGGTCTTGGGGATGGTGGGGTGAGTGCTTGACCTATTAAGGATAGGGTAGGTACTTGTAGTTTTGGTTGGTGCGCCAATTGGTTTTCTGATTGACGTGGTGCAGAGATCTAGAGGTAGGTTCATAGTTTCGTTAATCTGGAGCGTAATCTAGCATCCCTGATAACTATGGCAGAGGTGTTTTGGGATTGGGCCTGAGATGGGGATGCTAGATTGTGCCATAGTGCATGGGTTTCCTGCCTTCAAGTAGGTAGGAGTTGGTAGACCTCGAGGGTGAGGAAGGCAGAGCCAGGTGAAACACACAAGGCTGAGTGAGAATAGGACACTAAAGGCACTAAAGTGATGACTAGTAGTCAGCATGCTGAGATAGGCAAGTGTAGTCGGTAGGCGAAGTAGAGCTAATGTAGTACACTTTTAAGTTAGTAGGGTAGGCTCGTCTGACAGTAATGTCTAAGAGCGGTTAGTTGACTGAAGTGGCTTGTGCAGAGCACTACAAAGCCAGTAGGCTGCTAGTACAAGTGATAACAAGGCTAGTCTGGCAGTGGCTAAATAGGCTAGTCCTAACAAAGATCAGTTTGCTAGAGTGGTTATGGCATAACAGTACAATACAAGTGCAAGATAGGGTAGTCTGGCAGTGGAAATAGACTAGTTCTAGCAAAAATAAGTTGACTAAAGTCTTGGCATAGCAGTGGTCAATGGCATAGCAGTACAATACATGTGCCAGATAAGCTAATTTGGCAATACAGTGGGTGCGATTAGGCACATTAATGCAGTGGGCATGATTGACAATACATTTGTAGAGTGCCACAAGGTGCATTAGTTGCAATGGGTACAGGAGGATTGCAGGTAGGTGCACAGGGCACAGTGCAGAGCAAAGTTGTAGCAGAGAGCAGGACTGTCATTATGTAATTTAAAATGTGACTTTAATTTCCTATTTAGTGGAACACTACGGGGTGATCGTTTTTGCAGACTTTCCAGGATTTTGCGGCATGAAATGGCAAATTTTGCGGCACAAACCTTTATTGTGGCATTTTTGCGGGACATTTTGTATTAACTGGAGGGTTTAAGATTGCCACATTGCAGGAAATAGGCAGAGTGCAAGGCTACAAGAGAGCCAGGGTATCATTATGTATCTTTTGTATTTTAATAGGAAGAGTCCCAGATGTCTCTGGCTTGGCAGAACAGTGTTTGATTTGTCTACATTTGTGGTTTAATGTGCATGCCTATTTAATAGTATTAACTAAATTGATCATTATCAGTTGTAATGCCGAAAATATTTCCCTTCTGTTCTCCAATCCCCCACCCACACACCTCTCTCACCAACTCCCCATCACAACTTGCATTCCTGAACCTCTCACTGTCATACAAATACTCACAGTCACAATTTGCACTGCCCATCCCCTGCCTCACTCCAAATCATACCCCAACTCACACCTTACACTCCATTCCTCCCGCAATGTAAAGTCCTTCATTCTTTTGTGCTGCTTCTGCATCTTGCATCCTTTCTCCCATTCTATCCTTTTTCCCAAACTGCAGCTCACTGCCTCTTTCCGGCCAACCGCTTCCTCTCTGCTTTCTGGCTCACTGACCACATGCTCCCTCTACTTTCTGTACCCCCGCTCGCTCTCAGATTTCGGGCCCACCGCATCCTCTGCTCTATTGTGCACCGCTTCCTCCTCTGACCCACTGCTCTCCCTCTGCTTTATTGCCTATCACTTCACATCTCACCCATTACTCTAGTGTAACCATTTTTTTATTTTTTTTAAATGTAGATTTTGACCCAGAACCTCAAAAAATGGGGCATTTAAAAATAGAGCTGAGGATATGCTCTTTTTAGACAACCCATTTTTGGAAATGAGCAGGTCACCTTATTCTCAAAGGTGACGGCGCATTTCCACAGGATTGAGCTGTAGTGCAAATTGTGCGCTGGCCAGCTGCCTTGAATGGTGTTCTGGGTTGTTTGACCGAAGTGTAATAATTTGCGGCGGAATTGACCATAGTCCATTTCACCGCAAATTGATTTGCACTTCAGCCAAACAACCCAAAATGTACATTTCACCACCCCCTCCCCTACTTAACTGCTTGGTCGCTGCCGCTTCCCCTGCAACCCTGCGTTGTCAGCTCCGTCCCTCTAATGCGGGTCAGATCCGACTCTGCAGGGTCCCTTTTTCATTTTTATTTGTCCCCGCCTCCAATTTTGAGTAAGTGGGGAACACCCCTGCAACCCCCTAACCCAAATACGGAACTTGGGGAGCGGGTGATGCCCCCGCAACACATGTTAAGTATTTATAAAAATCGATCGAATAGTACTAGACGAAATAGGTCAAATTGTACCATTCGATACATTTTTTCCATCAAAATGGGTAGTACCTTAACTAGAATCGCTCTCCCGACAGTGTTCTGCAAGCTCCCAGCACCTTTCACAGGGACAGACCCTTCAGGCTTAAAAGTGCATATTGCTTGGAAATGAGTGATGCGATTTTAAATTGGCAGAAAAGCTACTTTATTTGATCAAGGAGGTGAAAAAGGCCATCTGAATGGGCGCACATATAAAATGGCCCATTCATGTGTCCCTTGTGGATTGGGCTGCTCTTTTTTTAGGCGCAAGTGATGAGGTGTGTTGGCGCATTTAATTTCTTGCAAAAAAAAGTTGAGAACCTGGCACCCAGAGTCATTTTTTTAAACAGTAATTTTTGCTGATTTTGCACAAAACTACCGTTTTCGCTGCATTTTGCGGGATCACAAAATCGCTATAAGCTGGAGGGTCTGTTTTTTATTAAAATCCGAAATGAACAAACCTCACTTTCCAGTGTTTGCTGAAACTATAGCCTATAATTTAATTGGGTAATTCCAAGGTATAAAATAAGCAGTGTCGTATAGCCAGTTGCTATGCAATTCTGTAGGTTTGCTTATTAAATTGACACTTGTGAAGCAAAAATAGCTATTTAAGTTGCCCTGTTCAGTGAAAGCACAGCTCGCCCTGCATTCCTCTTGACCTTGGGTCTCTCTCCACCCTTGTTTCCTCTGTTCACTGCAGTAATCGTCTCCTCTACAAGGTGCCATGGTTTGTGTTGGCGTGCTAGTTGTTTTTATTTTTTAATTTTTTTTATTCTAACAATTGCAGGCCAGGAGTAATCGGGATTACACTTGTATTAAGCCAACTAAATCCTGTCTGGCAAAGACCAGTAGGCTTTATATTTTGCAATTCCATTCCTTACATAATGCATAAGTGCAGTATTGCTACTGTAAAACAGTGCAGTGTCCATGCTTTATAGTAAAGTTTAGGTTGGTATAGCTGAATCTCGTTGTCAACTAGATTTCATTTTATTGGGGAATATGTTTCCTGTAGAACAGTGAACACTTTTGAAAATGTACATGATTACGCAGCTGCATACTTTGGATGGCAAAATTAGTTATGTGACCTACTGGTCATACATCTGCAACTGGTGCTCAACTCATGAGCTGAACCCATACGCCTGTACATCGTATCTCATTACCCCTGTTGCTTTATACCAGCTAGCCTGAAAGTGAGATGGCCACAAAATACAATATTCCACCTAGCTTGTCCAGTTCTGCCTGCTACACCATCCACTCTGCTTAGTCTCTTACTGTCCTTCCTCTTACATAATGAATACACAACTAGCTATACCCATGAACCAATAGTTCATCCAGTCTGTACATCTACAGATATGCTGCAATTCCATCCATCGTATTTAGCCTCTAGAGCTCACTTTGCTTTGATTATGATTGCCTTGTATAACAGCACAAACATGAGGTGGCCAAACTGGTTTCAGAGCCTGTTTATCATATGTGTCCATTCATGGAGCTTACCTTTTACAGAAACTCATCCAGCGCACACAAAATCTTGTCGCCAACTCGAGTACGCTTTATGAAGGGCAAATACCATTTGTACATTTGTAGGGGATGTATGAAACTTTACTTTGTTTGCATCAAATATCAAATGTTTCACTGTGCATGTCTGGCCTCTGGGTGGCAGCTGCATGCCAAACATAGTGGATTTTTGGTGACTTGCACAGAAAGCGCATTTACATCTGTTGCCGAAGGTCGAGTGCATTTTCCTTAGCCCGAGTAGGTAAAGTTACGAGATCCGCAGGTCTAGCAGAATTTTTAATTATTAGCAAAGCCTGACTCTTTTTCAGTAATGTCTTACTCCAGCGGTACACAAATGCTGTATTGTTTTATGTCTTGTGTACAAACAGCTTCTTGTGACATTAAACATTATAACATTGCTAATCTAAATGGGTTTATTTGCTAATCAGAAAATGTTAATTAGTTAACTCTAGCAATCCATTTTTGTAAACTACTTTATGCCTGGAATTCTTTTTGTCCTGTTGACCCAGACTTCAAGGAAGAGGTGTTCGAAATTCTCAAATCCCAAATTTTACCATCCAGCTTCCCAACACACTCCTTTCAGTGGAGGGTGGTCTAAAATCCTGAATCATTCATGTTTTTGTCAGGCTTCCCCAACCGAGACCACAGAGGAGGTGGTGGTCTGAAAACAAACAGCTAAGTCACCCTGTGTTTATTTTAAAGTGAAGTGTGTGAGAAATAATTACCAAATGGATTTGTAAAAAATAAACTGCTAGCCTAAGCATGCAGGAAAATCGAAATTGCACAGCACTAAATCTATAAATGTGTTCACTGACGGCGCTAATTTCTTGAAGTAAAATGTGTAGTAAGTAAAGAGTTGGTGTGCTTGTCAACTCACTTTTGTGATTTATGTTGAGCCCCGGGTAAAGTCCTAAAATCTCCCCTTCTGCCTGTTTTGACTGGCTGCCTGGTTCCTTCTGATACTTCTTGGGAAGGAGTAACGTGGGAGGAGGGGGGTGATTGCCCCAAGCAGTTTCAGATGAGGCAGACACAGGAATGTGGGCAAGTGGGCACAGTTAAGTGGGCTAGTGCATACTTCCGGTATGGAGTACATTGTGGACCAGATGCCATTTTCTTAGAAAGTAGCAGCCATATTGGAATATAGGTCTAACTCTGCTGCAGCTAGGATTGTAGGCCCAGACAATGAGCTTGGAATCGAGCAAATGCATGCAAGAAGTTAGATCATGGGCACCGGTGAGAAAGGGCCGAGATTTATGGATATTTTATGTTGCCTGCGTTGGCATTCAGTCCCCAGCAGAAATGTGCTCCGCAAGAGGTCCCAACGAAACACTTGTGTACAGGCGTGTAAGGACATGTCATTATCACAATCCCACGACTAGGAGTGCTTGAGCCTTCAACCTTTCTCCGTCCCAGACCTAAGTAATAGTGCCCTGTCCCAAGGCCCCAGAATTCCAATGTACCAACTAGTCCCAGAGCCCCGACCATAAAGCTGTTTGACCCCAATCGATCAGAAGCTGCCTTCATCATGAGTCACATGATGTGTGCTGTGAGGTGCCGTGGGGGTGTGGGGGAGCTTGGACGGGCACCTGTGTCTGGTATTGAGCTGGGGTGTGTGAATCAGTGACCTTGAATCTTCTGCAGTACCAAATGCGCCACAGGTTGGAGATCGAGAATGCATAGTTTTTCTCTGCATAAGCAATTGTAGCTTTGTGGCAGCTGATGTGAGGAGCCCACATGGAAGATGGATATAAGGAGCTGGGACAATGGCCTTACATCCCCTATGTATAGGGTTGTGCCAACCAGCCTTTTCAAATTGTAATGTATGTAATTTACGTCACTGATGCTTTCTTGTCTTGCTAGTTCCCATTTTGGCAGAACTTTCCTCGGCAGCAGAGCTCTTTGCTGGTGCATCTTTATTTTTGTGGAAATACTGTTCTCCTTGCAAGAGGTGTGCTGAGCCTTTCCCCGCCTGGTGGATTGCATTTTTTCTGCTGAGCATTGAGGGATTTTATCTTATAGGGCTCATGCCCTCCTTGAGCCCCCCCCTCCCCCTCACACTGA
Organism: Ambystoma mexicanum; assembly: GCF_040938575.1. Taxonomy (NCBI): domain Eukaryota; kingdom Metazoa; phylum Chordata; class Amphibia; order Caudata; family Ambystomatidae; genus Ambystoma; species Ambystoma mexicanum. The sequence goes on along the minus strand of NC_090932.1, from coordinate 678,783,027 downwards.
ACTTGGCCTTCCGGCCTCTTCTGCACTAGCCTGGCTGGGCCTGCTCCCCATTGAGGCCTTCCAGCCCTGTCTCTTGCACTTGGACCTACTTTCCTTGCACTCTCTGCATTCCCTTGGCACTTGTCCACTTGGCCTCGCCTTGGCACTTGCCGAACCCATGGGCCCTTTTTTCCTCCCGGACTGGCACTCCCCACCCCCTACACTTCTTGCTACTACACTTGCACAATCCAAATGACACCATGCCTACCTAGTAGGACCGTTCGTTTTTGCTCCCCTGTTGCGCATTCAAACACCTTTTGCTGTATCAGCGCATTATAAATACCCAATAAATAGTCTCCCTTCCTGTAGAATTGTACTTCATCTTGCTTCCCCATTGTATGCCTGCTTCCTTGGCGTTGATCCTCTCTTCTTAATTTGATGTCTACGAAGTGCTGTTCCATCTTAGTCACCACACCCTGTCCCTCTTTATCTTGCTCATGTTCCTCTTCACACTTCCTTCACTCTTGACCTGGTTCCCCTTTAATATCCTCCCAATTCCTTGTCAGTCACACTTCCTTGTCCTAATTGTTCTGCTTCCTCATCCTTGTAATAGTTTCCTCATCAAATCATTCCTTCTCACTCACCCAGTACCTCTTCCTGGTTCTAGTGCCTCCTACTTGTCCTGATTAATCTTCCTAGCCCCCTCATCGTACTAGGGCATCATACTTTTCCTAGTCTCTCGTTCTTGTCCGTCATACTCCCAGTTCTTTGTACTAGCCCTCATTTTAGTCACTATTCCTCATACTGTCTCTAACGCTATTCCCTCTTCTTTAACCTATTGTATGATTCTAAACCATTTTATGCATACTAATCCATAAGTATTACTAATCTTAAACGGGCTCAAAAGGCAACAGGGCCATCATGCCTTACAATGGAGAGCCACAACCATGGCTTTCCCCCTCCCCCATCAAGGAGAAGATTTGTGCTATGGAGGGAGTTGTTTTCAGCCACCTGCAAGAAAAATTAGTGCGAAAAATACAAGTACCAGAATCCTTAGTCAATTAATTTGCCACACCTGAAAAGGAAATGAAGACCTGCCTGAAAAAGCAAAGAAACACAGCCTCTGTGAAGATTGATGGAGTCATGAAAACGTGCGTTTTGAGGAGAAGCTAATGCAGGAAAACTTGACTGGCAACAGAGTGCCTGCCTTGTCACCAATTCTTAAACATTAATCCATAAGTCTGTCCTCTGAGCCCCGCTTCCTCATCCATCATCCTAGGCATTCTTTCTCATCCTAATCTTCCACCCTGCTTTACTTTTCCTCATCTTGTTCCTCTTCCACCTTCTAGTCCTTTTTTTTGCCTTGATCTAATCTTCCTCCTAGTTCCAGTTCATAGTCACTATACCTCTTTCTAGTCCCTGGACTCTTATCCCAGGTCTGTGCTCTGTCGTAGCCTCTTTCTTGCTGTTGTCCATAGTTCCTCATATTGGTTTCTTTTCCACCTCCTCATCCTGGTTCTTTCTCATTCTAGTACCTCTTCCTCCTTATCTTGTCACCGTCATCCCTCTTAATCATCCGAGTTCCTTTTCATAGTACTTGTCTCTTTATAGGTCCCTGTTCTGTCCTATTCCCTCTTCATAGTCCTTCACCCTAGTCTCCTTTCCATGTCCTATACAAGTCCATTTTCGTTTATCTAATCATATTCTTTCTTCCTTATAGTTCATCTTCCAGTTCCAGCACCAAAACCATATAAGGTATTGAATTGCCAGCAATATGCCTCAAATACTGGTTATTTGTTTCAATGTTATGTTTAATGAGGTTTTATTAAACCACTTATTACGGATTGTTCACTCTAAATCCACATACAGAAAGTTCTGTTATTTCTAACTGCACAAGCAAAGAAAAAGCCAACATGTGTTTCAACCTATTACAGGTTTTCATCGGGGCTAAATTGAGAAATTATCTGTAGATCGCTTTACTAATCTGCACCGAATACAAACTGAATAGCTTGCATTTAAATTAGCTTGAGATTTAGGGCTTTACTCATGGGTGCCCACGAGGAAAGTCATCCGAAGGAGCCTGTAAGAGGTCCCACAATATAGAAGCTTGGAACACTCCACTATTTGTACACAAGACATTCAAATGGGTGTAATGTAGTGAGCCCATTCACTCAATCTAAGGCGTAGAAGACAGCATCAGGAACACAGGCCACATTTCTTTTGCATTCGGCTGGAATGTTCTAAATATCAAGTTAATTCAAATACACGCTAGTCGGCTGGTATTCAAGATCTACAAATAGTCTCAATTGAACCCTGATAACCTGTGATGGGTTGAAACGAGTGACTTTTTTTCTTTGCTTGTTCACTTATAAATAACAGAATTCTTTTGTATGTGGCGTTAGTGATAAGTGTTTGGTTAAATAAAACCTCATAAAACATTTAATTGAAATTTGAATTGAATACTAAATGGGACATCAAAATACAACCACTATTTGAGGCATACACTGCTGGCAATTCAAGACCTATGGGGTTGGCGCTGGATCTTTTAACATTCTATAACTTTCAAGACTTGGGAGTCTTGGTATAATCCATGGTACTCTCCATCTTCCCAACCACATTGTTTTCACAGACTGGTTATCAGACTCCCTATCCCTCCTCCCCCACAGAAGCCCTTTGAAGTCATAACAATTGAGTGCAATACAAATATCAAATTGCATAATGTAAATTGGTGTTAATAGCATGTTGCTTTGCTACCAAACCTTTTCCAGAGCGCTTTCACAACACTTTGAATTTGATCCCTGTTCCAGCAGTAATGCTTAAAAGCACATTTCACTAAAGCTTTTTTTTCATTTTTTTTTTGCACCTGAAGTTCTTTGATGTGATAAAAGTGAAAGGAAACAAACGGAATCCTGGTTGATTTTCTGGAATGGCAGTGCTTGCAATATCTAATTCTACAGTGAGACCTCTATTCATTTTCGGCAACTCCTCATTTTGAATGAAAATGAACCCTCACCATGTGCCAGTTTCTAGGGTCCTCTGTTTGGAATGATGGGCAGCACAAGCAGTTACACACACACACAGACTGTATGGAGTATGGCTTCAGTCATTCTCTTTAGAATGGCAAAATGTGAAGAGATATCATTATTATGTTATAGTTTCTGCTAACGGTTATGCCATACAAGAATAGCGGGCATGTGAAGTAACGGCTTCTTCGGGTGATCATGATTAGCATAACTAAAAGTGCATATTCTCCCTTGAACAAAAATATATTAAATCTCGTATGTTTATTTTAGGGAAGTGAAGGAAGAAGGCTCAACCCTGGTAGGTGAAATCTATTTTTTGATATAATAAGCAGTTTGTAGGATTCTGCCCCAGATGTTGGTAACTATGCAACTTCATTTTAGACTACCACCATGCATGGTTACCCTTGCACCTTTATTGCATGTGTATCTGCCATGAAGAATGTTAATGTTTAAGTACAAATGAAACACAATCTAGTTAAACACTACAAGACCTGGAGAAAGAGACCCCTGCATAGTCATAATTAATAATTACGAAATTGACACTTTTACTAAATACAAGATGTTAATCAATCTGACTTGACCTTGGAGAGGGCTTTGTAATTCACAAAAAAGGGACTAGTGTAACTTTGTTTTACTCCTGAACAGTGTGGTCTAATGGGTAATTCTGATGTACTCCTGACAAGTCGGGAATAGGCCAAAGTTTTGTGTGCCTCAAATAGCCCTCTCGGGAGTGACTTTGGAATCAACATAGTAACTTCTTTGTCTATTTGCCACACTATGTTCCGTTTTCAAGTCCATAAAATGGGCCCCTTTTTAATAGAATATCAGTGTCATGTCTTAAATGTAACCTTTAAGTTGTTTTGCTCTAAGGTTTGAGTGCATGTAAAGTACACTCTCCCCCCTCACCCCCTCCCGCCCCCACCCAGAACCATGAGCTCTCTTCTACTGGGACATTCTGCCAAATTGAGGGATAGAACATAATGAAAGACTCAAACAAGGTGGCTACTGTTAAAAAGCACATTGCCTGGCTTAGATTGTTTTTTTCTAAGTTTACACACGGGACAGTCAAATGCATTTACTGTTTTTAAAGGAATATTCATCAAAATAAGAGAAATGCAATTTCAATGATACCTTTTGTAGAATTCTGTTTGGAAAACTATTTTTTCTAGTTGGATATCTTTTTTTTCATACAATTAATGAGATTTCATGCTTTAAATGTGCTTTAAATGTTGAAAATTGGTTCCCTACTTTTGTTAGAAGTAGCATGGTGGCTCACTATTTTTGTCATTGTTTGACTGTGAAAATTATCCATCACCATCTTGTATCAACAGAGTGCAACCATTGTAGTTCACAAAACACAATCGTTATTTACGCCCAGATGCTCTGCCTTCGTCTTTTTGGAAATCATTCCCCTGCAGCTGGCAAATAGTTTAGTTTTTTCACAATTTGGCTTCACCGCCTGCCACGCGCCCCTCCCTTCACATGCTAATGGCCCCTCTCACCTATATATGCTGCTTAAGTGACCCACCTACAATTAATGTTTTTCCACTTGCTCGGGGAGCTGCTCAGTGTCCCACTTTTTGTGTGTTACTGTATTTTAGTATACAGTCCGTTTTCAGTGGCAAGTGGTTTGGGACGCTATCTGATTTTCTATATTGATTTCATGCTTTTGCAATGCGCCAAGATACACAAGAATTAGCCTGCTCTCATGCTTGAGCGGCCAGAATAGAGTAAGACCTAAGGGGAAGGAGTGCAGATTGAGGGGAGATGGGGTGTGACAGGATGGGCAAGCGTAGGGTAAATACAGAGCAGTCAGAGTTCTCTCAAAGTCTAAATGTTTTTGCAGGTTGAGAAGTTCAGAAAGTGTGCCATGATTGGTGCTCCGGTGGATAAGTGCTCTAAGAATTAGTGATTATCATGAAATGGGTAGGTGTGGTTAGTATGCTGCATTTAGGATGTGCACGAATAATGTTCTGCTGAGGGGCCTTTGTGTGTTTGCTGGTCTTTTACATCTTTTAGGGCCATGAATAATTTTAGGCTTGGGAGGCGATGCTTTGGGTTGAGACCAATGTGGCCTGGTCCTTATTTTCTAGGACTTTTCAGTTGCACATGTTGGGAAGATGCTGAACCAAGGGATCTAGTATCTATATAGTGGTTCAACAAGCTGGCTAGGTATTTTCGTGCTACCTTGCAAACGCCCTTGTGAATCAGACCATTTTGTGGACTATTTGTTGCCCCATATGTGTATGATTTAAAGCAGGAAAAGCTTAGTCCCTACGTTTGAGGCCTATGATCACCTGGGACACATTGTTCCTTACAAGTAGGAGATGTTGGATATTTTTCTTTGGGTGGCTTAGATAAATCAGTAATCTAGTTTGGATACTTTCTATTTTGTGACTGATATGCAGGATGGCAGGGCTTTTAAGCAGGTGAAATTTATGAAGAGCATTCCTAGTGATTTAAATGATTAGCGACCGAGGGCTGAGTTAATTAAGGCATGAACGATAATGGAAAGTATCAGGTCATGGTTGAATGCTGGAGGAATAATAGAGCCTGCTCTTAAAGCTGCGTTCATGTCTGTATTCTAAATGGCTCCTCTGTTCACTCTTGCATCACAGTGGTTGTAGCAGCTCTGTGCCACCAGTGTACCAAATTACTTCTGGAGGTCACACTGCACTTCCTGTTATGCCCACTTTCCATTTGCTGCCCCGCCCCATGCACCTCTTGCCTGGGAACACATTACAAATGTAGCTATTGTTGGACCGGCTGCACCTCCCACAGTGGCATTGCTTCCGGCCTGCCAGTGCCATTTTAGCGTTGCTGTCTAGAATGCTCACACACAACAGGTTCATCACCCTATGAGGTATTTGATGCTGTGCCTAGGCATGATGTCCAATGGAAGGATAATTGTGCAGGGTTCAGGTTGACCAAGAGAATTTTTAATAGGCAGTGGTCTTTGAATTGTGCCCCTTTAGGGCCAGGGGCTTCAAGCAATAGGTTACTTTCTTCAAGGTATGCATTGGTGTACACCTCAATCCTCACTTCCAACCTGCAGTCTGCATCACAAGCCTGGGCAATATCCTTTTGGTGCAGTCTTAGATCTATGTGAGAATGTCGAAGACGGGGAGTCCTGATTTTATTAAGGGCATTGAGGTGAGCATTATGGATTGCACTCTTTTGCTGCTGTTGTATAAAGGAAGAGTGAAAGTGCTGCTTTTGGGATTGATGCCTTTCATGAGGATTCCCCACCCACCATCTCATATGTCCCATCTGCCCTTAGCATCCTCCTTTTTCTCGCTGTCGCTCATGAATTGCCCGAGTTTTACTCGAGGAAGTAATGGCAGCAAAATGAGCACAGTCCCCACCCTCCTGGTGAATGTGCCCCGTAAACTGTAAATCTACCCATTTGTCACATAACCTATTTTACCAATCAGGCTAAAGTAGGTGACGGCACGGTCAGTTGAAAAACAATGAAAAATTAAAAGGGATGACCTAAAATCCTATAGCTTTTAATGTCATAAATAGTGATTCGTAAAAGCATGATATTCTTTCGCTCTTGAACCGTCTTAAATTCTGTGTGAAAGGTAACCCTCCATGGAGAAACATTGTTTAAATCAAAGCTTACATCTTACACATCTAAAGGAGAGCAAGCACATGAGTATTCAAATCTTCGTAGATAAATCTGCTAGATTACAATGGCATTCACAATGTATTGGGCCACCTATGTTAGACATGGTTGACCACCGATGTGAATACCATTCAAAGTATAACAAAGCAAATATAAAATCGTCCACCAAACAGGTAGTCACCAACATTGCTGCACAATAGGACTGAACTGGGTAGAGCCACTAAAAAGGAACTGCTTTGACTAAATCTGCCCTATTAGGATTCCAATCCACCAAAAGCCAGCATTCCCAAGTTTCAGAGTGCCTTTGGATTTGATGGTACCTGGAGCCTACACATCGTGCACCAGTTATGCCCTCTCCAAAATACTGCCAGCTGACCACTGACCCCCAAAATAAAGCAGGTGATCACATCTCCAATCTAAATCCAGTATTAAAGGCATGGTCTAGTAAGATTTTTTATTGTCCCTTCGGGTCGGCCATGTTTTTTTAAGCCTAAGTGGCTCGATTTTAGAAAACTTTCCTATGGACCTAACCCGAGTTTTCGTCCATTAAACGCACGCGAAAACAAGCACCAGGGAGCCGCCATTTTCTGATAATCCTATCTTTTCCCCCATCGCCCTGGCTGACCTGCTTTTGCGGCACTAAATCAATTCCCCCGCCCCTGAGCCTGACATTATCAAAACATTCATATTCCCTGCCTCTCTCCGTGACGTTACTGTGCTGCGTAGGCAAACGCGCCCAGTTGTCTTCTGCGCGACTCCACACAGAACCCAGAAACCAACACAGATCAACTCACAACACAGCGTGCCACAATTCGGAATATGAAACTGTACTTTAAAATGAAACAGCAACACGGTACATTTGGTAAAGTACATTTATTTGACATTCAATGTTTAGAGAATATTCAGCAATTGCCATATGAACTCTGAAAGCCATTTATTTTCTTTTATCTGTATCCGCAATAACTGTTCTGTTTCATCTTGAGTCACGCGCTGTTCCTTTATGGTACACAGGGTGTTCATTTTCGTAAAAATAATCACTTTGGAAGCACGGTGAACCGCAAGGCTGTTCCATCAATTAGGCACTAGTCCAGCCTAAAGGTTGATATGTTGCTTCTAGCCACTAGTACAGTGTAAGGGCATGTGGGCCCTTGGCGATCGTCCAATAATATGGTGATCGTGCTCCAGTTGTTGACACGAAGCTGCAGGTGCCTGCTGAAGAATCCATCCGCCGGTGTCTCAAACAGATGGCAGTGGCAGAATGGGATGAAATACCTGTTATGAAAACAAAAAAAATATAATTAGTCTCGCTAGCCGAACTTCATTAATATTACTCATTTTATTTATTACGGCCGATCAGAAACTATTTGCTTGCAAGGATAGTTCAATGGAGTATGTTCGTCTCTAAAATCAATGCGAAAAGTAACGAGATAAATCGAGGCAAACACACAATGATAAACGACAGTTAATCTACATGCGTGAGGAATGATATGATATATGATATGGCATTTGTAACGCGCCTATACTCAAGTGTTTCTAGGCGTGACGAGGCAGGTGGGGAACAAGGGCAGACAGACAACGATCCTACTAGGCCAGGTGTCTTTCTGATCGCGCATGGGGAAGGGCTGTACATGGTTAGTTGAATACAAATTAAATAATAGGGCCAGCTGGTGGCAAGTGCAAGGTAAATGCCGGGAGAAGGGGCTGAAGGATACAGAGACAGTCCCGTAGTGCAGGTAGGCAGTGCAGGGAAAAGTGGCTGGGCCAAGGACCGAGATCGGTGAGACCAGTGGACCTGCATGCCCATGTGCCCACTACGAACACGTTTTACTTGCTTTTCCTAGCTCTTCATTCATTCATTTATTCATGCATCCATTCATTAAATCTTCATTCCGGTATAAAAGCGTGTAAAGATTTACTTACATTATATTTGAAATTTCCATTGTGTCTCTTCGTAATCCAGTCTGTAAAACGGACCGTGCTCTTGACAGCGATTTTTCGTATAATGAACTAGTTTCTGAATTTTCTGCCTTATCGTCTCTTACGCTATTGCGCACTCCCTTCAAATGTAGTTCTTTCGGCATGGTCCCTGTCTCAAGGTCAAAAAACAATAGACGCTTATACTTCCAGTGCGACTTGTGGGCCTCATCTGGGCGCTGTCCTTCGCATTCTTTATTTGCAACATCACGTAGTATAGGCATCTGTGAGAACTTGAAGTTTAGAATCTGTCTATGTAGTGCGCCTCAATGTGCAAATACGAACTGGCTTCTCTCCCAAATGCCACGGCCCGCTTGGCTGGCGCGTTCTAAGTGCCCCAATTTTGTCCCCGTTGTCTGCGAGCTTTGCAGCCCAAATTGAGACATTTAATTTTTTGCGGAAGGTCAGGGAAAGTATAAAGTACCACAGCAGTTGAGTAAAAAGTGAGATTTATTGTTTGTTTGTTTGTTTTATTATTTGCAATACGCAAGCCTCCCCTCCGTTAACAGTGCGCAGCATTTACATTTACATGAGATGAGACATGAGAAAAATATATACATACACATATGTGAGGTGAATAGAGAGAATTCAAAGATGACACCCAGCTTGTTCGCCACCCATGATGATGAAGGTAGGAGTTAGGTTTACAGGTACACTGTACAATAACATTTATTTACAAAAAGACAATCGTATTGCAATTATTTAAACCGGGATTTGTACTTCACAATCAGCTGTGCTTCGGGTGGGCATGGCACAGTCGCAATGTTCGGTGGCAATGGAAAATTCCATATCTGTGCTTCTCTAACACAGCAACTATAAGGCCTTTCACAAAGTCGAACTGCATTTCATCATAGACTGGTTTGATCACCCATTGCTTACTTCGTTTTGAAAACACCTTAGTGTAGCGAGGCATCCTTACTTTACCCCTAGTCCTAGATTGTTCACGTCCGACATTGCTGTTATGGGCCAAGACCGCAAGTAGAGTGCGATGTTTCATGCCCCGAAAGCTAAAATGCAAGCGCTTTGGCCTGTACTTTAGGCACATATTGTGCAACACCTCCAAATCTCCTGTGTGACAGAATTCTGTCAGTCCTCTCAAATCTCTTGATAGAGTTTTGTCGAAAACAATCTTCTCAATGGCTTTGTGTGTCGGTGAAGATGGAATCAACCAATTCTTCTTCAGTGCCTCCTCTGGGGACAAAGGGCCATGTTCACATTGGTGGAAATGTTCATTTGCTGTCCAACGGTGAACATTAGTACAGTGGTGCATCAGTGACCGCCATTTTTCAAGTAGTATTTCCACTGACCCCTCACAGGTTTTTGAGCTCCACCAAAGATGGTTGGTGATAGAATGTGACCACTGCAAAATACTTTCAAAACCTTTTTTTTCCCCTGCAGCCGAGATTTTCTTATTGATTGATTTAGCAAGATGCCATACGTCAAATTGATGTTTAATATGTGGGAACTGCTCTCTCATTGTCTTGGCAATTGAAACGTGTCTATCCGTGGCTATGAGGTCGATGTGCATTCCCCTTGATTGTAGATATTCCACTGATTTTATAAATCCTAGTTTCTCCATGGCCACTGACGATGTACATTGTGTTACCTGCACGACCACCGAACTCACAATTTTCTTACTATCCATGTCCTGAAAGTGGTAGGTGCAGTACTTGGCAGAAAATCCAGGGCTGTCGCACTGCCCATCGCCGGCTAGCCTGAATCGTTTGCCTTTGAATGTACTTGCTAGAGACAATTGTTCAATTTTCCAAGCATTACTAATGGCCGGAAACAGATAATCACGTTGGTATATGTAGTACAGCGCTTTAGAAATGAAATGGAGTCCCACAAACTGAAAGAAAGCCTCTAACTTTCTAAAACTGGAGCCACTAAAAAGTGATGCAGCTGCACACAGTAGATTGCCTGCTGGCAGTTTCCCCAGCATCGGTTGTGCAGACCATGAGAACCTATGATTTAATCTACAGGCGGCATTCATTTTGACATTACTGCCTTTTATTTGACGAGTCACATTAATCAATGTCTTCCCACATACTTTCCCTCTAATGGAATGCACACATTTCAGCATACCTATAATTTCCATCAAACAACTGTCGAATACAATGTATTTGCTCTCTTTCATTAGACTGCCATCCTGCGTCAACGTTGTTTCGGCCTGTGACGTTGTGGAGATTTCAACACATTGGAAAGTAGTATCGCTGATATCAAGTTCTGATGCGTCTATGGATGCTGCGGCTGGTTCATTCTCTGTCATTTCGACGTCTATTACTTCAACATTGATGGGAGAACACAACAATGTCGACAGGTTTTTTGGTGGCAAATTTTTGGCGGGTATAGATTGTGTAAATTGATCTGCAACTACTTCAGAGCTATCTTCAATACATTCAATAACATCTTCTTGTGGTGGTGCGGTCGCACTGTAGCTATGGTCCAATGCAACTTTGCTGTAGTCTCCAAACACAGTTAATTCATGTTCTGGCCATTGGACATGAGCATCTCGAGCCTGAACACGCCTCGCCTCAATTAATAGTTCCTCCATAGTGTACACGGTCTGGCAAGCCACATCTCTCATTCGCTTCACTGTCTGTGTGTGTATAGTTCTGACACCCACGGGTAACTGTAGGAGAGATTGGAAAAGGTATGTTCAGTTTAAACACAAGATGGAGTGTAGTAGAATTGACTGGAAAAAAACATAAAATAGTCCCCAGCACAAACATTTTTTTAAAGTTATGAACTGTTTGTAACTAACCTTTTTTTGTTTTTTTTTCTTTGCAACTTTTTTGACTCGACCTTCAACATCTGCACGCTGTAGCTCCGGTTCATTTCCGCATGTCCTCCCTTCCTCTTGCGCTGCAACGACTATATTTTCTGTATCCGCATAGACAGCACGGAATGAGGCTCCATCGTCTCCCTGAAACATAGTACTTTCATTACTATGTATCAAAATATTGTTAGCATAAAACACACGTGAGGACGAACACACAGGTACATCTCAATAGCCAAACACGATTTAAACATTGTGTGCAACAATCAAAGGACAAGTATTCGACCAGTGATGATCAATTTCGATGGAACTTTCAGTATCCATACCTCTGGCTCTGCATGGACTGCCATGAATGGTTGTATTGGAGAGGAGGCATCCGCATCTCCCTGAAACACAGTACTTGCATTAGTATGCTTTTCAATATTGGAAACACAACACACACTTGGGGTTGACGGCACAGGTACATATAAAGAGATAACCGCAAATGATGCATTGTCCAAAAGAATCAAGGAAAATCCAAATATGATCACATTTCATCGACTTATTTCAACGATTCCTTTACATCTGCATCATCTAAATGAGATGTTGTGATTGTGGTGGAAGCTCCGTCGTCTCCCTGAAACACAGTACTTGGATTAGTATGGTTTTCAATATTGGAAACATAACACACACTTGGGGTCGAACGCACAGGTACATATAAAAAGATAACCGCAAATGATGCATTGTCCAAAAGAATCAAGGAAAATCTAAATATGATCACATTTCATCGACTTATTTCTCCGATTTATTTACATCTGCATCATCTAAATTGGATGTTGTGATTGTAATGGAAGCTTCGTCGTCTCCCTGAAACACAGCACTTGCGTTAATAGGGAAGAAAGTATAGCAAATGGAATCACGTTATATGATCACGCATGATGGAGCTGTCATTATCCATACCTCGTGCTGCTGAAGAATATCTATGGATGTTGCAAATGTAGTGCGCACTTCCGAAAGCTGTTGCGCCGATTCGTATACGCAAGGTCCCGCTTCCACTTCCCCTGGAATTACTTGAATGTCAGGCTCTGCATCAAGTGCAGGGGTTGACGGCACATCAACTGCCTGAAACATAGTACTTGCATTAGTGAGGATTACAATAGTGAAAACATAACACACCCCTGGGGTCGACAGCACAGGTACATATCAACGGCTAACCACGAATGAAACATTGTGTAGAACAATCAAACGACAAGAATTCCAGCTCTGATGATGACGCTCGATGGAGCTGTCAGTATCCATACCTCCTGCTGTTGAAGAACATCTAGAAATGTTGTAGATGTGGCGGAAGCTTCAGCATCTCCCTGAAAGACAGTACTTGCATTAGTATGGATAACACTAATTATAACCGAAAACAAACACCAGTGGACGATAACTAAGGTGTATATCAATTGGAAAGCACTAACCAAACATTCGGTAAAATGATTACACGATAAAATAAAAATATTACTTGACATGCATAAAACAGGTCTGTAGCGGATTAGCCTAGTAAGATTACCTGATACGCGCTAGAAGTGGTTGATAACTGCGACCACGTCAAGGATGTAGAATGTTCTTGCTTCAGATTCAAGGGATAGTCAAGAAGTTGTAAAGGTAAATTAATGATTGATAATGAAATGCCAATATTAAAAATGTAAGGCGACAGAATACTTGTAAAATGCTCAATACAGCACAATTCCCTGTTCCCATATATATACATTGTGTTTGTGGGTTATGAAATCAAAAAAGAATATATTGGTAAATGTCATTATTCAAAAAACTATACAATCATATCAATATCGAAATTATTACAAGGGATAGAACACCTGCAATATCAATTAATCCGTTCGGATACCTACATACTACCGCAAGGCCTAAAGCTAAATCCGGACACTTGACTCACCGGTGGCGGAATGTGGACGAATAGAGTGGGAATAGCGTTTTCGAGCAATTTCCGTGTCGTTCGCCCTTTATTCTTCTTTGTTACCCAAGATGTTGTGTACATGTCCAAGGAAAAGTGCCGGCTGCAGATGCAGTATCGATCACCCCTCTTGTCCTGTAAGACTTGTTGGACTCTACTTTCCAGCTCATCCAGTGGATATCCGCAATGTCTGACCCATTCTCTTATTCGATCAACAGCTTTCGGGAATACATGCATTGTAGTGCCTTCAGATTTCGCATGGGTCTTCGAAGGGCAACCGCTAATCGAACAGGCAGGCATTGTTGATAAATCTGAAAAGTAAATATCGACATTATTATACAATCTTCAAGAATAAAGATTTGATACAAAAGTAAATGAATCATACAATGATCAATGCAAGGTTTGTTTTGGTCGCAGGAACTATACCAGTTCATTATGTGCGGCTTAGTATTTGCATAAGTTGCAGAAATGTATAAATGATGTGACTAAAAACTGAACATGTGACTCATCCCTTGGATGTTCTGTATTGCACGAGAAGGAAACATGCTTACATCATAGACTGGACCCCCGAAGGATGCAATTCGATGACAATTGACACAGATGAAAATAAATAGATCTATTGATAGCATAGCAATGGAAATTCAAGTCAACAGCAATGAGACCAATGAACATAGCACTATTGGGTACTCTACTCGCAAATAGATAGAAATTTAAAAATCTGCGAAATATGACCAGGATACATGGCCTTACCTTGACCAACAAACAGTTGGATTCAGCAAGCAGAGCAGTATGTTGCGGGAGAATAGGTGGATGGCCACAGGTAGCGCACTGATGGGTATGCTCGAAGCGGTCACAGAAGTTCACGGATAGCACGACGACGAGCAGATTAGCATATATCTCAGTGGTTCCCAGGTAGCACGTTCAGGAGTTGACTTGCAAAGCACAAAGATGTTCTCATGAGACATATCGAGTGGTTTTTAAAGTATTAGAAACTGGGGTGTGTTTGTGAATGAATGACATATGTATGTCATGGTATTAGGGGGCGGCCTGCTTGAAGGGGGGGCCTGCATGGAGACACGGGGTCTGAGGAGGCCATGTGACCGATGGCCCCTTGGCGTGGGACACCTTTTGAAGTGTACATGTAGTTTGGCACCTTGGCCTTTTGTGCCCCTGACAGCCCCCCATGCCAGCGTGCATCCACCGGCGCGAACCGCCTTTGATACAGGGGGGTGGGATGGATGGGCCTGGGGCGTGCAGAGAAGGCACAGGAAGACTGCTGAATGGAGACACACTTATGTGGATTGCAGGGGGGCGGCCTGCCTCAGGGGAGGCCTGCCTGGAGACACGGGGTCTGAGGAGACCATGTGAACAATGGCCCCTTGGCGTGGGACACCTTTTGAAGTGTACATGTAGTTTGGCACCTTGGCTGTTTGCGCCCGTCACAGCCCCCCATGCCAGCGCGCCTCCACCGGCGCGAACCGCCTTTGATACAGGGGGGTGGGATGGATGGCCCTGGGGCGTGCAGATAAGGCACAGGAAGACTGCTGAATGGAGACACACTTATGTGGATTGCAGGGGGGCGGCCTGCTTCAAGGGGAGGCCTGGCTGGAGACACGGGGTCTGAGGAGGCCATGTGACCAATGGCCCCTTGGCGTGGGACACCTTTTGAAGTGTACATGTAGTTTGGCACCTTGGCCTTTCGCGCCCCTGACAGCCCCCCATGCCAGCGCGCATCCACCGGCGCAAACCGCCTTTGATACAGGGGGGTGGGATGGATGGGCCTGGGGCGTGCAGATAAGGCACAGGAAGACTGCTGAATGGAGACACACTTATGTGGATTGCAGGGGGGGGGCCTGCCTCAGGGGAGGCCTGCCTGGAGACACGGGGTCTGAGGAGACTATGTGAACAATGGCCCCTTGGCGTGGGACACCTTTTGAAGTGTACATGTAGTTTGGCACCTTGGCCGTTTGCGCCCGTCACGCCCCCCATGCCAGCGCTCATCCACTGGCGCGAACCGCCTTTATATCAATATATAGTATATCGCCTTTATATCAATGATAGTATATCGTTGCTTATCAATAACAAATGCCACATACCGGAGATTCTTGTGAGCACAGACCCACACTTCAACCGGTGTATTATAGTGGTCAAGACCCTAAGGCCTGTATAATCCAATGGTAATTGTTAGTTTAGATATATGTGTGACTTTTATAGAGACATAACCTACTGAAAGACTTTGAACAAGTGTTATTTAGTGCATGCATTATCGAGAATATGTTATGTTAGCTTAGATAGATAGTGACCACCCTGCTTCACAGCGACCAGACCTTCACCCATTCGGAGCACAGATGTCTGACGTCCATCCTTGAATGGAGACACACTTGATTCATTTAAAAAATCGAAACAAACATTGTTAAAATATATGTGGTGTTTTATTTTGTATCTTATTTTCATGACACAAAAATACAAGACTTTAAAGATTATACAAGTCAGGTTGCAGCAAAGCGAGAGAAAATCCCCTGTACTGACCGCTGTCACTCGGGAACGTTTCTCTAATGGCACGAACGGCACAGGCGGGTATCACTCTTCGAACGCGGTGTCCAAGCCTCCCGTGGAGCCACCATGTAAAGGAACGATAGGCCACCAGCCTGTACCACCTGTGAAAAGGAATGAAACAAACTGTTTTTAAATGACCAAGATAAGTTTAATAAAGGTTTGTTGTCAATGACAATTCTTGTAACTAATGGCATTCTGCACGGACAAATGCTATCTAGACAATGTACACTATTGAACGACTTACATGCGTTACAATGATATGTAGATGTAATTTTGGATATAGTAGAAGAACATGAAATAGGAGTGGCATGACAAGCAGAGTATACTTACTCGTTACTCGGATTACGAGGACGAACAGTTGCGCGAAGTTCGTGCATAAGCACCATCATTATTCTCAACACGATCCCTGTGAGGCAGGCTGCCCTGAAGTCTGGCAGCTTGGTGATGCATTGCGGTCGTGGCTCGCCTTCCGAAATGTAGGCCAGGCATCCCGAGTTTTCTCGGCAGCAGCAGTTCTCG
The DNA here is from genome assembly GCF_040938575.1 of Ambystoma mexicanum. Taxonomy (NCBI): domain Eukaryota; kingdom Metazoa; phylum Chordata; class Amphibia; order Caudata; family Ambystomatidae; genus Ambystoma; species Ambystoma mexicanum. The sequence continues at coordinate 678,766,633 of NC_090932.1, read as the reverse complement.
TCCTCAGTTGGTATTAGCTCGCACCGATTGCATGTGCACCAGGTGGAGACGCCGTCCATTCGACTAGGCCCAGGCTCTTCATCTGTTGATTTGTCCTGCCAACTGCCGTCCGAATCCCCATCGTTTTCGCGTGCTTCCCTTTCCAGTAGTTCCTCCTCGGTATACTCGGGCTCGTACATGTAGGGCATTATTGCAGCCATTGTGTGGTAAACAGAGTAAAATAATTTACCGAGATGGTACAGGTGTTCACACGGGCTACAAGTGGCGAAGGTAGCTGACCAGAGCACTGAAACGAGTCACAGAATACTCAAAGTAACACAGAGAGAGGAATGGAATCGAAAATCTGCTGCTGTGTGTTGTGAAACGGTCTGTTTATACTTATTGAGGAAAGAGGCGTCCTGCCATTTCCATGGCGACACGTCATTAGCTGAAGCGCAGCGAATGTTGACACGAGACGTGCTTTGGCGTTGGGAAATGGGCGGTACGAGTCTGCTGATGACATGCTCAGGGGCGGGGGAATTGATTTAGTGCCGCAAAAGCAGGTCAGCCAGGGCGATGGGGGAAAAGATAGGATTATCAGAAAATGGCGGCTCCCTGGTGCTTCTTTTTTTTCGCGTGCGTTTAATGGACGAAAACTCGGGTAAGGTCCATAGGAAAGTTTTCTAAAATCGAGCCACTTAGGCTTAAAAAAACATGGCCGACCCGTAGGGACAATAAAAAATTTTACTAGACCATGCCTTTAAATCTAACGTGTCTGTATGATCACCATTCATAATGCCAGAGCCTGCAAAGGAGTAACTAGTAGGGTTGACAAAATTACCAAAAGCAAACTAACAGGACAAAGTTCACACCCAACAAAAAATCTTTACTCTTTCATTGTTTCACAGCTTCTAAAAAACAGAAATCTCACATGCCAATTTGCATGCCCAATGGCACTGCAAGTAAACTAACAGTGCCTCCCCTCCACCCCCATTGTATCCTTCAGTTTGTCCCTTTTGGTCAAACTCTATGGAGCAAAATGGCTGAATACCTGCTGAGTAACTTTGCAATTTTATTTTTCTCCGGCCTTAATGGTTCTTAATGCGAAGCATTACAAGCCATTGAGGATTGGCCAATTTCATTTAGCCTGGTAACCATATATCCTTTGATGGCACCTAGGCTATAAATATGTGGTTCTGCTTTGGAGTTGGCTGCCTCAGGGACTGATTAGTATGGTGCCGGCTACTACTGGCTTCTGTAACTGCAACTACTACCTTGTTATGGCCTGGTCACTTTGGCCAGTGCTGTGACAGGCTTATATGCTTCATATCTCCCTACGTGCAGCCCTATCACACACTTGGACGCACATTCCTCCATTGCTGATTGCACCCCGCTACTAACGTTAATCACCCCTCCCACCTCACATGCACAAAGCCCTAGCACTACTCTGCTGATCAACCTGTAGCACCACCCTATCTCAGCCATGGCCACCCTTACTCATTCTACCAACCCATACCTTAATTCCCCAGCCCTCTGGCTCAAACACTTTGCCACCAGACCTACACCTAACCTACCATGTAAGTTACCCGCGAGGAACTTCAGACTTGGCTCTAGACTCCTGCACGCCTCCCACCACATTAACTCTATCCGACATACTAACCCTTCACCTCCAACTGTAACAGCTCTCACCTCCACTCTACCTACACTTATCACAGACAGCAACCTCTGAGAGTACCCCACCTGCTCCTAAAACCACAATCAAGGGGGCATTGATTAATGCTAGATCCCTTAGGGCACATTCACTAGATATGGCTGATCTCATCTTAACACATGACCTTGACTTCATTGCCATCACAAACTTGGCTCCACGCTGCCTCAGGTCCGCTACTCTCATTAGCTATTCCTACAGGCTACACATCAGATGCAATCGTAATACGGGTCAAACCAAAGGAGGTGGTATTGCCATCATACATACAAATTGTATAAACTTCCGCATTTCCCATGTGCATCAAATCACATCAGTAGAAGTACTTACAGCTAAAATAGCTCTAACCCCGAATAAGACTATTACATTCCACCTCATCTATAGGCCCCCCTGGGCCCATATCCACTTTTGCTGAAGATTTATCCTACATTCTTGCCGATAACACTAAAACCAAATCTCAAATAATCGCATTAGGAGATTTCAACTTGGGTCTCCAAGACACTAATGATGCCCCAGCCGCCGATATCAATAACTTGCTCTCTAATTTAGGCTTCACGCAACATATCAACGAGCCTACACACATCAAGGACAGAATCCTGGACTGGATAGCGGACCTAAATTGTGAAATCAACGTGGATTCTAACCAACCATGTGCGTGGACAGACAGCCACTTATCACCTTTAGTATCCCTGCCAGAAAGATCAGTACCACTCTAGACATCGCACCTGCGATCTTCACAAGAAATAAGTGAGACATAACTTGTGAAAAACGACTCCCACTAATCCTCCCAGTTCTCAATGAACACGCTTCCTTATGCACTGATCAAACTGTCCTGGTTGACACGTTGAATCAGACTATGCTGAAAGCCCTTGACCACATTGCTCCTACTAAATCTAGAAAGCCTAAACCACGGGCTCACCTCAACTCTTGGTTTACACCACAGCTGAGAATATTGCGCAAAGAAAAACTGAATCTAGAAGCGCGTTGGAAAAGTAATCCCACTGAGACAAACCAAGTAATACCCTAGCCACCCTGAAATACAAAGAGGCCACACTTCAGGTGAAAAGACACCTATAACAAGCTTATCGAACAGGTTAAATCAAATAGTAGAGCTATTCAGAATGCTAAAAGAATTGGGATCCCTTGTCACCCCACCTGACACCTGCACCAGAGAAAGTACTTGGTGCGTTAATATTCAAAAGGCGCTTCTTGGGAAAATAGCTACACTCCAAACTAAAATCAATCACAAAAAAACCTGTCTGCAGATTGACCCGCAACCTAAAACCCCTATGGTCAAAGACACCAATCTCGACTCGCTGAAACCATTCAGCTTCTCACCCCTTAATCACTGAAGTTGAAATATTAACCTCAAACCCTCCAACTGCCAGGGTGACTTATTCCCTGCTCCTATTATTGAGGCCTCTCATAATCTTGCTCCTTTCATTACTACTCTCATAAATTCCTCATTTAGCTCTGGGATTGTGCCTGACAACCTGAAGGACGCCTGGGGCATCCCGCTCCTTAAGAAAACCTTCAATGGATGCAAATATACCAACCAATTACAGGCCCATCACTACGGTGCCATTTGTGCAAAAAATTCTTGATCGAGCTGCCTATTTGCAGATCCAAGATTACTTGGAATCCAACAAACTCCTGGGACTGAGGCAATCTGGGTTCCGTCCACGGTACTGAAAGTGCCCTCACCGATCTTAAAACGCAGATTGAAGACCTAACAGATAAGGGTGAACTGGCCCTACTACTTCTACTAGATCTATCTGCGGCGTTTGACCTTGTTAATCACAAAATACTTTGTCGACACCTCAAACTAGCTGCCCACTTTTCTGACAAAGCAACAGTCTGGATCAGTTAATTCCTGGATAACCGATCCATGAGTGTTTTCTCTCCCTCTGCAGCCGCGGAACCCTCACCAGTCACCTGTGGGGTACCACAAGGATCATGTTTCCCTACACTGTACGTGTTTACGCAGCCACTATTTGATATCTTGGATGATCTGGGTGTTCCCTACACTAATTATGCAGATGACACCCAGATACTCATCCCCATTACAGGTGATCACACAACCAACACTCTTGCTGTTAACTCCATCTACCAAGTCATCCAAGCGTGGATGGCGTAACATGAACTTTGTCTGAATGACAAAGACACCTTCTCATCTTAGACTCTCACCAGAGACTCAGCAAACTAGTACCTTCGTTTAAATCTTTCATCATTGATGATAATATCATGAGTTACAAAGAATACTAAAACGTTAGGCATCTATATTGACTCCACACTCTCTCTTGCCAGACAAACTAACGCAGTTTCCTCCACTGCAGCATACACATGTAAGCTCATTACAGCATTCTGTCCATTATCACCAGCCAACTGTACCACACTAGCCAGGACACTGGTTATGTCCAAAATTGACTATTGCAATGCCCTCTAACTTGGCACCAACCGTTGCAAAATCAGTTACAGATCATACAAAACAATGCCATTAGAGCTGCACTAAACATCCCCAGGAACCAACACATTTATGACCCCAGACGGAACGTCCGATGGCTCTGTCACACAAAGAATCTCTCTAAAAGCACTCGCTCTTACTCATAAATGCCTCGCCAACCAAGCGTCCAGCTATCTGGCCGATAGATTCTCCATCCACACGACCAAAAGACCCATCCACATGACCAAAAGACCCCTCAGAATTGCCCAGACCAACTGACTCTCCATACCATGTTTCAACCTTCAGTGATCGGACGGGGATCAGCTTCCCAGTCATGGCGGCGAAACTTTGCAACTTGCTCCCCAACCCACTTAGAGCGGAACCCTCCTTCCTGACATTCAAGAGCATGGCCAAAACCTGGCTGTCTGCCAAAGACTTGCCCTTGATTCAGACTGCTCGTTAGCGACCTTTTATGCTCTTGCCTACGGCTCAATCTTGTGTAAAGATGTAATTTACTGTCCTGACAATTTGTATGTGTATAATTCTGTAAATGCCCGTGTTTATGCTTATACTTGTAACCGAAGTGATGCGCCCGGATGCCCTCGGGCCTGGTGCGTTTTAAATAAAATACAAATATCTAGGCTATTTGTCAGGGATAATGAAGGAGACCAGTTGCTTTATGGTTTCACTAATTCATAAGACTAAACATTTGAGGGCAGATTGTTGTAGTTCATAGCCTACCTTTGCTTCTATTGTGCATTATTTCACCCGAAGGAATTGGGCAAACCTCGTGTGAGCAATAGAAACCCTGCTTCACTTTTTCTGAAGCAAAGCCTGACCTAAAGTGTATGGGTGAGCAAAACAAATGTGCGATTTGAATCTTTCAAAGTGGGCAGTTACGTAAGGCACATGGCCAAAAATGTCAAAGCATGCACATTTCAGCGGACAATTTGCAAGCCACGTGTGATGGCATGGTCACCAAAACAACTTTATCCTATTGTGATTCAAGAATGTTCTGGCTTGGTTGCATCACACAAAGTTCAGGGAAAATGGGATTTTTGGAAATGGGTGCTAGGGATGTCCCCTCATCTCCACCATAACCCAGGCTTCTGTAAACCCTGGTTAGTGCTATGGTTCAGGAACACCTACTGTCTGCAATGGTTTCCCTATAGTGTCGGCTTCCTGACCACCTCAAGGAGTTGCCAGGTATCCCTTCTCCAGTCCTGCTTAGTTTTTAGAAAGGGATTGGGGACTGTGCCTTGCATTCAATCAGTTTTAGCAATCCCACCCAATCTCGCCTTTCCTTTTCTGCTCTATCCCGCCCGAACCTCTTCCTCCGAGTCTCGCTTTGCCTTTGTACCGCCACACTTAGATATTGACTGTTCCTCCTTGTGTAACACAATATAGACAGAATTCTTCTATTAAGTTATTCCTGTGGCTAAGTCCCTGCAACTAACTAATTCACCCTGTGTATTGTATCTCGGTCTCCCACAGTTGGGTCAGTCTAGCCCTTGAATGCACTGGTGAGGTCCTCATCCTGTCTTCACTCACTACTTTACTGTATCTAAAAAATAAGTGGACACTTATTGGTGGTCGATTGTGAACTTTATTCCTACCACCTGCAATGTTTGTCTTATTAATAATTCGATCCTTCTGGTTGGATAATTAAAAAGATTAATTCTGACAGTTGAAGTTACTTTTTACTGTCTATGGTAAAAAGATATCTTAGTTGAGCCCTCTTTTCAGTATATAGTGGGTATCGGGGGTTTGAGTCATCACCTCCAAACTTCTCAGGTATGTTAACTGGTTTCAGCTGCTCTATTAACTTTCCGCCTTTCTACAGGACAAATAATGGCAATGCTGCATTATGTATAAATCAAACACAATTTCTTCTCAATTCTCCACGAAGTGGGTCCTTGGAGGATCGCTCCGGGTTTCCAATGGGCGTGGTGGTTTGTTTCCCGGGCCCTATATGGTTAAAACTGAGAAGGGGCATCATCAGTCTCCATATCATACTGTCTCTTTTATGAGGTCTTCAGGGAAAATGGTAGTTACTTCATTACAGTTCTTTCACCTGTCTTCACATGTGAATAAAGGTGCCACTTATCTCCGGTAGATCACGGATCCTGATTATCTTTATATGTACTTGTTTGTCATCTCATGGATCCTTTCAAGACTTTCCTCAATTCCCTCTTTCTGTGCGCCTCCTTGAAATCTTTCCTTAACCCCCACCTGAACTCCCCTCCTTCTCCTATTATCTCCCACCTTTATCTCTACATTCCTTCCTACTTCCCCTCTTCTTCACTTTCTTTCTCATACCTCCTTCCCTCCTCCTGTTATCTCTGTATTCTTCCCCCGCTCTGACCTCCCTTTCTACTTTCCTTTCTTCTCCTCTTATCTATTCCTCCTTAAGAACTGGTCAATTGATCTACATACTATTTTTGATGGTTTGTTTCATGTCTTTGTAACTTTATGCTTCTTGTTTACTATGTATTCTTGTTGTATTGTAAAGCGCTTTGGCGTAAAGCGCTATATAAACCTAATAAATACAATATTTATTTTCTCTCAGGTTCTTATGACTTCCTGTCTATGGATTAATCATCTTGGTTTTAGAAACCACACTCCAAAGTTGTGTGTTGTATACTTTCAAGTGTAGTCAGTAAGTAGTACAGATTAATTCATTACCTTGAATGTTACTCCTTGCACTACCTCTCCACTCACTACCATTTACCAGGATGAAGGTTTGGAACCGGGGTCCTCCAACAATCACTTCACCCCGGCTACATTCAAAGAGATTTATTTTATAACCAACCAGCAATTGCGACTCACCTCCGTCACACTCCTGAGTCTTAACTCGAGATGGCCACATTGGTTCCTCTCCTAGGATTGTAACCCACATGGTTCGATACAAAAGGGCATAAATAAGAACCATTGGTACAGGTGGTGGCATATGGGCAGTCTCGTGGTGTGGTAAATTTAAAGTTTCAAGTGGCCGAATGCCAATTGACACCTGTGGAGAATAATCTGTAAAATCAATCGCAAGACCATCTCATCTAAATTTTGTGACGTTAAAAAGACGAATATAATAGATTGAGTTGGGGATATAATAGTCTCTGATAATTCAGAGCCCCTTGTATTATGGATCCAGAAAATGCATTTATTGTTTCTGTATCCTCGAACATTCAAGGCTAGTTTTGGAACATTAATAATCACTACAGATGGCCGGTTCATCCGTCACTGCTTCTTTGTGGGCCGAATCAGGTAGAGCGCTTTAATGCTGCATGGCGTCTCAATGGAATTAAATGTGCACCTGTCACAGGGGATTCAGTGGGCGAATACCTCCTATTGGGTGCTGAGTTCAACTGCCTTGAGGGTAGAACTGTACCGAAACATCTATTCTGCTTATTCATACCCCTATCGCAGTTCACCAACCCAGTTGCTTTGACCATAGGGGTGGGTGTGTAAATGGAGAGTGCTGTCATTAGACCTCCCCTGGGGTACAGGAGGATGAACCATCAAGTCTCTGCCAACAATGCAAGCTGTTCCTTAATTGCCTTAAATGCAGTAGCCAAACAAGACATCTGATCAACAATGGCTGCAAGTGCAGCATCATGTGCAGGTAGGCCCACAGAGCTATTACCAACAGGGGCGGGTATTCCATCTCCAGAAGAATAGTCTGCAGCCCCACCTCACAAGTTGAGGGAGGGTTGTGATAGAGGGCGGCCCCCTCTTCTGTGGTGCAGATTTGAGACTTTTGACATCTTTTATGGGCCACAGTTTGCCAATTTTGGTACTTTTCAGGGGGGTATCAAGAGAGCCGATAACCAAAGTACAATTCACCAGGGGCTCATGATTTGATAAAGATACTGAAGAAGTAACCAATTGAGCTCCATCCTGAGAACTGGTCCCTCCTGCTGCTTAGCAGGAGGCACGGCTAGGACATTTATCTCGGTTGACCACTGAGGCCGTAGGCTCAAGGCAAGGGGAATGTCAGGGGCACAGGACAGCTGGCTGTGGGTAGATTTCAAATTTCTGGAACAAGCTGACTGAAACCCTGTGGATGTTATTAGCCTGAAAGACAAACTTTCTCCCACTCTTGATTGTGGTTCTTCGCTACTTCACATTGTGCCAGTTCTTCCTTTGTTATCCTGACTCCCATACCAAACCTGGGGACCTTACCATTTACTCTGGGATCACAAAGGTGATCACCTGCAGAGGAGACCCAATTAGAGCCAACAGTATCCGATACATCCTTAGACTTAGCAGGAGACCACATTCTCCACTCGAACCTGGAATTTAATCCATCCAAGTCATAAAATGGGTCCTTAATTTCTGTTACTCATAATCAGTTTGAACATACAGGAGGTTTTTTGTCTGCCTTCTTCCAGTCAAACCCTCTAATTTCCTTTTCACCATGTCCTTCGTCTTTACTTGTGCTTTCACTTTGCCCTTTATCTATATTGCGGCAGTAGCTTCACCCCTGTTCTGTTTCTTCAATACCAGCAAAACAAATTCAGATGGGCTGCTCAGCACCAATATCCTACGCCCAAGCAGCTCCCACTCCTCTTGCAACGAAGTGCCTCAAGCAGTGGCGTGTCTGTGTACGGTGAGTCAGTCAAATGTCTTAGAGCAGGGAGAGGAGAGATGTGGAGGCTGCCAGCAAGCTCAACTTACCTGGTGCTTGCTGAGCTAGGAACGGAAATGTGCACTAGAAATGGAAAGCCGGTCACTGCGTAGCGGTCAAGGAAAGCACAGGAAGAATCTTGCGTAGGTCAGGCGAAAGAGTTTGCCTCCCTCATGCTGCGCCACAGTGAGTACTGCACAGAAGCAGCTCAGACAATCCTCTAAGTGGGTAATACACTGCTATATCAGTTATACAGTGAGTTAACTGCAGTCTGGCATACATTTTGGGATGTATTTGGTCAACGGGCACTTTGGCAGGAGACTAAATTCACATATATTCACTTGTAATGTTGGTGCCACAGCAGTGCCCACTCTCCAATGCCTGATGTCCAGATTGCCCTTGTCTGCAGCTCCGCCAGGCGTTGTTCATATGGAGAGCAAGGCTGAGAGTGATGGTAGCTCCTCCTCCTACTTCAAACAGCCAGGTGGTGACTGTAAAGAGTGCCCTTCAATGTCAAACTCTGGAACAGTTCACAATCTCATCTACAAGTGTACTGTGGCATCCTGCAAGGTATTGTGCCAAAACATTTGTCTTTGTGCCACAGGCAAAGTTCCAAAAAGTATTTGGTTAGGTTGCAAAGGGTGGCCTTCACCCTTCTGAGTCTGATATAGATGACCAGAGGTTTGTCTATCCAAAGGCAAACAAAACAATAACTGCTACCCTTTGCGAGACTGCAGTTTGCAAGTGAACCTGCAAGATCAGCTACGTAATTGAAGCATGCAAGAAACTGAGGTGACCTTTGGTGTTCTGACCATATCTAGCGTCCCACACCTGGATCCTGACATCTGATTCAATGGAAGATCTTGGAGGGAATCGAAAATAGTCCCGCCATTGCAGGCTTCCATGAAAAGGATCTACAAAAACAATCCCGTACCTACTAGCAGAAGGGGATCTCTATCCCTCCATGAGAGAGTTTTGCACATGCATTTTTTCTTGGTTTGCTCAGCAGCCCTGTAACTATAATTGAGGACACATCTCTTTGAATTTACATATATTCAAGATCTACATCAAACCTATTTGTTTCCCTCGCCCCTGGATAAGGAGGCTTTTTATGTAACTAAGATTTTACTTAATTCCGTACCTGCCAGTGACAGGACTTTGCTTAAAAATAGAGTGGAAATACTGCCACTGTAGAGAACGTGGAAACGCACATATTGCACCTTTTGGGCACCATATCAAATGCATTGCATTGTACAATGTAAGGATACTATTTTAAATTATATTTGTAATTTGTAAATACAATTTAGAACACATCGTAATGGCAAGGCAATTTACTGGTTTTGAAGAGGGGCCTGAACAAGAACAGAAGGACTTTGGGGGCAGGGGAAGCCACCCATTGAGTGATGCAAGTCCTGGGGGTGTTATACATGGGAGCCCAAGAGTCCACCCAGCCTTCACCACCCCAGCCAGCAGCGGAACCTGAACTATCTTCTAAGGTACATCTTCCATGATGGATAACCAAATTATGTTTTATGTGAGTTTCAATCTTTGCCCACTCACCATTGTTTGGGTTAGTGCGCTGGGAAAGGATTAGAGACACACATCAACAGGATTGGCCTGACAACACAGGGGAATCCACAAGGGCAGTGAGCAGCTCCTTGCTTAGTCTACACACCCACTTGCTTAAAGAAATGCACTCATCTGCATCAAAAAGCACTTCAGGGATTTGTTTTTTTTTTTACAGGCAAAGTTTGTTCAGACATAAGCTGCTCCTTTACGATCTTGGAAGGGCAGAGGGGTGACATCTCTGGCATATCCATCTCCTGCATAGGTGTAAGATTGATTTGCTGCAAAGTATCACAAATCGTTAATATGTATAGGTGTTGGAGTAATTTAATGCATTGGCCACCACTTTGCCCTGAATAATCAGACTTATTTTCTTTCCTTGAGAGAACCTTATTACTAGGTGTAATAGTTTTGTAAAACACCAGAGAGGAAGATTGGTAATGAGAAAACAGCTGTTTCGAATGGATTGTGTACTCCCATGTATTCCTTTTTGATATTGCCGATATCCAGCTTTGCTTCTTTGGAAAAAAAACGTTCAGCTGGCGGGCGCTGTGTCGATGTTCCTTGGTGGCCTGTTGTGATGTCACCGAAGGTGTATAGCACGCCTGCTGTTGGCTTCAGTTCTGTTTTTCCGTGTTAATGCTTCGGATACAGTACGCTTTGTTCCGTGTGAAGAAAGTCCTTGAAATCTTCAAGTAAAATTCGAAAGAATAGCTTCATCACCGCCGTCTTACATGCCCAAGTCGGGTTTCAAGAAACGCTGTGATTGCGGTTCAAAGATGTCCGCTACGGACCCCCACAGAATATGCTCATCCTCCAGTGCGAGGACTGCCTGTCCATGACGTTGCAAGCCCTGAGAGCACAGAGGGAAGCTCACGGCAGGTAGGACCCATACATCCCATTTGACTGTTTCAAAAACAGACTTTGGACGAGTCGAGAGCTGTTTCTCCTCGCCGTGGCCTTGTCCGCCTCAACTACACCCAAAAGCCACACACCAGTCGAAAGACCTCATAAGCATAAAAGCTGTGCGTCTTTAGACCTGGTGGGCAAAACTCCTCGGACTTGCCATAGACTCCATTGGGGTCGAAAATGCATCATCGACACTGTAAAATTATGAAAAGCCATTAATGCTTGTGCTCCTAGATGCCACAGGTGCCGACAGTCTCTGCGATTTCAGCTCCTTTGTCAACAAATTATGACTCCAAGTACAATGGAGAAGACCTATACCCCTTTGCCTAGGGCTGAATATTTCAAGTCCAGAATAAAAAAAATATTACAAGAATGCCTGCATGATGCCAGTGGTTTAGATACCTCCTCAGAGGTAGTGTTCGGCAGGGCAAATCCCGGTGATCATGCAGAGGTTACTTGCAGAAAATTGGTAAGACTAATGGAATATGGGTTGGTCTAGAATGGCTCCAGTCTTTGAGCAAGATGACTTGACTGACATTTGGGACAGGGGACCCCAAAGAAGACCCAATTGTGCCATTCCATGCACCCTTGGAAATGCGTGTAGCTTCCAACTGGGAGGCACTTGAACTTATACAGTGTTTCAAGCTCTGATCCAATGTACTTATCAAAACACCCAACACCAGAGAGCCTGGTGGTTCAAGCTGCCACCGCAACCAGTAGAAAAAATGCCTACCCTACAATCCCTCCAGATACATATGATGCCGTAGCCCAAAAAGCTGTTTCGGCTGGAAGTATGGCCCTGAAATCGGCTAATGCAATGTGCACATTGGCATGGTTCTCTCTCACCCTTTGGAGTGAATATCCATGGTGGCTGACCATATCCCTGAAGGGGAAGAGCGAGACTGGTTTTTAAACCTAGTCAAGGATGGGAAAGATGCGATGTGCGAATCCCTCCAGACTGGTCCTGACTCTGCTGACTACCAGCAGAGCTATGGCGGTGAGTACAGTTATGCACAGGTCTGCATGGTTGATGGTCAGGATTGCTCCACATACAATCCAGAGTTCTCAGCATGCCCTTTGATGGCACTCATTTATTCAGAAGCAAGGCTGAGGAGTTTAAAGAAACTGCAAACTTCTAAGGCAGCAGCCAAATCACTTGGTGCTGCGATCAGACAATCTCCAAACCACCCCACAGGTACACCCTGGAGGGGTAGGTCCTTTCGTCACTACTCCACATTTGGAAGGGGCAGAGGACAGCCAGCTCAGAGGCCAACAAATATTCCCCTGTGATGGACGGGGAAGAAGTACTAAGACCGCAGCTGCTACTTTACCATCAGCTACTGTCAGCTGCCCCAAGACCTGAGGACTTGGTTCACAAGACTGCAGTGGAAGGCAGACTGTGACAGCATCTGAAAGAATGGCAGGTTATTTACGGTTGCCCAAGGATGCTGCCTTCCCTTTCTAAAAAAGCCTGAGTTATCAACCGAGGAATAGCTCTTACAAAATTCCAGATCTGCACCGTATGCAGGTGATAATAACCGTGCTATAGAACCAGTACCTGTAGCAGGCAGGAACAAGGGTTGTTACGCACCATACTTTCTAATACCAAAGAAGGATGGAGGATTGAGACCCATTTTGAACTTAAGAGACTTGAATAAGTTCCTCAGTAAGGACACGTTCAAGATGGTAACCCTTTCTCAGTTTCTTCAGGCCCTCCAGCTTCAGGATTGGATGCTATCATTGGACCTTCAGGATGCTTGCTTACTTTCATATGCTGATCCTTCAAAAGCACAGACAGTAACTAAGGTTCGCCGTTGGCACTTTTCATTATCAGGTTCGAGTGCTGCTGTTTGGGCTGACATCTGCCTGAGGGTTTTCACCAAATTGATGGCTGTTGTGGGAGCCAGTCTTGGGACAGAATTCTTGTTTACCCCTGCCTAGACGATTGGCTGATCAGGGCCAGTTCCTCAGGAACCCTGGAACCTCTCAGCTATACCCGTTACTCCCTTTAGACTGGGCATCTCCCTCAACTTGAAGTCCCACATGAAACCATCACAAAGACTCCAATTCGCTGGGGGCAGTCCTGGATGCATCCCTGGGGAAAAGCCTTGCCACCAGTGGCGAGGGCTCAAGACATTCTGCAGATGGTAACCAAATTTCAAACTACCCAGCATCTACTGGCCCTTGATTTTGAGGTTACTCTACCTCATGGCATCCTGCATTTTTCGGCTGCCAGAGGCTTACCTTGGAATGAGATCTCTCGAATTGGCTCTCAGGTCTCAGTGGTCCCAATTCTCAGGGAGAATGTCAGATCTCCTACAAATTCCCAGCTGAGTCTCTCACTGGACCTTTAGTGGTGGGTCTGCCAGGAGAACATTTTGAAAGGGGAATCTTTTTGGCAACCATGGCAGTTCACTTAGCCAGAGAGCAGAACACGGACGACTGAGCAGGCAGAGCAGAGTATCCCATGAGTGGGAATTGGCTCAGGAAGTCCTTCAAGAGGTCTTCACCTTTTGGTGAACCCCTCAAGTGGATCCGTTTGCGTCCAGTGCCAACCGGATGTGTGAGCTGTACTGCTCGAGGAACTGTAGGAGACTCGTTCGTGGTGGACTGGGAATTTCCACTCCTGTACGAGTTTCCTCCAGTCCCCGTCATTCCTCACTTAATCAGGAGGTTGAGAAAGTTCAGGAAATCCATGATCCTAGTTGCCCTGGATTGGCCCAGGAGGGCGTGGTACCTGGGCTTCCCGGATATTTCCATCTGCCCATGGATAAGTCTTCCACAAAAAGAGGACCTTCTCTCGTGAGAGGGTCGGGTTCTCCATCCGGGTATCGGGATGGTCAGCCTTCACGCATGGTTTCTGAGAGGCTGAGATGCAAGGATTGGGACCTCAGATGACGTAATACAGATTTTGCTTTTGGCCAGAAGGCCAGCAACTAAATCTTTGTACCATTGCCTTTGGAATAAGTTCTGCAGCTGCTGTAGAGATAAGAATGTTGACCCATTTACATGTAACAAAGGATTACATCCAGCTAATCTTGGGCTCCAAATTGGTACCATTAAAGAATATCTGGCGGCCCTTTCTATTTTAAGTGCACTTCAGAAGAAGTTTCTTACTTTAAAAATTTGACTATTAAAGGTATCTTAAAGGGCTTGACAAATGTTTTCCCTCCAATCTCTTTTTGAGTCCCAGTTTGGGATCTCAACTTAGTGTTGAAGTTAATATGTGCTCCTTTCAAGCCTTTCCACCCTGTCCTTTGAGGCTACTAACCCTAAAAACCAACCATCTTTTTAGTAGCTATTACATCTGCCCAAAGGGGAGTGAGCTACAGCCTTTATCCTGGAAGCCTCCTTACACTAATCTTTTTATAAAGATAAGGTAGTTCTCAAGGTGAAACACACTTTTCTATCAAATTGAGTTTCATCTCCCACAAATGATAACTTTACCATCATTCTACCCTCCACCCTGGGAAGGAAGGGGAGAGGCTTCACAGGCTTGACCCTAAACGTGCACTTGGCTTTTATGTAATTAGAATTGCAAAGTTAAGACAGGATGACCAATTATTTGTGGGCTATTTGGGCCACATATTGGGTATGGCTATCGCAAACAGATGTTATCCAGAAGGATTATATTGGCAACATCAGAATTCTACAAACTGGTGGGAAAAGATCCCCAGGAGGCCTACGAGCACACTTGAACAGAGGCATGGCAACTTCCTCTGCTTTGTGTGGCTGCCACATTGTCGTCTGTACATAAATTCTCTAAAATTATAGTTTAGACTCTTCCTCAGGAAACTGTATTTGGCAAAGCAGTGTTGCATTCTGTGCACTCACACACTATCAATTTGTCATATATTCGGACTCCCTCTTCCCGTAAAACTATGCTTTGGGAGTGTATCAAAAGATAAGGAATACATGAGGACACATCCATTCGAAGAACAAGTTGCTTACCCCTGGTAATGGTGTTTCGACTGGATGTTCCTCCCATGTATTCCTTATCGCCCCTCTTGACCTATCCCGCAGTAGAATTTCCCTTGCAGTTGCTGTCTACGCTCTCTAAGGAGGATTTAATGAATCCTCCACTCTTAAAAAAACAGAACTGAAGCTAACGCATGCTACATATACCTTTGGTGACATCGAGACCTCCGAGGGACATCAAGTCGACAGGCATCGACGCGCAGTGCCCCCTGCTGAACATTTTTCCCAAAGCTGGATATTGGAAATATCAAAAGATAAGGAATACATGGGAGGAACATCCAGTCGAAAGAACGTTACCAGGGGTAAATAGTTTTCCTTCAATTCTAAAGGGTAAACAGACGCAATGCAAATCTAATCTAGTGGTCTTGCATTCTTTTACCAAGAAGTTACTCATCAGAGCCAATAGCACAAATATTTCACAGCTAAACTTCCTTGTTTATTTCAACAGTGAGGCAATGGTCTCTTAAGATTTCCTATATGGGCCCCATTCACTATTTTCAACAAGTGAATGATTTATAGCTAAACAGGGCCTTATTACAAAGTGGGTAGTGCAGGAAAAATGTGGTAGTATTACCATTTACAAATGAGTTTGGCAGAAAGTCAGAGGAGTCACCTCCAGCCATTAGCTGAAGGTAAATCTGCTGACTTTCTGCCTGTTTTCGGTGGAATTACTGCAGTGCAATTTCCGCGGTGGTAATTGTGCAAAAAAGCACCATTGAGCCCTCTGGACTCTGAAAGTGGGTAGTTACTCTGCCACCACCACTTGTAATCCAGCGGTAATTTCACCAGACCGAGTGGTGGTACCAGAAACAGTTTGGTGGTATCTCGGTGGATTTACTGCCTAGATATCACCAGCTTCATAGTGATCCATTTGTCGGTCTATGGCTATCAAGTACTATGCTGTTTTTTGGATACTGCATGCCATTTTGTATCCTAGTTGTATCAAAACTTATTTCTGTTCTTTCATCCTCTTACAGCGGCTGGAGCAATTACCACCTGAAGACATGCCTCCAACGCGCCCCACTGACTTCATATTTGTTTCAAGAGTTGCCTTATTTGAGATCTATGCTGTTTAGAACAGTGTAGCATTTATATGTTGTATTAATGTTGAAGGATAGTTTACCAAATGTTGGGTTATCACATGTTTGATTGTTTTAAGTTGTATATTTACTCTAGTGCTTTATTGTAGCCGTTTAGTGACAACGTTGCAGTTTTATTGGTGTCAAGCTGTTAATATATGTTTTTGAATATCCTTATATTTGATTGTGTTTCTATTTAACAAAAAAACACTAATGGGGAAAATGTATACCCATTATTCTCTTATGTGGTCCAACCAGTTCTCAAACATGAATTCACTTCAGGTGAAAAACTTGTGAAAAGTACATATATTTCAAATCAAGTGAACCTCAACAGTCTGCGAACAATGATATGCTGTCCTATTTTTGTCATCGATCATGGGCGATAAGTATGTATACCTATTCATCTTTCCGGTCTCATTTAACTCTTAGGTGGTGGCAAAAGCAAGCCAATCTGGGTGGGAAGATTGATGGGGATAGGAGAGAGTAAGGGGGTGGGGGTTCGGGGGTAGGGGGTAAGAAGTTAACATTGCAATAGCCTGTTAAACACAGGGAGAGCATTTTGGGGGCCTGAGTGCAGTAGAGGCAATGACAGACTGTGGAGGATGGTTGTAATGATTTGCTGTGGCTGAAGAGGATAGGTGAGGGGAAGAGGGAGTTGATTAAGGACGGATTGAGTCAGTGGGGGTCAATGAGTCACTGTGGGGTCAGTGTAAAGGTAGGAGACACTGAATGGGAGGCAGGCTAGTCAGCAGGAAATGTATAATATAACCACTAAGGAGGTGGGAACGAGAGAAACTGTGGGGGTGGAAATCAGAATAGGAATGTTTTAAACTTGTGAGTTTTTTTTCATATTTCCTCAATATTCAGTATTTTGTCGATACACATACTTGAGAACATTGCCACCTCAAGCTGTGAACCCCTGGAAAATCCTGCTGCGGTTGGTTGTTACTAAAGTTTATTGGGATTTCTGAGGTACAGGTGCAAATATTCAAAAGTAAGTCAATCTATAAAAGACATCAATAGTGGGGCTTGATCTTAAAGGTTTGTAACTGAACCTTCTCTGGCCTGCCAGCTGCGAGGAACTATGCTATATTGTTGGGATGCAAAATGGTGAATTAGACCTAAGAGGGGAATCTGTCTTTGGATGTCATTGGTGACCTTGAGAATTGACTTTATGGCTATTAAATATCCAGGTAGAATTTCCAAGTTTCAATGGCATTTGTTTCATTTTATTATCTACTCTGGTCAATGATTTTTTTAAAAATCTGGATGGTCTCCTAATAAGGGATAATTTCAAAACTCACAGCACCATATGATTTATCTGGAGTACTTTCACTGTCCCTTCCAAAGACTATAAATTATAATCATATTAAGGACACCATCACCAGGTTTATTTCAATCCATGCCAATAATATATTGTGTTAACATTGCTAATACTGTTAATATTAACAGTAATTTCATCAATTAACACAATCTAAAATGTAGATACATAATTTCCCACATAAAATAACCAAAGAACAATTGTTAAATCTTCATCGCCTCATAAAACTATAATCCAATTGTAACTAGTATTTGATATTGGTTAATTTTGTGTACACCTTAAGCGGAATAAAGCATAAAAAGCTATTAGTTAACACCACTATACAACTATGTGTATATACAATGCTTTCAAATGCATGTTCCACAGGGCCCACATGTTTTCCTTAGATATTTGTCAACCTGCAAAAACTAAATGCTTTTGGTCAGTTGATTTACAGACCATTGATGTGTCCTTTTGGATTCTTACGCTGATGGTCCTTAGCACAGGCTTAAGTCAACCACTCCTAATACTTGAAAATCACAGGCTTAAGAGGACGTCTCGGATGTCTTCTCCCCAAACAAAAAAATATAGATGAGTGTCAGGAAAATCCTTTTTCCAATTATGGGTAGTATTCACTATACTCAAAACGTATAAACATTTAATGAAAACCAGTTTAATTACATCCTGGACAAAAACATGATTTACATTCCATATACACTAGGGCTCCCCCTATATAGATAACCGACGCATCCTGTTGTGCCTACTCTTTAAATTGCTTTTTGATGACCAGTTTTCTCATGGATTATCCCATGACAAGTTGTTTAGTGGTCTGTTTGATAGTTTAATCATAGCTATGATGAAGCCCAAAGGATATTTATAACATCTGGGAGTACATTCCTATAATCAAGTTGTCCTGTAGAACGCCGCAACTGCTCCCAGTTGAGAAATTGTTTTATGTTCTCTCCATAACTGATAACCAAATACCCCCAACTCCAACAAAGCAAGATTAGGTTTACTTTGGGGTGGACTGATAGATTAGAATACGTTCTCCCAATATACAGATGCTGAGAAAGCTTTTGATAGGGTGGAATGGAGTTTCCAATTGACAGCAATGTTGAAAATGGGTACCCCTGCAGCTTTGATTTAATTGATTAAATCTCATTTGAATGTATCTGCCTAAGTTTTGATTAATGGTGACAAGTCAATACCATTTTCAGTTACAAGAATCAACCTTGTCTTCTATGTGCACATAGCTATGATGAAGCCTAAAGGTTATTTTAACATCTGAGTGCATTCATATAATCGGGTAGACCCGGACAACGCCACAAACCCTCCCAGTAGATAGTTTTATGCTACCTTGATGATTGATACTCAAATGCCAAGCATAGAAGAAAATGAGGTGCACTTTTGGAAAGCGCTGATAGCTTTTTTTTAAGAATACTTTTTCGCTTGCCCTCAACCAATCTATATTAACATACCCCTGTAGGATATTGCTGGCTGGACTTTGGCTGTGCAAACCTTTAATGTGGGGGTAATGGTACAATGATCAAATAATTTGGAAAATCTGATGGTTGTGCTCATGTGTTTAATGAGATCGCCCAGATACATGAGGACTCCAGGATGTCTTTATTGATAAAACTCACCCACATGCCATCAAAGGGATTAACTATGGCAAATGTTTCACCAGCCAGCTGGAGGTTGAGTATTAGTGATTTGTGCAAATGGTATGCAGTTTCTTGGCTTTCCTTTGTCATTTTTTTTTAAATAAACTTTTTATTAGTTTATTCAAACAAACCATACAAACCAAACATGCAGTGCATATGACATTCCAATTATACATCGCTCAATTGTGATCACTGCTTCCCTTATCCCACCCCCCCGTTCCGAGCCTAATATTTCTCTCATTCTGTTCCTGCATCTTGTGATGTGGTCTCCCTTTCCATGGGTTCCGTTGGGTCTTGTATTGAGCCAAACATCTCTGCTATTAATGATTTCCAGGCCATCAGGGTCTGTCTCCTCCTCCCCTGCAGCACTGCTTGCTTCCTGCCATACCATGGTTTCAACCTCCGCCCATTTCTGCAAATCTTTCCACCACACCTCTATTTGCGGTCTGTGGCATGTCTTCCACCCCATAGTAATTCTCCTCTTTGCAAGCACATATGCCAGATCTTTAAGTTTACTCACATGCTTGAGTTTCCGTGATCTAGAGAACCCCCCCAACAAGCAGGCCCACACTGTGTCCACCGCAATCTGAACCCCTTTCTCTGCTAGTTTCTGTGCCACTTCGCTCCAGAAGTGCTCAATGACCGGGCATGACCAAAACATATGCACCATCCCTGCATTCTCTTCATCACATTTAGGGCATGCTTGCCGTCCTACATTTTTTAACCTGGATATCCTTTGTGGTGTCATATACGCCCTATGCATAATGTACAGTTGTATCTACTTTAATCTCGCATTCCTCGACACCTTATGATACCCCTGGGCTCGTTCCCACATCCCATTCTCCATCGGGGCTCCTACTTCCGCTTCCCAGTCTTGCCTCAATTGTATTACTTCCTTCCCAACTTTAGACATAATAATCTCGTATATTCTAGATATCTCATGTCCCCCCCCCCCTCCGCTATATCGTATATTATATCTATGGTAGCATCTGATTCTTCCTCCAGTACCACTTCGGGCCATGTTTTCTTAATTCTTTGCACCATTCTATGATGTGTAATATACTGGCCCATGTGTAACCCAGTTTCCTCACCTAGCACCTCAAAATCTATGATAGTCCCATCTTGCCAAATATCACCCATTGTTGCTAACCCAACCGGTTCCCAGTGGCTTCTGATTATCATCCTTAGTTGATTTTCTCCCTCTGCCAGTGCAACTAGTGGTACTTGCGGGGAACATGGGGGTGGGTTCTCCATCTTGCATGCCCTACGCCACATCTTCCACCCAAGTATCATCATCTTGGGCCGCCCTTCCATCTCTGCCTTAGGCAACCACATCATCTCTTTCAAGTAAAACTGGGCACAATCTTGTCCAAACAACCTGGATTCAGAGGACACTTCATCTGAGAGCCATTTAGCAACATATTGCAGTTGGCTTGCTACATAATAGACCTCATAATTAGGCAGCTTTATACCCTCTTTCTCATAGAAATTCTGTAGCTTCCGGAAGGCCACCCTGTTCCGCGTGCCATGCCACAGGAAATCACTGCACATACTGTTCAGTCTAGTGAAGAACTTCTTGGGTATTAAGTGCACTATATTCCCAAAATAGCACAGGAGCCTAGGTAGGACCACCATCTTCAGCATTGCCCCATGTCCCATCATTGCTAAAGGCAGCTTCACCCAGAAGCTCATGCAATTTTCTATTTTCTTAATGGCTACTTCCGTGTTGCACTTATGTTCATCTTCCACTGTGTGGTATACATCCATCCCCAAATAACAACATGTGCTAACCGCCCATGGTATCTGTAACACTGGTAGCTGTTTCAGTGGGGTCCTTTTATATCTTCCCAGTGGAAAAATGCTAGATTTCAGAGGGTTCACCGCTATACCAGACAACCCCGCATATCTTGTCATCACTTCTAAAATGTATTGGAGCTTTTCCGCTGGGTGTTGCAAATACAGCAGCATGTCATCCGTATATAGGGAGATCAGATGTCGTTCCTCTCCCACAGAGATGCCTATCGGATCATATTGTTGCCTCAAGTGTATCGCTAGGGGTTCCAGGGCCAATATATAGAGCATTGGAGACCATGGACATCCTTGTCTGGTACCTCTACGGAGTCGCCATCTTTCCGATATCGCTGCTCCCGTTTTAATTCTAGCCAGCGGTTCACTATATAGCATTTCCGCCCACCGCAGATATCCAGGCCCCATCCCATAGCCAGCCAGGGCCGCTAGCAACCATGGCCATTTGACCGAGTCGAAGGTCTGTATTGCGTCCAAATACACAATTGCTGTTTCGCCCTCGTCTTAGCTCCCATGCTTAAACTCGATGGAGTCGTCTATGATTGTTGGATATGTTCCTATGCGGGACATAGCCTGTCTGATCAGGGTGCATTAGTTTCCCAATAACCCTTCTCAGTCTGTTTGCCAAGACAGCCGTCAGTATTTTGCTGTCTTGATTCAACATTGACAGAGGTCTATATGAACCACAGCTATGCCCAGGCTTATTAGGTTTGGGAAGCGGTATTATAATTGCTTCTGTAAGTGACTCTGGCAGTCTACCCAACTCATACGCTTCATTCAGCATTTCTAACAGTGGGGGGCACACCTCGCCTTTAAATACTTTATAGAATTCACTCGGGAGTCCATCAGCCCCCGGGGTCTTACTTGTGGGCAACTGTCTCACCACCTCTTCTAGTTCCTCCAAAGTAATCGGTGCATCCAACTCCTCTTTCCTCAGCACTTATCTTCGGCAATCCTATATCCTCCAGTGTTATCGTCGTGCGACTGCCCTCCCCATCATCTTCATATAGTAGCCTGTAATAGTCTACAAACTCCTGATTAACTCCCTCTTGGGTATCAGCTACACTACAATCTTCCCTTGTCATTGTCCTAATCGTGGATTTGGGGGTTTCATTCTTATATAACCATGCCAAGATCCTTCCTGGTTTATCCCCTCCCTCATGCTGTCTCTCTATATATTTTTTATAGTTGAGGTTACACAGTCGTTCCCAGTGCTCAGCACATTTCTGCTGCAGCCTGAGTATTAGTTCCATGTCTTCCTTGGTATTATTTTCTCCCCTTAGTGCCTCTTCCAATTCTTCCTCTGTTTCCCTTAGGTCAGCCAGGATCCCTCCTTGCAATCCTTTAGATTTTGCTATGGCTATCCCTCTCATCACAACCTTAAAGGCTTTCCACAGCACGCCTGCCGAGTCCACACTGCCAGTATTTGTCTCAAAATAGTTTGATCTCCTCCCTCATATCCTTCCTAAAAAAAAAAGGGGTCTCTCAGCGCCTCTGCTCTGAGGCGCCATGTCAGAATCCTCGCTCCCGGGGGTCGATATTGCCATCCGAGGATCAAAGGTGAGTGGTCCGAAAGGAACCTTGCTTTATATTCTGCTTGTGTGATCTGTTATTACCTCTTGCGTGGCAAAGACAGTCCAGCCTCGTATGTAACTGCTGCGGGGCGGAATAATGCGAGTATTGCCTCTCTTGGGGGGTGCCGTGTCCTCCACACATCTCCAAACCCAAAGTCATTCAGCAATGTCTGCAACGCTTTAGCGGCTGGGGTGGGTCTATCCATCTTCCCATCCGATCTATCAACCCTAGGGTTTAGTAAACAGTTAAAGTCTCCCCACCCAAGTCACTGTGCTTCCCACACGCATGCTAAGGTTGGTTCAGTGTTCTAAAATATGCTGCTGTATTTTTGATTCGGGGCATACGTGTTTACGATGCTGATCTGTTTTCCGCCAGTCCCCTCATTATGACCATCCTCCCGTCATCTCAACCATAGTCCATAACAGCTGATAAGGGACATGTGGCGCAACCAAGATAAGTACTCCCCTAGCATAGGCTGAATATGAAGAAACCACCACTACTCCCTTCCATTTCTTCCCAATCATCTCCATCTTATCTCGCGTCTCCTGCAGCAGGGCTATGTCTATTTTTTGTCTACTTTTTAAATGGCTATTAAGCCCCCTAACATTCCAAGTAATTATTTTAAGGTCCCCCATGGCCGTTTCAAGTCCCACCCCCTCTCCCACCAGTGCAGTACATATCTAGGTTCCTTTTCAATCGTATTCCCCATCTATATAGGTTTGTTTCCCAACTCAAACTTCCCCTAACTAGAAACGCACCAAACCCCACGACCCACCCTCCCACCGACCTCCCTTCCCTGTCCCAACACCTCCCCAACTGTTGCCCAGCTCCATCCCTGGTTCTCAGGCACCCCCGCATCTAGCCCTTTCTGGCAATAGCCTGTACTCGCGGCTCAGCACGGTAAAGTCACCCATGTGGCTGTCTTACTACTAATTCCTAGGGGTAGGTTGTGTCCATTCTGCTGCTCCTGATTACTGTAAGTCAACTGCGCCTACCGCTACTCAGTTTACTTGTGCGTTTCATTCTCTATATTCCAGTCCAACAGGGTTAGTGAGTCCAAAAGTGCAGCAATACTATTCAAATGTTCCAAGGTCTCTTACTGGCACCCCCCCCCCCATATATCCCTTCAGCATTCATAATATCTCCCCCTCACTTGTCACTCTCCACATGATCCTGCTCCCCATCTCGCTCCGGGCAGCCTTGCAAATCCAGCCAGGTCGTCGCTTCCTCTGGAGTGTCGAAAAGGAGCGCCCTACTTTTGTGCAAAACCTTCAGCTTTGCCGGGTACAAAAGCATGTACTTGATCCCAGCCGTGCGCAGTCTCCTCCTGACCGCCACACAGCTGTATTGCTTCTTCTGCACCAACATGGTATAATCAGGGTACGCTGTGATGTTGGTGGAAGCCCTTTCTATTGTTCCACCTTTACGAAAGTACTCCAAGATCTTCTATCTTTATAGTTCAGGATCTTTGCAATTATCGCCCGAGCAGGGGCCCCGGGCCGTGGTTTCCTCGTCAGGGCTCGGTGACCTCGTTCAACAGTAAACCCTTGTGAGAGCTTGTCTGCCCCTATCTCTTGCAGGATCATATTCACCACATAATCTGTGGGGTCCTGGCCTTCTCCCTCCAGCAGGCCGACCACACAGATGTTGTTTCGTCTTGCCCTTCCTTCCGCCTCCTCTGCTCGGTTCTCAAGATTGGCCACCTGTTGCTTTAGTATGTGGATCTCCTTCACGTTATTTGTGCTGGTTTCTGTGTTTTTAACCTCGCTCTCAAGACCACTTGTTCTTTCAGCCAGCGCTCTGACATCTTGTCGCTGTAGGGTGACTTCAATTCCCACTGCGTCTATTTTGTTCTCCAGGGCCGTCCGTAGATCCGCCATTGCCGTCCCCCATGAGGTTCTCAGTTCTGTTATGGCTGCTAGGACCAGATTTTCTCCTTCAGGGGTACTGCCAATTGAAGCTGTCGCTGCGCTCTGTGTTGGAGCAGTAGGAGTCCGTTGCGTTTTGGCAAAGACCTCCATTGTGGGTTGCTTACTCTTGGCCCTAAGCCCTTAGCGACATCATGCAACCCTGCTTGCGTTTCGGATTTCAGCCCCTCCGTAATGTGCTGATTCTGTACCCAGTATATCTTTGCCGGCACCAGATCAGTCCGGGTCTGGGAGCGTCGTCCTCATAAGGCTGCAATCTATGATAGCATGCGCTGTATTACGTTTCGAGTGGGTCGTGTCCTCCCACGTATCTTTTCTGACTGTTGTAATCTCATGTGGTGTTTGGTGTCCTGTATTCCCCACAGTGCCTGTCACCTTTCTTCTTATTGTGCCATCCAGCAGCTGTCCAGGGTAGGATGGCTTATTATTCCTGATTGTGTTTGCACAGCAGCGTGCAATTGTGGGTCCAGTTGTATTATATATGTCCCTTGCACTCTCAGGGGCATCAATATCAGGTTAATTTCCTGGGCACATGCCACTTAGCAGAAGGAGAAGCAGGCTTCCATTGTCCTCCGAGCCCTGGTGTAACTTTTGTGTATGGGTCTCCTCCTCCACCTAATGCAGTGGCTGAGTAGTGTTCTGAATGGTGTCTTCTGCACACCACTGTAGTCAGGAAAAAAAGGGGGTTTCCTTCTGGCTTCGTTGGCACTCGCCCAGCGTGGTTCACTCACCACTGTTATACCAGGCATCTGTTGCCTCACAATCCTGCCAGCCCACTTGCATCCTGTGTGCTTTGCAAGTTCGTTATACGGGCGTTTCCAGCTGGCAGTCGCACGCCCACTGATATTGCTTAAATGTATCCTGCCTTACACAAGGAGAGGCTGGATACTTGTATCTGTGTTCCTGGAGCACAGATCAGCTCGCGTGAGATCCACTCTGGTGCTCGGCGGCCGAGCACTGGTGTTCTTTCAGGTCCTGGCAGCCGCTCAGAGACTGCCCCTCGCGTCCGTCACCACGCATCCATATGCCGATTCGGAGCCCCGTGGACGCGCTGGGCTCCAGTCAGGCTACCCAGCATGCGTCATCGAACTTTGTGCCCCCGGTCTCCGCTGCACTCCGTCTCCTCTTTTTGTTGCGCAGCACCCCTTCAGTCCATCGCGGCTGTCCTTAAGTTCTTTGTTCTCTGTGGCCGACGGACAGTGGCCATCTTCTGTTCCTTGTTGTGTCTGCCTCTGGCTGTCCTCGGGCTGAAATCTCCTCAATCACTGTAGGAATCAGCTCGGCATTTTCTCCAGGCACGCCTCAGGGTGTCCTATGCCCGCATTTCAAATTGCAGTACTAGCTGGCTTCTATTCACATAGTTTTATACAGATGTTTGAAGGATCATCGGGAGCGACAGCAGAGCCACGTCCTTTCACATGGCTGCTTAGCCACGCCCCCTCATTCATTTATCTCAGATTTGCAAAAACAATCCATAAAACTGCAGCACCAACAATCCAATACGGGATCGAATAAAACCCAATAAAATATCACGCAAATCATATTCATTTTTCCATATGCTTTGTAAGAAATGCACTAGTAGCATCCAGTAAACTCAATAACATAAAAGCAGGTTTCCAACAATTAAAACCGAAACCGCTTAGTATGGTTAAAAGGTAACATCTATGCAAGTTGTTATATAAGGTACAGAAAAGAACACACTGTACCAGGGTTTCTAAAGCACCGAGAGGCGGCAGGAGTCATTTGCATACTTCGTACCAGAGCAATGCTGGTCACTAGCCGTAACATGTAGGACATTAAGTTTAGCTTGATTGAGTAATGACCGATGAAGATTAGTTACCAAGTCAATTTATGTAGCCATCCCTGCAGTTGGTGAGAGAAGGGGGGATATGGTTTTACAGATGACTTCAGAAGCTTCAGATCCTCCCACTTACTACCCCAAAGCATCAAGAACTTACTTTTTTAGCACTTTCACAGGCACTTAGTGGATTTGAAAACCCACTGTCTAAGCCCACAATTTTGAGAAGTTTTAATATCAAACACCCATCCAATTTTGCAGTGATTACCCATTGACAGTAGATATTTTTCAGAAATGTGATCTCACCTTGACCCAGCCACAAGAACAGAAAAAGATGGGTTTAAGTAGCAGGGTATCTGAAACATGGTGAAGCCCAGTTTAGTCAGAGGCACTCCCAAAAGACAGGTGAGAAAAGAAATCTCAGATTCTAGTCTGTCCAAATTGCTGTACCCCATAGTTCACCACCATAAACTCCTGTAACCCCACACCTTCCTCTAAATATAGTAAGCGTGTGGCTTATAGAGAATTTGGCAAGGTCTTGGCGACTCTAATGATGCCTGTAACGTCTGTGTAAGGCGTCTAGACCTCTCGGAAGTGGCCCCAGGTCTCCAGTCTACATGATCGAAGGCTGAATTAAGATCATAAATGCCACGTAGACTGGGGTCCCCATGAGACTCCATATTTGGAAAGGAGCAGGTAGAGGTTAACACATTGATTAATGTTGCCTATCCCAAGCCTGAGTGTCGGAAAGAACATTGTTCTCAAGACCCATTCCTCAATACTTTTCAGCAGGACAACCAGAAAGCATCTTTGTTGATCTGTCCAGCAGTGTGATTGGGTGGTCGAATGATGGCAATGAGTTTGTGCCTTTCTTGTAGATGGGTACAGTAGTACCACTTCTCTAGCTTGCAGAAACATAATGTCTGGCCAGAAATTCGTTCAAGACCTCTGTAAGAAAAGGGGCCCATAGCTCACTATAACAGTGTTTATCATTTGCCTTTTCTTTCAACATATCTCAGATTCATTAAGATATTTCTAAAGCCCAACTGACGTCGTTGAAATCAAGAAACAGTTGACAGCAAAATTAAAATCGTCGAATTGGGAGCATGGTGCCCTGGTTTTCTTTTCCCTCTATCCCATCTTTTGAAAAGCAAGCAACCTCTACCTACACACTATCGGCATGGAGGTGGATTGGCCATAGAAAACATGTATACTATTCAGAGCTCTGTCGGCCCATTCACTGCTGCCTCTTGGGACTAGTAGGTTCAATCTCGTGTGACCGTGGGAAAAAAGTTTTCGAGCAGGAAGTCACTTCGTGATGAAAGATTGCAAAGCCAAGTGGACCTGTGTTATCCTCTGACAAGTGCCCCAAGACCATCCGGTGGTCAGCTCCCACCATCAGCAAGTCAGAGTGAAAAACAGGTGACTGCAGCGCCACTTGGCCTATACACCATCATAAAATGGCATTGAGCAGGCTAGAAGGCCCATTGACATATCTGCAGCAATTGCAAACCACTCCCTTCATCCCTTGTCCAGCTTTGGGCATTGGTGGGCACCAGTGCACATGCCTGGGATCAACACTCCCAACCTGGATGTTTCCAGTTATGTTCCCAACATAAATCCAACAGAGTGAACCAAATCCAAATTAGGCGAGTACAAATTTAACTAAAACAAGCCTGCATCAGGATGCCTGGCTTTCCCAGCAAACCTGGGGATTGGTAAACTACGTTCAAAGGTAACACTCGAACTCTTGGATTGGCAGGTGAGGAAATCGTCTGGTTCATATTCTAACTCAAAGTTCTAGTCCTCCAATATCCAGTGAACCGTAGCTGAAAATTGCTACCTCTGGTTCTTCCATCTTGGCAGAGCCCTCCCAATCCAACCACACCACTGGGAGTACACCAGCACAACAGTGCCATTGCAACATTATTACGATTAAGCACTGGTCCCTCTCATACACTGCTTGTTCTACCCTTGTAAACTGTGTTGAGGCTTTCATAGTAAAGAGCCAGCTGTGCCCTTGTGGTTGCAGGATACTAATGATCTGCTTTTTGCACGAATCGCCATTGCTTGGTCCGATTAAACAACTGAAAGCTATGATTGCACCTCTTGAATGCACCCATGACTAACTTCTGCTTCTTGGGGATGTTAATAGCCACTTTGTTATAGCGTTCGTACATTGCATATGTGCCTCCCCAGATATATTTAAAATCTTTGGTTTTTCTAGGTCCATACTTGGGCCACATGCATACGCAAGGCATTTTCTGGGCATGATTGCTTGCTTCCTTCTCTGTGATTTGCCCAGATCCCATCTATTTTTTTTTGGTCCCTGCAATCTAGGGTTTTCTGGGCCACACCCTTTTCGATCTAAAAGCATATCCACAGCCTCTCATGCCCATTTTCTTGGACTACACATACAGCTCCAGAAGCAGTAAAGAATGAGCAACTATCTATGATAAGACTGGTCAGCGTGCCTATCAATTTCTGGCCCCTGGAAACAGAAATGCAAAAAATAAACCCCTTGTGGTTTTCACACTTCAAAAACTAAAGCCAGCACAAAAGCCCTTGAAACCAAGTGGTGGAAGAAATATTTAGGAGATGATAAATCAAAGGCAAGGTTAGTGTTGCACTTTAGCAAAAATCCATCCTTTTAGGTTAAAAAAATCATTCTTCATTAACAGAAATTGAGGACATGACAATGAGGGAATGACTAAGGTAGTTAAAGATATTACTTCCACTTTTTCTTGAACCTTATCTCTGTCAACAGAAATTATATTTAAGAGCCATGTGCCTCAGTTCTGCTGCCAGTTTCAGGAATCATGGGCAATATTGAAAGCTATCTGGATACAGTTGACTATGCCGATATGGGGTATAGAAATACTGGTGTGATATAAGGTCCCCCCAAAAACATATTTTAACACATTTAAACTGCTTGTACAGCTGTATCTTTATCTAAAGCATGTGAAATACCTACTCAGTGCGTTACTTCCACGCTTAAACCCAAAAATGCATTTCCCTGCATTCATAACTGGAGATTATGCCACAGCCAGTGATGCGTGTGCCAAAAATCAATCCTATTGAATATGGGGAGTGAGAAAGCACATGTGTACTCTAAAAATCTCAAATTTGTAAATAGTAATATCAAATCATTACGAATATGATACCTCCTGACAAAGTGTTAAAAAAGAGCACATTGCCCCCCTGCCATGATTTTAGCTGCCCCATCAGAAAATAAGTCCAGAAGACTGCCATTAAATTACAACAGACTATACTGATGTTATCAAGAAATATTACAGACCTGGCACATTTGCCCAGTTCTGAGCATATAATTGTAAACTCTTTAGTCGCACCCTTTTAAATGTCTAGGGTTCCTAGTTCATATAAAGGCTATCCCCTCATCTCCCGAACTTCATGCAAGCTTCTTAGCACAGAAATTGACAATTTCGGTAAAGGAATCCCTCCCATTTAGCTATCCCTGCTGCATTTCCTCAAACATCTTCTTGGACTTTTTATTACAAGATGATATAGTTGAGTTTAACTGATTAATTTGATTCTAAGACAAATACATTGTAGCAGCTCTAAACACATGTTTATGTAATATTGACAAGAATTGTTCTAATAACCATGCTTATGAGGAGTGTTCAGCAATGTTAATACGGCTGGTATCCATATTTGGTTGAATACCTAAATAAGACGTCTTTGGGGTTCCAGCTTTTATAAATCCAGCAACCTTTAATATCAGTTATTTAGGATGTTCAAACAAAGGACCCGGGCACTCCTTTTCAAAAAGTGCTTTATTCATCAGTTATTTCAGCAATGATCTGCTGAAAAAGAAAAAGAAAAAATGGGTTTCAAACTGCCACTTGTTCCATCCACCTAAGTACTTTGTCAGGCTGATTGATCAAACAACTCACCTCTGTGATTTAAAATTAGAAACTGAGTCCCTGCAACAAGTCAGAGGATTTATTGGCCCAATTACCATATACTGACAAACATAGGATCCCAAGTGAATCAAAGTGCCATGTTAGAATAAAGTAAACGGCACGAACTAGCAATTACTTTGCTTAACTCATTGTAGCTCCTACTAACTAAAAACTCATAAATATAACTTGATGCAAGAGAGCCAGTTGCCCAAACACCATATT
Source organism: Ambystoma mexicanum (assembly GCF_040938575.1). Taxonomy (NCBI): domain Eukaryota; kingdom Metazoa; phylum Chordata; class Amphibia; order Caudata; family Ambystomatidae; genus Ambystoma; species Ambystoma mexicanum. Next base: position 678,736,134 of record NC_090932.1, on the reverse strand, counting down.
AAAATGAATAGTGAGGTGCAAATATTTCAAAACAATAAAAACCTCATTGAGTGTTTATCTATGAGCAAAAAACAAGATTGAAAACAATGACGTCAGATCCAGAAAATAAAGCAGAATGAAGTGCCTACAGTGTTAACTATAATGCCCAAATGGGATGTCTATTGTAAATCTAAAAAAATATTACCATTGCCTGCAAACAAGATGGACAGATGGACAGTTAGAAAAACAGATCAATAAGATACAATTTCAGAGTGCATAGTTAAATGTCATATCAGAAACATTGATTGTCCAATAAAAAGATGTCTGTATTTCAATCCAAAAATATGTAGTTCCTCATCACTGTTATGACAATTAGGTTTTAATAGTCCCATTTTGATTACCAGTCTAGATTCCAGACATCTCAATTGTTTTCCACTAGTGATCTTTAACATGTGCCAAAGCTCCAAATTATGTTCTTTCTTGTGCTGTTCTTGGAAATGTGCAGCCAAAGGATAATTGGTGTCTCCATTAAAATTCTCAACTTTAAGGGTTCTATTTTTGATCCAATGTACCTTAACCTACAGGGTACACTACAGATTTGGTAACACAAGTGATCACTTGACCAGTCTTCCAAACATCATCTTGACCATAATATAATGTGTCGCCAATTATTGCAAAATTACAAATGTTCAATCTTTTACATTGATAACATTAATTTGCTTGTTTAATACTGAATAACCAGGGTTTCTGTTGCTGTTCCAATGCCCCAGGCATACTCTGAGCAAGCTTATTCTTAAGAGTTGGTGCTTTTGATTATGTGATCTGCAGCGTGGTAGTTAACACTTGATTCAAATCACTGCCACTTGTTAATATAGGCCAGTATTTGATAAAGATTGTTCTATTATTGGCAGATGGAACATTGTAAGGTGTGATGAATTTAATGGTAGGAGATTCTACACTTAAGTTTTGTTCCAAGGATATCGATCTGTTTCTTTATTTTTTCTTTCTCATAAGCTTGGTCAATACTTTGCTAGAATAACCGCCTTTCAAAAAAACATTCCCCAATTGGTCTAGCTGTCGCTTTAAAATCTTCACCCATAGAGCAGTTTCTTTTTGTTCCAAATAGTTCTCCATGAGATAGAATATTAATTAAAAGAATTGGGTGATAGTTTCGAGCATGCAAAACCGAATTGGATGCAGTTTGATTGCTGTACCAGTTGAGGTTACAGTCTTACTAACCACTTTGAATTTAACATCAAGATAAATCAATTAATCTGGACTAGCAATGATGGTGAATTTGAGATTGCATGTATTGATATTTAGACAATTCACATAATCAAGTATAAGTGACATAGGTCTGTCCCAAATGATCACCAGATCTATATAATGGTGCCAGTATACCACATGATTGATGAATCTGTCCTATTCTTCTGACCAGGCTATAGTTTTTTTTCCACCAACCCATAAAAAGATTGGCGTAAGTAGGGACCATACAGTAGTAAACATTCAACATCTGTAAATGCTTCTAATTTTGCTGTTTAAATCTAATAGATTGTCAAGATACAATGCCAAATTCATGTAAAATACTTGTGTTCAAAGCCACTACGTCAAGAGACACTAAGATAATGGATGATTCCAGAAGGGTCCATCTGGTCCAACATCACCTTATGCAGTAGTCAAGGGTAAATGCTGGAGGGCAAGTCATGGGCTGTCGAATAATTCCTGTCTGTGCCAATGTAAGGATTGCCACACAATAATCAAAGCATGTTTGTTGGTGTCCAGTTCTTCTGTAACAATGGCCATATAACTGATTTTGTGATGCTGTTTCACCACTGGAAAGTTCCTTGTCATTGAATGGTGCAAGAGTCCGTATGCAGGCATAGATTGGCAACAGGGGTGGTGCCAAAAGGAGTGTGACGTAGGCGTCCATTCAACACTTTGGTGCTCAGACACCCACCACTCTACCTAGCAGCAGGTTTGAGTTATGGCTGCCTTATTCGCTGCAACAGGTTTTGGAGAAAGGATTCGAGATGGCGGCTCACCAATCAATTCTGTGAATACCTCAAATTGGGTCACATGGTAACAGTACTCGTGTCACTTTTTTGTATTTTATGCTTACATACTTTTAATGGATTATTCTCACAGCGGGCATTAATGTCATTGTGACCCACTCCTGTATAGTATGTGCATTTATTCAACATGATTAAAATCTCTGTTGGAGCCAGGATGTGTCAAGACAAGTCTGGGCAAAGTAAGAGGGGAGATAGTGTTGTATTTATTTGAAGAACAAGGATGCCAATTTGTTTAGAAACTACTTAAAATAATGCATTTTAAAGAGGACTGAAGAGCTGATAATGGAAACCACAAAGGAGGAATGATATCCACGATGCATTTGTATAAGTCAAAGATTGAGAATAGCAAAGTCAGCATGGTCAATTACGGTTGAAATTTCAAAAGAAACTTTTTGTCCTAGTTATTTACTTTCTTTATCCTTTGCTGCTTTTTTTAACCTTCAAATATTATATCTATCCATAGGGATGCCCTTTTTTAAAATTATGTATTGGCGCTTGTGTGCAAATGCAATTCACGAAAGGTGCTGTAGTGTTTTAGCAAACCAATCTCTTGGGTAAATCAGATTAAGTTTGCCAAAATTATTTTTCCACAATGGCTATTCCTCTCAGACAATTGCCTGTGGTCTTAAAAAGATTTAAAATACTTCTGTGGAAAATGTAATAGAACAATTATTTCAATCATTTTGGTGGAAAGGGGAGTCCTATTAAACAGATTAAATTGAAACAAGGGCTCCAAATCAATGGTGTTTGGTGTCCCATGATGTAAGATAGTGCCAAGAATCGCCTGAACATTTCAGATATCGATCTTAAGTTTTGTAAAATGTTTCAATGTAAGTTGATACAAGATGTGTTATGACTGCATATTAGATGGGAAAAGTAAATCCATGTTATATTATATGGACTTATAAAGCGCAGCATACATGCAAAGGCATCTTGGCGCTAAGGGTACAGAGGTGAGGCAGACCAAGTTAAAAAAAAAAGTCTTAAGGCGTGCCTGAAGGCCAGATGGTTAGTATTTGCACGAAGAGCCAAAGGAAGTTGGTCCCATGCTTTGGCGGCTGCCACAGAGAAGGCACGACCGCCAGTTCGGACACGTTTAAAGCGAGGAACCAATAGTAGTCGCGCAGCCTGTGAGCGCATGGAACGAGCAGGGAGATGGTGAAGAATTCCTCCTGCAAATACTCTGCTCCCACCTTTATAAAAGGCTCGGTGAACCAGGCACATGGATTTGAATAAAATAGGTTGTTCGATAGGAAGCCATCGATAGGGATGCCAAAGTAAGTTGTTTCTCTGCTTACAAATTGCAACACCTCTTAAAAAAAGTGTCACTTTGAATGTCTTCTGTGTTTATGCTGGAGTGTGTGTGTACCTATTTGTATAGGCCTACTGATTTTTGGCCGGTCTCTCTACGGACTTTGATGGAGGACATGTGCACCTTTAGGCTTTTACCAGGAGCACACTGGAGAGGATGTGAGTGATGTAGGAGCACATTAAAAAACTAAGGGATTGAATCTAGTTAAGTGTTAGTCCCCAGATCTCAAATGAGTCTGAAAACCATACATTTAAGGTGCCTGGAAAAAAACGCACAGCGAGGCAGAATGGAATGAAAGCCTGCGATAGGAGATGAGCACAGTAGAGGAGGGGGAAATTTGCAAGCAATCGTGGACCCGCCACTGGACTTGGGAGAGGAGCAGGCAGATTGGTGGGGACCCCTGATGCCGGGTACACTCCAAGATCTGCAGAAGTGAGGTATGTTATGTACTGTGTGGGGGGAAATGTATTTATGAAACGGAGAAGTGCATAAAGGATTAAGAGAAATCCCTTAGCAGGGTCTGGGAAGGCTGCACAGCAGGGCCCTTTGGAGCCCAACCTCTTAGGGGGGGTGCAGAAGAGATAGAGATGGATATCCTGGGGGAACTGAAAGACAGCTGTATTGTATTGTGTTTAAATTGATGTAATTGTTGATTACCAGCATTGTGTTGAGACATGTCCTGTAGAGGTGTTCTTTGTATATTGTTAGAGTAGCAGATAGTATTGTTTGATCGAAGTTGATGGGGTAAGTATGAATTGTGAGTAGATTTTGGTGTGATCTAGAGGTAGGATTTGGACATTGAGTCGTGGCCGCAGATAATGACCACAAGTGGTGAAATTGTAATGGGGATTGGAAAAAGGGGGTGTGGGTGTGAGTAAGAAAAAGTGGGAGAGAAATGTGAACGTTTTTTTTTCTGATTATTGATGAGCTCAATATTTGTGTAGTGCTAAGCTGTGCATTGCCCATAGTGTTACTGTCTGATACAGCTATCATACACCTATGCAAGACATTACCTAGATATAGTGCATAAATCACTAAATATCATGCTGAGTGGGTGAAAGATGCTGCTGGCAAAATGTTTATGCCATGGCTACAAGCTCAGGGGCTGTAATCATCATATGTGCACATATCTACATGCCATACACAAGGATAACAAGCTCCAAAGCAGGTTAGGCATACTAGAGCAGTGGAAAGCTTTTGAGGAGGAGACAGATTCCTAAGGACTGGATGCGTAATGTCCATGAGGAAGGGCATACACAGTCCACAGCACTGCTGTCCCCTCCCTCTGAGGAGTGCACTTGTGTGCAGCCCACAGCCCCACCTCCACTGCTTGAGGTAGTGGCCCTGATTATCCCAGGAATACCCATTACAAGAGGCAGCAACATGGTACAGCATTCGCAGATTGGAATCCCCTTATGATGACAGTGACGAGAGTAGGAAGAGGGTCAAAGTAATGAGACAGAAGGTGCCATTAATGTCAATGGAGAGTAGAGCACAAGATAGCTTAATGGCACAGCTAAGAAATGAGGACAACAAAACACTATATAGCTTAGAACAGCAACTAAAAGCAGCTAAGGAGGAACTCCAGAGAGTAAGGGACATGAGGACAGATGTTGGGGAGAAATCCAGGATGTGAAAATGATTAATAAAGAGAAGTGGGTAGGAGGAAAGATAATATTTAAATTAGATGTGAAGGACCCAGAAAATAATTATGTAAAGGTAGTAGAGTATGAAGAAAGGAAGAAGCTAGAGAGGTGTGTAGAAGAGACATAGTCCATAGAGCAAAATGCAAGGAGAGAGAAAGATAGTGAACGGAGAGAAGACGGAGGACGTGCTGAGAGAGGAACAGGAAAGGCAAAGAATGAAAAGGAAGGTAAGAGAAAGGAATGAGTATGTAAAGAGACTAAATGAGAAAAATAGGAGAATAACACAAGGAAAGGAAGAAATTTAAGAGGTGGAAGGTGGTGAGCTAAAGTGCGAGCAGAAATATGCCAGAAATGTGGGGAGAAGGAAATGGGACAATAACCCCAGAAAACAGGGGCAGAGACATGTTGCCAGAGGTAATGAGTGGAACATATGTAAAGGAGCCTGTTAAGAGTGACTTTTGATCTCATACTGGAGGCTGACAGGAGTGAAGAAAGTGACAGAGTTAGATTGGGTAGACATGATGATGAAGATTGGGAAGTAGAGGGGGTGCAAGCCCCAGTGATACCACAGGACCAGCAGTATGAGAGGGGGCCACATGCAAGCATATTTTCACCCCTCACATCAGTGCTCACAATAAATGAAGACCATAGATCACAATATTTATTAAGAGTCTTGCCAGAACGCCAGTGAAACCATCTAGCTGAGACATTGAGAAGGAAAACTCGAGCAGTGTCACCCTCACACAAGAAAAGAGATCACAATTTCTGCTGCTCCATAAAGGATTAGGGCTGCCACATATATACTTTTTTTTTTTTTTTATTATTTTTTTATTGGTTGGTTGATAATCAACCTTTCAATTTAATACGTAACGTAATTGATCACAAATTAAAACAAGATAGAATCAAGCTCAAAATCAGCATTCAACAAAACCCTACAACCTCACTACTTCAACCTTCAATTGTTTCTCATTAACAGCAAAAAAAATAATAAAATTGCAATTCATATATATACATCATCTGAGTTTTCATCTAAAATCAATCCAAATAGATTCAAATTCCACATCATTGGAACCACTAGTAATCCACCAGCAAGGAGGTATTAGTTGCAAAACACATGTCATCTATTTAGGGGCTCATCTCAAGATTTAGGGCTAGCAGGAATTGGACTGTGGCTATACGAACAGCTTGGAGAGGTGAGGAGAATATTCTAGACCACAGTACATCTTTAGTTAGACAGTTATAGTTTTCGTACAGTTTTTTAAAATATTTACAACGTAAATCCTTTAGTAAGGGGCAACCTACTATCAAATGTTTTAAAGTTTCCTCGCTCTCTGGTAATTGACAAAACCGACATTTATTTTCTTGTTTTGTTATTTGACCTCTTCGAGCTAAAATTTCTCTAGTGGGCCACAAATTAAATCTAAATCGAAGATAGTTGTTTCTAAAATGGTGCGAGGGAAATTTAAGTAAATAGGAGGCTGCAACTCTCATTCTTTTCGTACCAAAAGGCAGGTTGCAATAATCTTTGTACTGCGAGCAAAGCTCTAAAGTACAGATCCAGTCATGCTGATATAGTTTTCTCTGGGCACGATTGGGATTAGTTAGGAGCAGTTCAATGGTTATATCGGCCTCTACTAACAGATTGGTAACAAAATTTCTCCACTTATTGGGAAAAAAGTGTGTGGATTTCAACATATATGTGGCCAATATATAAGACAAATCCGAACAATTAGTGCACAGCAGAAATTTCCTCATTAGCGAACACAGTTTCCATGCATAAAATACAGACATTGAAAGAGCACCCAACTCATATCGTATCAAAGGCCCTGGTGTTGAATTCGGTAACTTAAGCACTGACCGCCAGAATTTTGCCTCCAGTCGATCCCAAAACATACGGTCTCTTGGTAATTTACATTCTGAGCCGTATGTTATTATTGGTAAAACTTTTTGCGTATAATATAACAATATCTGTGAACATGTGAATTTACCAAATTTTTGCAAAAGGACTTTAGCTTGACTTGTTAATGTTTGCAATTTTTGTTTTATATCCTGCACATAGGGGGTGTCACACTTCAGATTATTAATAATCACTCCTAAGTATTTGTATTGCGGGGTGATAGAGATAAGCTCTTCCTGAAAAGTCCAGACGGACGATTTTAGGGGGCGACATTTTTTTTTATTATTATAACATTGCATGATCTGTGTTTTGCTTAAGTTAATAGCCATATGATTTCTTTGAACATACAATGAAAGCCTTTGTAGTAGCCGCTGTAGACCAGCCGGCGTTTTAGAGATTAAAATGAGATCATCCGCATATAATAGCCATGCAATTTGATGAGGCCCAAGTTTTGGGGCATCTGAGTTGATATCAATAAAATTCTTACCCATGTCCAATATAAATAGGTTAAAAATAGTAGCTGCCAGAATACAGCCCTGTTTCAAACCTCTTGCTGTCGCAATTTTAGTAGTTAGATGCCCAGCTAAAGTGGTTCTAATCTGAATTGCGGTATTTGTATGAAGAAGCGCAATCAATTTAACCACTGAACTAGGGCAGCCCATTTTGATCAATTTGTTAATTAGTAGGTGTCTATCGATTGAATCAAAAGCCTCTTTAAAATCTACGAAAGCTAAAAACAAGGGCTGGTTGAGATATTCACATTTAGCTTTAATCGCATTGATTGCTGTAATGTTTATTGCCGTGCCTTTTCCCGCAACAAATCCGGTTTGAAATACATCAGCTTTACCAGCAGTTTCAATCCATGCTCGCAAGTCCCTAAGAATCAACCGGGCGAAGATCTTGCCCGGTGTATCAAGAAGGGCAATCGGTCTATAATTTGACGGATCTTGTCTATTACCCTTCTTGAACACCGGGACAATAATTGAGAGAGACCATGATTTAGGCAATTGTTGAGTGCGTATGATTGTAGTGTAAAGTTGATACAAAATCCTTGCCCATAGGTTCGGATCATGTTTCATCATATAATTAGATATCCCATCTGGACCAGGAGCACGTGAGCTACTAGATTTAGTAATGTAAAATAAGATGTCTGCTACTGAGAATTGCAAGGTAAAAGCTCCTGGATCACACTGACTAAGTAGTGAATTTGTAGTCTCAGGACAGGCATACAAATTTGCATAATGTTCAACCCATTGGGCCTCTGCCACATCATTGATTTGTAGTGAAATCTGCGTATTAGGGTTAGTCTTATTAATTAGAGCCCATATTTGCGCAGAGTTTTTTGAACCCATCTTTTGGAGCATGCATTCTCCGTCAATTTGATAAAGAGTAGCTCGATGGGCCTTCATCCAATTTTTATGTTTTGTTTTCAATGATTTAAGGGCTTGCCATTTAATTTGGGAGGGCAAAGCTAAAACTACCCTTTTTTCTCTTCTAAACCAGGACTTTTGTTGCTGTACTTCCTTGTTAAAAGAATGCAAAGGGAAGTACTTTGTCTTCACCTTATTTGTTGTAGCAAATGTATGCAATAAGTCACTATACTCTAGTGACTTGTTGGTTCCTAGTGTCTTTTCATACACAATTGATTGTTCGAAGACTTTGGCAAATTTTGTTAGATTCGATTCAGTCCAGTGAAGTCTATTCATACCTCTATTCACTAGTAGAGGATGGTATGTATTGTATATCTCCTCTTTTCCCTGTGGAGCCGTACAGTGCCATTTCGCATTCAATATGTTGTGATCACTGTCCTCAGTAGAGATCACACAAAACAACTTAATATCAAAGAATAGTTCACGATTAACATAAATATAGTCAATAATTGCACCGGAGTGGCCTCTTTTCCACGTATAATGTGGTGGACTATCGGCCGAGCATGAACCATTTAACATAACCAAGTTTTTTGACTCGATAAAGGTGTTCCATAAGACCAGTCTGCTATCTCTGCGATTATGGAGAACATCCAGGCAGTGTAAATTTAAGTCGCCTGCCAGAATAATATGCGGGTATATAGGGAGTTTAATAATCTCTGACCATAACTCTTCCAGATCTTTAAAAAATGTTTTAGTGGATATTGCAACTGGATTCCAATATATATTTACAATCGCATATTTTTGTTCTCTTATTGTGATGATTACCAGTTGAATGTATCGATTTGGCGCAGACTGGTGTTCTAGAACAACTTCGGAGGACTTTTTTATGGCAACAAGGAGACCGGACATGGGCCGACCTTTCATAGAACGTATTGCCGGATTAAAGACTATTTCGAAGTTATCCCACACTGGTCGCTCCGTAAGCCAAGTTTCTTGAAATAAGATAATATCATGCTGCGATAACTCATTAGAACTATTCCTCAGTAAATGCCCATGTCCTCGAGTATTCCAACTTATCATAGACAAAAATGGTGGGAGGTGTTGCAAGGTTAGTTATGACTGCTTTGATATAGATTGTAGCATTGGGTGATAATTTTGATTACTCGACTGAGCACATAAGCCCTGTCTCTGATTAGAAATATAAGGCTGCATTGCTAGATGTTGCACCGCAGGAAAAGGAACTTGGTTTGACACATCGGTGAGAAGCTCAAAACCTAGTTCATATATTTCGTGTTTAGCAAGCCACAATGTGTTTAACACCACTCGTGAGGACACCCAGAACCGTGCAACAGAAAGATCATTATCGCAGATAAATTCCACCAAATCAATATCGGAGGATTGTAGATCATCTAACGCAGGGATTTCAGCTAAAATTGCAAGTATACTAGAGCGATTTAAGTCATACTTCGCATAAGGTAAATCTCTGCACCGAATGATCAATGTATATAGCGATTGTTTGGCTGATATTTTCAAATTTTTTGATGGTAAAGACGAAAACTTGTCAGAGTACGGCCAGCTTGTACCCAATGAGTAATTTTGTTGTTGAGGATGTATATTAACCTTTGCAACAGGGCCAGCTGGATAACGACTCAGATCTTTTGATTGTGAATGTAAGGTATGCTGGACAACCTCTGACTTCGTAAGTAATGTAGTATTTTTGTTTAGGTTGGTCATGTATTCTTGTACTGCGGTTTTAATTACTTGTTGTATTGATATTTCGGATACATCAATTATGGGCTGTTTGGGAGAAACTGTATCAGCCGAGTTAGTAGTAATTTTGAGGGGAGCAGACATTTTTTTTAAAGAAGGGGACCCAGAGATCAAGGGCATAATAAGTGGTTGTGCCACATGGTTCTTTTCTGTATGATCTGTTATATGGGATCTCTCTCGAATGTTAGGGTCTTTCAGTATCTCTACTTGGACATGCGAGGGTCGTTGTTTGGTCATATAGTGATCAATCTCCTTTCTAATTTCGTTCCGTCTGGCTTCAGCATTCTTATCTATGATCAGCTCAGGAGAACAAGATGATGGAGCTACAAGGATATCACACTCTTTTACTTGTACCGCAGGGCATAAGGGTACTAGGGGAAGTGAAGCTTGTGAGTTTATCACCTTATCATGTTCAGCAGCCTCGACCAGTGCGTCTAATGGGCCATAGGCTACTATCTGGGCCGGGCATGCCGTTGGCTGTGTACTATTTTTCTTACCATTAGCCAAGGTGTTATATTTTTTTTGTACTGCTTCTGCAGCCATGATGGTATGTTTCCTAGGCAAGGATAGGGCTTTAATAAAGGCTTTACTTGCTGAGGTGGTCGTTTTAGTTATATCTTTAACATTTTTTGTTTTTTTACTACTCGGGTTCTTTTTTGGTTTAGATGTAATTTCGGATGGTTTAGGTCCGTTAGATGTGAATATATTAAACACTTGTTTGTCTCCGGGCACTATCAGGTCTAAGAGCGGTTTATCTTTTGGTGGTTCAATTTTTTGGAGCAATGAGAAATCGTCGTGAATTACATTGGAAAAGGCAGGTAAGGGCGTGAACTTCCTAGGTAGTGTTTGTGTAATAGGCTCGGTAGGGGATTTATCAAGGATCAGTGATTTCTCAGAATTTAATTTTAGTTTTTTTCGGGTATTCATTTCAATACTGTATTTAAGCGTTGCCTGCCAATATAATAATTTCTCAATCTGTTTATCGTGTGTCTGCAGTTTTCGATCGAGTGTTTCAAACAACTTAAAAAGAGAGGAAATGGCCAAATTCATGGCATGCAACGTGGACTCAATCAAAATAGACGGGGAAATAGCTGGAGGCAAAATAGGGCCATCAGATGGTAGGACCGGAACATCCGGAATACGTCTAGGAGTGGGAGCAGCAAATGAAGCGACTAAACTATGTGCTGCGTCTGAGTATATGAAAGAAACTTCAGGTAGCTCTAGTGAGTTCCGACAATCATCTCCTTCCAAAAAAGAAGAGTTTGAGCTCAGTTCAATTACTGCAGGTTGAGAATCAGCTAAACCGGCACCGCTTGTAATCAGGGGGAGGGGCTGGGGAGCATGACAATCGTGTGGTAATATACTCCCACCTCGGACCCCCCCGGTAGGTCCTAAAGGGTTCAAACGTGGAATTTGAGGTTCTTGATTTCTATTGGGATCGATGTTAGAGCCTGGGGATCCTGGTGCTTCACATATTATAGGCATTGAATGAGGCTCTTTTAAAAGGGGGATGTCGCCCTCTTTAATAAGGGTGTTATCAGAAACTCCCAAAGAATTTTTTGTATTAGAGCCTTGGGCGTTTGTAGTAAACTTGAAGCAAGAATCAATTGATTTCCCAGTGAAGTCACAGGATAGGGGTTTTGTCTCAAAGAAGTAGCGTTTTATATCACCTGAAGATGTATGCCTATTAAGGTTAGAGGCACTAACAGGGTGATGCCTTCGGGGCGTACTACCCATTAATTGTTGTTTCTGGGTTTCTACATTTTCCTGGACCAATATTGGGCCATTCATCTTTGTACTTCTTAAGGTACGCATATCACCTTATACTAGTACAGTCACCGAATGGACTATACAGTTAGGTTAAAATTTTGAATAAACAAATAGTTGTAAAAACAGGGTAAGTAGGTACTGCTAAAAGAGATGATCCGATAACAAGATAAAATCTTTAAAAGTAGAGAGTTGAGCAGGAATCTTGAAAGGGACTAGGAGCAGTACCTAAATAGTTAGCTTGGTCAATGGATACATATATAACTACGCCGTCTAGGGAACGCCCGATGGCTTAAGGAGCAGCCTTAGTCCGTCTCTCCTCCCCAAAGACCGGCTTAAATAATAGTTAATTATAGTTTTCTTACTCAGAGTTGGATAAATCGTGAAGACAATATTTCCAGCCGACCACGCCGAACAGCCAAACAGCACCAGCCCTTCTGCCACCAGGGCTTACGCCGCGAGGGTGGCTTCACGGCTGCTTTGTAGCTCTTGATTCAGTCACGTGAGCCAGTCACGTGATCCTCGGCGGCCACGCCTCCTTGAGGACAGCAAGAGCCCTGTGCTCGCAGTGCTGTTTAGAGGAGGAGCGGCAGGTAATCCAAAAAGAATTGAAGGTGCTCAGACCAGCGTTCTACGCCTCCAACAGACAGGCAATTAAATGCCTTCAGTCAACGCCGCTCGGGCGGCTTCACGGCTGCTTTGTAGCTCTTGATTCAGTCACGTGAGCCAGTCACGTGATCCTCGGCGGCCACGCCTCCTTGAGGACAGCAAGAGCCCTGTGCTCGCAGTGCTGTTTAGAGGAGGAGCGGCAGGTAATCCAAAAAGAATTGAAGGTGCTCAGACCAGCGTTCTACGCCTCCAACAGACAGGCAATTAAATGCCTTCAGTCAACGCCGCTCGGGCGGCTTCACGGCTGCTTTGTAGCTCTTGATTCAGTCACGTGAGCCAGTCACTTGATCCTCGGCGGCCACGCCTCCTTGAGGACAGCAAGAGCCCTGTGCTCGCAGTGCTGTTTAGAGGAGGAGCGGCAGGTAATCCAAAAAGAATTGAAGGTGCTCAGACCAGCGTTCTACGCCTCCAACAGACAGGCAATTAAATGCCTTCAGTCAACGCCGCTCGGGCGGCTTCACGGCTGCTTTGTAGCTCTTGATTCAGTCACGTGAGCCAGTCACGTGATCCTCGGCGGCCACGCCTCCTTGAGGACAGCAAGAGCCCTGTGCTCGCAGTGCTGTTTAGAGGAGGAGCGGCAGGTAATCCAAAAAGAATTGAAGGTGCTCAGACCAGCGTTCTACGCCTCCAACAGACAGGCAATTAAATGCCTTCAGTCAACGCCGCTCGGGCGGCTTCACGGCTGCTTTGTAGCTCTTGATTCAGTCACGTGAGCCAGTCACGTGATCCTCGGCGGCCACGCCTCCTTGAGGACAGCAAGAGCCCTGTGCTCGCAGTGCTGTTTAGAGGAGGAGCGGCAGGTAATCCAAAAAGAATTGAAGGTGCTCAGACCAGCGTTCTACGCCTCCAACAGACAGGCAATTAAATGCCTTCAGTCAACCACATATATACACCATCGCACCAGACAGATAGAAATGATGTAATAGATTCATTGCCATCACTTACTGCAGGGGTAGACAAATGGATATACCAGTTAGAGCGAGAAACAGCTGGAATTGCATTAAGCCTATTTGCGTCCATATTCGGGAAACAGGCCGAGGATCTGTGGAGGAGAGCAGGCTATTCCACAGTGAGAGAACAAACACAACTAAATACGAGGGGGTCACCATTTAATAATTGCAGAGCAAATGTATGGAAACCATTGAGCGTGCCATTTCCAGATCAGTCCGACATGAGTGCCATAATGACTAGAAAGACGGGGCCTACTGAGGATCCTTCTGCATATATTTGGGACATTAAGGAACTGTGGTGCTTAGAAACCAAGGATTATTGGGACAAAAACATACCTGTGCTCTGCCATATTTTATGTCTGAGTCTTCCTAAAGAAGTACAGAGGCAGCTAAAAAAGATGGTGGGGATTGAAATGACTGTTGCTAGAGAACCAATTTACTATTGTCTACCATTGTAGGTTTAAACAGGAGAAGGACCAAAAGAAAATTGAAGAGAGGAAGATAGAGGCAAAATTGGTGCAGCAATGTTTTCCTAGCATGGAAGTAGAAGGGCCAGTATTAATAAATATAGGAGAAGGGAACACTGAGCAGCAAACTGCCATGCCACAGCAAGGCATGGGTGGCCGTTGTGCAAGAAGAGGCGAGAATAACTTTCATCCCAGGGGAGGAAGAGGTTTTGCCCTGGGGGAGAAGATTTCGATTTGGAGCACCACAAGGAGGGAGGGTTTGGTGAGGGACAGCCACAAGGGCCTGGGAGCCCGGGAGCAGTATGTTGGACATGTGGGAAAGTTGGACACATTTCACGAGTGTGCAGCAGTAGAGGAGCAATGAAGCAAAGTGCAATGCAATGCAATATTGGCCAAGAGGGGGGATGGCATATCTACCACCATCTGGTGCATCAGAGCAAGGTTATGGGTTTTATGACTACACACAATATCCACAAGCTCAGACACAAGCACATCAGATGCAACCAATGCAGCAACCACAACAGCCACAGACCCAACCACAGACGGTGCCACCACAGACGGTGCCACCACAGACACAGCACACATATGCTGCATCTAATACAGAACATAGTACAACCACAGCAAGCATTGGTACAGTGAGATGGAAACATTTTACCACAGACACAGATCCACGGATAGGAGGGGAGACGGTGGTTGGAGGCAATCCTTTCACGGGGACAGGACTGAACATGTACCCATAATGGGACAGCCCACAGACTGACTTGATGTGCCCTATCTCATCAGTAACTACAGACCCTGAGCAGTAACCAAGGGTAGGAGAAACTATAGGGGCAAGACTCTTTCTTAGTTGCCACTGGAGTGATACAATCTTGAGTCGGAGGGGAAATTTCCAATGTCGGGAATATTTATGAACACACAAAGAACTTTGGGGTGACAAATAAGGTTCCATTCACTAAAAGCTTGCCTGTGAAGTAGGAAAACAGACAGTAGCTATTCTGTTCTCATATTAACCAAAGACACCTGTTAACATATTGGGGAGAGACCTCATGCAGAAATTGAACATATCATTCAGAGGCTAGGATAGTATGTCCAACACCAACATTTCCAGACAGCAATAGAATACATAGAAGCAATTTATGGGCAGAAAGTGCAAAGGTTAGTGCCAACATATCCAGAAATATTTTTTTATGGAGTGCAATTGTTAGCAAGGCTTCCTTGCATTACAGGACAGCTATTGAGATCACCTGCCAAATTTCTGTTCAGAGCAGAGGTACCTACAGATGTATCGGAAAGAAAAGTGATTATAATTGAATTGGAAGTGGCTGTAGTGTGAGGAGACAGGGTGATTTTACAGTGAACAGATAAGTGGGTGAATTGTCACACAGATAGCCCTTGATGCCACACTCAGGCTGACTGACTTGACAGATGACAAATTGCTTGAAGACAGTGACTCAGATGTTATCGTTGAAATTTCTATACCATATCAGGTGAAAATAGAGTACAGTGAAGTGCCACAAAGGTTAATGCTAGCTATGCAAGTACATTGGTTTATGGAGGAAGATTTGGCAAAAGTGCCTAGCGCATATGCCCTTATGATGTAGAGTTAAAAGGGATTGGAGCAGTGAGAATAAAACTGAAGGAGGCCATTTTAGCCAAAGTGAGACAGTACCCAATGTCAACAGAGGCAGGCGAGGGCATATATGAAACAATAGAAGCCCTCGTGATGCAGGGAGTTGTCATCTGAGTCCTCTTGCAACACTGCTGTCTATCCAGTGAAAACAATCAACGGGAGGGTTGTGGAGATTTATACAAGATTTACGCCCTTTGACTAATATTGTTGAGGCTGAATTTCAGGAAGTGCCCAATCCTGCCACAATATTGTGTAATGTACGACACACAGCCACTCATTTCACAGTGATTGATTTGAAGAATGCATTTTTCAGCAGACCCCTCCATGAAGATACACAATATTTAACAGATATAGAGAGCATTGTGATGGTCCTAAGAAAGAAGTTACATGACTATTTGATGTCCATGACTAAATAACTCTTTCAATTTTTGACAGGAAAGGGAAAGGCAGGGGGTATTGTTAAAGGCACAGGAAAAGATGAAATTGAATTGAATACTACTGCGGTTATCAACTTTTCTTGTGCGTTGACATCAGCAAAATAAGACAATACAAGAGTGCTGACTCCATGCTAGCGACCAGGAACCAGAGGGAGAAGATAATAGTGGACCGACCACACGGCCCAGTGCTAAAGCTGCACAGAACTCTGACCAAGAAGTGACGGAGCAGTAAAAAAAACTTTCTGGATCGGTGTTAAGCAGTGAGTACTTTACCACGGAGGAGTTACCTATAAACTCTGACTTGAAAGATCATGTGGTGGGGTTTGAAGAGTACAGTTTTGGGAAATTCAAGAGACTATTTATAATGGCATGTTTATTGCATTAGTTTTTCATTCTTTTTAAATATTGTAGTTTACATGGCTTGCCTCACTCACAGATGAAGGTGTCTACTGTAGCGTGGTTGTTACATTTATTTATCAAGTTTCAGAAAATAAGAGAATTTACTTCTTATTTTTTTAAAAAACTTTGGTTTTATTAACATTTTCATAATACAACAACTGGGCCCAGTATAGAAACAGTCTCTACAAAATCATCTAACACTTGAGCCCAACCTCTTCCCCATCCCTCCCCCATTGAAATTTCCATTCAGAACTTTAACCGTGGGAGCTTCCATGAGTCCTCTTTTTCCCAGTGCTTGGGAGCTGAGTTATTTAAAAGCATCTTCTTCGGCTGTGTCACATCTGTACCCCGGGCCGTAGGTTGCCCCCTTCCCATTAAATATCTCACATTCCCCTCCCCTCCCATCTTGTGCAGGAGCATCCCCTTGGTAGCAATGAACCTCCCATCCCCATGATTGCCGCACTCTGTCCCAATTCATTTGGAATGTACCAGAATCATTGTTCACCATTGCGGTCAATTTGTCAATGAGGAACATGTTCTGTAACTTTTTTGCCTATCGTCCTTGGAAGGGGTCACCGAGCTCTTCCATTTCTGCGCCAGGGCCACCCTCAACATTGTTTCCCACATTCTTGGGTACCTGTGTATGTCCACTTCCTCCGGAGGAAGGCCCAACAGCATCGTCAGCGGATTCTGTGTGAGTGACTCTCCAATAACCTCCACAATCCAACCCCTTACACTCTGCCAATACCTCTGGACTTGTGGGCAATACCACCACATGTGGCCCCTCGATCCCACCCGGCCACACCCCCCTCTGGCATCTAGGAGACACCCCAGGGAACATCTTTGACAGTTTCAATGGGACCCTATGCCACCCCTGCAGAATCTTGAAATTATGCTCCATATCTGATGTAAATAAGTTGGAACACTATTTTGAATATCCTTGACCATGCGTCCTCCGAGAGAGCCTCCCCTGCCAACTCATTCCAGAACATACAAAATCCCCTCCCCTGCTCTCCGCTAGGCTATAAGTATTCAAAATTTTATACATCTTGGATACTGCCCCTTTTCTAGTAGTCACCGCGTCCAATCGTTTTTCAAAGGGAGTCAGCTGTCTCCTCAGGTTTTGACCCCATGTCTGATCGCAGAGAATACCCTTCAGACGTAGGTAGTCGAAAATGGAGATCGACCCATGCCCTAGAGCCTCCCCCGTTTCTTCGTACGAGAGGAACACGCCCTCTCTAAACATCTGCCCTGCCTACTCCATTCCCCTGTCCGACCAGGATTGGGCATTCCAGAACCCTCTGCTACCCAGTTTTAGAGGGTGTCCCCAGAGTGAGGTCAACGGGGAAGGCCATGAAGTAAGGTGGGCAGTCTGGGGCCCTTCTTTCCAAATCGCCCAGAGTACTCCCAAGGTTGGATGGGCTTTTAGCCTACTCAGGATGAACTTGCGAGGGATCCACAGGAGGTTGCGTACCTTAAGAGGGTGAGCGTCCATGTCCTCCAGGTAAGTCTAGTAGGTTCCCATGCCGTCTTTCATATGCTCCAGAAGGACGTGCAACTGGGTGGCACGGTAGTAAAGGAGAAAGTCCGGTAACCCAAAGCCCTCCTCCTCCCTGGGCAGTGTTAGAGTAGCCCTCCCTGTTCTCGGGGTTCTTCCCTGCCATATAAAGTCTTGCACTGCTACCTGTAGTTCCTGGAAGGTTTGGGCAGGGACACATGTAGGGAGTGCTGTGAAAAGGTACAGCAGCCTCGGCAGGATATTCGTCTTTACTGCCGTCATGCGGCCATACCATGACGGGATCATCCCACCCCATTTTCTCAGGTCCATTTTAATCCCTACCATTGCAGGGCCGTAAATGGTCAGGGCTAGCCTTGAGAGGTCCCTGGTGAGGAGAACTGTAACGCTCACCTGATTCCCGTAGAGGCGCCGGTCTTGACTGGGCGTATACCGTATCTTCAAAGGTGATGTGTAACACACGGCTGGCTCTTTGGGCTGGACCTCTGTGCACTGTATGTCTGACTCGGAGGGTAAGATGTCTGCAGATAGAAAATATGGGATTAAGGAACTGGGTTATTGAATGTCTCTCTCTTCTTCCCTTTCTCTTCTCCTGTAGAACCCCAAAGGTTAACGCTCTCACCTTAGGTAAGTGAACGCCGTGCTCTCCATCTGCCTCGGGGCAGGGTGCTGTAACCAGTTTCCACTGGATAAGGGGAGCAGGCCTCTTGACTTCAGAGGACTGCTGTCCGTCGTTTACTGCACGAACGGTAAGTTTCGAGTAATTCTAATGTCTTTAAAGACTTTAGTAATGAGGTTTCTTGTTTTGCAGGGTTCCGGCGATGGCGGATGACGGGCTGAAGTGAGTTGAAGATGGAGCCCGTGTGATGAATAGAAGCGCTGGGAAGCACGTAAGTAAGCGCTTGTTGCCTGCTTCACGATGCGCTCTAACTGTCTTTTTATTTTGCAGGTACAAGTTCGGAGCGGCTGCAGGGTGCCGGAATACCCACTGGGTTAGATGTGGAAAGGAGTAATGGCACGTGAGTATTAAAGTTCCCCAATGTCTTTAAACGCAACTTGTTTTGTCTTTCAGATGCGGGATGCAGCGCCGAAGGCCTCCGGAGCGTGCGAAGAGTTGGTAAGCTTTTGTCTTTCAGATGCCGGATTGCAGTGTGAAGACCTCCGGAGCGCACGAAGAGTAGGTAAGCCTTTGTCTTTCAGATGCCGGAATGCAGCGCGAGGCGTTGGTGATAGCCGATGGACCAGGTAAGTGAAGAGCTGTCACTGAAGACCGTAATGCTAACCTGTTCTTTCTTGTCTTTATAGGTGTTGCTGAAGACTGGATTCAGGATGGTAAGCCTTTTTCCTTAGGCCCAGGATCAGATGCAGAAGATACGATGAGCGTTCTGCTGCAGAGGATGCAGAATAACGCAAAGCAAGATTCATCCATCGGGTGTGGTTTAAATAGCCTCCTGTAGTGCTTAGGTGTCTCCTTCCACAGCCACGCCTAGGTAAGAAAAGAGTTCCTGCTTTCCAGAAGAGTTCCAGTGTTCTGAATCTAGGGAGTGGCTCCTGCCCCACCCAACAGGAAAAGTAGTTCCAAACAGAAGAGGATCAGAGGCTCAACTGGCAGGCAAGTAAGCAGCATGGTCTGCTGCAGGTAAGTCCACCCAAGCATTATGAGCCCGGCGCTTCCAGCGCTGGGACTGGGCGTATTTATGAGCCTGGTGCCACTGGCGCCAGGACTGGGTCCAAAAGGTCCCAATTGGGACTGGTTGGCACTCGGAACCTGGGTTATGGATCTGCTTCCAAGGGAGTAGGGAAAATCCTGACCTTTTGGAAGCAGAGATCATGACAAGAACACCCACGTATCGAATGGAGTTTTTCCCTACAAAAATCCCCCTATACTTGTCCAAGGAATCCAGCCGCGGGTCCAGGGCCCGCATGGGGAGTATTACTGATTTTGATGTGTTAATTTTCAACCCCAAAAATTGCCCAAAGGCGGTCATTGTTAGGAAAGATTTATTAATTGTGGGTAATTTTCCTTCCATGTGGCAACCCCTAAACTTTTTGCTGTTGTTTTCACCATGATCTAGACTTTGCCAGAGAAGTGCAGCCTTCTGCCGCACTCCTCTGGGCTTTCGCTCCATTCTTACGGGGAAACTGACATGCCCTTAAGACAGTCAGTGCCGGGAAACGTTGTTTTCCGTAGTTCTTTTATCATGTTGCAGCTTTTGCGCAACATGGCACAAGAGGGCACTGTGAGCTAAGTTACTGCTCCCTTGGGTCTCTAGTCTTCTACAGGCCCTAGACAATCTCTTTGGATTGTTAACGAACGGTGCAAGTGAATCACGGACGGGACTGCTGGCAGCGATCGTTTCTTTGTGTTTTGAGCTCCTTTTGGCTGTTTAAGCGTGTTTCTCGCGCTTGGCCCAAAATGGTGGTCTGGCTTCCAAAATGGCCAGACCACGAGGCTCTTTGTCCTGCCCGCTGACCGTCTTGACCCCTTCACCTTCCCCAGGTCGAGCCGACCCGGGGCCTTCCTTATTTGGGCATGTACTTTCCTGCAAAACACAGATGCTTTCGCGGGCTTCTACAGGCCTTGTGTGTGCCTCCAGGATGTGGGCTGGGATGTCTGGTCCCAATACACATCCTGGGTGCCAGAGAGTCTAGTGTTTCGTGAATGCCTGGGACCACCGTGGTCCATGATAGGTCCACGTATGGTGTGAGTGTTTTGTGAGCAGATCTCCCATTGGGTCCACTCCGTTTTGGCGTGAAGGGAACCGTGGATAAGAGGAGGCTGGAAACACCACTACCATGTCGATCTCCTGAGTTCTCACGAACAAAGGAATACAGGAGCCAAGTATCCTGCAACTGCGAGGCTGAACCGAGGTATCGCTGGTGACCCGCTGAAGGACTGCTCCTCTGCAGTGCTGTCGCTTTGTGAAACCCTTTCTACCTCTGATCGAATGAGAAGGCCTGTACTGGTACTTCGACCCTTTGGAATAGTGGGAACAACTATTCTCGGCATCTTCACCATCTCCTGCACGTAATCCTTCGGAAGTGTCTCTGGGCCATCCAGTGGACTGACCAGCCTACCAAGGAGTCTTGCTCTGTAACCGCCGTCAGGTTGCTGCTATATTATGAGTCCTTGCCACCCCCTCATGATTCGTACACTAGACATTCCCAGGTCTGAAGTGAGAAGTGTACATTGGGCTGAAATACACACGGCCGCTCCGTTGCCCTGCAGTGGTAACAAACTGTGCGGGTTCACTGCGTTTGGGACATCCTCAACTCTAACTTCTGCTGCTGTGGAATCTACACGACGCTGAGACGTCCCCTGCTCGTATCTGAACCTGCCAGCACTGAAACTGACGCAGAGAAGCCTGGGTCTGCCTGCTTCGGGGGCCAGTGAGTAGCATCGCTAGGAACTGGTCGCCCTCCTGCAGAAGCCCATAGCTTTTCCCCGCTGTGTCAAACAGCACGCCTTTCCGTGCTCGCGCTCTGCTTCTGCCAACAGTGGAGGCTGTGCTTGAGTCGCGGAGCTCTGTTCATCTTCATTTGTTCACCAAACTGAACTGCCTGATTCCCTCGAGGAGACTCCCCTTTGCCCGTTGGCACCCGCGTGTGCTGGTAATTTTGAGCACAAGGCTCCACTCTTCGTAGGGCTCGGACTTCCTTCTAGTTAGGTGCCTCTGAAGGCGGACTGGGTCTAACTATTATTCGCACTGCCTATTTTCCTCCCCACCTAGGTGGTGTGCACATTTCGTGTGTCTAACTCGTTAGACTCGTTGGTAATTGTATATATGTAGTATTTGATTGTGATGTGTTGGTTTACTTGAGTTTTATTGTGATTTCTCGCTACGGTCAATGTTACAAAGGCCTTGTAATAAATGTGTCTATTTTTAATATAACACCTGCTTGGAGTAATTTGTAAGTGTCCTTGCTTTGTGTGCTCATTGCGGGCTTTCAGTCACCCTCACCCCACTTGAGACCTAGTCTTGACCGCAGCGATCGCTACCTTGATTGGTCTGGCTTGTCCAGAGGTTACCCTGTTCCAAGAAACTAGGCTGGCCTTCTGAACCTCTGCCCTCCAGGACAGAGTTCAGAAATCCATCTTAACAGTCATCAAGGACAGGAGAGGGGGGAGCGAGGAGCTAGGCTCCACCAGGTATACTAGAATGTCATATGCGAATAGAGAATTTAAACTCCACCTCGCCTCTTTTAATCCCCCTGATGTCCGGATGGGCTCTGACCGCTATAGCAAGGGGTTCCATCGTGAGGATATAAAACAAATGGGAGAGTGGGCATCCCTGCCTTGTCCCCTGCGAAAGGGTGAATGGTTCCGATAACTTTCCGTTCACTTGCACTTTTGCCGTTGGAGCTCTGTATAATGCAGACACCCAGTTCCTGATGTTTGCCCCGAAACCCATTTTTTGGAGGAGGTGTTCCATGTATCTCCACTCAACCCTATCAAAAGCTTTCTCAGAGTCTATTGAAAGCAAGCTCGCCTTGAGGTCAGATTCTTGGGTGTGGTAGATCAGGTCTATTGTCTTATGGATATTGTCCGAACCTTGTCTGCCCCTTATGAAGCCCACCTGGTCCCCGTGGACCAGCCCTGGCATAATCTCTTCCATCTGCTTCCCCACCACCCTGGCTGGAATTTTTACATCTATATTTAGGAACGATATTGGTTGGTAGGAGGAGAATTCCATAGGGTCTCTTCCTTCCTTGGGTAACACCACTATTCTAGCCCCCATCATGGATTCTGGCAGGAGTCCCCCCTCTAGGACTGCATTAAACACCCTCACTAAGTGCAGGGCCAAGGTGGAGCAAAACCTCTTATAAAAATACACAGAGAACCCATCCTCGCCGGGCGACGTCCCCACTTTCATCCCCCTAATCGCTTGTTCTATCTCTTCCTCTGTCACTGGTCCCGCCATCTCCCTTGTCAGGGCTGGAACCTGTATGGAGCTCAGAAACCCCTCAATCTGGGCGTCATCCCCTCCATGTTCAGTCGTGTATAATTTTTCATAGTATCAACAAAAGGACCTGACTATGCTTGGGGTGTCAAAAACCGCTGTCCCCTATTCATTTCTCACCGCCTTCACCATCCTGCTTCTCTGGACCTCCCTCAACTTCCAGGCTAAAATCCCATCCGCTCTATCCCCCTTCTCATAATATTTCTGCTTCATCAGCTGTAGACTCCTCTCTGTTTTGTGTTGCAGGAGGTCCTTCAACTGGAGCCTGTAATCTTCCAGAGCGGCCACCCGCTCCCGCTCTAGTGGATCATCTGAGGGTCCCCCCAGCTGGAGTTGGGCCTATCAGAGACCTCTCCTGGGATTCCCTCTCCTTTTTTTCTGGGCTCCCATTTTGATGAGGACTCCACGTATGGTCGCCTTAAAGGCGTCCCATAGTATGTGCGTGCAACCTCACCATTGTCGTTTAGATCAAAGTATTCCACTATGGCACCTAAAACCTCCTGTGCTAGGGCATCATCCTTCAGCAGGGAGTCGTTACATTTCCAACACCCTCTGTGGTCCCCACGCCATCCCTCCGCTATGGTGACACAAACTAAGTCATGGACGGACCAGGGGACGGGGTCGACCCTGTGACCCAAGACGTGCGGGCACAGGGGCTTGTCCACTAGAATGTAATCTATTCTTGAATACAATTCATGGATTGCAGAATAGTATGTGGGGGTCGGGATCGAGTCCACCAGGCCCAGTTCCCCGTTGACCTTCTGGAACCTTCGTGCCATGGCTTCATCCACTGCCTGAGAGTTCTGTGGGCCCAAACGTTTCCCATCAGCGGCTGAGTCCTGGACCATGTTAAAATCCCCCCCACCACCACCGTACCTTGAACAAATAGCTGCAGCCTGTCCCTCATCTCTTCCCAGAAATGGGCTTGGCCTTCATTTGGGCAGTACAGCATAGCGAGAGTTAGTGGGGAGCCCTGTAGGGCACTCCTCACCAGCATCGGCCCTCCTGATCTTTCAACATGGCCTCCTTGTTGAAGCCCACATCCCTTGCCATTAAGATGGCCACCCCCTTTTTTTTGTCTTGTGTGATGCACAGAATACTTCTCCGATCCCTCCCCCCGCAATTTTGGTCCCCTCCCTCGTGCCCAGTGTGTCTCTTGGAGAAAGAGTAAGTCAAGTTTAGCCCTTCTGAATTCTCTACAGACCAAGGACCTCTTGGTAGGGGTGTTCAGTCCCCGCACATTCAGAGACCCCACTCCCAGGGCAGGCAGACTTTCAGCCATCATCTAGGATTCTTTTTCTCGGTCAGCATCCTCAGAGCACCATCCCCCACCAGCTCTCCTTGTCTTTTACTGTACACCCTCTCGCCCCCCTCCCTCCCCTTTGGGTGGGCCTTAAACTTTTCAACAACTGCCCCCCCTTCCCAACCTCAAATTTAACAGCCCCAACTTTCCCCTTTCCCCCCTCCCCGGCGTCCAGCCAAGTAGATCGACCATTGCTGGCACCTGGCCCGACCACCAGCCTGCCCACCTCTGTCAGGCTATCCTTGAAATATTCTCCTCAATGAGCCCCCCCCATATCCCCCAACGAGACACCACCTCGGAGATCCCCTTATACTTGCTGTTCAGGGGGGACCTTGTTTTTTTGGATTGGACCCCAAGATCTTCAACACACACTCCAATATGGGTCAGGGTGGCCCGCTCCTCATCCTTCTGTGTCATTCCGTTCCCTGCCCTTCGTCAGTGACGGTGCGTTAAAATTCTCTTGAACTTGTCTTCCTTCTCCTATTTCCTGGTGGCCCGAGCCCATTTATGCCTTCCACAACCATCCCTGTGGGTCCCCTCCGGTGGGGTTGGCTCTGTCACATAGTCCTGAATAGCTCCCTTTATGTTGTCCTCCATGACCAAAGTCGTACGCTGACGCATATATTCGAATGAAAGGGAGAAGGGGTAGCCCCATCTGAAGCGCACTCCCTTCTCCTTCAGCAGCTGCGTTAGGGGGCAGCATATTCTACGTTTGGCCAGTGTATACTTTGAGAGATCTTGGAAAATTGACACCTGTGCGTTGTTGTATGTGATCTCCTGGGCCTTCTTGGCCTCCTCCAGCACCTTTGCTTTTTCAGTGTAGTAATGGAACCGGACCAAGATAGACTGGGGGCCCCCTGCTCTTCCCCCAGCTCTGTGAACACGGTCGTACGTTGGTTCTGTTATCCCATCCGCAAAGAGGAGGTTGATGATTTCTCTCACCATCTGGCCCAAATCTCTCTCCGTTTCACCCTCTGTCTCCGGGACCCCAAAAATTCTGAGGTTATTCCTCCTTTCCCTGTTCTCAAAATCATCCAGTTGCCTGGCCCTCTCCTCATCCCTCTTCTCCAGGGCCGTCAGCCTCGGGTCTATTTGCACCTCCTGGGTCACAGGTGACGATTGGTTAGTTTCAAGCTGTAACAGCCTGTCCTCAACCTTGCCCACCCTTTGATCCATTTTTTGGGCAATGTCCGCTCTCATGTCCCTAATTTCTTGCAGGACTGCGGCAAAGCCCCTTTCCATTGCTGTGGTAGACTGCGACGAGGTCTCTAGCTGGGCCATTCCACTTTCTCGGTCCAGGCCATTGCTATTTCTTCTTACCTCCTGATAGCGGTATTCTTGAAGGGTTTTTTGCCAGCTCAACCGGCCTCCCCGTGTGCCCCACCGTAGGATCTGTCGCCGTCCAGGGGAGTGTGGGGCGTCCCTCCCAGGCCCCACTTCATGATCTTTTCACGGTTCTAGCCAATGGACTACGGAGAAGGGGACCAGGCGGGAGATTTCCCCCTTTATAATGATCTTGTCTGCCTTAGAAAATGCACCACTGGGCGGGCACACGCCCCACCAACGGCAGGTGGGGGCCTCACACCCTGTCTGTTCTACCTAAGTAGTCTTGGGCCATCTTTACACTCCTGAGGCGCGGTGGTGCGAGTAGTGGGGTGCGTGGGGACGGTATCCCTGGGCGTTCACTCCGGGGGGGTGTTTGATGGTCAGGCTTCCCAGTCCGCCCCACACACAGTTACAAATGAGGGCACAAGCCCTGGGCTCGGGTCCAGGGGCCACCACCCACCCAGAGTCTGGTCACATGCACCCTGCACCTCAACTGATGTCATCTGTCAATTTCGGGCCTCACGTCAATCCAGATGCTCCTCTCTGGGAGAACGAGCCCCTGCTCTGCTGGCTGGGTGTGCCTCGGGGCCCCACACCCCACCTGATCCCTCCCAGATCCACAGCGGTTTTGGCCTCCGCACCTCCGGTTCCCCCACCCAATTCAGGATGAATGCCCGGGTGGACTTGCGTTCCCGGGGCTCCACAGGGTTTTGTGCTTAAGTTAGGGCCCCTGGCGCTACCGCTGCATGCCCCCGTGCTCCAGCACCCGGACAACGTGTCCTCACACACTTCGGGCCAGGGCCTCTAATGTCAACTTTCCCCCATACGGGTGGAAGCTCTCTTCACACTCCGACGTTGGTGGCGGGTGCCCCGAGGATCCTCTGGCACCCGCAGGCAGAGGGCAGGAGATAGGGGCCAGAGATGCAAGCGGGATCCCACAGCCCTGATGTCCAATGGCTCCTCCCGTGTCTCTTTGGCCGCTGAAACTCTCTCCGCTCTCCTCCTTATCCAACGGGTCCCATACTCCGGCACACAGGGGTCCCCGTTAGTCGTTTTTTCGGTCAGAGGGTGCCCTGGGGGTTATCCTCACTGTCGCACAGCTTTGTTCCCGCTGAGGGTCTCTGGGGGGGGCTCAAACCCCTTTTCGGCCCAGCTTTTGCGGGAGTTCGGAACTCAGGCTGCCATAGCCTGTGTGCCCCCTGGTGGCCTCTGTTCTGCTTATTTTGCTTTTTTTCCCTTGTGTTGGACCATTGCTTTATTTATTTTTAATAAACTGCAATAGTTGCAGAAAATCTGTTGGACTTTATTCTCGAGCCTCCGCTGAATCACTTAAAGTCCTTTTCTCTAATATGTGGCTTCCTTACCCTTACTCCAGAAGCCCTAGTGATGGTGGAAGCATTATGGGTAAGCCTTGATCCGCTGTGTAAGCGAAGTAAATATTCAAGTGTGTTTTGGGTAACTGCTGTGATGATGGACTCTACGCCGGTACATGTATCATTACCTGGTGACTCCCTGCCTATTCTGCAGCGATGAAGCATTTGGTTGCGTGTCCCCTGCTAAGGTTGTGTCGGTGAGTGCCTGATAAAACTCAGATGTTTATCTACTTTATGGCAATATGCGTGCTCGCACGTTTACGAAGATTTGTTTACCGGACTCGGTGTTTTGGGGAATCTGACATGTATTATTGTGGCCAGTAACATTAAGGAAATCACGATGGCTGTGTTGAGTTTTTTTAAAATTCTCATTCGAGGCGTGCATTCACAGCAAGATACAGCCAGTTAGTTGCAGCAATACTGGTAAATACATTACTTTAAATTACATTAAAAAGTAATGTTTAAAGTAATGTTTTTTCTTTCTGAGTGAGCACCTTCAAGATTTGCTTCCAACTGAAAGGGTCCGGTGGATTGTGATCTCTGCTGCGCTATCCGTTTGTATGTACCTAAACTGACCCAATCTGCAGAGGCATAATTGTTAATTGACTAACTACTCCAACGCTTGCATTTAACATGTTCGTTTATGGCCTCGATTTTCTCTTGGAGTCCAATGCATTGAGAAAAGGAGTCTCGTGTGTTCCTGTGAGCTAGGGAAGCGTCTGCAAAAGCCATTTTGACTATTTGCTCTAACCAGTAAGAGAAGGAGAGCTGCGAAGGAAAGCATGTGCAAGGAAATTTTTCAGCATGTTTTTTTTGTCGTCACTTGGATGATTGCTGTCAGAGTGAGTCTCTAGTGCTTAGTAACGTTCCATGCTTATGACCCCCTTTTTTGGGGGGGAGGGGGGGGGGGCTTCTCTGAGTCTCCCATACATTCACTGGTGTTTGTATGTATTATATGTATGTATCCTGTTTTGGCCTTAGTTAATGGGAATCTGGATGTAGCCCATTCCAGAATTATGAGTGACCTACCAGCTGCTGCATCGATGCGATGCCTACTATGCTACAGCACTCTTACTTACCTCCTAACTATATAATTAGGGAGTGTCTTTGCTGGTGACCTCAAAATAGATGGGTACTAAATATTTAATTCTGCACCCCAAAGGTGACAAAGAAAGGCTCTACATGGAGATCGTTGATAATAATATTTTTGAGTCAGCAGAGAATGTTGGTGCAAGCATTTCATGGGTAGTGTCAGGTCAAGTCGATCTCCGTCCCCTGTATAGATTGAGAGGAGATTGTCAATGCCGTACACTGTTGGATTGCAATGTATGGTTTGCAGGGCGTCCATGGTGGGTCATGACAGGGCCAATCATTTATAAAGTGATATATGCATGAAAACATGTAGATGGCTGCCTTTAATTTTGAAAATGCATGCAGCTCCTGGCGAATACGATTTTGGCATTTGCTCTGATTCCAAGTTGCCTTGCCATTTATATTGTCATGAGATATTTGGAGGGGATAATCAAGTGCAATATGGACAGTTTGGTCACCTAGGTCTATTTAGAAATGTTTATTTTAGGAGGTTTTTTTTTAAAAAAAGGGTGGGAGCCAAAATTACAGGAACTTTAATGTGATTTTAGTAGAACTTTTTATTTATTGATTTATTTTTGGGTTATAGCCCAAATTTGAAAAAGTGTGCTATATGTATGAAAAATGTCTGTTTATTGCCAATTTTTGTGTAACATATTATATGAGGAAAAATGTACGGCTATAGATAGCCACTAACTGGGGTGATTTTAGTCGATGTCAGTGCAAGCTTAGATTGTACACTTTCAGCAAGTTATCTGTCATCAGATGATATATCCTCAAATATTTTTAATGCATTTTTTTGGGGGGGAATAGTTAAGAATTCTTTTTAAATAGCTATGGGGGAGTGTTCTAAAAAGTGAGGAAGGATAATAGATAGGATCTATGATTGTTCTTGATAGAGCGTTGACATGATGGGTGTTTCCCATTTATCTCAGGATGAGATGAGTAATCGGTCACTCCTCTTGCAGATGCGATCACCCTAGCAGCTATAAGGGGGAACTTTGTCTGCTTTTGGATGTTTAATTGATGCAGACAGGTTTTAATGTTTGAGTTACCATAATTGAGTTATTTGGGTTTAGGTTGCGGTGTGTATATATAGTGTTATGCCCATATAGTGTAAGCATGGAATTAACATGTGCGACGTGTTCTAGCCCTCCTCAGAGCTATGGAGGGAGGAGTGTGTGCAAATATATGCCCAAGTTGCTGTAGGTATGCACCCTAACACGATGCAGAGAATCGGACCAAGACAGAGACTATATACTGCTTGCAAGAGCTGCACAATAAAATGGAAGAGGAAGTGAATAACATTGAGGACAAGAGCTGGTTCAGTTATCTGTTCTCCTACATGCATATCTGTTTGACAGACGCTTTCAAAATACTGTTGCCAATCTCGGTACTGGTCCTAACAGCTTTTAGTATCCTAAGAATAGCTATGTCAATGTAAAAAGTCTGGAAGAAAGGCATTCAATGACACTCAAAATGACAATAACTGTTAATGTGAGTGACAATGTATATCAGTACACTGAAACTGGTGAGGATTACGGTCAAATGTACCCATTGGGTAATCCAGTTGCACTGCCTGGGACACTGTTTACATGTCCAGAAGATACCCACAACTACACTGAGCGCTGGATAAAGTTTGGCGAGAATGGACAATATGCAGCACAATGAGGTAGCTTGAGGGGGTTCATCAAAGAGTGGCTTTTCAAGGATGGAATGGTCGATGACTCGACAAGGGGGGGAAATGTAAGGGTACAGATGAATCTTCCAGTACCAGTTTTTACACCCAGTACTTACCAGTACCGAGCAGGTGAAAAAAAGATATAAATCTGAGACAGCCTTACTCCATTCCTCAGATATAAAATGACACATGGGCCCATGCGCTGAAAAGTAGAATCCACAAACTTACATTTAAACAGGAAATGCATATGCTAATTGCCAAAAAATAGTTAAAATGATGTAGTGTAGATATTAAAATAACAGAAGCACACAGTGTGTTAAATATGTATGGAGGAGCTATGACTTCAGTATACAATAGCCGAGGAATCACAACACTTGGAAGGGACAGTTTTAAAATGACAGGGTCAGAGGCGAGAGGGTCAGAGAATACACGTTATGTTGATTTATACCATGCACAGCTTCCACCCGAGGGCAGTCTCCAGGCGCTTAAATGGCTGTTCAAGAAAGGGGGGTGGGGAGGTTTGTGAGGGTAGGATGAGAATATAGATTCAAAACAAGCAGGAACCAGCATCTGTGAGGGTTTTGCATTAGGGAGTTAGTGCAGAAGTGTTGTAACCGTATGGGTAAGGCTCAGTGCCTCAGATCTGTGCTAGTGTTGGTGTTAGTGTGGT
Organism: Ambystoma mexicanum; assembly: GCF_040938575.1. Taxonomy (NCBI): domain Eukaryota; kingdom Metazoa; phylum Chordata; class Amphibia; order Caudata; family Ambystomatidae; genus Ambystoma; species Ambystoma mexicanum. Next base: position 678,705,850 of record NC_090932.1, on the reverse strand, counting down.
GTCGGGGTGGGCTGTGGTTGTGCGCACTGGTTTTATAGTGTCAAGGGATCCGTTGCGGGTGGCTGTAGCTGTAAGATTTGTTGATGATTTTATGGACTATGTGGTGTGATTCACTCTAGGTGTGCTGTCAGCATCTCGGAGATGGTGGGTGTGAACATAGAATTGATTCTTGTTTTGTTTATGTATAGAGTGGTTAGCTGAAGGGGTCTGGAGTAGTGGCATTGGTTATGTTGGAGGAGCAGGAAGGGGAAGTGGGTTAGTAAGTCTGTCGGTGTGTTAAAGCTTCTGATGAGGCTCTTTGGTTGCCGCCTGATGGTATCTACCCAGGTTCTTGGTTGTGGTTTAATGGCCCATCTCGCCTCCAATCTAGTTATGTATCTGTGATGTTATTGCTTCCGGCGTTCCTTTGCGACTGCCATTTTCTGTTGAATAACAACATTTTGAGTCATTTCCTGAAGGTGACACAGTCTTCTGTGGTTCTAATTTCTTTGGTCATAGTGTTCCAGAGGTTAGCAATTGGACGTGAGAACCCTTTTCCGCAATGTTTTGCGTCTATTTGTAGGATGTTGCTGGATCCAAGTCCATTCTTGGGCGCTACCGACTTATCTTGTCTTGGAGGAATTTGGCTCCTTGTCTGTGCAAAGCTTTGTGCACAATGCATAGTGTTGAATTTAATGAGTTTTTTTTTTTTTTACTTGTGACCAGTGTAGTCTTTTTAGTGCGGGCGTGATGTGGTCTCTTCATTTTAGTCTTAATAGGATCCTAGCTGCTGTATTTTGCACCCGTTGGCGTTTCATGGCGAGTCTTTCATTCCTAGGTAGAAGCTGCTTGCCTAGTCCATTCTTGTGAGTATCAGGGATATGATTGTTAGGGTTATGTGAGGGAAGGAAAGGTAGAAGAGTAATCCTCTGGGTAGTCTTAGGAGGAAGACTAATGTTTTGGTGATTGCATTGACTTGCAGTTCAGGGATAGTCCATTGTCCATTAGTATTCCCAGGTTATTAACTACATCGGTAGTCTCGGGTTGCGTTCCCATGCTGGCTGGCCAGTCCATTTGTGGGTTCCCTCCATCGGATCCTGAGGGTGAGTGCATTATTTCCAGTTTTGCCGGTTCCGTATGAGGTTGTTCGTTGTCATTCAATTGAAGATGTCTGTGAAGTTTTCACAATCGGTTGTGTCGTCTGCGTAGTTGTAGGCACTAAATCCATGGGTTCGAATGATTTTCTTCAGTGGGCACATGTAGATGTTGAAAAGCAGAGGAGAGAGGCTGGATCCCCGAGGGACTCTGCAGGATATTTTTGGGGTGTTTCAGGTGAACGGTGGTAGGTATGTTCTTTCGGTTAGGTTTGCTAGGAATGATGTAAGCCACTTTAGTGTGGATTCCTGTATGCCACATTCCATTAATCTTTTTGTGTTGTGTGGCTGATTTCGTCAGATGCCGCAGATATGTCCAATAGTATGAAGGCCCATTGGGCGTTGTCGTTTGTGTTTATTTTCAGGTCGTCCCATATTTAAAGGAGTGCTGATTTCATTCCTCTCATTGGTCTGAAGCCAACTTGTGATCGGTCTAGCATTCTGTTCGATGTATTTGAGTAGGAACTTGTATACATGGTTTCCCATGATCTTTGCTGGATAGGGCAGGTTGGATAGTATGTAGGTGCTTGGGTCATCTGCACTTTCTGATTCCTTTATGATATGATAGGTTATTTATAACGCGCTTAATACCCAGAGGTTTCTAAGCGCGGACCCAGGGATCGAACCTGTGTTGCTCGTGTCGTCTTGTTTCCAAGTCGAGCACGCTGCCGCTGAGCTATCCTCCAGTGGTTTGATTTATGCTGATTTGAAGGCGGATGATACTATTCCTCTTTTGAGTGATCGATTCATTAGATTCCGGAAGTGAGTCACCGGGGTTCTGTGGTTGAGGATTCCTTTGAAGATGTCAGGGAAGCAGAGGTCCCTTGGAATCCTGTAAGGTTGGTGTCCTTGTTCAGTGTGGTGAAGGTTTCTTCTGTGATTGGTTCTAGGCAGGTGGGTCTTGCTGTGGTCTGCATGTCACCCGGTGTTTGCGGTCCGGCAGTTGTGGTTGTATTTACCCGGACTGTGTTGATGGTCTGCTGGATAGTATCTATTTTTGATCTCAGGTGGTTAATTGATGTTGTCACAAAGTGCTTGCCAGGTGGTGGAATTCTTGCAGGATGAGTTTTTTTAAATCTTTGATTTTGAAGATTTCTTTCTGTGGATTGTGTTTGCCGATTCTATTCTTGTAGTGTAATAGTATTTTTTTTTTGTTGCTTTGAGGACTTTGATTTGTATAGTTTGAGCTGTCTTTGGTGTTTTGTCTTGTCTGGTGTATTGTTCTCTTTATTTTCCATTTTGCAGTCATTTTTATTTTTTATTTTTTGTTATTTCAGTGCTTCTGTGAACCATTTTGCTGCCAGTTTAGTTTGGTGTTGCTTTGAATGTTTTTGCTGGTGCCAGTTGCTCTAGGGCATTGGTGATCCCACTGTTGAGTGAGTTTTCTGCCGTGTCTACAGTTGTTTCGGTGGGCTCTGTTCTGCTTGGGAGGGTCAAGGCTAGAAGGTTTTTTTACAGCCTCTAGGTCTAGGTTTTCTTTTCTTGGTGGTATGGAGTTGTTCCTTTCTGGCCAGTAGGCAGGTTTGGGATGTGTTGTAGAATGGTCTCAAGTAGTCATCGCTCCATACCCTCAGTGTAGGTGGCACAGTTGCGCATAGTCCTCCTCTTCAGAAGATTGCATCCATGGTGTGTCCGGCATTGTTGGTGGATCCATTTACCATTTGCTTGAAATGCAAAGTTTGCAGGAGTGCGCAGAGTGAGTTTGCTGTGGATTTGTTTTCTTTTTCGTACAAGATGTTGAAATCTCTCAGTATGACTAAGTTGTCTTGGTAGGTTGATAAAATGACAGCCACCACCGCAAATTTTATTGCAAAGTTACAGTTGTAAGATGGTGGTCTGTAGATCAGGAGGAATACTATGTTGATTTGGTAATTGAGTTCTATCTTGATGATGGGGATTTGCTTAAAAGGTGATGGATTACTATTCAGTGTTTTGCCATCGATTGAACGTTGCGAAGGCTGCAATGTAGTTTGTTTGATTTTCCTTTCGGGTTGTTGTTGGTATTGTTGGTTTGGTTCAGTGGGTTATCGGTTTGGATTTCCGTTGCTAGTGGTTCTCTCCTGGTTGTGCCTGTTGGGAGGTGGAGTTCTTTGGTGGTTGGTCTTTATGACAGGGTTGGTTGGTTTAGGCTTGTTCCGGCTGGTGAATTGTGTTGGTACCTGTCCATTGTTCCACTATTTGGTGATCTAGGGTGTGTTGTGGGTAATGGATTTCAGTTTGTCCCTGATTCTGGTTGGGGTATTGTTCATGGTGTAGTCTGTGTTGGGGTGGTTTATCAATAGTCTTGTTATGATTGGCGTCACAGTGGGGTCTGTATTGGTAATGCTTATTGCCTGTTGGTTTGTTGTTGCTGGTCCGTCTTTGCTTACCAAGCAGTAGTATGTGGAGAAGTAGCAAGTGATATTGCCTGTCTTTGCTCTGTTTTTTTTATGTTGCCTGTTCTTTACCCATTTTTCCGGAGTTGCGGGATTTCGCTGGTCTGCACCTTCCCGCATGGTTGGGGTTTCCTTATTATTTCTGTTGTCCATTCTGGCTTCTTTCTTTCTTGTGGCAAGGCATGGTATTTTGGGTTGCGGGTTGCATTCCTTTGAGTGGGCGTCCTCTTTGGATTGGTGTTTGCTGCTCTTTGGGGTTCGGTCTTCACTGTTTGTGGTTAATTGTTGCTTGTAATTGGTGAGGTTGTGGTTGTTGAACCAGGGGTTGCAGATCCTTGCAGTTTGGTTGTTTGCTGGCATTTCCTTTCTGTCTCTTATGCTGTTTTTTCCTTTTCTTTTTGGTGTTTATCTTGGGGGTCCTTTGGTTGATGTTGTAGAAAAAGTGCAGGCTGGGCTGCCAACTAGTGTGAGAAACCTGAGGGTATTCTCCTAAGCAGATCTCTGGAATCCCTTCTTCAAGAGGCCATGGAGGTGGATGAGAGAGGGAGGGTCAGCTGGGTAGGGGAACCCCGGGTTATGCTCGGGGAAGTGCCCCAGGTGAGATGCAGTACTCTACCCTGGAAGAGGATGACTAAGTCCCCGAGATCTTCTTTGGTTACTCCACATCTACCTCCCTTCCACCCAAATAAGCTCCCTTAATAAAATCCTACCACCCCTACAACTCTGGTAAACCAACTAGGATCCCGTTTATCCTTAAAATCCACAACTCCCACAATCCTTGTTGTTTCCACCCGAATACCACTGGTCATTCATTTTCAGGTCCCTCTGGTCATTTTCTGAACTCTCGAACACCATTGACAAAACACTACCTTTCCCACAATTCCCCCTGTTCCTTTCACAATAATAATCCCAGTCAGTCCATCCGTTTCACAAACCCCAGCAATCTCATCCTTCTGAATCCGAATTAACCAACCTCAGTCTTATAATACTGTTTCCCCATCTTACACTGGAGGATACTCAGATACTCTATCCTCCGCCTATTTAAGACAAAAGCACTTTCACACACCATGAAAGACAATGGACTAAGTCTAAAGCTGTTTACCTGACATGGAGGTGGAGCATAAGAGCGCAAGATGAGCAGGGCAGATGGCACAATGTGAGAGCCAACTAAGCATGGCATTTCAAGCAGATGAGAAAGACTGTGCATACTGAGAGGGTGACAAGGAGAGAAGCTACCTTACTGTTTCCGATCAAGTCCCGTGAATCCTCCACAGGAGGAATTGTAAGACCACGAACAATAGCCAGCGTGTATTGCAGCAGACTTCTATGGTACACAAAACCCTACTCCGCTGATGACCAAGCGGGGGCGAGACTCTGGTCTCCGTGGTACCAACCTTGACTCCAAGGAGAACGAAAAACAAGTGGTTCATCACAGCCGGTGAGTTGATAAGAAAACTAACTGTGTTGACCGAAAAGTAGCACGCGGCTACTTGAACTGTGAAACCATAAAGAACTATTGATATTAACAAGGGGAAAACCAGCAGCAGAGGAGTTTGGCACCACATGGGTGCTTACTCAGGAAACTGAAAAGTTACCCAATTGTTGAAACTACCATAACCAGAAGGCCTTTGAAGAAGGCTCAAAGTGGTCATACAGAGGCTTTGTAAAATTCTCTGTACAGTCGAAAGTCTTTGACCGACAGATGATTGTGAAGGGAAAATGAATCCTGCTTGGTGAAATTGGTGAAAGAACAGTGTTGCAAAAGTTGGCAAGATTGAACCCGGGCTGAGGAATGCTGACAAAAAGGGATGAAGCCTGAATTCCCTATAAACAGTGGGCCTCATTACGACCCTGGCGGGGACGGTATGAACGGTCCCGGTAAGGCACCGGCACCATTAATGCCACGTTACGAGTTCTGCTCGTGGGTTCCTGACAGGTCTTACCTGGCAGGCTGTGCGGCACCCACAAGCAGAACTCGTGATTGCACTGGCACTGTTATCAACACCTAGATTTGGGACACCTGGATAGAGGGAGAATGGCTGAAGATGGGGTACAACAGTAACACTTAAAACATATGGTTCACCAAAACATTCTGGCAAACTGCGAGATACACAATCAGGCTACATGCGGGATGTGGCTGATGTGAGAAACCTGGAGGCCTTCTCCCATATAGACCCTGAGAATCATGTATGCAGGTGGCCAGGGGAGGGCCATCACTTTGGATCCCAACCCTGGGGGTGGACAAGCTAGAGAGGATCACCTGGGAAGACACCAGGTGAGACGTGGTATCCCAACGGGACAATAGGTCCCTGAAGCCTTCATGGAATATGCAGGTTCCACTGTCCAGGAATGTCGGAATGAACATTAAAGCAATATAAGAACAAAAAATATGCGCTCCCCAGTAGCGAGAGATTTTGTAGAGAAGAGGCACACTGGCACAACTCAAGGTGGTCAAACTAGAAGTAGTGCAAAAACCACAGAGGGGTGACAATCTACACAAAAAAACAGACAAAAGGAACTGTTGTGGATTGATAAATTAGCCAGACTGACCCCAGAGGGGATGAATGACGACTTCTATTTAGGAGCCTTTTTGTAGCATGGAAACAATGGAGAACATAGACTTTAAACATCTGACCTAAGACACTACTGCATATGTCTTTTCCGTCTTTATTTTGTCTCTTTCTTTCCCTCCGTTTTCTGTCTTCTATGTGTCTTGCTCCACTACGCTGTTCCCTAACAATGTCCCTTTTTGTTTTCACAGGGATGGTTGCAATCTCGTAGTTGCCGTGCCGATGGCGAAGACCACAGTGAGTTATTGATGCGCGGAGTGCTGCGCTGTTTATTGTTGTTAATTGCTAACCTGTGTTCTCTTCTCTTCTTTGTACAGGTTGCAGTGATGTTCCGGAGTGATGAGCCATTGAAGCGTTCTTGCCCAGTTAAGTGTTTTGTTAATGCTGACCTTGTTCCTTCTCCCTTGCAGGTTATGGTGAAATCCAGAGATAGGCGAGGTAAGAGAAGCGCAGAGTGCTGCCAGGACTCGCTGCTTGCCAGGTAAGATTTGTTATTAATGCTGTCCTTGTTTCTTTACCTTTGAAGGTTGCGGCGAACTCCGGAGATGGGCGAGGTAAGCGAAAGCGCAGGATGGATTCAAGGCCGGTTACTTCACAGGTAAGTTTCTTGCTTGCTAATGCTGTTCTTGTTCTTCCAGGTTATTAATGGAATCCGGATCTAGGGCTTCAGGATCGGGCTGCCGGAGAAGCAGATGAGCAGGAGCTGGACATGGTGAGCGTTACGCTGCAGGAGTGCAGAATAACTCGAAGCATGTTCTGCTGTTTGGGTGTGGTTTAAATAGCCCTGATAAAGTAGTTTCAGGCCAAATAGTTCCAGGCCCAGCCACACCCAAAACACTAGACCACATGGCTTGGCTCTAAAGAACTGAGCTGTGTAGTAGGCCTCCATGTTGGATTACGATCCAAAACTGGTATTACTTTATTCCTGACCTGGCGCCTTTGGCGCCAGGACTGACTCATGTATGTTTCTGATGGAGTTTTAAGGCCCTTGGAGCCAGTGTGAAGTGCTTTAGCCCCATTGCTGCCAGAGGGCTGTTATACCTGATGGGGTCAGGGACATGGATCGTGACCAATGTATAATAGGAAACAAAACTGGTATGTAGGTGCTAGAGTAGAACTTAAACTAGGGAAGGGAAGGGACCAGTCACTATTAAAAAATCAACATCGTTTTTAATAATAAGTTATTAGGGTTAAAACATATAATTAAATTCAATGGCCCACAATACAGTACTTTACATCCAATACAAAACAAGGAATACGTAACAGGCTTTTAGTGCAAGCTAAAACAAATTCACAGGAAAAATATACATATACTTGGTACATATAGAACACATACTAGTGTACCAGATTCAATTAGGATTAGTGTGTCATAAATTCATGTCTCTGTTTTTAATCCAGAGAACTGTCTCAACATGTTTCTGTTCTTTCAACATAGGTATAGAACATCCATCAGGAGTTAGTTATTACGAGAAAACCTAATTCCTATTGGATCAACGCCTGTCTCATAGCACCTGTAGGGTTAAAAACACATAAAGCAAAGGGTAAATTGGAGGGTAACTTGAATACTTTGATAAGTTCAAATTGATGAACTGGAGTACCAAATGACAGGGAATAATTACCTTATTTGGTGCTTGTGGGGGCTCTACTTCGAAAAATGAGTAGGGGGTAGTTTCAGTCCTCCAAAACATATAGTATGGAATAAGCATCTTAGTGTGCTTATGTATCAAAGATGTAAATATGTCCTCACTACACATAATCAGAGTATTTAGACTGTTCTGTTGTGTGGTGAAGGAGTTTGATAACAATGAGACACTTGGGTAAACTATTGTCCTGTTATGACAGGTATTGAAGTGATTAGCCCAAGCGGATGTGACACTTTAGGAAAGAATGATAATCGGCAGTTAGGAAATCTGTGCTTATGCAGGGGTCCAATTAGAGACCTTTAGTTGGTGTAGGTAGCATTAGCTGAGTTTCAAAGCTAGTGGAAGGTGTAGAGTGCCTTATTACCATAAAAGAGTGGCGGGTAGGTAAATAGCGACCATCACCGTGATGGTAACATGCGGTGAGGGGTCGGTAAAGAGATAGTGATGTCTGTAGCACGCAGAAGTTCAGACGACCGCTCAGGTAGTCATTAGTAATCCAAATTCCTATGCAGTAAATTAGTAGTGGCCTTAGGGTGTGGGCTATATAATAATGAGGCGAGGGAAACGTACCTGCAGTGTTGTACAAAACAGGTCTGTGTAGTCAAATACAGGACGGCTAGGGTAGGAGACTGGCGAGTGCGATCCCCATAAACAACGCTGTAATCAAATGGATGAGGGTGTTATTGGTATGAGGAGCATGGAGGATTAGATATAGTACACGAAATTAAGTGGCTACAGCGTGCAAATGTTAGGCTTACCTAGTGTTGCTCGAGTAGAGGCTAACGGTGCCTGGTGCTGATAGGGATAGTTCTGTGGTGACGACTAACAGCACGGGGGTGCCAATGGCTTCAGTGTAGTCAAGGAGACGGGAAAGTCCTTTCCCAGTGTTAGTTTCCTAGTAGCTTAGCGAAGAAAAATAGGTAAACCGGGCGGCCATTTTAAGATGGAAAGTAAATGGTGAAAGCCGAATGGAATGAGCCTGATTGTGCTAATGAGTGTAAGAATAAATTGCACTGCAGTTGGGAATCTCGGGTCCGGAGCGAGCGAGTAATAGTAACCTATTATAATAATATTGAATTAAGGATAATATTTGTTAATTACAGAATATTATCTGTTAATATTGGAGAAACTCGTAACTGTACGTGGGAGATTGTTAATATAATTAAACTGCATATATAATGAACGATAGAGAGCAGGATAATATACGAGATAACTATTTGCCGTGTTAAGTTGTTGCTCAGGAGTTCGAGGTAGAGGAGTGGTGTAAACTGCACTGAAAGAGAGAAATATAAACATCAGTCAGAAACACAAGGCATCACTAGGCTGGTAAAACTATACTGAAGAGATGTGATATATAGAGGTGGGTCAGTCGTGGACATCATTCTAGCTGATTGGTGCGGGAAGAGAAGGGCCTCTCACTGACTCGTTAGGTGGATGCAGGTACAAAGGAGGAGGAATATCCCTTAGATTATGTTAGAAAAAAGGGGGGACTAGATATTATGCCATTCTACCGATTCATTCAGGCCTATGACATCACTATGCATTGTATAAATCATTTTTTGTTCCATTTTCAAAAGTTTCTTTTCACGATTTTCATGAATGACCCCTTTTAGAGACATCAGTACAGTCCATGTAAAATCTTCATGGTTATGTTGCTGACGAGTGAAGTGCTTGACTAGAGGTGCATTCTCAGTCTTGTTTCTTATGCAACTTCGATGCTCCATAATACGGGTCTTCACTTCACGTATAGTCTTTCCCACATAATGTAGTCCGCATTTGCATGTGATTAAATACACAACAAATTCTGTATTACAGTTAGTGAGGTTTGTTTGGATCCAGAGTTTTGAAAGACCAATATCTATTTCTTTACTTTTGGAGGTAAGTTTGCAGACTCCACAGGAACCACAAGGGTAGTGTCCAGTGGCGTTGGGAAGGCCCCATAGAGTGGTTAATTTGGGGTTAGATGTATTGAGACATTTCAATTTACTGTTACTCACTCTATTGCCTACAGTAGTACTTCTTTTATAAGCAAATATTGGCATAGGCATGGATTGAGTAGCCTTATTGAAGATTTTCCATTGTTTTTTGATGATATTGGTGATTTTAAAACTCTGGTCTGTAAAAGTGTTCACACAAACAATACGATCCTCTTTTGTTTTAGTAGGTGACACCATATGAATGATTTACTAAAATGATGCAACTTAAAAATGAATGTGTTGATGAGGAGCATAGTAGCCTCTGGGAAGAAGTAGGAGCCAATAACGTAGGAGAAATAGAGTTTGTATAAAGATGTTTTTTGATTATCATGTATTTAATTGTAATACTTAGCTTGCAGTTGTCAATATTATACCGTTTGGAAGTAAATTGTTATAGATTGGAAGCACAATCTGTCATCCGAAAACAACTGGAGTAGTACCAGTGATTTTCACCACATATGGGGTATACCGTGGAACACAAGTGAAAATAAAGTTTCTCCACTTCTTGGCAACCAGTAGATTCTATTGCTCGAGCAACATTAGGTAGGTTTACTGTGATTCCTGAAATAACATCCGCAACTCAGCAATGGCATCCCGCTTATTGACGTGTGACGTCACCATGTTACTATGTGATGATGTCACACTGTAAATAGCGGTCATTTTACTGAGGCAGATCACAATACAGTTGGCAGAAGGAGCACGTACATCCGTTCCACATGGAACAGGTGAGATATCAATAAAATGTTTAGACGCCCACTGAATGACCATTTTAAGGACGTTTAGTGAAAGCATCCCTATCATTCTCCACAGGCACATGCCAACAGAATTCCAATCCACTGTGCAACATTTAAAACCATCCACCTACTTGAATGAATAGCCATGAGGCAGACCCATTAGTACAGGGAAGGTCACGCATTATTGCCAGACCATACATCTGTTCCAGCAAGGTGAGATCAGGCCTATATAAATATAGGCCAAATTAGTTAATTTTATAAAAGGTATACAACCTGCTAGGGAGAATTCTCATTCTATGGCTAATTTCCCTCACCTAGTGAGTCCCCCAGCTGCTTTGCTGGATTTCTGGAGGTTTCTTTCCACCTGGTAAGAGTGTGAGCCTTTTTCCCACTCTTACATGTGCTTTGCCATATGTATTTCTACTGTTTGTGTGATCTTGGGCTCTGGAGCACACCACTCCATGAGCACACCTTTTTGTGTGTGTTACACAGCACCTTCAGTGCAGTAACACAGGGTTGTCTTTGAGACTCCCCCCCCCCCCCCGATTCCATTTTCTGGGGCTGACTGCTGTCCCCCAGAAATAGGTAAAGTTGCCATTAACTTTACATAGTCACTTTAAAAACTGCAGACCCAGTACACCCCATCTTACATGGAGTACTGGAAAGGATTAACTCCTCTCCCTTTCTGTCTGTGCCTCTCCAAGCTTTGTTTTGCTCTCTTAACATTTAGACTTGGCTGGTGGCAGTGGTATCTACCCTAACTTTTCTACCGCGATTATAATACATAAACGTGGTATTGTTTCTGGCTATTATATTAGCCTCGAACATAAACCTGCTTGACCAAATAGTCTTTCTTTTGGCTCAGGTCGGGTTTATTCACCATTTATTTTTGTTAAAGTTCTTCTTGTGTTTTACTTTGCGCGGCAAACCAGGTTTGCCTTTGTTCAATGTCTTTTGGCGGGCTTCTGCGTAGAAGCCCGCCTCTTGGCGCCTGGGTGTCTAGGTGGGCTGAATTAGAGGGAGGGGTCTAGTCACCCCCTGCACAGGGTATCCTTGGAAACCCAAGTCGCACTTTGTTGTGATTGGCTGGGGGTGGTTGTCCGGGCCGGACAACCCCCCCTGCTGTGTTATTGACAGCCAGGCTGTGTGAATGGGGGATTTTCGCATACAAGGCAGGACTCTTGGCTGGAAGTCAGTCACCACTGGAACTGCAAGGAACCGAAGAGAAGCGGAGAAGAAGATGGCTGCTTCAACCCCGAGTCCCGGTGAAGTCCTGCTGCAGTCCTGAGCTATCTACCCTTCAACGACCGGAGACGATCCAGTCCGGAGTCGTCTTCCCTTGAGCCTGGTGGGATCAACCAGCTCACCACCTTCAGCCAGAGGACCCTCTTCTTGGTCGAAATCGCTGCACACTGCTGTAGTGGTCCGGACAGCCATCTGAAGAATCTCTCCTGATTTAAAGGAGGGCACCTTTTATTCACCGTTGCTTTTGCTGCTGCTGGCTTCATCCCTGGGTAGTGCAGATCGCTCCAGACGTCGTCCTTCTTGTCACCACGACTGAAGCACCAGGAACCGTGAGTCTGCAGGAAACTACCAGGAACAACTGTGGTGGCACCAGCTCTTCTTCACTTGAATAAGGTACTGTGTCCAACTTCAAGGAGCTAGGGTGAACCCCTTTTCTCCTTACCAAAGGCTTGTCCTTGTCTTCCTTCCCTCTTATAACTTTTGCTTCCCCTTCGTACAATATCCAAGTACGCCTGGCAATCTTGAATCGTGAACTGCATTAACCGTGTGATCCTCAGCAACAGGAACCCTGTTCCACTTGACACTGGCGCAGGCCTTTGACTTTGATGCACTTCTAGGGTGATTATATCTGCCTTGACAACAGTATTACCTATGATTTTTATCCCCAACTCTTTTGTGTTAATTCAGGTGCTAAGTGTGTTTTAACTCTAACATTTCTTGCCGCGGGTACGCGTATCTTTCGTAACACCTAACTGTCATTACTGTCAAAATGTGATTGCATCTTTACTCCCGGTAACGTCTTTGTTTCATAACGCTGGTCTGTCAAAACCGAAGGTACTTACCTTGAATTGTGCCGCACAAAGTGAATTGGTTCTAGTGTATTTGTAGTGTGATTTTTAAATTAATAGAAGTGAAGTGTTTTATAAACAGATTGTTTAAAACAAAATGTACTTTTACTTTTTAAATAAAAACCTTGCGTCATTGTTTGCTTGAGTCACAGTAATTGTAGTCCTTTGTGTAATCTCTACTACTGCTCATTTGCTCTTGAGATAAGTCTGGCTGCTCCGCTACTGCTACCACCTTAACAGTGTAGTACAGGCTTGTACCAAAGGTGAACTTGTATTACCACTTGTAGTCTTAATTGTGTGTAGTGGTCCCTAAGGGCACTGCACAGGATTCAGCCTAACACAAACCTCATTACTTTTTTATGTATTATATTATCAGGTCCAAATGGGGCAATGGAGCTCGATCTAAGTTGTTAATAACTAAGAGAACCACATACAGCGTGGAATGTGATTGACAACTTCACACCGGGTGAATATTGGGAAACAGATTGTGATAGATCATTACACTTGATGTGTTCACATTACAAATGCTGTGTATAGAGCAGCTTACTAAACAGGTATACTTTTCTCTATAATTTGTAGAACAAAGTGCATTGGAGGCCTGAAAAAGCATTGAGAATAGCTCCTGAAGAAGGCAAAATAATTCCCGAAACGTGATTAGCAATTACAAAAGACACATTGATTGTTGTTCATAAATATTTTTTCTTTGATCATTGTAAAAATGACAGTGATTTGAAAAAAGTAACATGAAATGTATTGTGTGTAAAAAGATATTCAATGTATAAAGGATCAGGATGATCATCATTTAACCAACACTTGAGTGTAATTTTTTCAAAAAAATCATACATTGATGTGCAATCATAGGCATTTATATAATTGCCCTTAAATATTGATTGGATTACAATTTAAGGAGGTGTGCAGGGAACTGGAGTGTTCCACATCATTTGTGGACACCTAATTGTTTTTCTACAACTATCACACCATCCATAAACATGGCATCCATTGATGAAGTGCTAGCCTGCTTAGCGGACCATCAGTTTGAGGCAGAACCATGTTTGCAAGCTGGATTTGAAAAACTGATAGCTGTGCAAACAAAACCCAGCATTCTCCAAGGAGTCCAATAACTTACAAGAAGGGAGAGGACTTGCAGATTTTTTTTATTTCTATGGAGTGATGATTTGAAGCTCTGCTATTCATGACCTCTTCTGAAGGGTGAAATTCAAACATCCTACCAACTCCTAAATCTTCCCAGGACAGCATCCTTTACTGAGATCAAGGAAGGGCTCTTACAGAGGGTGGGATAGTCTCGCATTGTCTATTGTCATAAATTAGGAAATTCAAAATTCAATCCGGGTGAGACACCTATTGAGAGAGGAGAAAGGATTAAGAACACCGTCTCCCTGTGGTTAAAAGGCAAAAACTTGGCCAAAGTTCTTGAAGAACTATCCATAGAACAATGTATACACTCCTTACACCATTCCTCCAGAGAGCAGTGTTCAAATTAAACAAACCCACTCTCACCCTGGCAATTGAAACTGCTCAGAATTAGCTGAGGACAATAAACACTTCCATACTTTACATAGGAGTGACGAAAAGAAGGAAGGCCGAGGGTCTACTCATCCCAATCTCTCCCAACAGAATAAAACTGGGGCTCCTATAAAAACTAGAGAAAACTTCACGCGAGAGCGAACAAACCAAAGGCCAGAATTCAAGGGTCCGGAAGATATATAAAAAAAAAAAGAGGAAAGGAGGCCTAATAGACATCTGACTAGAAATTGTCTCCAAAATCGGAAAGAAAAGCCAATGGAGTTTGGGTGACTAATAGATAAGTGGGAAGAAACAGAAGAAGATAGTGAGACTGAGTGCCTGCTACTGTGATATCCCAGACACTTCCACTCATGAACCTGCTATGGTTAAAGGGATTTTGGTACGGGCTGTGAGAAACCTAAAGGTGTTGCCTTAGCTAGCCCCCGGAGATCTGCCATCCGGATGGCCCGGACACAGCCATCGCTATTGGATTCAGTTCTTGAGGGTGGACCAGTGAGGGAGGATCACCTGGATGGGGGTCCTTAGGGAGTGGACACTGACGGATGAGAAGCAGTATCCCCCTCCTTTCAATACCTTTTCCCCATCCTATCACGTAGAATATTCCTAAACACTGCCCCCCCTTTCTGACACAAGCACTTTCACACAACACAGAAGACAATGGACTAACAGCAGAGCCATTCACCTGACATGCCCCAATTCCAGGGTCAGGCAACTGACCAGAATCACATACACCTGATGGCCCTTTCCCTTCCCCACAGAGATAAAAGGTAGAGCACAAGAGGAGCAAGGCAGACCGCACAATGTGAGAGAACTCAGCACAGCATTTCAAGAGGTGGCGAAAGATGGAGAATACCGAGAGGGTGACAAGAAGAGAAGTAACGTTGCCTTTTACAATCAAGGCCCATGAATCCTCTACATATGGAAACCACAAAGCGAACAAAGGCCAGCGTGTGTTGCAGGCGTCTATGGTACGCTAGACCCTCCTCTGCTGATAACCAAGCCGGGGAAGGACGCTGGTCTCAGAAGTACCAACCTTGACTCAGATCAAGAAAGGGAAGTGGTTCATCACAGCTGGTGCGCCGAGGGAAGAATCGATAAGAGACGGAACTGTGTTGAGCAAAAAGTAGCCAGCAGCTAATTTGAACTTTGAAAAATTGAAAGATATGTTTGAGGAAAGAGGGGTAATACCAGCAACAGAGAACTCTGGCACCACGTGGGTGCTCGAGCAGGAACTCTGGGCGATTACCTTATGGTAGAAACTACCGGAACAAGAAGTCCTTGGGAAGAGATGAAAAGTGGTCATACAGGGGTCTTGTAAAATCCTCTAACGTTGAAAGTCTTTGACCTACAGGTGATTGAGAAGCGAAGGGAAATGCATCCCGCTTGGTGAAGTGAGTGTATAAACACTGTGTTGTAAAGGTCAGCGAGAGTGAACCTGGAAGAGGGAAGCTGACAATCGGGAACAAAGCCTGAAGTATTTTTTAAAAAGACATTAAGATTCGTGAATGTAACGGGCATTGGAAGACCTGGGGAAGTGAATTGTCCCCCTTTTCAAGTGGTTCTGAGCCTGGTTGAGGGAGATCCAGGGGTGTAAAGCTAGCACCCAAAGTTCATTGAGAAAGTAACTGTTCAATTGATTGGTTGAATATGATATATGAGGGGTCGGTACCCGGAAGAGGGGGACCCAGGAGTGAAGCCATCTCTAAACGTGACCTGTGGAAAGGAACTTTTTGTTTGTATTTGTTTGTTGGATACATCAGGCCCCGAAGGCAAGGGACCTTTTAATACAAAAAGACTTTACCATTGAAGAACCCAATAGCTGGAACGGAACTGTCGGCTTGTGCTGAGAAGGCTTGTGCATGTACTGTGCCTGCTGGAACGGAACTGTCCGCTTATGCTGAGAAAGCTCAAGTGTGTGCTATGCTGCAAGGTCTCACTGTGTCCCGTGCTGAAAATGTGCGGAAGGGAGAGCCCTGGCAATCGCATCCTGACTTATTATTTGCAACACTTTCTTTATTGAAACCCTATTCCCTACACTCTCTATAATTAGTGTTAAGGAGTTGGCAATTGGTTTTTCTTAGTATAGGCCCTTTTATTTGACAAAGTGTCACTAGTACTGCCTTATTTTTTTTGTTGGTCAACGCTTGCTCCCATTTTAGATTTAGGTTTAGATTAGGCATGTTTCCACCCTGAATTCATTGCTCAATAAACACCTTTGAACTGTGATCACTTGTGTCTGACTTTATTGTTGCCACCATGAGTTCATTATATATGGTGTTAGAAGTGGGATGTGATTCAATTGAAAATAATTGGGGAACCCTACAATTTCAAAAAACCTCTACCGCTTCCATTGGCACCAAGGAATAAATAGGGTTTGATCTATGCAGCAGTAGGAAAGCTACCATTCCCCCTGGGAGAAGAGGAATGATTCCTACAGACTTGGTTTTTATACCCCTCTGGGGTGTTACATTCAATTAGCCCCAAAATCTGGCGTAGCATGGAAGTTCAGGATAGACTTCTTAGCAGGTGTTATTGATCCTGACTTTAGGGAAGATGTGAAGGTTCTCTTATAAAATCATGACGAAATCCCTTTTGAGGTATGTCCGGCAGATTAAATTGCTATGGGGATTTTGGAAAGGGCTCCATTTCCTCAGTTTAAAGAAAGTGAACCAGATAAAACAGAAAGAGGAAACTTAGTCTTTGGGGAAGCAGATGAATCCATTAACATCTTACAAAGGATGGGCGAGGAAGCCACCATCTATCCTGACCCAGCCTTCGCTCAGTTAAATGATCCAGTTCTCGCTGAATCGTTTTACAAGCAGTTCCGGAAGAAGGTGGTTTAGAGAAGTGGTGCCCCTTTTTCTTTCTAAAACTATGATCGCTTTACAGAAAAGAAACCTCCCCAGGAGGCATGGTAAAAATACAATTGTGTTATACCCAAAAGCCATCGAAAGGTTGTACTAGAAATTGTGCATTCCATCTTACTGGGGGGCATTTAGGACAATCTAAAACCCAGGCACATATTGGTGGGAAGTTTTACTGGCCAGGTATCCATGCCGATGTAAAAACTTTCTTCCAGACATGCAAAATATGTCAAAAGACCATTACACGTCTCCCTAGCTAGTCCTTGGGGATCTGCCATCCAGGTGGCCAGGATATGGCCATCGCTATTGTATCAATTTCCTGGGGGTGGACCAGTGAGGGAGGATCACCTGATGGGGGTTCCTTGTGGAGTGAGACACCGACGGGTAAGATGCAGTATCCCCATCCTACCATGTAGGATATTCCAAATCACTGCCCCCCCCTTTCTGACACAAACACTTTCATACAACACAGAAGACAACAGACTAACACCAGAGCCGTTTACTTGACATGTCCCAATAACAGGGTGAGGCAAAGTCAGGCAATTGACCAGAATCACACACACCTGACAATCCTTTCCCTTCCCCACAGGTATAAAAGGTGGAGCACCAGAGCCCAAGAGGAGCAAGGCAGACCGCACGACATGAAAGCTATCTCAGCACAGCAGTTCAAGAGGAGGCGAAAGATGGCAAATACTGAGAGGGTGATGAGGAGAGAAGTAACCTTGCCCTTTCTGATCAAGGCCTGTGAAACCTCCGCAGATGGAAACATAAGATTGTGAACAAAGGCCAGCGTGTGTTGCAGCAGATGTCTATGGTACGCAAGACCCTCCTCTGCTGATAACCAAGCTGGGGAAGGACGCTGGTCTCGGAAGTATCAACCTTGACTCCAAGGATCAAGAAAGTCAAGTGGTGCATAACAGCAGGTGAGTTGAGGGGAGAATCGATAAGAGCCTGAACTGTGTGGAATGAAATGTAGCCAGCTGCTATTTTGAACTTTGAAAAGCAAAGGAAAGAGGGGGGAAAACCAGCAACAGAGAAGTCTGGAACCACGTGGGTGCTCAGGCAGGAACTCTGATGGTAGAAACAACCGGAACCAGAAGTCCTTGGGAAGAGGCTAAAAGAGGTCAAAGTGGTCATACCGGGGTCTTGTAAAATCCTCTGTAACATCAAGTCTTTGACCTACAGATGATTGAGGAGCGAAGGGAAATGAATCCTGCTTGGTGAAGTGAGCGCATGAACAGTGTGTTGTAAACGTTTGCGAGAGTGAACCCGGAAGAGGGAAGCTGACAATCAGGAACGAAGCCTGAAGTGCTGTTTAAAAAGACATTAAGAATTGTGAATGTAACAGGCATTGGAAGACCAGGGGAAGTGAATTGTCCCCCTTGTCAAGTAGGTCCGAGTCCGGTCGAGGGAGATCCAGGGGTGAAAAGCTATCACCCAAAGTTCATTGAGAAAGGAACTGTTCAATTGATTGGTTGGTTGAATATGATACATGAGGGGTCGGCACCCAGGGGTGAAGACATCACCCAACGTGGACTGTGGAAAGGAACTTTTTGTTTATATTTGTTTATTGGATACATCAGGCCTTGTGGGCGAGAAACTTTTTAATACAAAAAGACTTTACCATCAAAGAACCTGATAGCTGGATCGGAACTGTCTGCTCGTGCTGAGAAGGCTTGAGCTTGTACTGTGCCGCTGGAACAGAACTGTCTGCTCATGCTGAGAAAGCTCGAGCGTGTGCTGCGCTCCAAGGTCTCACCTTGTCCTGTGCTGAAAACCTGGGGAAGGGAGACCCCCAGCAATCACATCCTGACTTATTATTTGGAACACTTCTTTTCGTAATTGAAACCCTATGCCACACTCTTTCTATAATTAGTGTTAAGGACTTGGCAATAGGTTTTACTTAGTATAGGCCCTTTTATTTGACACACCGTTTCTAGGACTGCCTTATTTTTTATTTGATGGTCGACGCTTGCTCCCATTTTAGGTCGTGTTTTTCCACCCTGCATTATTGTTCAATAAACAGCCTTGAACTGTGTTCACTTGTGTCTGTCTTTACTGTTGCCACCATGAGTTCCTTACAGGGCCCTCATAGATTCAGGATGCAAACAAACAGTACGGTCAGATATGGTCCCCAGTGATGGTGTGTAACATACAAAAAAGACTGAATCACATGCATTCATGGAGACCAGGAAATCTATCCTAAACTACCTTTCCCCATTCGTATTTAAGACACTTATAACATCATCCCATCAGCTGTAATACCTGGTCTTCCTGAAGAGGTCATCAGCCGGGAAATGTCTGTATTCTCCCCTCTAGTGCAAGGTACCCACTCTCAGGTCCTCACCTTTTCTCCCATCCATCCTTGGCAAGAGGAGCCCTTCTGTCCCAAGTCTGACATTTGGACTTGGCCTACAGCCTCAAGCTTCCAGAAGAACAGCCCAAAGAGCACCTCTGTAACCGACAGCCCTACCGCGAGTAGCCAGTGTTCTTGGGGAAGGGTCTGTGAGACACCTGGGGGTATTCTCCCATGTAGACTCTGAGAATCCTCTATTCAGGTGGCCAGGGGAGGGCCATAGCTTTTGGATCCCATCCCTGAGGGTGGACGAGCAAGAGAGGACCGTAGGGGAATTTGGGGTTCTGCCCATGGGAAGACACCATGTGAGACGCGGTATCCCTATGGGATGATGGGCAAGGAGGAAGAAGTCCCTGAATCTTTCGTGGGACATGCAGGTCCCACTACCCATAATGGAAGAGGGAGACGGAGATATTGCATCTGAATAGAAGCAAGCAGTGAGTTGGGTCAGAGGAGAAAAAAGCCTGGCTTTGACCTCAACACCTATTATCTGCCCTCATATCACACCATAGGGGGTGCTGTTAAGACGCATGCTTTCATGGCAGGGTACCAGCGGTAAGGAGTAACCAATCAAAAGGGGAATCAACTCAGTTGTATAGAAACAGGGCCAGGGGATTCTCCTCTGTCAATCGCCCTATGATTATTAAGCCTATAAATATCAGTTTCTGTCTTGTCCTGTTTCCCCCTCCCCATTTCCATCATGTACTGGGACGAGGAAGAGGCAACCGAGAGTTAGGAAGATTACCAGATTGAAAAGTACTGTGAAGAGGAAGATGAATGGAGAGGCCTACATTCTACGACTAACATGTGGTATCTAGTCAATTCATCTAAACCCATTCCATCGAATGCTATACCATCGAATTATAAGCATTGAAAAGCATTTCCATTGACTATAATTCGATGGTATAATTGAAACTGGGGTTAGGGTTGAGGGTGAGGGGTTAGGGTTGGGGCTAGAGTTAGGGTTAGATTAAAAGTTACATTAGGGTTAGGGTTGGGGTGGAGAACCCCCCCAATATACAAATAAAAACATTAAAACGTTACAAGGAGCTGGCCAGTGCCGACATGTAAGCACTGGACGGCTCCATGTGATGTTTTAACGTTACAAAAAAATGCATTGAAATGCTATCTTTTACATGTAAAAAAGGGCCTATACTAAGTAAAACCTATTGCCAGCCCATTTATATTTTTGATGGAAAACCACTTTTACATGCAATAGCCTGTCGATGCATTGGTAAACGATGCTTTGGTTTTGATGGTGTGGCATTTAGCTGCTACAATTTCGATTAAATGTCTAGGAATCCTAACATGTCCCCTTAATAGAGTTAGGGAGGGGGAGGCACTTGACACCAACCATACACACCGGACTCCAACTGACACTCAGTTAAGGTATAAAAGGTGGAGTTCTGCTAGAGTAAATGAGCGAGCTGGGGTTGCTAGATGGATCATGGAAGCCAGGGAAAAGGAGGCTGCAGCTGGAGGAGCATGAAGGATACGGAGGAGAACGGGGGGCCAGGATGCTGACCCGGTGTGTCAGAGGTGTTGCAGCGTGGTGAGGGAGCCGTGTCTCCAGTGAGCCATATTGGGAAAAAATCTGCCCTGGTGGCCGTATCCAGGCCAGTGTTCATTCCCCTGGGACGTGTGCAGGTCTCAAGGGTGCCTGGGGAGCAGGTGGTGAGACCCTGACCTGGACACACAAATCCTGAGGAAACTTCCCGCCAGTGCCACGCTTAGTGAGTTTCATCAGACAGAGAAACTCAGTAGCGTGTGGGTGGCTGGAGCAGGAGCAGTAGCAGCGGAAGGAGCAAGCTGTAAAATAATAGACCAGCAACAGGGAGAAAGTAAAAGAAAAAAGGTGTGCAAGTAATGCAAAAGCAGGAAAACACTGCAACAGTAAACTGTTAAGTACAGAAAGAAAAGGTAGGGTGCAAGTGACCCGAAAGAAAGAAAAGCGAGAAAGCTGCGATTAGCATGAAGCCAACAGAGAGAAAGTGTGTGAGAGGCATGACAAGGTAAAGAAAGTGTGCAAGAGGCACGGCAAGACAAAAAGTGTGCAAGAGGCACACAGAAAGGCAAAAGGTGCCCGAGAAGTGTGGAAGTGGCATGGAAGGACAAAAAGCTGTAAGGAGAGGGGCCAGGACTCAGAGTGGTTGCACATGGGGAGGAGCAAAAGCTCTGCATTCTCAAAAGTCTCTGATACTGCCCCTGTGTTGACCAAAGAAGGTGAACAGCGCTACTTGATAGAAGGTGGTAAAGGGGGAGTTACACTCAGTGAAGTGGGATTGAAATCCTCCAATGTGAAGGAAAAGCTGTCGTGACCTTACCTGAAAGAACTGTGCTTTGAGAAGTATATTCTGACAAGGTGAACATTTGGTGTTTTGTGTTTGTGAACCTTAAAGGGAACTCTGTGATACAAGAGGGGCTTATGCTTGGGGAACGGAACCCTTAGAGGCCCAAAGGAAACTATAAAAGACATTGTTCTCAGGAGAAAGGCTGAGGCTTGGGGGAAGGGAACCCTGGGAGGCCTGAAAGGAACAGAATCTTCATTTGAGTTATAAAGTAAGAAAGTTTGAATCTTTCTGAGCCAGAGAGGCCTGATCTTGGGTAGGGGAACTGTGAGAAACCAAAGCGTGTCTCGCCTACTAGTACCCGGCGATCTCTCTCTCAGGTGGTCAGGGCACAGCCATCCCCTTTGGCTCCAGACATGGTGGACAGATCACCTGGGTGAGGGGTCTTGGGGAGTGTGGGTGAGGCAACCGATGGTGAGACGCGGTATTCCCTCCTTTCCCGTACCCATGACCCATCCTATTTTATAGGATTCTCCAATGTTCCAACTCCCCCACCTTCTGCACAACCACTAAGCCGAGGAAGAGGGTGACTGAGAGTAAAGAGGCTAACCCTTACATATCTCATTTAACATGTCACACTAATCGGGTCAGGCAAAGTCAGGCACTTGACTTTAATTACATACATCCGATACCGATTGGCTCTCCCCACACGGATAAAAGATGGAACATAGAGACACACTCTGAGCAACGAGAAGGAGCAGAACTTCTGCTGCCAAGGCGGACCTACTGGAGCAGAGCAACCAAACGAGGGAATAGAGCAAAGGGTAAAGAAAACCTGAAGTTATCTGCAGGAGGTTGTTGCCTCCAGGAAGCCGTGAAGGAGACACGGGGAAAGCCAAATCGCAGACCAGAAGAAACCTGCATTGTGTTTCATAGACGCCAGCGACCCTCCCGAATGAATGACATAGTTGGGGAGGCGAGGCCAAGCCTGTGCTATTAACCTTGACTCGTGAATCAAAGCCGCAAAGACAAGAAAGAAACCCACACAACGGGCGAGTTAGTGAAAGACATGAAATGCCGGTTTGTGTCAAGGAAAGATTGAAGCCGCAACAGTGTATCTCACAAGTGAAGGTTGTGCACATGCTGATGAGACATGAAAGAGCGCTAATCAGTGATGAACTTTCAAATGGCTGAAAACTGTGAAGCCAGTGCTACAGAGTAGCGTAGTGGTCTTGCGAAAGGCAGTAGCCCACTTAAAAGTCTCTGCAAAATGTGAAATGTTTGGTTATAAATCGACAAAGTGAATGATATGTGAAATGATCACGATTAACCACGGCAAAAGGGGAAGTCAAAAGGTGAATGCGCGAAGAGAAAGATTATTTTTGAACTTAGGGCACTGAAAAACCAAGACCAAGAGACACTGGGGCAAATAACATAAGAGTGTGAGCTAAAGAGAAAGTCAGTGGTCCTGCAGAGTTCTATAGTAAAAGCCTTGCACATTCGAAAGTCTTCAACATCAGGAAAAGGTCAGAGCCCGACTGAGGGAGACTGGAAGTGTGATAAGTTGGGGGAAGGGAACCCCTGCAAGTGCTGTGTTTGCGAGGTCCGAGCCCAACCGAGGGAGACTGTAACGTTCACCTTGGCTCTGCGGGGGTATCCGGAACCTCTGCGGGACTCTGCTTTCCTGGTTACTTTCTCAGGGATGAGTGTTCTGTGTGAACAAGGATAAAAGGGACAATGAGATTGGAAAAGGTCTAATGCCTCTAACAGCTCTCAGCACACTACTCCGGCACCCCTTGTCAGTGTCACCACCCGTCCTCTGACTGTGTTCTAGCTCACCTTAGGGATATGAAAAAGATACTCTCAGTCCTGCTTTGGCGATGCTGAGCAGGGACGCATGAGTTCTTTGAAGTCAGTTACTTCACTGACCCCTTCGGAGCCCAGACCTGCTGCGGCTCGAAGCGTCTCTACTGAGAGATGATTCCAAGTAAGTGGTAAGGATTGAACAGTTCTCACTTCCCTACTTTCCACAGTTGTGAGTCCTTATCTCACTGTCTTTCCTTGATTTCCAATGTTCAATGCCTTTCCTTGATTTCCAATGTTCATTGTCTTTCCTTGACTTCCAGTCTTGTGGAGTAACGTGCTCCTGTTCCAATGTCTTATCTATTTTCTTCCCTCAGGGTGTTCTATCGGTGGAGGATGGTGGAGGATGGCAGATGGAGCCGGAAGGCGGAGCAGCGGTGAAACGGAGGGCTCGCCGACACTGAAGGACCAGAGACAGGTCTGTATGCGGCCGCTTGAAGCTGCGCGGGTCGGATGACAAGAAGGAGCCGCCGGCGCTGCGAAACAGTTCGCAGGTAAGTATGAACTTGCAGCAGTACAAGAGGAGGGGCTGCGGGAACTGTGGATCTGATCGCTGGTAACTCGAGCCGCTAGAGAAGCGCTGAGGGATCGGTGACGCTGCAATTCTGGAAGTGGATAAGAAATACTGATGGAGGATCCAGATCAGCAGTGAGTGTCTGCTGCTCAGGGCAGACGAAACGCAAAGCGTGGATTCTCGCTGGGGTGTGGCTTATATAGCCAGCCACACCCCAAGCCTAACAACAACTAGTCCGTTGCTTCGGGTGCCCTTCCAACTCACCTCTGCCTCCATTATGAATCATACCAAGGTGTAAATGGGCAGAACTGGTTCCAAGTGCGCCAAGCCCTAGTCCAACTGGGTCTTTCCTTGCGTCTGGTGCATGGAGTGGGTGTAAACCTATGAGAGTGCACTCCTAGTGTATATGTATGGGCTACTGACTTGGTGAGAGCAAGAACACCTGAGATGGGGGTCGTGACAGTACTCCCCCTCTCCCAAGGCCCCCCTAAAGGTGACTGTTTCGGGCCCGGGCTTGGTTGGGTGTGCCTGATGCAATCTCTTAACCAGCCGGGGGGCATGGACATGTTCACTTGGTTCCCAAGATGCGTCCTGTGGACCATACCCTTTCCATTCAATCAGATAATACAATCGGTACTTGGAATCCAGTATACTTCTGACTTCGAATTCTAGTTCTCCATCCACCTCTATTGGTGCCGGGGGTATTTCTAGCCGAGTGCTTGGGTGAACTGGTTTTAAGAGGGATACATGGAACACCGGGTGGATCCGCATACTTGCTGGTAGGGCTAACTTGACTGCCACTGGGTTAACAAGGGATTCAATAATGTATGGACCTAAGTACCGAGGTCGAAATGTTCTGGGCCCTTTCATCGGAACATGTTTTGAGGCTAACCATACAGCATCCCCGACATGATAAGCTGGTGCTGTTCTTCGGTGTTGGTCTGCAAATCTCTTCTGTGTTTCTTTGGCCTTGGCCATTTGTTCCGTTGCCTTTTTGAATGCTTGCTTGATGGTTGTATGTAAGGTCTTGACCGCAGGCGGCTCTAATTCCTCAGGTTGATCAAGGGTGGAAGTTCGTGGGTGACGCCGATACAGAACATAAAATGGACTTTGTCCAGTAGCTGAATGCTGTGAATTGTTATACGCATATTCTGCAATCCATAAAATGTCTCTCCAGGTTTTTTCTGACTGATGAAGTAGGCACCGAAGATATTGCTCAAGCGTCTGGTTGGTGCGTTCCGTTTGGCTGTTGGTTTGAGGATGGTGGCTGGTGGATAGCCGTACGTCTACTTGCGCCAGCTCGCAACATCTGTGCCAGAACTTGGAAATGAAGTGACTTCCTCTATCCGATACTAAGATAGACGGGAATCTGTGTAGCCGGACTATGTGTTCCAGGAAGATCTTGGCTAGAGTATATGCAGTAGGTAACCCCTTCAGAGGGATAAAATGTGCCATTTTCGAGAATAGGTTCACCACAACCAGTATGGTGTTATACCCTTTGTTAGGAGGTAAATCGGTAATAAAATCCAGAGACAAGGTGTGCCATGCCATAGGTGGTATAGCTAATGGGTGTAAGAGTCCAGCTGTTTTCTGTTTCTGCGATTTGTTCTGTGCACAGATCCCAGAGGTGAGTACGTATCGGACAACATCCTTTCGCCAAGTCGGCCACCAGTACGTTCTTCGGATTTTGGCCAAGTTTTTAGCTGTCACTGGATGTCTTTCTAGTAGGGCGTCGTGATAGGTGTTGATGATTTTTTCTCTTAGTGCCTCAGTTGGGACGTATATCCGCTCCTGGAAACGCAGTACGCCATTGCGTATTGTATGTTGATTGCTCTTGGTAGTCCATGTTTGCAATTCTTCTTCACTCATGCTATGTAATATCTCCGCTTATAGAGCATCAAGTGGAGTGGTGACGGTGGTTCCTAAAATTTTACTTTCAGTTATTATGGGGATTGGGTCAATTTTTTCATAACCTGTGTCCTCGGAACCCAATTGCGACAACGCATCGGCTTTGCCGTTGCGCAGCCCTGGACGATACGTGATGACATAATCGTACTCAGCAAAAAAGAATGCCCATCGGAGTTGGCGGGATGATTGGGCCTTTGCGGTTTTGAGGTATTGGAGATTACGGTGGTCGGTAATAACTGTGACCATATGTCGGCCTTTGCGGTTTTGAGTTATTGGAGATTACGGTGGTCGGGAATAACTGTGACCGTATGTCGGGCTCCTAAGAGATAATGTCTCCATTCTTTGAAAGCAGCTTTGATTGCTAGTAGCTCTTTGTCGGTGATCGCATAATTCTTTTCAGCTGGAGTAAACTTCTTTGACCAAAATGCCACTGGGTGTAGTTGGCCAGTACCAGGGTCTTTTTGAGAAAGGACTGCACCCATGGCAATGCTAGAGGCATCTGTTTCCACTATGTATGGAAGGTCGAGTCTTGGATGACGTAACACTGGAGCTGACATAAACCTAGACTTAAAGGCCTGGAAAGCGGTCTCTGCTTCTGCGGGCCACTCAAAACGCCTATTCTTGCGTAGCATAGAGGTGATGGGATGGACTACTTGAGAAAAACCTGGTATGAAGCGACAATAAAAATGTGCAAAGCCCAGAAAGCTCTGGATTACCTTGATGGAGGTGGGAGATGGCCAATTGGATATTGCTTCCACTTTCCTGTTGTCCATCCTGATTCCCTGAGGAGCGAGGACAAAACCTAGAAATTCCACTTCTGATACATGAAAGGAACATTTTTCCAGTTTGGCGTAAAGTCGATGGTGTCTCAATCTGTCTAAGATGGCCCGCACATGATTGACGTGTTCCTGTTCGCTGTTGGAATACACCAGGATATCGTCGATGTACACCATGGCACAAACGTCTAGCAGATCCCTCAGCACGTCGTTCATAAAGTTCTGAAAGGCGGCCGGGGCATTACAAAGCCCAAAGGGCATTACCTGGTATTCATAAAGCCCATATTTGGTCCGAAATGCTGTCTTCCATTCGTCTCCACTTTTAATTCGTACCAGGTGGCATGCCCCCCGTAGGTCCAGTTTTGTGTAGATTTTTGCATCTTTCACCTGGTCTAGTAGTTCTGGAATGAGTGGCAACAGGTAACGATTCTTTATGGTTACTTGGTTCAATTGTCGGTAATCGATGCAGGCTCTCAGATCCCCCTCCTTTTTTGGGACAAAGAAGAGGGGTGAAGTTGCGGGGGACTTGGAAGGTCGGATAAAACCATTTGCCAGGTATTGCTCCAGATATGTCTTCAGATGAGCATTTTCTTGTTCCGTCAATGCGTAAATACGACTACAGGGGACCTGGGCGCCTGGGATGAGATCTATCTGGCAGTCGTATGCCTGATGCGGTGGTAAGGTGTTAGCCTGTTCCTTTTGGAAAACGTCTTAATAGTCTGCATAAACCTGAGGTAGAACGCCTACTGCACCAAGCACCTTCTCCTTCCTTGGACTATCTTGTTTTGGTGTGTTCTGATCAACCACGCTTTTGTAGCATGAATGGGCACAATCCATAGAGAAGGTTAACCTCTTTGTTCGCCAGTCGATGTGTGGGTTATGGGCCTCTAACCATGGAATCCCCAGAATTACTCCAAACTGTGGGACACTTATTAGGTCAAAGGCAATGCCTTCCTTGTGGCCATCCTGACAAAGGAGTGTTACGACTTCAGTGTGATGAGTAACAGGTCCAGAGGATAACTGGGTGCCGTCCACCGCCGTAACACGTTCCGATGTTGTCTTTGGATATGCGAGAAGACCAACTCTACTTGACAGTTACTGATCGATATAATTGCCTGCTGCCCTGCTGTCTATATATGCCTCAAGGGCATGAAATTGCGTGGGCTGTTGTTGCCTGA
Organism: Ambystoma mexicanum; assembly: GCF_040938575.1. Classification (NCBI taxonomy): domain Eukaryota; kingdom Metazoa; phylum Chordata; class Amphibia; order Caudata; family Ambystomatidae; genus Ambystoma; species Ambystoma mexicanum. The sequence goes on along the minus strand of NC_090932.1, from coordinate 678,678,034 downwards.
TCAGAATTACTGGGACGACGAGATGAGAGGTCAGTGTTTGCTTCCCTTGGCTCGACAAACGGACCTCTACATTTGCCAGGCCCTGGGGTTTTCTGAGTCAAACTTGGTTTCTTCTCGATCTATTGCGGCCACTACCTTCCTGGATGGTTTCGCCAGGCAATCCCGTAAGAAATGTCCTGCTTTACCACAATACAGACAAAGCTGCTTTTGTCGTCTTTTCTCACGTTCAGCCTTAGTCAGTGGACCCCATATCCCTCCGATCTGCATAGGTTCTGATTGGCTTTCCGGTGGACAAGGTTGTTGGTCCCTGGGATGCACCATTAGTGTTCTTCCTTCTGATCGTCCTCAATCCGCCTTCCTATCCTGTAGTCTGTGATCAAGCCGCACCACGAGATCAATAAGCTTGGCACAGTCTTCAGGTGGGTCCACAGCCTGGGCCAAGACATCTTTCAGTTCCCCTCACAATCCCCTCTGAAAGAGGGTGGTTCTCTTTTCCTCCGGCCAGTTTGACTCTGCCACCAACCTGTTAAATGTGGCTATGTAAGTTAACAGGTCCTGGTTTCCTTGACGTAACGACAAGAGCTCGTTATCTAATGCTTGACCTCTGGTGTGTCGGGCGAACAACTTTTCCAGCTCTCGTTGGAATCCCGGAAAGTTACGAAGCAAGGGGTCATCCCAGGTTACCAAGGGGATGGACCAATCTGCTGCACTGCCCCCCAAGTAGGACAAAACAAAAGCTACTCAAGCCTGTTCATTGGGGAAAGCCCCTGGCCTGCATAAAAAGTGCAAACGGCACCGGTTCATAAAAACACCGAATTTATTTGGATCTCCTGAAAACCGCTCAGGTGGAGCTAATGGTACTGTCCCTGGGAGAACCACCTTAACCGGAACTGGAGAAGGCGTTACGGAAGGTTGACTACTAGGTAACTGGGCTTGTCCGGCTTGATGCTGCAACACTTGTCGTGCTAGCTCCTCGGTACGGTCCCTACTCACTACCAGTTCTCTTTGCAGGGCATTTGTTTCCTGCCGAGTGGCGTGAACCTCGGCCCTCAACTCCCCCAATAACAGTGCCAACTGGTCAGTGTCGGAGGTCTCCATGATACCCAGGCAGAGTTTTCAAAGTTGGCTTTGCGTTCTGTAACGCTCACCTTGGCTCTGCGGGGGTATCCGGAACCTCTACGGGACTCCGCTTTCCTGGTTACTTTCTCAGGGATGAGTGTTCTGTGAGAACAAGGATAAAAGGGACTATTAGATCGGAAAAGGTCTAATGCCGCTAACAGCTCTCAGCACACTACTCCGGCACCCCTTGTCAGTGTCACCAACCGCCCTCTGACTGTGTTCTAGCTCACCTTATGGATATGAAAAGGAGGCTCTCCGTCCTGCTTTGGCGATGCTGAGCAGGGGTGCGTGAGTTCTTTGAAGTCAGTTACTTCACTGACCCCTTCGGAGCCCAGACCTGCTGCGGCTCCAAGCGTCTCTGCTGAGAGATGATTCCAAGTAAGTGGTAAGGATTGAACAGTTCTCCCTTCCCTACTTTCCACAGTTGTGAGTCCTTATCTCACTGTCTTTCCTTGATTTCCAATGTTTAATGCCTTTCCTTGATTTCCAATGTTCAACGTCTTTCCTTGACTTCCAGTCTTGTGGAGTAACGTGCTTCTGTTCCAATGTCTTCTCTGTTTTCTTCCCTCAGGGTGTTCTATCGGTGGAGGATGGCAGATGGAGCCGGAAGGCGATGCGGCGGTGAAACAGAGGGCTCGCCGACACTGCAGGACCGGAGACAGGTCTCTGTGGCCGCTTGAAGCCGTGCCTGTCGGATGACCAGAAGGAGCCGCTGGCGCTGCAGAACGGTTCGCGGGTAAGTATGAACTTGCAGCAGTACGAGAGGAGGGGCCGCAGGAACTGTGGAGCCGATCTCTGGTAACTCGAGCCGCTGGAGAAGGGCTGAGGGATCGGTGATGCTGCAACGCTGGAAGCGGGTAAGAAATACTGCAGGAGGATCCGGATCAGCGGTGAGCGTCTGCTGCTCAGGGCAGATGAAATGCGAAGGGTGGATTCTCGCTGGGGTGTGGCTTATATAGCCAGCCACACCCCAAGCCCAACAACAACCGTTGCTTCGGGTGCCCTTCCAACTCACCTCTGCCTCCATTATGAATCATACCAAGGTGTAAATGGGCAGAACTGGTTCCTAGAGCGCCAAGCCCTAGTCCAACTGGGTCTTTCCTTGCATCTGGTGCATGGAGTGGATGTAAACCTATGGGAGTGCACTCCTTGGTGAGAGCAAGAATACCTGAGATGGGGGTCGTGACAGAGACCTATGTGAACTTTTTGCTTTGAGAGGTCTGAGCCCAACCGACGGAACCTGCATGAACCTTTGTTAAACTGTGAAAAAACCTTTGAAAGCTGGAATTAGTGACTTCAATGTGGAAGGCCAGACAGGCCTAGATCCATGCTTTTAACTGCCTTTGTTTTGAGAACATGAGCCAGAGTGTGTCATCCTGTATACGCGGGCCACCTTATTCTGTACTGTCCAACGTTGGGATGAGACCTGATTCATCCATCTTGATCCTTTATGCAATAAAACTGAATTTCATTTGCATATATATTCCCCTTTTACACACTTTTTGTATAGGAGAAGAGGCAGGCATTAGGTTTTGTTATTATAGGCCATTTGTATTTGACAGAGACTGAGTAGGACTGTGGTTCCTTTATTATTTGATGGTAGAAACTACTCCCATCATAGCTATAGGGCAAAACAATTATACCTCTCGTGTCAGTGTCATAATTGTGATACCATACCTCCCTTACAGAACCATGAGAGACATTGTTGAAAAGAGAGAGGACTAAAAAGGAACTGTGACTCTCTTGTTTTGGAACCAGAGTGATCAGAGCTTGGGGAAGGGACCCCCAAGGGACCCAGAGACATTGTGAATTGCATTGTCCTGCTACAAGAGCTGTACCTGGCAGAACTAAACCTGACGGTAAAGCTACCTGAAACCAGCCTTGATTTATATTTCTTTTTGGGCCACCAATTTGTTTTAAGAGTGAGGGCAAGCATAGGTCTGGACAAAGACTGACAAGGGTTTTGGACTTACAGACATTGACAGCCCTAGAAGCATCAGTTGAGGGAACAACCCCATTCGAGATAGGGCCAATTAGGCATTAGACCAACCAAACAAAGTTCTGTAATAAAGGTTTTCAAACTGCTACTTTTGAGTCTGTGTCTCTCTTGATACCATGCCTGCCTCACACTGATTAACACAATATGGCTAGATAAGAATACTATAAAACTGTGGGCTGGACGCATCAGACAACCAGCTAATAGAGATCCACTGGGCAAAAACAGGAGGTGGATGCCTGCTGCTGAAGGAACCTTGCCCCACAAGGAGGCTGCTGCAGTCAAAATGCGCCCTGATCCTCAGTGTTCAGCAACCCACCAATACGGACAAAACCATGGTGGCAGAAATGGCAATCATGGGTTCACATATAATGCATTTAATCCCAGCAAAACACAGCAGTGAGAAGTACACCTGAGACAGCCATTCTCATTTTTAAAAGCAATACAAATGAAAAGCAGGCTTTACAAATCTAGTTAAGCTTTAGGCCCCAGGGCTCAAATAAGTCAGCAAACCATACATTTAAGCAGCCTGGAAGAAACCGCACAGTGAAGCAGAATGGAATGCAAGGCAGTGATGGTGGAGATAAGCACGGTACAGGATGGGGAAATTATTCACAAGCTGGCCAGTGTGTGACAAAAGCAGACCGCCTTTCATGTCATGGTGGATAGATGAGCAAAGGAAAATAAACTACTCAGTCGACACAATGAAAGATGCAGGCAGATGAGCTGTGCGTTCAGCGGTAACTACAATCTGAATACAATATAGATATTCCAAGCTAAAACATCTTCTCAAGTAAAACATGATTAAGACTGTAGTTAGTTAAAGTGACAACACTAAGAGAAGCACACTTGCCGTACTAGACAGAGGCAGGACATGACTTGGATAATAACCTTGGACATTTGGAGACATGAAGGAGGTAATGAGGAGCTGTTATTTAATTGCAATTATAAGTGGTACACTGATCTCTCTATCCTCATTATAACAAACTCCATAGCTCACACCTTGTCAGTAAAAGGTTGGGCACAGCCTGTTCTGACCAATGGGATCCCACATTACCTCAATCTGATGCTTGCCTTTGAAATGTAAGGAAAGTGATGCAAGGACATGTGGTATCTAAAGTAGATTGGTCAGTAGATACGGGACCCTCCAACCCGGAGTGTTGCACCTATAGGAAATATGTATTCACTAGGGGTGCAAACTAATGAATGTCAGACATAGTTTTTTACAGCTTGCTTGTCATGATGATATCATCAGTGACAAGTTTTGTCTTTTAATTGTCCAGCAATGGAGCACTGGTTGGAAAACTAAGTGGGGCATGCCTGTAGATCCTGTGTCCACCCCCCAGCTTCTTGTGGATTTTGAATAAAGAGCTGGAATTAGTTTTCAACATTTACCATCCCTGTCTCCTCTTTTTTTGGCAGTTGCCAGGGAGCTGAGTTACATTTTTGGGCCCAGATTACATTTGTATATAGTTGCAGCAGCAGGTTAAGTATACCAATTGGCAGCCCCCGCTTGTTCAATTTGGCCCATAAAAGCGATCTGTCTACATTGTGGAACACTGTGCTATAATCAATAAAGGCTGTGTATACTGGTGTAGCATTTGGAGTATATATACCTGCTATGAGTATCTTCAATGTTAGTATGTTTTGTGTGGTAAAGTACCCTTGTCTAAAGCCTGTTTGGAATATAGATAATATATTATACTACCTTTCCCTGTGTTTCTCTGTTTTATTTTTAAGATTGCATTTACCCACTGTCTGTACCTATGCCGTGATACCCCCGGGGCTGGGCGTATAACAAATGTAATAAAGTTAATAAAATAAAAATAAATTTTAATACTGGAAATCCATTGATTAATCTCCTTTTATAAGATATTAGTAAAAGGGGTGCTCGATACATCGAGAAGGGTCAGCTAGTTGGTAATTCAGAGGATCTGATCTGCTACCTTTTTTATGCACTGCAACCAGTATGGAATGTTTCCATGTCTTATGAATAGTATAACTATCCAATATTTTCACAAATAATGACATAAGACTTTGGCCCAAAGACCAGGATTTTCTTTAGGACAATATTAGATAATCCTTCATGCCCTGGCACCCTAGAGCTTTTCTGTTTGCATATGAAATTGTATAAGTCTTCCTCATCATATTCCTTAAGTTTGAATCTCACCTCTGGCTTCACCGTAGGGACACTGTAATCATATTCTTGCTTGGTGTAGATGGTAGATACATTTTGACAACAAATGTTCTCATCAATGCCATTGCACACAATATTATTATGAGGTGGTGTTGGGAACATTTTCTCTTTATAGCTACTTTCCCTCCTTTTTCTATGGACACCCAAACATGCCCGTTTGCTCATTGTTATGAGCCTACAGTACTGGGAAACTGTTCCCCTTTTCTTTTTACTGGTTATCTATTTTCTGGGTAGCTTGTTATCATTTCACAATGCATCTTGCAATGCAGTTTCTTTTGTATGACCCTAGACTACACTCAAAGTTTTTTTTGGTTACTTTAGATGTGCCTAAGGACAAACTGGTGGCAGCAGTTCCTTTTGGAGGATTATTACTGTACTTTTTGTTAGTTTTACTGTATTTCCAGCATTTGGCTACTGACAGTGGCTAGTGTCCAAACATGGCTGTGCAACAGGGGTTTTTGTTCGTTCCTTGACCATCTTGTCCTGTTACCTTCTTCCTGTCTTGCCAGGTCAGGAAATTCCTTTTATGGTCATGCACTGCCTGGGAAAGGGGGGAGGGGTGGGGGTGTGTAGGTGTGTGTGTGTAGGTGTGTGTGTGTGTAGGTGTGTGTGTAGGTGTAGCAGAAGAGCCGTGGACCTGTCTAAGGTTTCGCTGCAGTCCTGGTGGAGCCCTGTCTGGGTAGCGATGTTTAGAAGTCCTTGGGTGGGACCAATCAGGTGCACCGTGAACCCTTCTGTGGACTGACTAACTCCAGTTTGGCCTACTGTGGTAGAGGAAGCAACCTTCTGGGTATTGGCGCGGAACTTTGAGCACCCGCAGCTTACTCTAAAGTGTCCCTTCTGAGACATTTTGGCGTTCCATCCTCAACGGAACCCGAGATAAGAGGTCAACTCTGACCAAGACAGCTGTGTCCCCTCCTGTTCCAGTTGTGATGAATCGGATGTTGTCATCACTCTTTTCCTGGTGGAGACCTCGCCCCATGTGGCCAGGGGATTGCAGTCGCTACCTGATCCTGTCCCTGGGGGCAGAAATATGAGGGAGGATGACATGGGGGAAATAACCTCTGGGAGAGTGTCATCGCATCATCGGATGGGACATGGTATTCCCCTTGTTATTCAGAAGATACCCCGCACATGCCCATGGCATATTGTCATGTTTCTCCTTGTCCTGCTAGGAAGAGTACTGAACACCTATTTATAAAATCTGAAGGCAAATCATAAAAATGTAGTCTGTGTTTTAAAACTCAAGAAACACTCTTTTCAGACTCTACCTACAAATCCTCCAGAATTGACTTAACCTAAAAAACCACTTAAGATATTGATCTGGTCTCTATATTCAAATCATCAGGAATGGACTTCCATTCCCATAAACACTAAAATACTGAATCGAGGAAGATGAGTCGAGCAATGTAGACCATGAGAGGAATCAACACTCTGGTTGTGAACATTCACCTGCAGTGGGGAGATTTAGAAGAAGGCAGCAGCTGACTGCATGGCGCTACCAGTGAGAAAATACTGTCTCTCTCAAGATGGATTGAGGGATTGTGAGACAAAAGAGTACTCTGCGGAGCCAACCGGCTTATGTGGGAGAAGGAGAGCTGTTCAGAAGAAAGAACAGGCTGCAGGGACGCCAGAAACCAACGAGGACTTCTGGTCATTTGCAGGTGTTACGGGGAAGCCTCCACTGTGCTGAAGCCAGAGACGCCACTGAGAAGCCCAGCGGGGACCGCGAGAGAAACCAAGAAGCTGAGGCCAGCGAACAAGGAGAAGACGCCGAACAAACGCTACAGGCTTACTGCAGGAAATACAAAGAATGCCATGAACTGGTGAGTCCTTCTAAGAGAAGCGAGGACGCTGTGGCATATGGACAGTTATGCCAAATGCATGCATTTGTTAATAAGGCACACGAAAGCGAGAAAGTTGATAAGAATCGCTTTAAAGGGGAAAACAAAACCACAATAAGAAACCTTCAAGTGTGTAATTGTATATGAAATACAGATGAGAAAAGTGCTGGCAGAATGATATACCAGGCAGATGGATGAGTTGAAAACATGAACTCAACATAACTTGGAGCAAAGGCCATGTCCGAAATGCCCACGTCTGAAAAGCCCTGGCATGAGAGTATACCAGGCAAATACAGATTGCAAGTGTTGGTTTGAATTAAAAAAACATGGCATGGGAGTACATCAGGCAAATAAACATCATTAAAGTATATATGAATGAAAAGCCCTGGCAGGAGAGTATACCAGGCAAATACAGATTGCAAGTGTTAGTTGGAATGATAAGACTTGGCAAGGGAGTACAGCAGGTGAAAACACATCACTAAAAGTATATATAAATAGAAAACCCTGGCAGAAGAGTATACCAGGCAATTGCAAGTATATTTACTAAGGAAACCCCTGGCAGGAGAGTGTACCAGATGGATACAAGCTATTACCAGGTGTATGTGGAAAAGCCCTTGCAGGAAGGTATACTAGGCATAGTCAAGATGAACAGTGTCTAAGAGAAAGACAAGCTAAGAAGTCCTGATAAAAGTACATTAGGAAAACGTGAAAATACAAGAGAGGACAGGCGAGTCAGATGTCCTAACAAGATGCAGATGAAAACCAAGGTTTATTGTTCTAGTCCTGTTATTGAACAAGAGAGATTCAAGGAGCTGACATGCCTAAAGACAAACAAGGAAGATTTTAAAGGAGGATTTCCATTTTATCTGGATACTCATGGCCTTTCTACCCCCACTATGCTGCCTCTTTTGCAATGCTCTAATTTTGCGTCACATTGACCTCTTTTAACTAGCAATAATTTCATCATAATAGACGCATTTTGTTATACATGGTATACATTGTGTTATCTCACTTAGTACTACCATACGTAGTGCATACTTTTGATAACTATTTAGTGATCATTTCTGCACTCACGTCAGTAACTACCTGAACAATAGTATTGCTATTTGAAGCCAGGTGTTCTTCAATCTTTATAATCCATGCTGACCAGACACTCCTATTACCTTAAATATTGGTGCAAACTGACCCACCGGTTCCTTTGCCTTTCCATTGTATAATTCAGGCATTAAGGACACATGGTCTCTATTTTTGATGCCCATTGCCTTTAGTTCTGCCACTCTGCCAAAATCTCTTAATGTAACAAAGAAGTTATCAGAGGCAGACATAATGAACTTAGCACTATGTATTAAATTACAGTGTACAATAAATGTTTTCATAGTATTTCTCTATATAAGTGCCACCGAGTCCAAGTTATTAGATTGAATTACTCTCTGTGGTGGTATCATTGACAGTAACATTAGGACAATGGATCTATTAAGGATGTTGGAGTCCTCCGACGTAAAAAGCTCTTGTATTTTCAGACAGTCAATTGCAGATACTCCCAAGTCCAACTTCTTTGCTTGGTCTCTATTGGTCTTAAACTATTAGATGTAGCTTGATTAGTACCAAGCCATACTTTGTTCCTTACTTGCGAATCCTCTGTATAAATCCTCAACATACTATCTTCATTATCCTTAGATCTGTCCCCCTGTACCATCACTTTCGTGGCAGAGGCCACGGTCATTCTAGATTTACTAAGCCATTCGTAAATTGGTGGTACATTTTTCTTCAGCTTATTGTTGGATATCTTCTTAGTTTGTGTTGTTTTAGCAACAAGCCCCCTCGTGTTAGCTGTTTTTCCCCACAATATATATACTTGCTGTCAGTTTCAGTCACTTCTAATTGCTCATGGAGTTTTGCCCTTTTCTTGCTACTAGCATTTTCTTCTTTTTAACCATCTGTTTTTGCTTGGTTTGTTTTCTAGGTTTGCTCGAGCAGATTCTTCGGGGTTGCTCCACAGTTGACATTGGATCCTGGTTATAAAAAAGGGAACTGATGTGATAGCTTCCACTAATGTCAATGATGGTATCCGTGACCAACCTACATACCACTCACTCCTCCAGACCCAATTGCCGGAGGCAGCATAGCCTCCCTAGGGGGATCACTTTTCATCAGGGGCAGTACTGCAATTAGCCCACTCTGCAGGAGGATTTGCTTTTGGTTGTAGTGATTTATCAGATAGCTTGCCTGCTATAGCACATGTATTAGATTGACAATTCTAAGTATAGTATCATGTTGGGCTTGCTGCACGCTGAACATTTCACAGACCAATTCGAGAAGGCAATTAGATGTGATTTGATGATTAAACGTGTGTCCAAACCCCCCTGAACTGGTGTTAAGTACTGGGGTGTATGTTAGTATGCTCTCGCTGCCATTCATTATGCTGCTGTTGTATAGTAAAAGTGTGACACCTATATCTTACTGCCCAGCATTGGTATACTCCCTATGGGAGCCCAGCCCACGTATAGGTGAACTTCTCCATCTTCCAAAAATGTTGGCATCTTTTTGCATGCTGTAGCACAGGTTCAATAGGAAATTATTATTCACTATTAGGGACTGAGTCTGAGAACCTCAGTACTCGAGACATTATGATTTTTCTGTTTGCTATAATAGTCATTGATCTTCCCTTTTTGTCTGTGTCGCGTGTCAGCATTTTTATTATTAGCCCCTACAATCATGTGCACCAACACCACGTGAATAGATGTTATCATGGCTGGGCTTTCTGCAGAGATTGTCCAACAAGTTTAAGGGATCTGAGGGTCAGGTTGCAGTGCAGTTCAGTTCGTACGGTGTATTAAGCAATACGAATCAGACTTTACCTTATTACGTGACCAGTTCTCCTGCCACAGTCACACAGGCATAACTGCAGAATGCAGACTGCACTTAATCTGTGCACTTGTCCGCGTGTGACAGCTCTTTAAATACAAATGCAGCAAGGGGCGTGATTAACATCAGCTGCTGACCCAGTTAGCAATGCCTTCTCCACACCATGCAACAACAAATTTGGTGTAAAGCACTTAATAAAAGCAAAATAAAATACAAAATACAAAAAAATACAAAGGAGTGCTCCTCAAACTGCATACTGCACTTAATCTGTGCACACGCTCCCTGCGCAACAGTTCTTTAAATACAAATCCAACTAGGTACGTGATGAACATCAGCTGCTGGTCCAGTTAGCAATGCCTTCTCACCACGCCACAGCAAAATAGAATTCCTCAGACTGCAGGCTGCACTTCATTTTCTGCACTTGTACGCACACAGCAGTTCTTTAAATACAAATCCAGCAAGGGGCGTGATCAACATCAGCTGCTGGCCCAGTTAACAATCCCTTCACCACACCATGCCACAGCAAAGGAGAGCTCCTCAAACTGCAGATTGCACTTGATCCGGCACATGTGGTGCCACGTCTTGTGATGTAGAAATCACTTTCATTTTAGTTTACTAACTTGCTCAGGGCCCTCTTCTATATGCATACAGCTAATTAGCCATTATAGATACTCTATTCATATTTTCATGGATCCCTGTTCGAGTTAACTAGAAGGGCGAGAAGTCTCCACAGAACGGCAATCCTGAATTGGCGAGCCCTAAACATTCCTCCCAGTATGCTGCCAAAATGTGTGTGGGGAAATCTCAGAAGATATGTGAGCTTGAAGCTGTAGTGGTGCTAAAACTAATGGATTGCCAAGACTTTCAGTGGGACTGTGACTGTGGGGTTCTTACTCACTGAAATAAGGACCCCACAATGTAACGCCATGATGTTTGGACTACCCTAAAATGCCTTCCCATGATCATCTGGAAACATCAGCAAGAGGTGATAGATGAGATGTCACTGAATGCTCACTGGTAACTGTAAAGGTGCAGAAGTAGATGCGGGACACAAAGGTGGCATGCTTGTGGGAATAAACCTATATTTAACAGAAAGTAAGGAAAACCCCTGCCTTTCCCTCCAACTAAGAGGGTTTCCCTGCCTCAAACAAAACTAAGGATGGTGTCAGAATGTCAGTCGATCGTCCACTGTCCTAAACCTATTTCTGACCCTTACACTTCAAAAGAAAACGACATAACTAGTTCCACCATGACTCCAGGAAGGTGGTTCCTTCCTTCTGGATGGCTTTAGGCAGTTTGTGAATGTTGGGGGAAGGTCCCTCTTCCGCTGGCCATCACTAGGCCTTTCGATATAGTTGCACACAGATGGTGGGGGAGGTCTCCCTTCCCCAAGCCTTCTTAAGCCACTCTTTACAATTCCACAAAGATGGGGGAAAATATCTCCCTTTCCCAGGACCTTTCATAGGCTCTCTTTCAATATTCCAATTGATGTCTGTAGTTTTACCAGAGGATATATCTCTCTCTCCCTTTGGTCTTCTCTTCCAGTTATGTGGGGCCCAGACCCCTTTCTCAGGCTTATAATGTCTCTCACTCAAGCCTAGTTCCCTATCCTACCAGGCATTGTTTCGCATAAACAACTCTTCAATCCTGGTCGCAGACCCCTTTTTCAAGTTTATAATGTCTCTTGATCAGACCCGATTCACTAACCTACCAGGAACTGTTTGGCACATAAAGCCCTCTGAGATTCTTCCAAGTACTTTTACGAGGAGGATGACAAGTCTTGCACTCCGATTGATTGTTCTCAACAACTGGTTTTACCCCAGGGATTTTGCTTTTCCCTGACTTGGTTCAACTCCGCCCCTCGGGGTCTCAACAGGGTCTTTGCTCGGCCCCCTGCTTTGTAGAGCAATTCCCAATTCATGAACCCAGTTCTCTTCACGGATTCTCTCAACCCCAGAGGCTTGCTCCTTATCCCTGATCTGCGGGTTGCTTCTCTCTCTGGCTCCCAGCTTCTCCGGACTTCTCTCGCCCCTGGAAGTCGTGCAGCGGTTGCACAGTCCTGGGTCCCTCGCATGTACAGCGGTTCCTCCTTCCACTCTCCAGTCCACTGCATGATACTTATTTCTCCCGCTGTGGTCTTTGTGTCTCAGTGGGATGCTCCACTGGGACGCATCTTCTGTCTGGCCAGCGCTGCAGTCTCCTTCGGTCCCTTTTCTCTGCATGGCAGCTCCCTCCAGCTCGCGCTTCCTCCAGGGAGGATCAGACAACAAGAAAAGTCCTTGTTCTCTTTGTGTCTTTGGCAGACTCATGTGTGGTTGAGAGCTAATATGTTCGCTTTGGTGCCGCAAAGGGCTTGTCAATCCTCTTATCTTCTTCCTCATGCCAGTATCGACAGAGCAATAGCTTTCTAAGTTTTTCTTACGCTTCCTTGTCACAGTATGGTTTTTCTCATACTCTTATAGACAGGTCTACTCTGCATAAAGTAACTATGAAGAGAAAGGGGAGGTAAAGAGGATAGGAGTAACAGTATGGGTGGACGTGCCTTTGGGGGTAGGATGGTAGTTGTTTTGCTATGTTCTTCCTGAATAGTCTTCCCTTCCTCCAAAGAGGGGGTCCCAACAAATGGGATCCTCCCGCTGAGTAGTACCGCTAGGGGGACTATCGGGTAGTGGCCTCACCTCCTTGGCCCCATGGGAAGGATGCCCCTCTTGGCATGGAGGGCATGATAAATCGGACTCTTTTAGCGTCTTGGCACATAACCATAATGTTGGCCGTCAACAAAGTAGGACGACCGGAACTTTAGGGACGCTTCGCTACAATAAGGCCTTCACTAAAAGAAGTAAACAATGGGTGATCAAACCAGTGTTTGAGGATATGCAATATGAGTTTATTGAGAAACTTATTGTTGACGTCCTAGATAGGCACATAAATGGAGCTGTGAACGAACCTGTGCAGGGGACAACTGCATTGCCACCCAACATTGCATCTGTTCCATGTCCACCTAAAGAAGAACTCATTGAGAAATACACATCACGGTTTAAATGATTGTAATTTGATTGTCTGTTCTCTCAAGTCTCCTCATGTCGCAGGCCCATTGAATATGTGTATCTATGTATTGTGTAAATAAAAGTGATTGCTCAGTGTACATGCAATGTGTCTCTCCACCCTTGCCCCTCCCTTCACCGTGCAGTAGTGCGAACCACCCGGGTGTCACCTGTGACTTTGCTCTGGAGTCTCCTCATGTCGCAGGCCCATTGAATATGTGTATCTATGTATTGTGTAAATAAAAGTGATTGCTCAGTGTACATGCAACGTGTCTCTCCACCCTTGTTCATTTGCGCATTAAATTAAACCAAACAGTAATATAAATCATTTTTCAATAAATATAGAATCTCTCCGTATTTATGGTTCTGTGTGGCTGCAAAGCACGCAGACAAAATGCAAAGATGGAGTGTAAATTTCAAGTCCTGTGAGAATGCCTTACACTGAATGTAGCTAACTTGGAATGTGTGCTCGTTCGAAGTGAAGGTCAGCTGCTTTGATTTTTTCTCGGGTGCCAGAATGGCCCACGACTCAGAATAAGGTTCTATTGTATTTTGACCTTGACAGGCCTGGACCACGTAAGAAACGATAATGAATATAATTTCAGAAACGAAAGCCATTTCATGTTCGTTCATTAGAAGAAATAACGTCGGCATAGAAGGAGTGGTATTTCGGGGCTGCCCTACGCACAGACGCAATGGAAAATGCAAATATAATGTAAGTAACTCTTTAGATGAGTTTATACCGCAATTTAATTACTATACAGTTGCTTTAAAGACGGGTTAAGTTGTACTTGTTCGTTCTATGTGGCATGTTGTTTTGTACCGCGCACTATCTTGGGGAGAACCGTCTACTTGGCCCCCTTCCCGCCCCTACCTGCAAGGCTAAAAACCTCGGGGTCATCTTCGACTCCACACTCTCCTTCTCTCCTCATATATCTGACGTCTCTAAGAAGTCACACTACCAGCTGCACCTCCTCAGAGGTATTCTTCCCTTCCTCTCCTTCCCCCAGAAGCTCACTGTCTCCCGAGCCCTGGTTCTCTCTAGGCTGGACTACTGTAACAGCCTCTATCTTAATCTGCCTGCCTCCACTCTCCGCCCTCTGCAACTTATCCAGAACAGAACTGCGAGACTTGTCCTTGGCCTCAAGCGGGCCCTTTTTATTTATTATTTATTATTTATTATTTTATTACGCTACTTACCTTGTACTGCACTTCCCCCCCACCTCCTCTCCTTGCACTTTCTCCTTTTCCCCTTACCTCTGCACTTGCGCGATCTGAATGACACCTGGCCTAGTAGGATCGTTTGTCTGTCTTCCCCTTGTTCCCCTCCCTCCCTGCCTCGTCGCGCCTTGAAACACTTGTGTATAGGCGCGTTACAAATACCATATCATATCATATCATACTTTTACGGAAGCACCTCAAAACCTTTGCTTCTGCTTTCTCTCTCCCTCTCCCCTGCTACAACTGGTCCACTGTCTGCGATCTCGGTCCTGGGCCCTTCCACTCTCCACCTGCACTCCCTGTCAACCCCTGCACTGGGGGACTGTCTCAGTATCCTACAGCCCCCCTTGACGTTTAAAACCCAGTTGCACTGTCCTAGCTATGAAATAATTTCCAGACCTAATATATAAAATGAATAATTTTAATAAAGATCTGATGGTGAGACTAATTTCCTTTTTTTATGTTTTTCAAATAGATACATCGTCCATTATTGTCTGTGTCACGAGTACCAGACACCGGCGGATGGCTTCTATAATCGCCAGTTGCTTCTCCGCGTGAACAACGTTAGCACCCTGACCATTTTGTGGGACGATCGCCAAGTACAAGTATGCCCTTACGCGGTACTAATGGCTAGATGCAACATACAGACCGTTGTGGTGCCCTAGTGCCTCGTTGTTGGAATAGCCATGCGATTATCAGTGCGACCAAAGAGCTTATTTTATCGTAAACCAACACCATGTCTACTGCACACGAACATCGCTTGCCTCAAGACGAAATATTTTGGATCGAGAGCAAATAAAAATTCATTTATCTAAGACCGTGTGTACAGCAAAGGAACATCGTGTGCCTCGAAACGAACTTTTCGGAACGTGAACAAATAAAAATGCAAATCGCTGAATATTCTCAAAACATTTGATGTCCAATAAATGTACTTTGCCGAATGTACAATCTTGCCGTTTGCTTTTAAACCACTGTTTCATATTCCGAATTGTGGCGCTGTATTGTGAGATGATCTAAGACCCTGTGTACAGCAAAGGAACATCGTGTGCCTCGAAACGAACTTTTCGGAACGTGAACAAATAAAAATGCAAATCGCTGAATATTCTCAAAACATTTGATGTCAAATAAATTTACTTTACCAAATTTACAATCTTGCGGTTTAATTTAAAAGTACAGTTTCATATTCCCAATTGTGGCGCGCTGTGTTGTTTGAGCTCATCTGTGTTGATTTCCTGGTTCTGTGTGGAGTCGCGTATAAGACGCCTGGGCGCGTTTGCCTACGCAGCTCAGTCACGTCACGGATAGAGGCGGGGAATATGAATGTTTTGATCAAGTCTGTTTCAGGGGCGGGGGATTTGATTTAGTGCCGCAAAAGCAGGTGAGCCAGGGCGATGCGGCAAGTGATAGGATTATCATAAAATGGCGGCTGATTTCGAGTGCGTTAATGGACGAAAAGTCGGGTAAGGTCCATAGGAAAGTTTTCCACGATCTACCGAGTTATGCTTAAAAACACATGGCCGAACCGTAGGGACAATAAAAAAAAAGTCCCGGAACTCTCCTTTAAGGGATTTGTCACATAACCCTGAACTGTCTTTATCAATCGCCAGAAGACTTCTGCCTTCAAAAACACAGGACTCAGCCTAAGCACCTATATTGGGTCCCTATAAACACACTAGGCAAGCTGCTGGGCCTCCTAGACATGTTGCTACTGCCATTGTAACCATTGAGATAGGTTACAAGCTTGCAGAAGTAAATCTTAGTATTCTGGAGGGCAATGTCGATGTGAACCCAATGTTTGGGGATTAGCAATTTATCATGCCAGGGGCTATGATCTCCTGGTTACAAGCCAAAAAAGAACAGCCTAATGAGGAATGCCCTCCTGCAGCCGAGCAGGCATCAATACATATTGGTAGAAGGCAATTTGTTTTTGGAACTCAGATTCAACTCATAAAACATAGAGATGTCTACTTTTGCAATAGATGCATGTAAAACCCATATGGGGGCTGAGGTGTATGATCCAAGAAAACTACCCAAGCTAGAAAAATGCTCAGGCAAAGGTGACATTTTGGCAAGCTCAGAGAGTGTGTCCTACTCTTGAGGAAGTGTCTAGGCAGGTCCTGCCTCAGTCTTAATGGGACATCCCTGGAAAACAAAGAACATTCTTGGAGGGCAAGCTCCTGTACAGTTACCCCATAGTTATCGAGCCAGATATACACCCTGAAGATGCTGGTGCTCCTGAGCTACAGTGACTTCTTGTTCCAGTTAGTTTGGCAGGTCACCTCAAAATGATGAAAACATAGGATATGTTAATTCCTCTTTTACTGGCCTTGAATGAATGTCAAGTTAGAAAGTCTTTCCAGAATCTGTGGTAAAATAAATTCCCCAACCACTGGCTTATGATATTCTGAATCCTTCTAGCAAGCTCCATGAGGATTTCATTAAGGAGTAAATGGGAAGCTCATAACGTATGCTGGAAAAGGAATTTTGTCTGACCCACCTTACTTAAGAGTTCTCTTAATCTCATCAAAAGGTATTGTATAATTGTCATTGATGGTTTGAAATGTCAATTGCAGCTCCCCCTTCAGTAACAGGGCCAGATAACTGGTTTTCAGTGTGTCATCCCAATGAAATTGGGTGGCAAGGCGTTCAAAGTTGACAACAAATACCCCCAGATAATCATCCTCATGATAGGGCTGTATCACTCCATGGGGAAGATGACCACCAGGGAAGACATCTATTTTATCTAGAATCTCTTGATATCACTTATTAGCCTTCTCCTGGCTCTCAATGAGTCTCTCCGGGAGAGTCAAAACCGTTGGGGGACTAGCCATATTTAATTTTAAAAGAACCTGCTTTAAGGCTCCCACAAATGCTTCAGTAGTAAAAGAAAACATCTCAAGGTCAGGAGTTCCGCACTCTCCCTCGTCTTCTGAACCACTAGGTTACTTACTGATCAGGGGAGAGACAGTCAAGCCTGGTTGCTGGTCGTATTGTACTAGGGTAGTGGACTTCCTTGGGGAGTTAATGAGGGTGTTATGCCCCACTGTCTTAAAGGAGGAAATTGGTCAATGGGTTTTGACATCAGGGTTTCGGGGTGGGTCCTATTCTGTATCGGAACACGAAAGGTTGCTTACACGGATGTCAAGATGGATACAAATAATTCCAATCCCCTGTTCAAAATCCTATTGTAACTCAGCTTATTTCACCACTAGTCAACGGAAAACAACCAAAACATACTTTAGGGTCATTGCCCAAATAAAGAGATGCCTGCTAGCTTCTGACCCCACCCTTGTGTCTCTTTGAACATAGGTGAGAGCCTATGGTACAGTCCCAAGCATATAGTTCTTCTATTGCTGGAGTGCTGCCCAAGGGTCCAGCCAGGTCTCTCTCTCTCAAATGGTGTTTCTCACAGTCTTTCTCCATTCGGAAAGACTTTCCTCTGTTTGGCCAACCAATCTGGTGTCTTTTCAGTCACTTTCTCCTGATACTGGGGGCACCTCTCCTTCTCACACCCCACCCCCCCAGTTTCTTCCCTCTCTCCCCACTCTCTCCCCACTCTGGTCTTACTCTCTCACTACTGTGAGGTCTCTCAGTGCTCTCCCCACAGTGCGTCTTGTCTCAGTTTCTCTCCCCACTCTGGGGCTTCTCTTTGTTCTCCCAACTCTGGGGCTTGTCTTAGCCTCTCTCCTCGCTTCTTTCCACTGTCGTGGAAAATAACCACAGACTCTTCCTGTGGATTGATGAATGACTTTAATGGCAATAAGCAAAGCCAGCAAACACAGGACAAGACAACCCAACGACAAACGAGAATCGATGCAGGAACCATCTTCCCCTCGACACAGCAGGTTATATATGAGAGAGCACACATGTCTTTCAATGGAGTGGGAGGTGTAAGGAAGGCATGGTATCAAACAGTGAAGACAGACACAAGTGAACACAGTTTAAGAGTGTGTATTTAATTTCTATGAGTTGGTTGAACGCCTATCTAACCCTGTATCTAAAGATGGGAGCAAGCTATGACCATCAAATAATAATAATGCAGTTTTAGTGGAGTCTCTGTCAAAATAGAAGGGCCTATACTAATATAGCTATTGCCAATCCTTACTTCTAAATACAAAGTGTGGGACAACAATGGATGCAAAAAAAAGATGTTCAAGAAATGATATGTCAGGATAGTTAAGCAGTTGGCTTCCCTGCCCCCACGTT